>NC_140624.1:38016559-39216559 GCF_057382275.1 Copadichromis virginalis | reverse complement strand
ATTAGGAAAAATGGGAATAGATGACTGAAAAGGTGAGTAGATAAATGAAAGAGCTTCAAAGGGATTTTGATGGAAGAAAGAACAGTGGTGGGGTGGATGATTAAAAAGGTGATACATCTAAATGAAAGGGCTTATGTAGTTTTATACAAATACATTTTTACACAATAAAAGTCCCAAGTTCTCAATTCATCTCTTCATCATTTTAAGTGCCACATAAGGCTTTCACAATAATAAATTCTCTTGCTTTGAAGAAAGCCTGTAAGCCATCTGTGGGACTTATTTCAAAAGAAAAAAAGAGAAAGCATGCTCATTGTTTTATCATTCTTTGTTTAAACACTTACAAGATATAACAGCAAGAGAGCCTTGAGGTGTCAGGCTGAAACTGGCGGAAATATGAACAACAAACAAAAACAGCAGGGTGGAAAGAATGAAACACTTGGGGTAAAGTGAGAGGGTGAGAAATGGGGAGGAATAGAAAAGACACAGTTCCAGAGGAGCTACAAATTAAGAGGAAGCAAGTAGTAAGGGTGCAGTTTCTGTAAAGAAAATTTGTCTGGTTTCTCAGGATTATAAATATCATCCATTATGGTTTTGGGTGGACAAGTGTTGGAAAACTATTAGAAGATGATATGCTATATTCAAGCCAAAAGGGACATTACTTGTACAAAATGCAATGTAAAAAAAATGAACCTTTCTTCTTTTGAGAACAAGTACAGTGTGTCATTGTTTAATATTCCCATGCCTATTGTTCATAGTATCACGACACAAATGTTGTACTGCATTTTGTATGTGGAAGTGATTTTGTTTTACAGCATGCACTTCATGCAAACCACAAACATGTTCAAACTGATTTTTAAAAATAAATACTGCCAAACAAGAGCCTCTGTGGCCTGGCCATCTTACGAATTGTAGTACTAAACACATATAGGGTTAGACTGTTGGTTTTGGACATCAACCTGATGCTTGTTGGGCCACCACATGTGAAAAGGAAAGAAGAAAGCCCAACAAGACAAGTGTTTCCAGTTCACTTTCAAGAGCAAATGAACAATGACCTAAAAGTAATACAAGCTGTGTCTGATGCAAATGCAGACCCTAAGGTTGAACATGAATATGCTTGCAGTGCACAGGCACACTGCCAGTTAATCAAAGCCAAAGAGATATTATGCAGACAATGACAAAGGCATATGAAGCTAAACTGGCAATGGGAGCCACATATACACAGTATCAGTTTAGAAAAAGCAGTGTCCACAGAAACTAATTAGGTTATAGGATCCAGCTGCAGAGGCAGGCAGCAGGTCACAAGAGCTGATCAGGAGATGAAATGCAGAAGTGAAGGGCAGACAGATACGTTGGGTCACAAAAACAGGAGCAGGAGACATATGTCCTGTTGTGTATGTTTTACAATGGACTGAATCAAAGCACTTACCAAGGACACTGAGAATGGCAGCAACACTGCAGAGAACTTCAGATAGAATTTGGAGTTTATAGCAGTGATAGGAAAAGCACCTATAGTAGTCATAAAGAAGTGATGTTTTGTTCAAGAACACATAAACAGGGTGGATCTTGAATGTGATAGATGACCTTTCCCATCTTTATCATCAGGTGATGTAAAATCTTTGTCAGATGCTTGATAATTGGCCTGTTTAAGAGAAGACTTCAATCAGCTCTTAATTTGTTTATTGCTATGCCTTTTATTTCCCTTCTCTGACTTAAGAAAAACTAAGATTTTTATAATTTTTCCTCAAATATCATTTTATCATAAACATACAGGCTTGTGCATATCTATAATTGACAGAGGCTCTAATTAGAAAGGCTCATTCTGTCACGGCTGCCGAGACGAGCGTGTGGTGGTGGAGGGAGAAAGGACACAAAATGCAGGCAGTAGATGATAATTAGTGATGGGACGTTCTGTATCGAGGCTTCGAAGCTTGTGTCGAGTAATGGAGGGGGCGTTTCCGCGAAGCGCGTATCGAGGCTTGCTTCGTTTATGGGAGGAGCTGAAAATGATGACGTCCGAAGCCTCGCTGCCCGGCTGTACCACGTGACTGGTTCATGAAGTGGTTCGAACTTTGCCGCGAGCTATGACAGCGATATAAACCCCTCAGACTTCATTCAAAAATGTGGGTGTTTGATGGAGAGTTGCGGTTAGTGTGAGTTTGGAGACCGTTTGGAGGTTTATGAGAGTGAGGAGAGAAAGTCTGGAGAGAATGGAGCCAGCTAAGAAGAGGAGGATGTCCTCCCCTGTGAGGGAACATTTTGATCTTATTCCTCCCAACAAGGTATGTAAATTTCTACAGAAGATGTATTTTCATGATACTGATGGTGCAATACAATTTATGTTAAGCTGTCTTTACTTTTGTACAAGGTGAAGTGTTTGCTATGTGCCAGGGAGCTGGGATATAACAACAACACCTCATCCATGCTTAGGCACTACAGAGCTTTGCATGAGAATAAGGGGAACACCGATTGTGGAGCAAGACCAGGTGAGCCATCAAATGCAATGATAATATAGGATGCAGTAATGTTACTAAATGATATAACAATATTATACAACTGTAATAAGTTACGTGTGTGATATTTATATTTGTGCTTTGTCTTTATTGTCTTTCCTCAGGAGAACAATCTCAAATAGATGAAGACCTGGTCAGCATGGTGATTGAGGACTCCCAGCCATTTAGCATTGTGGAGGACAAAGGATTCAAAAGACTTGTTAAATCATTAAATCCTAGCTATGTTCTCCCCACTAAAAAGGTCGTAAAAGCAGTGAAAATTTAGTTTTTACAGAATAAAATGTGAACAGGCAGGAGTGTGTAGCTGTCCATACCTCAACGTTACAAAAGCACAACTACTGTCCACACCCCAACCACACCTCACCTCATAGTAAATGATCATTTCCATTTCAAGCATTTCCAAATAATCATTTCCCATACTGCCACTATAAATATACACAGTATACTGCATCACTACAATATACATGTTTTACACACTCCTTTTGTTGTTGACATTTACAGGCTGTGTGCAAAAGGCCACACTCTTCAAATTCATGCCAGCTATTATTTTTACGTCCAGTAGGTGTCCTGCTAGAGCAAATGAAGCTTCATGAAGCTTCGCGTTGGGGTGAACCAATTGGATGAAAAGCTTCAGTGCTTCATGGGGCTTCATCTGCCCATCACTAATGATAATGCTAGTGATGTTTGTTTATAAAGTGGTGTAGTGGCAAAACTAAAGCAACCTAAACTGGGAAAACTAAATAACAAACCTGAGATACCAAACAGGGTGAACAATGCAGATGACAAACCAGCAACAGGCAGGAGAACACACAGGGCTTAAATACACACAGCAGTAATCAGGGGATGAGAGACAGGCGGGCAACACACCTGGGAGAAGTCAGAGCCGACGGGACAGGGGAAACGTAAACTGAACACACTCACATGAGATGGGGACCTTCAGAATAAAACAGGAAACTCAGACACAGAGCACCAGACAAGGCACTGAACTAAGCAGACAGGTTCACAAACAGACAGTGTGACACCATAGACAGACAGAACACAGAAGTGGGACCAGGGCAGGCACAGAACAGAAACCTAACAAATGGCAAATCATACATATAGAATACATACTCAGAATAAACAAAAAGCATAAAGAAACACAAAAGACTGAGGACCATGACACATTCTCCTTATTACTTTTTCTATAATTGTAATTCATTGCAGGGAAAAAGAAATGTAAAGTATCTGCAAACACGCTGTAATATAAATAAGGTTTACTAGGGAAACTAGGACTCTTACTCTTCATTTTCATAACTCTATCCAGAAGAATTCTATGATTCCCTGCATTTTGTTCTAAGAATAATCTTTGCGAATATTTTTTCATGATAAAAACAAATAAAACATTCTAAAAGCAGAGGTCCATATTTGCACAAAGTGATTGCAGTATAGTTTATACTGCAGTATACTTTAAGGGACAGTCACGTAGCAGCTGACTTGGGCCTGCTATCAGCATGCCTCAGGATTGGCTGTCTTTATGGATCCTGTCTCTGTATTAAAATAATGTCAGCGGTCAGCTTAAGTGCAGAAAAAAACATTTCAAAGTTTAGCTGAAGGATAGAAAATGCAAAATTACATCTGAAGACACAACTGTTGATTATAACACCCACTGGCAGGCCTGTCTGATAAGGGTCCAAAAGCTTCAGAAGGCTAAGGCAGCCACTGTCACTGAGTATGACACATGAGAAAGACAACCTGAGGCAGCGAATTGCACAGTAGAACAGTCTGACTCAATATCCAGGTTAAGTTGCAAGTATCATCACTGCTAATGTGCAACTAACTGACTTTGGTTTGCAACTAAAGTGTGAACAGTTTTAAAATATGTGGGAGACCTGGATTGAATAGTCCCAGACACCATACATACTTTAGATAAGGAATACAGAGACATTTAAAGCACTTAAAGAGTGGTCATTCTAACTGGACTGTCAGAAAATTGCCAAAGATGCACAAGAACCTCAGACACCAACCATGGAAAAAAACAGATGGACAGAGCAACATTGTTGTCCTTTATGTGGCAGGTTTGTTGTAAAAATCAACCTGTAGCTAAAAACCCCTCTCCATATGCTGTCCATGGGGAAATATATGCACAAACAGACACAATTACTGTATCATAAAATATGCATTAGAGAAGTTTCACGCTCTGTCCTGGTAATGACCCACATCTATATTTCACACCTTGAATGGTTAAATATCAGAAATCTTTATCAGTTGTTTTTCGAACTGAAGAAGCATGTTAGAAGAAAGGTGTAACATCTTCATAAAACTAAAGAATTCGAGTTGCTATCTTTTCAAATACTCAAGACTACCCTGACCTTAATGACTGAGAACCTACACAGACATGATCATTACATTTTATTCTGTGCGCATACAGTATATCAAGGAGTATGATCAATTTATGCTTCAGTATGGACTTGTATGTCTGAGGGAGGGGGTGTTTTAAGTGTTAGAGAAAAACAAGTAAATTCTGAACTTATTTACCATATTCCATCACATCTCATATGACTTACTATAGTAGGCTGTCATATTTCACTGTGACATTTATTATTTTATCAACTCCATTTTAAATGCTACAGTTTAACGGCCCTACTAGTAGGGACTTAATGAAGAAGTTCGTATAGTCCTGCATTCTGGGTATCCATTCTTTCTTCCTACAACAGTCCAATAGGTGAGGAATAATTGGTTGTCTGTCTTAGTTAGGCCTGTGATAAACTGGCAACATGTCTAGGGTGTACCGCACACCTCTCCCAGTGGGATTGGCTCAAGTGCTCCTGTGACCCTGAATTGGAAAATTAAAAAAAAAAATGGCTGGATATTCCACCCTGCTGAAGTGAAGTAAGGGTATTCAGAGTTTTCAGGTTAAAATGGCAGCAGGAGGCAGAAGTAGTGGTAGAACCATCGATCCAACCATTATGATTCACACCCATTTCAAACAAGCTGTTTTAAAGGACTTTTTAAAAAAAATTTACTTTCAGTTTTATGTACAATTTTAATTGCAATTCTTCAAATTTCACTAATTACTAAGAATGCCAAAACCCTACGGAGATGGCTATAAGCAGTGTTGGACTACACTCCCTGCAGCAGTGTAGTCCGTGCTGCAGGGAGAATGGACTGCTATACCCGTTATGTGTCTGTGAGCGCGAGGAGGGAGAAAAGGGGAGTGGAAAAGTACGAGATGTCACCGACATGAAACGGGAGCTGGAAGCATGTAAATATAATAATAACCACTGCAGACAAAAAGAGTGCCTGACGAGCCCAGTTGTAAGTAAGCTATTAAGACTTGACTGTACACTGTTTTCGTGTTTTCCTCCGAAACAATAAGTTCTGTTGAAGCAGCCTTTCAACGCCTCTCTCTGTCTCTCGCAAGCAAACTTGACCCAGACAATCGGCTACGAACCCGTATTAGCCAGAGGTCCCTTTACTACGGGTCGGAGCCGCGGACCTGTTTTATATAGGCGCGGAATAGTCTTCTATACGAGATGACTGCAAAAAGTGCAGCCTTGCCTAATGTCCATCCTACTGTTACTCATTTTATATTAAGATTTAAACATCTAGTTGCTATTGGTATGGCGAGTAACCTTCAGTAATAGTAATAATTCACACAGCAATAATACATTCATGTAGTTGTGTAAAAGCATGATAATATATTAAGTAATCCAAAGTATTCAGAATACGTTACTCTCATTGAGTAACGTAACATGCTACAAAATACATTTTGAGACTTGTATTCTGTAATCTGTAGTGGAATACATTTTAAAAGTAACCTTCCCAACACTGGCTATAAGGTATAAGATGGCACTTATATCTATAGATTTTGGGGTTTTTTTTTCTATACTTTGCCTGACATTTAAAATGCTTTTCAAGGAGAAACTAACATTTTATATAACTAGTTTCAAAAGAAAGTTAAAAAAATAAAGACAGAAATCCATTGTATCATTTTCATTTAACGACAGTTAAATGATAGATTTAAAACAATGAACAAAACTGCCTAGCAACCACTACCTAAAATTAAGTTTTTTTTAAATTTTGCTAAAAACTTTTTTTTTTTTTAGCATTTAGGTGCCTTATAACACCTATAACACCTTATAAAACCATTTCATCATCTCATTTCATTTCATATCACAGCATCGTCTAATTTAGCAAATATTAAATATACTCAACACTAGATACTTTTGCTGTATCTATGTGTAGCGAGTGTAGCATTGGTATGTGCTGGCTTACTTCATAATAGTTTTTTTTTTAAACTGTCTTTGTTCACTTAACTACATTCCAATTTGCTTTAAGTCACAGTTAAAATTTCTGGTTAGTGCCAAATGAACAAAAAATAAATAAGTGAGTGAATAAAAAATAAATTCATTACTTAAAAAATAAGTGGAAAGTTTTAAATTAACCTCAAAATTGCAGTGTAACTCCCATCTCCATTTTTATCTTCTGTTCTCGCCATCTGCTTTTCCTGGTCAGACTAATGATGCAATAAGACTGCCCTTTTTTAAAGGTTAAAAAAATAATGTTTTTATTTTTGTTATTATCATCTAATTGCTTTGGCAGTGCTACTAGCAGTCCATTTAAAGCACAACTGAAAATTAAATTTGAAATTGAGTTGTTCAGAGAGAGCGAGATACAGAGAGCAATAGCAAGAGGCATTCACTATTATTCCTTGGCAATGAAGTATTGTTACTTGTGCCAAATACAGTGCAATGAAATAAAGGCTAAGGGGGAAGACAAAGCACTCTCTGGAGTGAGTCTCTCAATGGAGAAATAAAGACATACATACACAAATAGCAAGAAACAAAAGAGAGGACAAAGGAAGATAGAATAGAATGAATGAATAAAGCAAAACAAAACAACACAAAAAATACCAGTGAAATACAACCCCCTCCTCACTGCCCTCCAACCAAGGCTATCATCATGCTGGCAGTACTGAGATTACATCAAGGGAAAGGCAGAGTTAAAGGAAAGGGGCTGAATGTTGGATCAATATGTCTGGTGAGAGAAACATAAGGTAAAGTCCAGACAGAAGGAGAGAGAACGAGTGTAAAAGAGTATTAAGACAGAAGCAAGAAGAAGGTTAGTTAGTATAAACTCACTATGTTTTTGTTTTATTCAAGGTGTAAAATATGCATCCTTGCAGATGTTCTACATTGCACGTTCACGTGTGTGCCTTGTGGCCCTGTTGTTGCCTTGAGGCTGACATTTAGTTTTGCTTAATTATGAGTGTGAAAGTTTAGACATTTGAGTTTTTATGTGTGACAAAAATTTAGATGCATGAATATTCTTGTGCATCATTTTGCGTTATCAATCTTTAATGTGGTTTGCCAATTCTTTGCACTCCTTACGTTCTCAAATGCACAAGCTGAAGTCTTTACATAAAAATGGACATTTTATTATATCCTTGGAACTGTCACATATACAGACTGTTCCATTTCCATGTCACACTTTTTCTTTTCTATGTGTTTGCGGGAAAAAACCTGGACGATACCTAATATCTAAGACTAATTTGCTCTGAGTAAATGTTCTAAGTGTCTATGACATTTAGAGCAACAACATGGATTCATGTACTGTACATTTATTGGATTTCTGTGTGTGTGTGTGTGTGTGTGTGTGTGTGTGTGTGTGTGTTTGTGTGTGTGTTGAGCAAGTGAAGCAGATGGGTACAGCAGCTGTGTTGCTAAGGTTGTTTCATGACTCGATACCCAACAATAAATCTCCACTAAATGTAAAAATGAGCACCTTCACAGTGTTCCACAGGGTCTCTGACACACTTCCTGCCATTACTTTACACAGGTAAACAAAGTAGTTATTATTTAGGATAGAATTTACCTCCAGCCAGCAAAGTGTTCATATTCTGAATTTATTCATCTAAGAGATGAAGAGGACTTCCTATAAAACAATGAACTTTTGATTATCAATTGGCTAGTTTGAAGACCAGAAATTATAAGAGCATGCTTTCCTTTTCCTTTTTTTCTTCATTCATTCCAGGTTATTCAGTTTGACTTTTTCCTCCCACCAAATGGTCTCCTTTCCCTGTCAAGCTGCCAATATCTGGATGAGATGAGAGGAGCTGCTCAACATGTGTACACACCTATTAGAGTTGCTTTAAGTTATTACAGTGTGCTCAGAGAAAATAGTCAGTAGAAGGTTGCACAGCAACGTGTTTTGCTGACTCTTGGGTGCAGCCTGGCTTTCAAGCTACAATCCGCCTTAATTTGCTACTAAGGTTATATTGACTGAAGCCTGGGAGGAAAACTTATAAAACACAGATGAAAACATTTTTGACATAGAGCTCATATTTCTTGGTACTCTTAATGCAACAGTTGATAAATATGGAAGATTCAGGACTCCATAAAATTTGTTTCACTGATAAACTACAGTCTGAAACATATATCCAACTTGCCCTATCTACATAAGTTTACAACCATCGGGCTTTGTGGTGTAAAACTATTTTCTTTAGGTACATTAGTTGACCATAGTACAATAACCTTGTCAAATAATTTAAAAGTTTTAAACTCTGGTGATAAAAGCTAACATTTTTAGTTTTTTTTCTTACTAATTTTGTATACTATCTAATATGTATAAATCATTGTAAACAGTCTAATATGGTGTATGGTGTGGTAGTATGGTGATGCTGTTATCAACCGCCATAGTGCCATTAAATTTCTTACTCAAAGCCAACATCCAAAATATCTCAGTTATTAAAAATGCTTGATTGTTACCGCCATAAGCCTGTCTTTTATCCTAAGAGGTTTCTATACAGCGTCTGAGATATTTAGCATGCTTTTGAAACTTTTTTTAATAGTAATTTACTGGCTATAATTTCCTCTGTTAATCCTTTTTTTTTTTTTTCCTCTGTTAATCCTGTCGTAGAAGCTGTGGAAATTCCGTAAGTTGCTTGTGGAGAGTTACACAGAGCAGTTGTTTAATTTCCACGACGATCTGCTGCCTGTGCATTTACATGTAATCCTTGGTGATAAATTACAATTAAGGAGGAGGATCAGTGTTGGGGAGTAACGGAATACATGTACCGCCGTTACGTATTTAAAATACAAAATATGAGCAACTGTATTCCGTTACAGTTACCGTTTAAAAAGGTGGTATTCAGAATACAGTTACTTTGTTGAAATAAATGGATTACACTGCGGTACTTTCCTGTTTGATATTGCGGCGGGTCAGGACTGTTTGGGTTTTGTTTGACAGCTACGTTCTGTTGTTCCAGGTGGCAGCGTTACGGTTGCCATGGTTACAGGGCGACGCTCTCTCTCTGCGACTGTGTGTTTCCTGGGTGAGAGAGCGCCTTTTCGTTGTTGTTGTTTTTGTGCTAAGCTAACAGGCTGAATGCTACAAGCATAGCTCTAAAGAGTGTAGCATCATGGGCAGTGTAGTCCGTGCTGCAGGGAGAATGGACTGCCATACACGTTATGGGTCTGTGAGCGCGAGGAGGGAGAAAAAAGGGAGTGGAAAGGTACGAGTTGTCATCGAGCAAAAACGGGAGCTGGAAGCATGTAAATATAATAATAACCACTGCAGCCAAGAAGAGTGCCTGACGAGCCCAGTTGTAAGTAAGCTATTAAGACTCGACTGTACACTGTGTTCGTGTTTTCCTCCGAAAACAATAAGTTCCGTTGGAGCAGCCTTTCAACGCATCTCTCTGTCAAGAAAAGTTGACCCACACAACAAGGTAAAGCTATTTTTCGGCTACGAGCCGACAGGGACCCTGCCGTATTAGTCAGAGGTCCCTTTACTACAGTTCGGAGTCGCGGACCTTCAGTAATAGTAATAAATCACACAGCAATAGTACATTCACGTTGTTGTAAAAAGCATGATAATATATTAAGTAATCCAAAGTATTCAGAATACTGTCATTGAGTAACGTAACGGAATACGTTACAGAATACATTTTGGGGCATGTATTCTGTATTCTGTAATGGAATACATTTTAAAAGTAACCTTCCCAACACTGAGGAGGATGGAATGACAAAAAGAGAGAAACACCAATTTCAGACTTTCATTCTGTTTTTGTCGAAGCGGGAAATGTATCTCGCGGAGCCTTGAGCAGCAGTCTTCATCTTGGGCTGAAACAAACCGTTGTCTTACTTTCACAGTGACCACTGGCTTGAATGCAATCAGGCTACTCCTATTCATCTGCCTGCCAAATATATTAACATCTATTGTTTATCTTTGTTGTCACAGGCGGCCTGATAATTATTAAAATGTTAATCTGATTACAAATTTATGCCAAAATAATTTTCTCTTGTTTTGGATTCTGGAATCTTCTGTCACTGTGATGACCAGTTCACAGCTGTTCACACACAAACACAATCCACACTGATTTTACGGGTGACATGATTTCTATGTAATTAGTCTGTTTTTATTCTGAGGCACAAAGTCCCAGTTTTATCATATTTTAGCAGCCACATTCACAAAATTGTTGATATGCATTAAGCCATTTCTTTTAGTAATGATTACAAACATCTACTTTATTATTCATTACTTTGCACACCCATGTATCCACACACAGGGTACAGAATATAAGCACACAAAAGAACAAGGAACAGCAATAGCCTACGGCATTTATTAATATTAAATGTCTCCATTCATTTCCACAGGTGAATATAAGCTATTACATACACACACACACACACACAGTTACATATACAAATATTTGCTGTGAGTGAAACTCTCTCAGTGCATCTGAATAAATAATGTAGTAGTTTACCCCTTAAGCATCAAAGTAAATAATGCGCTAATTTCACATTCTCCGTGCAGAGGGCAGACAGTATGAATGCTGTCCTTTTACATGTTTGCCCTAAATGATTTCCAGTTCATTGATTACATTTACAGAACATTTATAACCATTAACACAAAAGAGATACGTAAATATTTAAAAATAAAATACTCTCTTTTTTGCATTAGGGATCAGTGGTATAAAGAAGTCTAACTTTGGTATTTAGGAGATTATATCTTTATAATATAGACATAAAATGTAAAAGTAAAATTGAAAATGCATTTTCTAAGAGCACCATGTCTCTGAATAAGCAAAGTTTCACTTTTCTTCCTCAAATAAAAGTCAGTCCAACCTTGAACTGTGCTGAACTTGCACTGCTGGTAAGTCACATAAGCCTGTGGGGACAGACTTGACCCGGTCACAAGCTTCCTCACCCTGCCTCTCTTACTTCCTCCATCAGTCCCTCCCTATTTTTCTTTATCTTGTCAACATGTGGTATTAGTCTCAATGTCCTCTTCCCTCCATCATTTGTGTGGTCTATGGTTATGTCCTCTCTGTTCTTCATAGGATTAGTACTTTATCTTGTACCAGAGTTTGGAGACAGTTGGAGAAAGGACAGTGACTATAGTAGGGTGATGTAATTGTTAACTAAAGCTAAATAGTAGACCAATTATTCCACTAGCTCCTTGTATTTTGACTTTACCCATTGTTGTTTTTGTCTCTTTTTTTAAATATAAAATTTAGCCACATCACCCTTTCCACTTTTCTCAGACTGTTATTTGCCTTGCCCTCTAGCCCTATAAATGCTTAGGTTGTTGGGCATTAAAAAGTTATGTATAGGGACGAAATCATTTTAAAATGTGTTTTAAAAGAGTTTATGAGGAGATGAGTATTCAAATAGAGAAAGGTTGGGGAGGGACATACAAGCCAAGTGTGCACACTCACACTTGCAGACACTTGCAGGCGAAAACGCATCAAATCAGACTTTTTTGACCCTATGCAACCCATATCGCATATATTTTCAAATCCGATCTGGGTCACTTTTGTATGTGGTACTGAATCCGATACGTACCTGATGTTTTAAAAAGCAACTGCTGTTTGAATGGTTATGTCGCATTAAATCCGTCTTTTACGTCACTGACACAAGACAGACGCCAATTATCAGAGCTGGAGAAGCACCCAATAAGACATCGCGAACGCTTCCTGGCCATCCCATGTAGATGTTAGTGAAACTGTTGGGAAGACAGCGTTGGAGAAACGTGAACGTTTTATTTGTACTGTATAATCTGCAGATTCTGACAGAAATCTGCAACTATCCTTTGAAGCACCGCTCCTCTCTAAAACAGCAATAAGGATAATTATTAGGCCATATGTAAATAACAAAATAACTTTATAACTTAAAGCAAAATTTGGAAACGTAAAGTCCAAAACAAGTCTTTATATTAAGGGCCATCAGTCAAACAATACTGTTTGCTCTGGGTCTAAACAGAGCGCGTTGTTTGTGACGTCTTCTTTTGCGCATGCGGGCTGCTTTGAGGGTTCGCACTAAAGTGTTTGCTGTCACATTTTATTTGTAGTGGGAACAAGCAGACAAAAAAAATCTGATTTGATCAAAAAATCAGAATTGAGCATTAAGACCTGCAGTGTAAATGCAGCCTTAGACTTAACGGGCATTTTGCTGCAAAGTCAAGGAAAATGGATTGATTTGAACACAAGCGATACAAACACAAATAAAAAGGAATTTTCACTCACATATCTTGCGATACTATGTGCAGCAGTATGTGCATCAAAACATGATCTGAGGTCAGATCTCTTGAGATATTTCAGACTTTGCTACTCACTATAGATCTTCACTACAAGTTCCTCTGTGTAGGCACTCTGAATTTTTCAAAGACTGGCAACAGCTTGTGAAAGTTTTACCACTGGGCTGTTTGTACAGCTCATGTTTAATAAACACAGAAACCCAGAGTAGCAACTGTGCAGACAATAACTGTAGCAAGATTTCAATAATGGCTGCATCAAGTTCAAGTGGACCCTCTAAACCGCAGGTAAGTAATCATTTTCCTTCGTCTTTCTTTGCTATTTCACTCAACTGGACATATGTGTAGTTTTTATTAGCTAAATCTGGTGAAGTTGTGGTAAAATGCCAACATTAGCCTATTCGTTGTAGCAAGCTAGCTGGCAGCTAAAATTTGCTAAATTCAGTGATGCCCCTGTCTCTTTTAGGAGTTAGAGGCCCGTGTTATAACGGCGGCACAAGATATAATCAACAGGTTAGCTCAAATTCTTCAGCAACCTAATACCACATGTCTACCAAATGCTGAGCACTCTCACGAGCACTCAGGTGGACAAGCCCAGACCCCAAAAGATACAGTGCAGGCGGAGATGGCAAGGTTAGAAATTGTATTGAACCATTATACTTTTAATCATTTGGATTAGTAAAAAAATAAAATAAAATCCCTGCATGTTGAAAATTATTTCTGCTTCTCACATATAGGTCATTTCCAGGATTTTTTAAAAGAAAAAGGGGGGGGGGGGGGGGAATCGCTTTTCCCCACTCCAAAGTAGCACGCTGAGGCCTAAATCCAGCAAGCCATTCAGTGTATATATATATATATCTAGTGAATAAAGGCTGCACCAACACTCCTTCTGCTACTGAGGAGCTGCAGCTGAGCCAAGCAGGGCTGGGAAAGAGATCCCTCATCTTGACTGATGATATGAGCCATACAATGGTAATGTAGTTAAACTTATATAAGAGAAATGCATTTACATAAAAAAAACATGTTCTATATCAAATCATAATGATAGACATTCAAATGATAGTTGGTTTGGGTCATATATTAGCACTGATAAAAATATTTCTTAATTGTGTAGTTTTACCAATTGTGTCCCCTTATGTACTGTTTTAGATTAATGAAATGATCACTGAAGAATATCCCAAAATGGATGGCGTGCAAGGATGATTGTTGCACAAGTCATCAGGTGCATAATTTTCCTCTTTGAAATTATTCTTTTTAGATGCTAGTGAAAGTTGAAAATTGTACAATGTTTTTTCTATCAATCTGTGTATTTAGGTGGTCAAGGTAGGAGGAAACTTGTAGCAATTCCTCCTGATGTAAATGGCTACACAGGAAGACTGATCCGCAATGTTTCCAGTGCAGGAAAGACCCTCTTGTATGTTGTTCCGCTGCAGCAGGACCTTGATCTTACTCCTCTTCCATCAGATGCAGCTGGATTTCAAACCATGCCAAAGGCTTCTTGCCAGGTGTGCAAGGAAAGTATGCCTCTGCATATCCTAGCACTCCATGTCAACAATTGTGTGAAGTCTCAGTCAACAGAAGAGGAAGATGAGGTGAATTTATGTTATATTGTGGAATATTGCCTTATCAACAGTCTATAAATATTTGGGATATTTGTGCACGTAATTATAGAAGGTTTTTTTGTGTTCTATTCTGTTTTTGTTAATGTACAATACATTGTAGTAATTACAATTGTACTTCATAGACTAATGTCCAGCTTCTGTCTGTCATGAATTCACGAAGTTTTTGTAGAGAGCCTCTTGACATGAAGCAGGTGATAATGTTCAATCCACATATTTACAAATCATTGTTTCTTTTATGTTTTAACAATATTTTTTTTCTCTAGGACATGAAAGAATGCCCAATTTGTCTTTGCTGCTTTCCAGTGAATGAGATTGCCCAGCATGCAAGCCTGTGTGGTGAAAGGTTCGTTCAAATTTATACATATTAAACACATTTTCCTATGTTTACATCGGATTCCTTTTTAAAATTTTTAAGCCATTACAGTTTTGAGCTCAGTATGTAGTTACAGTAAATACTTACTTGGTCCACATTTTAATGCTTACAGTATAATTGAAACACACAATGTAATCACCGTACCTATTAAGCTCAGGACGCAATTTAAATGCCAGTAAAATCAGTTAAAAGACATCATAAGTTACATCACATATATTTTTGCTATTGTTCATAATTTTTAGACCTGAGGACACTTCCACTCACATGACAGACGTTTATGCCAGTACTGACTCTGAGTGCAGTGTGCCAAGCAACAGAACAGATCCTTTGACTGATTTAGTCAGGTATGATTTATATTCTTTGCCCTTTCAGATTATCTGGTTTTGTTTATAATACATTTGCTTTCATTTTAAGAAACGATAATCATTTTATATATTTTTTTCTCAGTGAAGCAGATGTGCTACAGTGGCTTTCAAGTCAGGTGGATACCAGCAAAGACTTTAGGATTTGCATCACTCGCAATGATCTTGTTCAAAGAGGCTTCATTCAGTGGCAACGACAGAAGAAGGCTTCCCCTGTCAACAAACGCCACGTGATTTTTATTGGAGAAGCAGGAATTGATACTGGTGCATTAAGCAAAGAATTTTTGACTGATATAGCTATGTACATTGTACTTACAGTTCAGATATTGAATATGGCCAAATCAAATTAAGATACAGTATACCCTTTAAATTATTTTGTCTTTCTGTATCTCTATGTAGAAATGATGCATGGTATTGAGACTCGACTGAAGGCAGTGGCAAGAAGGGAAAGAGCCCTGTCATGATGTCACGAGCCCAGCGGCAGCAGCAAAGCTAGGCTAACACTAACTAGCTAGCAAGATTATAAACCTGGTGCTAAACTAAGAGAAGCCACAAAATCAGTTTGAATAAGAGTAAACATTTACTCACCAAGTCAGTGTATCAGGTAAAGATCCACAGCAATGACAATAATCTAATATTTAATATTTTTAATTAAACACAATATTACATTTTGAAATGTAATATTGTGTTTAATTAAAAATATTAAATAGGCTGAACTCAATTTTTTATCAATTTGTTATTAGAACTCGATTTAAATAAGTTACCAGTACTTTTGATGATCTCATGATGATCTCATGATGTCATCATCAGTGATTTAGAAAATAGTTTCTACAGGTTTGTCTGTTTTTATACATTTCCGAGGATTATGTAGCATATGAAGCATGTTAAATATTTCTTTGTATCTTGCAGAAGTGCAGGAGAAGTGTTTTCAGTGAGCCTTGCCCAGGGAGGTCCACCACCCTGCTTCCTGAGAAGCTGGTGTTATCAGTTTCTTGCAACAGGAAACTTCGATGTTCTTCAGCTGACCAAAGATGATGTGGATGACACTGAATATAGGTCTCTAATCGAAAAGGTGAGCTGTGTTTGTACAGACTAGTGAAAAAATGCTGATTGTTTGTGTGTGTATACAGTGTTGGGGAGTAACGTAAGATATGTACCGGCGTTGCGTATTTAAAATACAAAATATGAGTAACTGTATTCCGTTACAGTTACCATTTAAAAAGGTGGTATTTAGAATACAGTTACTTTGTTGAAATATATGAATTACACAGCGGCAGCGTTACGGTTGCTATGGTTACAGGGTGACGCGTGCTCTCTCTGCGACTGTGTTTCCTGGGTGAGAGAGCGCCTTTTTGTTGTTGTTGTTGTGCTAAGCTAATAGGCAGAGTGTTACAGTCATAGCCCTGAAGAATGTAGCCTCATGGGCAGTGTAGTCTGTGCTTCAGGGAGAATGGACTACCATACTCGTTATGTGTCTGTGAGAGTGAGGAGGGAGAAAAAAGGAGAGTGGAAAAGTACGAGTTATCATCAAGCAGAAATGGGAGCTGGAAGCATGTAAATATAATAATAACCACTGCAGCCAAAAAGAGAGCCTAACAAGCCCAGTTGTAAGTAAGCCATTAAGACACGACTGTACACTGTGTTCGTGTTTTCCTCCGAAACAATAAGTTCTTTTGCAGCAGCCTTTCAACGCCTCTCTCTGTCTCTCACTAGCAAATTTGACCCAGACAACAAAGTAAAGCTAGTTTTTGGCTACGAGCCCGACACGAACCCGACATATTAGCCAGAGGTCCCTTTACTATGGTTCGGAGCCGCAGACCTTCAGTAATAGTAATAGTACATTCGTGTAGTTGTAAAAATGATAATATATTAACTAATCCAAAGTATTCAGAATACGTTACTCTCATTGAGTAACGTAACGTAAAACGTTAAAATTGTTGATGACACAAAATCATCAGACATGAGATGCTTAACTGAATGTGGCTACTTTAAACATTAAGTTATAAAAGGTAAAAACAGTATTTGATGCAATTAAAAAAGATACATTCATCAAATAATCTGAAAATACATCCTAAGATTGATTGATTTGCTATTCTATCATTACAATACAAATAATGTGGTCAAATCCTATGAGAAAGGCTAACTGAGTGGGTTCTGTTGTGTTACTGAATGAACTATGATGTAGTTCAGCACTCTCTCATAAAGGTCTCTTCCGTTGTCAAAGGAGGGACTAAGAGGATGAATGGCTGCCCTCAGTCCTGCCATCTCCTCAGGCCCCAAAGGACACTGTATTGGTGGAAGAACTACACCACCACTCTCTGGTCTCGAATAGTCAAGGTCCAAAGAGAAATGTTCTTGAATGTCCTGAAAATTCACTTGCTTTTGTTATGAACAGTATAACTATAGTTTGCAGCAATTACAAAGTTATGTTAAAGTCTTTAAAAACAAAGACAGGTGCACATGTTAAATATATGCATGTCATGAATTTCAAGGTACAAAAACATAAGCGTTATAAAACATCTGTAATAGCACATTTTATAGTCGTACCTCAGTGTTTTCTGGTGCAGCCACAGGATTTTGACCCATATATTTAAAAATAAATAAATAAATACATATTGAATTTGTGATGATTGATTTGGGTTTACAAGATATATATATATTAGGGGTGCAACGATACACAAAATTCACGGTTCGGTTCGATACTTTGGTGTCACGGTTTGATATTTTTTCGATACAAAAAAAATGCTCATGCCTTTTTAATTTGTCATTTATTAAAATTATAAATATATATTTTAACTCAAAAGTACAGTTTTTAAATTTAACCCTAACCCTTGTGCGTGTTTTTTATTTTGACAGCAAATGCGCACCTGCGGACCACTTATGTGCAGCCCTGGTTATTTAGCTCGTCATATTACAGCCACAGAAATTCTTTTGTCCTTGAAACCATAAAGCTGCACTTTCTTTTTGCCTTATAGTCTGATTTGTCATAACTTCTCCGTTTTGTGGTAAGCTTTTCTTTGGCTGTCACTTCTTCACCCTGACCTGTCTTATTTGGCTCAGCAGAACTGAAATGCTTTTACACACGCACTCACATAAGCTCAGCGATTCTCTGCGCGATCAACCTCTCACATGTTTAAGCTTGCTGCGGGAGATTTCACTTGTCATGTTTGCATAGTAAGCTTTTTTTTTTTTTTTTTTTTTTTTTGGCCTGTCCCGTTTGGCTCTTTTGCCATCAGAATTGTTGTCTAAAGGCAAAGAAAGATGCCCAACGGATTTACTTTACCAAACTGACCATCCCAGCCTTGCCGTAATGGTCCATTTGATTCACCTTTTATTGTTTATTTTATTTTCACTTACTGAATACGGGACAGACTTGACTGGGGGAAAGAAGGGGAGAAAGAAAGAGGGAAAGAGAAACAGCTGAGAAGAGGGACGGGGGAGAAGGGCAAAAGACAAAAACCAACAGAACGGGCAGAGAAAAAATCAATCACCTGGATCACCTGCTGAGAAAGAAAAAAGAAAGCAAGCAGAAGAGAACAAGAGTAATAGAATAAACAACATCACAATGATATATGGGAATATGACAGTAAATACTAAATATTAAACATTATTGTGCAGCACATAAGATCAACAGAACACAGTGTGCTTTGAGGTAGGAGCCAAAAAGGGTGTAGTTTGTGGGTGTGATCACCCGTGTGTACACCTGTGAATGGACGCGCTTGTTTTTTGTTTTTTTAAAAGGTTCCTTCATGTAATAATCTGCTAGAGGGTGTGGGGGGGCCACAGCCCCGTCCTCCAGGGCGTGAAGCAGGTGTGGAGGAGATCAAAACTCCAGACATCCAGAGGCCCCCAGAACACAAGAGACCAAGGAAGACCAACAGAGGGGCAGCTGCGCCACTGTCCCGGAAAGAGCTGAGGAGAGTCCCAGATGAGGGCTCACTCAGCAGCCGCGGAGCAGAAGCCAGGGGGAGTTGCAGTGACGCGCCCGTGAGCTCCGCCGGCAGCCAGCTGCGCCTGAGTGACCGAGCCCCAGGCCGAGAGGCCGGGGGCACCCCACCTTCGAAGTGGCCCGAGCGAGCCCCAGGCTCCAGGCCCCGATAAGCGGCCGCCAAGGAGTGAGCCGTTGTGTACCTGGACGCCCATCCCCGGACACAAAGAACCACCAACGCACCGATGTCTGAGGGGGTCCGCCACTGGCAGGGGAAGTGGTGGTAGGGGGAGATAGGCCTCCAAACCTTGGAGGGCCTGAGATGTCCCCAGAGAGGTGGCGCCTGACACCCAACCTGACATATAGACACAGACATACAGGCACACACAGATACAAACATCCATTCCCACCCTCATGCTTTACATAGTAAGCTAACGATTAATAAGACGATGTCAGAGGAATTGGTGCACAAATTATCATCACTCACCAATCAGTACTGTCGCTCTCTATACACAGTTCACGCGATTGCAAAGTGAAAGCAAAAAAACAAGCGCAAATTCAAACGCGATTTCAATGTCACATATTGACAGTGGCTCACTGATGCCAATGACATAATTACCCAGCTACATTTCTGAAAGAATGCAAAAGCATTGACATATATTTCTCCTTCCTACAATAGCCCGACGGGCAGGGAAGAGATTGATTTTGGTAGCCCGACTGAAAAAAATCGCTAGCCCCGGGACGTCGGGCTAGCGATATTGCGAGCCCTGTATCTGATTGAGGAATCACTCATCTTTGGAAAAGAGAGTTTATTACAGAGAAATGTCTCTTTCCAAAATAAAAGCTATACTATCCGCTTCTTCTGGGCAATATTCTCAGCAGCATAAGGAGAAACATGTGCTAACAGCTGTCTAAATGACTCGGCTAAAGTTAGTAGCATGCTTGTTGTTTTTGTCTTTGCACTAGGATGAT
This sequence comes from Copadichromis virginalis, assembly GCF_057382275.1. Classification (NCBI taxonomy): domain Eukaryota; kingdom Metazoa; phylum Chordata; class Actinopteri; order Cichliformes; family Cichlidae; genus Copadichromis; species Copadichromis virginalis. The sequence continues at coordinate 39,196,277 of NC_140624.1, read as the reverse complement.
GTCGGCGTAAATGTGCAGTCATATTCGTTGTGTTCCCACTAGTGCTTTCAGGTTAATCTCGTTGAAATGACCTTAACGCCACAACACGGCAAATCTCCGTTAACGAGCTACCGCCGATCGCCCCGTGCATGGGGCTAGACGGCCAACACGTTAACGAGCTAACTGCGCTAACACACTAGCTCCCACCCATGTAATTGAGCATTGCATGGCACATCCAACATACTGTTTTACTTTAGTCCATGACTCACTTACCTTCAGGGTCATACGTCACATGAAAACCAAAATAATTCCAAACGCCAGATCTGAATGAGGGTGGGGGAGGTCCATGTTGCAAGGAGAGCTTAACTTCTGTCTTGCTAGCTTGCCCTGCGCTCTTCCTTCTGACGATGCTGTCTGTGTTGAGCGCTCAGTGGATCTGCGCTCGACAGTGCAGCCTAGGCGGAGTAGTCGAACGCAGATTCACTGAGCGCTCAACACAGACAGCATCGTCAGAAGAAAAGTTGATAAAATAAATTACAAATGTTGTATTGTTCGATACATATGCGTACCGAACCGAAAGCAGTGTATCGAACGGTTCAATATCGATACGAATATCGTTGCACCCCTAATATATATATATATATATATATATATATATATGCTAAGTCCTATATATAACTTACCTTTGATTGTGAACACTTTTTCCTGAAATGTAGCTTGCTCTGCCACAACCACGAACAGTAAACTGTTAGGAGGTGGTGGGTAGGTGTATTGTTGTTGTTTGGGTTTTGTTTTCCTTTTCGTTATAGGTAGGCGAGGCGGGGCTTGATGGCATTCCGACACACCTGCGACGCATCGGACGTCATCAGTGAGCGCTTTTAGGGAGCAGAGTCACGGACGTCTGGTGTCGGAGTATTTTCGCTGTCACAAGTGGTAACGAGGTAGCACAGGCTGAATCTGTTGATTCTACGCTGTGGAGCTGTATGTTTTAGGGATCCACGTTTTGACTGCTTCTCTTTTGTCTTAGCCTGTTCCATTGCCTGCCTGCCTACCTAGGATTTTGTGTTGGCTATTGTGGATCCGTGACGGAGTGCTACGTTCCATCAGGCTGCGGTCACTGCAGCAGCTGTGGTTTGTGTGTCAAGTAAGCTCTCCAACTCTCTCCGTCCACTTATGTTTAACGCTCGGCTATCAACGGTACGCCGTAAACTCTGTTTTGTTCCTTGTTGTCAGGTAGCTCCGGTGCGTCACCTGCCTACCTGCATACCTCGGCTCCGTCTCATCTCCTCGGTGTTAATCTCCTGGCACATTTTTATCTATCACTGTATATAGCCCCTTCCCTTGTAAATATTCCCTACTCGTGTATATAAACTTGCATCACAAACTATTTGGTGTCCGTGTGTGTTTCTGCCACATAATCCATCCGTGTCAGTTTACCTAACATAAACATGCAATGAGCAATGCAAACATTTTCGACACCCTGGTCTCCTCTAACTCTGCATGACGAAATAGAATACAAACAAGTTTTCAGAAGGTTGACTAATAATATAGCATGTATCAAGGTTGTACATTACCTTAAAGGAAAGCCAAACTGTTCAACAGAGCTCACAAAGAAGCCTAATGCAGTTGATGCCTTGTTATTATTTCCAGCACCAAGGTAAATTATCTGGAAAATAATTTATGAATAAATGATTTTGTTTTGAAGAAACAAACACAATATCTAACAAACTAAGAACACCTGACAGTTATATACTTTGTTAAAGTAAAATAAAGACAACTCAACACTAATGAACGTAAATTTCTTGTCAAAGGAGTGGAAGAAGAATACGCCACTTTCTCTCTATGGGGTAGTTAATTAATTTTGAGAAAAAAAATTGTGATTGCAATGGAATATTGTTTACCTTTCGCGAATAGCGATCAATCCCAGCAAATATAACTATGCCAAAAAAACAAAAACAAAAGCAAAATATGAAACACACGTCCAAGTATAACATTTGTCCACAAATCATAATTTATCAACTTGTTTGTTTCTTTGCTTACTAAACAGGATTTTTTTTTTTACTTTGTAGAAATAGAAATTTACCTGGATCCTCTAACTGTTAACGTAAAATGCCTTATGCTCAAATCAGAAATGAAAATAGTTACAGTGTATCCAGAGTACTGAACATACAAACACGTACTGTATACAAACCTGATGAGTTTGTGGTTTGTATCTACATGGGCCAATGAGAGGGGACCTTTTACAGAGTACACTCTTCTTGCAACACAGCCGACAGATGCCATCCTTTCTAGGATTCCTGCAGCATCTACCCTATGCATCGATACAGACACTTGCTCCCATTTGACACGGTATCCCATGGCCTGCAGTTCCCCCATCATCATTCGATAGCCGATGTGTGGCAGTCTCATTTTAACTGATCTAACAAGGCTGTCCAGCTCATCATCTGTGACACCCAGAAGCCGATCTATACTGGGAATGGAAATTTTCATTTTGATGAGGCTTTGCAAACATTCTTCTGATATGCTAAGTTTACATTGTCCTCTCGCTGTGTATACAACATCAACAAGAGAAGAATGTGGGTGTCTCTCTCCGTCTTGAAAATTTATCAGTCTCAAAAGATTGGATAAGGCATTAAGAATATCTTGTGGTACTGCTAAATTTACCAAATGACCGTATAAGTCTCAATTCATGACTGATGACATAATGCAAATAGTCCATATCTACAGGTCTGCGTTGTAGAGCTCCATGAAGCTTTGTTAGCAATCTTTCATAGAACTGCTTCCTTATTAATGTACCTGGAACAGAAATTGATACATTTGCTAAATGTGCACTAATGACATATTAATCTATGCATATGTACATGAACACAACAGGAAGATAAACAAATTAAATCATTTACATAAACAAGTACGTCCATTTCATAAGACTTTTAATGAATTTTAGTTTGAAATACATTTATGATTTAAAAATACTTAAAAATGCAAAATATGTGAAAACTTTTTGTCCAGATTGGAGCAGAATATTCATATTTAAAATTAATTTAGTTACAAATGGCTTGGCAAAGCACCCTTTTTCCACTGACAGACAGGCAACTATTTTGTTTTAACCCTTTAAAACCGGACAGAGCGGGCACGCTCCGTTTTGCGCAAACACTTTTAAATCCCGGTAGCACTGCAACCAGGTGAGCTAGCGCAATAATTTTTTTTGCATATGAAACCTGAGGAGTTGTACTTACATCTTATGCCATCAGCTTGTCCTAGGTCACGGTTTCCTTCCACATATAGCTTTGCAAAAACTGCATAAAAAGCACTTGCAGCAACAAAAACATAATATCCCAGAAACACGCTTTGCCGATCCGATCAGCTGTTCGTAACACTTCCTACGTTGGATTAGACGTCAGCACGAACTATTGCATGTCCGCCTTGACCTGCCCGAAACCGGAAGTGATGTCATTTTCGCGGAAATGTAGTTTTTTACCATCCGGGCCTCATGAGCCTATACTGGTGTTTTTAAAAGTTAAGTTTGACTTTATGACTTTCTGTGTCATTTCTGGGATGCTTAGGACTCATATTGCACTGCTGGAAATAGTTTATTTTGATGCATATGCTGCTTTTTTGCAAATTTGCATTATAATACTTATTTTCGTTTTTCCTGCAGTGTATAAAAATTGGTGTATTTCAAAAATAAAACTATGAAGGCACTCAAAATAAATTCCCTGTGGTGGGAAACTATTTTGTGCAACTTTTTTGTATTTACAGTTTTGAGGGATAAGCCTCTTAACCCTTTACAGCCGATCGGAGCGGGCACGCTCTGTTTTGCGTAACTATTTTAAAATCCCAGTAGCACTGCAACCACGTAAGCTAGCGCAATAATTTTTTTTGCATATGAAACTGGAGAAGTTGTACTTACATCTTATGCCATTAGCTTACCCTAGGTCACGGTTTCCTTCCACATAAAGCTTTGCAAAAACTGCATAAAAAGCGCTTGATGGAACAAAAACATAATATTCCAGAAACACGCTTTACCGATTCGATCAGCTGTTCATAACACTTCCTACGTTGGAACAGACGTCAGCGCGAACTTTTGCATTTCCGCCATTACCTGCCCGGAACCGGAAGTGACGTCATTTTCGCGGAAATGTAGTCTTTTTTTACTATCAGGGCCTCAGGGCCTATACTCGTCTTTTTAAAAGTTATCTTTGACTTTATGACTTTCTGTGTCGTTTCTGGGATGCTTAGGACTCATATTGCACTGCTGGAAATAGTTTATTTTGATGCATATGCTGCTTTTTTGCAAATTTGCAGTATAATATTTATTTTCGTTTTTCCTGCAGTATATAAAAATTGGTGTATTTCAAAAATAAAACTATGAAGACACTCAAAATAAATTTCCTGTGGTGGGAAACTATTTTGTGCAACTTTTTTGTATTTACAGTTTTGAGGGATAAGCCTCTTAAATTTCTCTAACTACAAATATATGTTAAAAAAGCAAAAACGATTTTCAATTTTTTTGTAGTTTATTGCACTTTTTTGCAATTTATGTAATTACTATGCACTTAATGAATACATATTATTAAAATCTGGGCTATAATGGTTGTATTGATGTATAGCAACTTGAAATGCTCCCAAAAATGGCTCCACAGCAGGTAAAAATATAATATAAGCTCTGGTGGACTTGGTTCTATGGTAGGTCTTAAAGGGTTAAATTTCTCTAACTAGAAATATATGTTAAAAAAAACAAAAACAATTTTCAATTTTTTTGTAGTTTATTGCACTTTTTTGCAATTTATGTAAGTACTATGCACTTCATGCATACATATTATTACAATTTAGGCTGTAATGGTTATATTGATGTATAGCAACTTGAAATGCTCCCAAAAATGGCACTACAACATGTAAAAATGTAATATAAGCTCTGGCGGACTTGGTTCTATGGTAGGTCTTAAAGGGTTAAAGAGTACGGCATACAAAGATGTATAAAAAAAAACAGGTGACCTGCAAGACATTACTTCCAACCCTACACTTGTCTCACTGTTATGTGCCTGGAATCTGCCATTGCTTAATATGTTATCATCACCACTGGCCATCAGGAGTAAGGCTCTGGCATCCTTGTAGATACTTTTGCAGTTTGAACCTCAAAAACCTCCATTTCAAAGTTAAAGTGTTTGTTTATTCACAAAAGAGACAGGGGCATCACTGAATTTAGCAAATTTTAGCTGCCAGCTAGCTTGCTACAACGAATAGGCTAATGTTGGCATTTTACCACAACTTCACCAGATTTAGCTAATAAAAACTACACCTATGTCCAGTCGAGTGAAATAGCAAAGAAAGACGATGGAAAATGATTACTTACCTGCAGTTTAGAGGGTCCACTTGAACTTGATGCAGCCATTATTGAAAGAGGCAAAAAGAGAAAAATGGCAGCTTGGTCAGCACGAGCAAGGACTCTATAATGTATGCAAATTCATGCGCGTCGGAATCCCCGCCCCCTCAAGCGCGCCTCCGGACGCCAAAACAGTGCCAGCAGATTGAAACTGAAAAATGGTTTGAAACCGTAAAATGGATTGAAACCGAAAACTGGATTGAAACCGTAAAATGGACTGAAACCGAAAACTGGATTGAAACCGAAACATGGATTGAAACTGAAAAAAAAAAAAAAAAAAGTAAGCGAAAACAAAATAATTACAGTTTCAATTAATTGTTTTTCACTGTCGTATTTTTTTCGGTTTCAATATTTTTTTTGGTTTCGTTTCAAGGTGGCTGATTCCATAGCATGCGGAGTGAAGCGGAAAAAAGTGCAAGAGAAAGGTTTAAAAAAAAAAGACAAAAAAAAACCACGGCTCGCAATAAGGAGCTGGCTCGCGTCGTTCACGTCAAAGATCCGGCCCTAAGAGCCATTTCGTTTGCGACCGACACGTCACTATAAGACATCGAGGTAAGGAAGATTCTACTGCCACAATCCTCTTTCCTCAAACAGATCCATACAAAATAAATTCTGATTCCATACATGCGAGCCTTGTGCTTCACGCTGGGATGAGGGGGGAGGGGCGGTAGTTACATTAGGGACATCAGGAAAGGTATAGTAATCATTCACAACTATATTCAGTTGCAGATGATAAAGGATTCAGAAAGTTTATTCATGCAGGCCCATAGGACAGAGAATATGCATCTTTTTTTTCATATTTTAATTTATATTTAATTGTGTTGTGGTTTGCAGTGTTTTGTGTTGTTTCACTTTATATTTGTAAAAGGGAAAAGCTGAAAATTTAAATAGTTAAAAGTTGAAATGTGAATAGTTGGTTTTTGTATTATATGATTTATTTATTACATTTTATGTGGAGTGAATAAATAAAAGTATATTTACGGTGGCCCCTAGAGACAAAGCACGTACAAACTTCAAAACACGTAAAAACTCAGAAGCACATAAAAACTCAAAACACATACAAAACACAACAGAAGTGCTCCAGGGTGCTGGGCGCAGTGTTGAGCTTTTGTTACACAGGGTTTAATATGATACTATAACGTATTGGCCATTCTTCCAGAAATGCATTTGTGAGGTCAGACATTGTTAGATGAAAAGGCCTGGCTCACAGTCTCCACTCTAACTGACCCCAATAATGTACTTTTAGGTTGAGGTCAGGACTCTATGTAGGCCAGTCAAGTTCTTTCACACCAAACTCACCAATCCATTTTGTTATGGACTTTCTGCACTGGTGAGCCAAACTGTTCCCACAAATTTGGGAGCATGAAATTGTACATAATATCTTGGTATGGTGAAGCATTAAGAGTTCCTTTCACTGAAACTAAGGGCTTAGTCCAGCTCCTCAAGATCAGGCAATACCATAATTCCCTTTCAAACAAACTTTACACTTTGAACATTGCAATCAGACAAGTACCGTTCTACTGGCAACCACCAAACACAGACTCATCTATCTGATTGCCAGATAGAGAAGCATGACTTGTCACTGCAGAGAGCATGTCTGAACTGGTCTAGAGTCCAGTGGTGGTGTGCTTTACACCACTGCTTTGCCTTGCACTTGTAAGGTTGAATACAGGTGTTCAGTCATGGAAACCCATTCCATGAAGCTCTCTATGTACTGTTCTTGAGATAATTTGAAGGTCACATGAAGTATGTGGGCATGTTTGAGGTATGTAGAGATTGACTCTGCAGAAAGTTGGTGACTCCTATCTACTATTCTTCACTCAGTGATTTTACGTGGCTTACCACTTTGTGGGTGAGTTGCTGTTGTCCCTAATCACTTCCTCTTTGTTATACGATCACTAACAGGTACAATATTTAGAGAATGTTTATATTTCATGACTGGACTTGTTGACAGGTGGTATACTATCACGTTGGAATTCAATGAACTTCTGAGGGCAATCCATTATTTCACAAATGTTTGTAGAATCAGTCTGCATGCCTAGGTTTTGATTTTATGTGACCATGAAAATGACTGGAACACCTGAATGCAATGATTTGGATGGGTGAGTCTGTGTGCTGAGAGTTAGTGGAGACAACATGGTTGCATTCTAAAATGTCTGTGTGCGTGTGACAAGCATGTGTTTCCTTATCTGCAGGTGTGTTTATCTGGCCATTAATCATTGTAGCACCAAAGCACAGGAGATATGGATGGCTACCTTCTTTAGCCAGTCCTTGCTCCGATAACATTTTAATGTAGTAATCAGTGCAATCCATTTTTTCCAGTCCATGTGACTTACATGACTGACAACACTCATTGTATTTAGACATTCCAAGCAATCCAGTTAGAAGGATCATATACATAAATACTCAGTCTCTGGTAAATTTTACCTAACTTGTTACCAGTAGTGCTCAAGGTCAAGGAGAGTGCACACACAGCTGAATCCCATTCTCTAGTTTATTTTTTATTTTAATATAGTGTGAAAGCAACAGTTATCAGTGAAAGTATACTCTCTTTGGCCAAAGTTTAGAACACAGCAAAAACAAGCAACGATTATAAGAGCAGTTACGTATTTGCGCAAAAGTCCACTAAACACACAGAACCGAGCCACAAACCCTCCCAACCCAGACTCTGGATAGTCACATTTTGGGGGATTTGATGAATTTGGACAGATTTCTAGAAATGAGAGCTGCTCCATCCAAAGTGGGATGGATGCCATCTCTCCTAACAAGACCAAGTTTCCTCCAGAAACTTTCCCAATTATCTATAAAGCCCACATTGTTTTTTTGGACACGACTCGGACAGCCAGTAATTTAAAGAGAACATGCGGCTCAAAATGTCACTAATGGTCCAATTGGGAAGGAGACCAGAGAAAACGACAGAGTCCAACTGTCAGGATTTGAAGGCGCCCTGACCGGTCGACCTGCCAGTGTGTATATTTGTGTGCGTGTGTATGTGTGTCTCTCCTATCGCCCTGTCTTCCCTTCCGGCTCCGCTGTCATGTGTTAGGAGGTAACTTAGCAACAGGCTATCTCCGACCCGGAAGTGCTGTCACCCGGAGCTACCGCACCTGCAATCAATCCACCAGCTGCTGCCAATCAACTACCATCTTCGGCAGGGCTACTTAATGGTGTGGCTGAGCGACAGACAGCGCTGGAGTATTGCACTAAGCCTGGTAGTGTTTTCGAACCGCTAGCGTTATTGAAGTATTGTCTGATCTACGTACTCATCTTGTTGTGTGTGTGTTCACCCAGGGATTGACGGAGGATTCACAGACACAAAGGAAGCACTTGGAGGAGAGACGGGCATTCACTACCACGCACGGGCTTACACAGAAGGAAGGACGCACTATCACCATTGTTGCACATTTGAACTGTTGTCACCTTGCTGCACTGTAAATAAACGCACTGTCTTCATTTCTGAGCTCCGCGGCTGAGTCCACTCATTAACAACCATGACAGAATACTCCAGCCAGCCATGGACTCAGCGGACTCAAACCCAGTTCAGCGAGAGCTCTCTGTTCAGGGCAAAGTTTTGGACCACCATGAGAGCATGATGAAACACATTATGACGGAACAAACGGCGATGCGACAGGTGCTTGCAAACATTCAAGGTATGTTACTCACTGCTCCTGGCACCTCAGCTAAGAATCCACAACCCACTCCGTCAGTAAGTGTGGCTGCAGCTTGCCCACTACCTCCTTCACCTCCACCACCTCCACCTAGGCGAGAACATACATTACCGGTTCCGGAGATGTTTGATGGAGATATAACAAAGAGTCGAGGCTTTCTGATGCAGTGTTCATTAATTTTCAGACAACAGACACAGGCTTACGGCTCAGATTGCGCGGAGATAACGCTTATGGTGGAATTAATGACTGGCCGAGTGCTGCAATGGGCACAAGCCGTTTTAAATGTTCAACCGAATATCTCCTACCAAGATTTTCTGACCAAGTTCCGATGTGTTTGATAAAGGAACAGATGCAGATGGCGCAGCTAATGGCGCAGCTAATCGTTTGTTTACCCTGAAGCAGGGATGTAAGAGTGTCGCGGATTTCTTCATTGACTTTTGGATCCTGGCTGAGGAGACGGGCTGGGTAGAAAACGCACTCCGGGGAGCCTTCCTGAACTGCCTAAACGAAGAAATCAAGCATAAGTTAGCTACAAAAGAGCTACCTAAGTCTCTTAGCGCTTTAATTAATATGTGCATTCAACTAGATAATCATATGAAAGAGTTTGGGAGACAGGCAGGAGAAGGACGACGACCGGCAGGTGGTGCCAATATGCCTACCAGATTGCTTCCTTCTCAATGGAGAGAGGAAGAAGAAGACCCAGCGGAGGATGAGGAACAGCCGATGCAGCTGGGCCGGGCTCGGTTCGGTGCTTCCCATCGGAGGAGAAGACAGAGTGCTTCGTGTGTGGAAGAAGGGGACACTGGGCCGATAGCGAAGCGAGTAAAAGAATCCGCCCGCCAGTAGCTGTGGGAATACTGGCGGGTACTACAGCTAACTCTGTTCCCCATCTCAGTTGTCCGGCCAAGCTGATTTTTCATTCCCTAACTCACCCGTGTAGCGCGCTAATTGACTCTGGAGCTGAGCAGAGTTTGTTGGATGAATCGCTAGCTCATAAATTAGCCAAGAGCACCTGGCTGCAGCCACTGTGGAGCTCCACACTAACCGGATACACGTGACCTCCACACTAACCGGAAACACGTGACCTCCACAGTAACCGGAAACACGTAACTTCAGTTAAATCGAAAACTAAATTGTTTTTTTGTTACTATTGATGCTGCTGAGAAATAAAAATGGTTTTAAGTGGGGGTTTTTAACACTCTGGGTTTGTTCAAAAAAATTCACCATCCCCTAAATTGTTCGTGGCCAAAAGTGTACAGTGGTCCCTCGCGGCGCGGCGCACCTTCCGCGACACTTGCTGTTTCGCTGATTTTTTTTTTTTTTTTACAGTACATTGTGTTGTGCGTTCTGATTGCTGTAGACCATTGTCAATCAATCTAGTCCAGTGTCTCCTGTACAGGAGTGGTCCCTAATAGGCCCACGGACCGGTACCGGTCCGTGAGTCCTTTGGTACCGTTCCGCGACAGTTGATCCTCCGGTGTGAAATGTATGGTTGTAGTTGTGTGTCTTATTTTGAAAGAACTATTTACGCGTTACCATAGCGACCAGAGAGCATTAAGAAGCAGAGAGGAGGATGTCACTGTCATTGTTGTTGGCGCACAGCTCAAGTCACGTTTATTATTATATTTACAAAATACCACAGTTTCTTTTTTTTATTCTTTTGTTGTATTTATCCGCGACACCTTAAAGGTCATTCCCTGAAAATATTGTCTGACATTAAAGTGGTCTGTGGTGCAAAAAAGGTTGGGGACTCCTGCTGTACAGTACAGAATGCGTTTAGCTTGTCGAATTTACATAAATCTTCGATCGCTAGCAGTGTAATTCTGAAGTGCTGTACTGTATGTTTGTAAGCTTTCTCCCAAACAAACACAACAATGCCGACGAAACGTTTTGCACCCTCAAATGCACCTTTTGGTTTCATTCCATAATACTGGACTTACGTTTTCTACGAAGGTTTGAACTCGAGTGTTTAAACAAAAGAGAAAAGTGTGAAAATGTTCATGCCTGTCTGAGAAAAGTGTATAAAGCATGTAGTGAGGGGTTTTACAGTCTTAGCATCTATAATAATTGTAAAAAAAATTAAGTTGGCTACTTCATGGATTTCACCTACCGCGGGTTATTTTTAGAACGTAACACCAGCGATAAACGAGCGACTGCTGTATTATTAATAGTAGTGGGACATCTAATTGATTAACATCAACATTGATTATTATGCACTATTATTTTTGTTCAAGGAGAGCAAAAAATATAAAACTCTCTCTCAGCTTGTTTGTTGCCAAAAATGGCCACTTTTTGTGTATGTTCACAAAATGCTATAAAATGTATATTTCTTAGAATCAGAATCAGAATGATTTCTGATTCTGATTCTAATGTTTTCATGAAACTTCCTTTTTTTTCCCCATCTGAGCATCGGGGAAAAGGGTGTCTTGCAATTGTTGAGGTCACTAGTGTGTGCCTCATTTCTTCCAGGATCACTCTCTTTATATGTTTTAGTGGACTCCTAGTACTGCGAAGTGGTTTCATGGTACAAAGCGATTGTATTTCAAGATCTGGGAGACTGTAGAAATGAGCAGTGATGCCCTTCCTACCATCTTTCCAGAAAAATAAGTGATCTGGAAGCTGTTAGGCTTACTTACAGCAGCAGCACTAAACTCCAGGACACATTTACTAACGGTGTTTGTTGCTGTATGTGCTGCAGCTTTGAATTTTTTAATAATATATATTTTGTTAATATTTTGGCTATGATGTCTTGTTATGAAATGTACAAGAGTAAAAGTGTTTTTAGCATGTGCTTCAAAGCTAAGTTTGACTGGGAAACTCAAAGCTCAATAGTCTGTATCAACAGAAATTCACTGCAGCCTATGTAATATTTCATGCATCATAATTTATTCTACTCTATCTTGCAAATACATATTTGTGTGGCAATGTCATGCACAACACACACAACTATTAGATCCTTAAGATCAAACCCGTGTCATTCTTTTGGTCCACTGCAGTGCAGTAGTCAAAAAAAAGAATAAGTGAAGTGTCCACAAATGGCCAGGATAGAGCCCAGAGTGTTAATGTTTAAAATGTATAAAAATATTATTGATTACAATTCTTTACTGTTAATATCAACAATAAGCTTTTTATTTTGAAATTACAAGTTAAAAAAAAATGCTGTTACATTTACATTTAATGCTGTTACACTGTAATCCTTTATTATAAGTATGGACATAGAATCAAGTGAACAACATTTTGAAATAAGTTTAATTGGAATTTTGTACTATGCAAAAAACAAAACAAAAAACAACAACAACAACATATTAAACAAACAAACAAACAGCCAGTGCCTTCATTTGTCCATTACATGTCAAACATAGCACTGACCCTTAGTCCCTGCTCATCAGCACATGCTTTCAAAAAGAGCTCCATGTCCTCTGCAAACTGAAAAACAAAGAGGAACAAGTCCCTTGCTCCAGTGTCTTCTTCCTCTGACATGTCTCTTAAGACCCTCTGCTGGTCCCCTTGATTTAAGGACAGATATTTTGGCATTGTTACGTGTGCCTTATTTTGGACAACCCACTGCACAGCAGGACGCAGATCTTCAACAACTGCTGGCTCCTGTGTCAGGCAAATGGGGATAAAAACATAGTTATTTCTCTGTTGCAGAACAGTTTTTTAACAGTTATTCAAATGTCACTAAACATGTAATTACACTACTGTTTAAAGTGAATACTGACCTGACTGACTTCCTGGAACTTGCGCTTTTTCAGTCTGAAAATGGGCACGTGTTGTCCTTCAAGCACAGCTTTGGCTTCCTCTCTCCAGTGTGCAAATAGCTTGCCAGAGCTTAACAGAAAATGTTGATATTGTTAAGGTGTGTAAACTTTGACACAACATAGAACAGAAGTCAAAATATAAATACCTCCTGAGATCAAAGTTCTCCATCAACAGCAAGCACCACCATTTACGCAAGTAGGGCATGTCTGACTGTAAAATATTAATATGAAACATATTTAACAACTTTCAAAAGATTCAAGACTCCATTGCTGTGAAAGTAAATAGAATACTTACTATAGTATAGTCAAATGAAGCATCCAGTGCCACGTACAGAGCAGACTATTTGGAAGAAAAAATAAAAATGTCATTTTTTTAGAAGCTTAAATTAGCTTCTGTATGAATCTCAAGAAGAGAAGAGAAAAATTACCATCAGCATGAAGATCCCACAGTCAACTCCATAGTCTTGGCTTGGAAAACCCTGTATTACATTGAAAATAAAGGCTCGTTAATAAAATCCCTTAAAAGAAGACTAGTGTAATTCATATTATTCACCATACACTTAAACTAGCACATACCTTCAAGTCAAAGCTCTTTTTTTCTGACCACTGCCCGGGAATGATCTTCACTGCAAGATTCCTTTTTTTTTTAAAGACAGTTACATTCACAAGTTAACAGATGTCATCATGATGGGTGTGAAATGTTTATTGCTAATAGCACCAACTGTAACTACAGGCCTTAGGAACACGACCTCAACAAAACAGCATAACAAAATGAAAAAGTACAGTCACATGCTCACAGTTGGTCAAAATAAAGCATTTACAGCTTTAAGTTAAGGTTGGCATATTTTATAAACTAATTTTTATGATCATAATGTGAAGATGAGCCTATCCCAGCTGTCATAGGGCGACAGACTGGACAGGTCGCCAGTCTGTCGCAGGGCCAACACACCGGGACAGATAACCATTCGCACTCACATTCATTCACACAGTTACACCTAGTAGGAATTTGGATTATCCAATTAACCTATCCCCACAAGCTGCATGTCTTTGGACGGTGGGAGGAAGCCGGAGTACCCAGAGGGAACCCACGCAAACACGGGGAGAACATGCAAACTCCACACAGAAACTTGCTGATATAGTTTATAGAAAAACCATGTGAGTGTACTGTATGTGTGAACACTCAAGATCAGCAGAACATGATCTGGGATGCACTTAACCTGGAACACTGAACAGGTTCCTGAAAACTCCGGAACAAACCAAAAATGCTTATAAAAATGTGACCTCAAAAGTGAAACATATTGTTGGCCACCAAATCCTGCCTTGGTGTATAATGGGTCAAGAAAGAGGATTTCTCTTTTAGGTGGCTTCAGTACCTAAAAGACAGTTAGCCATGACTTCAAACCTGCAAACAATGTCATTGCAAGCGATCACAATCAAAGACTTTTGAAACTGCGTCATAAAAGCTTGAATACATCTCAGACACATAGCAAAATTCTAATAGTTTGTATGTGTCAAAAAACAAGACTTACACACAACTGGAAATGACTAGGTGTCCAGAGAGGGAGAACTATGATGTGCATCCTCTGAGCATCAGTCTGAAACAGAATTGTATTTTTAAGTATCCTGTATATGAACTCTCACCAAAGTTATAAAAAAAATCATTTTGATTACTTGCTTGTTTCTTTAAAGGACGGTACACTTACAGGAAAGGACTGCAATGGATCACAGCCATAGGGTGCAAGCCAAGTCCGGGTGACATACAGATTTTCTATGTAAATGCTTATCCCCTAGAATGTAAAAAAAAAAAACATTTAAAACAACAACTCTTTAAATTAAAGCTTGACAATCATCATATACAACATACAGTACCTTTGACTGAACAATTTTGGTGATAAGCTCAAAACAGCCATTTCCAATCTAAAACAGAAAAAATCATGAAAAAAAATGAATGTACACTTTATTATTTCATATTCATAGGAAAAAAAATACTTACAGTCAATTCCATTTGTTTGTTTAAACCCAGTGTCCAAAAATCTGCCCGTGTGAGGCATCCAGAAGACGTTTCAACAATCAGCTCATCTTTGGGTCTGCTGATGTCCAGAACATAGTTGAGCTAAAAAAAACAGATGGTGTCATAGACTGTGGATGACAAAATCAGATAAGCACTAAAAGTTGCACTTTGCGACATCTGAAAACTTTAACATACAAGCTGTTGTTGGCCAGGGTGTGGTACAAAACACCATGATGAACGGCTGGCCAAAATGTTCTCAGGCTTTGTCAGAGCTTCGCACGGTGGTCCACACAGGTCAGGAAAAGTTGCATCTGTTGACCTTCTATTGGCTTTCTTGTTGTCAACTCTTTCCTGAGGTTCTATAGGGATTTTAACAGGTTTCAGACAAAACACTACATAGAATGCATATTAAATGCATACAAATGCAAGAAAAATAAGCACTATTTATAGAAGGAAATTCATTTGAAACAGCATGTAACAAATTCATTTATGAGCCATCAACTACAACAAGATAATGAATGCAAGATTATTATTTCACCTATATATGACAATCACTATTCAAATTAAGAAATTTTACCAGTGTCACCAGACATTGAAGGTGCTGGGTTCAACACCGTTTCTGTGATTTCTCTGGGTTTATTGCACACCTGTGGGGCTAGGTACACAAAGAAAAGAATATACACACACAGATAGGAACAAATCTAACATGTAAACAATGGTAGCGTTCTGGTCATGAGACAATGCATGTACTTACCTACAACAGCTTGACCCAGTGCCGACAATGAGATATTGATCTGTGTGTTTCTCTGCCATGGAGCACGATGAAAAAACATTAAAATAAGAAGGAATGTTGTTGTAACGCAAAAAAAGTGGCAACATGATCATTGTAAGAAAACTAGACGATTCCTAGAATTATGAAATCACTAACGGCAAATTTATTTAAGAAAGACTCTGTCCCAACCTTTGCGATCAACTTGCAAGACTTCCACGGTATCCATGTGTGTTTACGGCTACTGTGGAGGTCACGTGTTTCCGGTTACTGTGGAGGTCACGTGTTTCCGGTTAGTGTGGAGGTCACGTGTATCCGGTTACTGTGGAGCTCCACAGTGGCTGCAGCCAGACCCTTCTCAAATTAGCCGTACCCGTTGTTCCTCTCCCCGAACCTCTCCAGGTTTCGGCTCTTGACGGCAGCCCACTGATTACGGTCACTCACTGCACTCGAACCATCACACTCACCCTCTCTGGCAATCACTCGGAGCAGCTCAGTTTATTTCTTTTTAAATCTCCTGATGCTCCCCTTGTGTTGGGCTATCCCTGGCTGCCACAACGTAATCCGCAGATCGACTGGGCCAAGGGCCGTATTTCAGGGTGGAGCAGTCAGTGTCACGCTTTGTGCTTACGCTCCGCTACTCTGGGTGTGACGGTCTCAGGCCTGTTGCACCTCCTCATTTGTCTGGTGTTCCGCCTGAGTATCATGACCTGGCCCAGGTTTTTAGCAAAGACAAAGCCTCCTCGCTTCCGACCCATCGCCCGTATGACTGTGGCTTTGATTTGATTCCCGGCGCTCCCTTGCCCACCAGTCGGCTTTATAACATCTCCAAGCCCGAGCGGGAGTCGATGGAACATTAATGACTCCTTGCCAGCCAGCATCATTCGACCCTCCACTTCACCTTTGGGCGCGGGTTTTTCTTTGTGGCAAAGAAAGACAAGACGCTCCAGCCGTTTATTGATTTCCGGGGTTTGAATAAAATCACGATTAAGAACAAATACCCCTTGCCCTTGCTGGCGTCCACCTTTGAGCTCCTCCAGGGCGCCACAATTTTTTCCAAATTGGACCTCGGCAATGCTTACCACCTGGTGCGAATTCGTGAAGGGGATGTATGGAAGACAGCGTTCAATACTGACCTTGGGCATTTCGAATAACTGGTGATGCCTTTTGGGCTCACCAATGCCCCTGCTGTTTTCCAGGCTATGATTAATGATGTGCTGGGTGATCTCATTAACCACTGTGTCTTTGTCTACCTAGACGACATCCTTGTGTTTTCCCGGAGCCCGGCGGAATATGTGGAGCATGTGAGGCTCGTACTGCAGCGCCTATTGGAGAATCGCCTGTTTGTGAAGGCTGAAAAATGTGAGTTCCATGTTCCGACTGTGTCTTTCCTGGGCTTTATATTGCAACACGGGCGGCTGCGTCCACTCTATAACAACCGTGACACCAACATTGTTTTGGCAACACACTATTACACACCTATTCAATATTGATTTTAGTGACCTCCGGTTGACGTGACCTCCGGTTTTTCAAGGGTGCAAAGCTGAGTCTCCAATTCAGTGATCTGGCCTCCAGAGCCGCAAATAGGCTACATTTACTACAAGTATCATTACTGCTAAAGGAGGCTGAGAGGTAACTAAAGATCTGTGTCATGGTCCTGGGTCGTGCGACCCAGTGCTTTGTGTTTAGTCTATTTTGATGTTATTGTTTGTTTAGGTTCATTAAGTTATTCCAGCTCATTTGTAATTATATCACCCTTGTATTAAGCCTCCCTTGCCCTTCATGTGTTTATGTCTGTGTGTCTTGTGTTGTCAAGTTCATGCTGTCGCTTCCCCTGTACTCCGTCTCCCTGGTTCGTGCGTCTACCTGTTACGAGTCATGTCTGCATGGTTATGTTTAGTTCATGTCATGTCTAATCTCCATGTTTCCTGTTTTACTTTGAAAGTCTGTATTCAATGTCAGTGTATTTAGTTTCACCTCTCCTGTCCTGTCGTTAGGTTCATGTGTTTCAGCTGTGCTCCCATGTGTGGCCACTTCCCCTGATCATCCCTCATGTGTATTTAGTCTCTGTGTTTCATGTAGTCTGTGTCGCGTCGTCTGTGTTCTCACCTCCATGTTTTCACGGTCAGTCTTTTCAGTGATCATCTTAGTCTCTGAGTTTTCTTAGTTTGTCACAGTATTAGTTTTCCCAGTTTAGCTATAGTCTAGTCACGCTATCCCTACTTTGTTTGTACACCTTGTCTCCAGCCATAATAAAGGCTCGCTTTCTGTTAAGTTCACTGCCGTCTACTCACTTGTGTACGCACCTGGGTCCATTACACACACCACCGCACGGCCTGTCTCTGCAGACCGTGACAATCTGACACAAAGAGAAAAAATGTGCAGCAGGGACAGATAAAGAGGTCATGCTGCTAGCGAGTCGGCTAGCTAATATAAGCTAGCGAAACCAGTGAGTGAGTACTGAGACTATAAATTAGCGAGTGAATACACAGAGATTGTGCTTCGGATGAAGCATGTGAAGATTACCCCCAGTGAAATTACAAGTTATCTAAAAGTTTTTAATTAAATTCCTATGCAGATAAGCTACACAAAAACACTGTGTTGTAACAGGGACAGGAAGTGATACTCTACCACAGAGAGAATGAACACCAAGTGACAGCGCTGATGATTTTGTGCAGAGGATCCATGCATCCTCTAATCTAATTAGTGTGCTTAACAACTCCACTTCTACTTTTCACAGTTTTTTTCTTCGCACTGAGTTCATCTTGTACACTATCTGTCCATTGGAAAGCACTGCATCTTGATACAAGTGTGCCTTACAACAAAAGAAAGTGTAAACATAGGAGGGCTTCTCTAGTAGCACTGCTAAGAAATTTCCTAATATATCTGCCCCCATGCACTACACATTTTCACATTTTGTTGTGCATGGGTAATCATTTCCTCTTGTTATCTGTGTGGAGGGCACATTATTTGGTCTACTCTCAGTCAACCTTATGTGACTACAAATTTATCAGTTTGCAAAGTCTTGATGAAAAAAACAAATCTTTAAACTTAACTTCCCTCTTGTTGTCTCACCTTCACCCACTCCTTTGCACTCTACATCCCTCTTGTATCTCAGCTCCCCCTTCTTTCCATCTGTTTCCATTTCCTCTATCTTTTGTCCTTCTGTGTGATCTGTTGCTCCTCGGGGTGACGTTTTGGGGCAGATTGATGGTGTTCAAGCCTGACTCTGGTCAGTGAGGTCTTGCTTCATCACACATATTTTCTAATTTCTCCCTCTCTTTCTCTCTCCTTACTATAATTCCCACTCTGAACCTATTTTATCAATTTTCCTCCACCCCCTTCCCTTCCCCACAGCCCTGCAATCCAGCAGCTTGTCCTACCTTCTCTCTTCTCTATGTGGGGACCATCTCTTTTTCTTTTTGTCCCTACATTCTTTCTGCTCCTTCCATCTTTCCGGGCACTCCCCCACACCCTTCATCTGCCCTGACAGATTAATAGTTTTCCTGTCCTACAGAAAAACCTACAAAGACTTGTCTCTCCCTTGACAACACTAAACTATGACTCTTTCACTTCTTTCTTAGTCTTCTTTTCCATCTTTTTTCCTCTCCCCCTCACACCCAGTGACCTGTGCTTCCTCTGGGCACACTATACTAGACATTAATAATCCTTACTACCATTTTGTTCTGTTAAGATGCTTACTGGCCCTACTTTCTACTTTTCTTTACTTTTTTATTTCCAATAAACACTTTTTAAGTGAAGGTATGTAAAATTATCCAAGTAAGGTAAAATGACTATGTGATTTGATAGAACAGTAGTCTATGCACTGTCTTTTTTTTTATTTTTTAAATTTTTCCTATAGTAACAGTTTTACTTCCACAGATTGCTTTTCTGAGATACTGACTTTCTTCACAGATAAGTACATTTGAGAGTGTCAGTATCTTTCAGTATATACTGGTGGTTTTGGTTTTTCAAAATAATTGTTGCAAAATAATTCACAAATGATTTTGTGCAATTGTAAAATGAGTTAGACATATCTTTGGAACTTCATTTGCTTCAGTAATGTCATGTTAAAGTAGAAACAAACCATTATTTCTTTAAGATTTTAACCTTGATTTATGCCCCTTTTCGCATTTCATAGGTATAACTAAACATAGAAAGGAGAATAACAGCAAATCAATACAAACATGTTCTTAGTACAAGTTCCATCATTCCATGATGAAACTTTTCTGTCCTGGTTTAAGTGACCACAATGCCCCCAGCCACACCGGATCACTGAATGACTTGACCAGTATGAAATTCTGCTAATATTAAGCTACATTTTCCATTAAAATAGTTAAAAAAAAAAAAACATATAAAAAGCTAAATTCTCGACACCTGAGATAATACATAAAAGCCTACAGCATGACTAGCTTTTGCAAGATGATGATTTCACAGCCAGCATATTTTTACATTAGGTTTCTGTGTAAAATTAAATAACTGCTACAATGCCTCTTATGAGCTGTGAATCATTTAACTGACATAAAACTTCCATAGTACACTGACAATCATGCAAATCTTTGAGTACATAAAAAAAAAAAAAGTTTTACTGATTTTTTCCACATAGGGCTTTTTTAACAGCTCCCGAGTCTCCTAGAAAAACATACAAACTTGGCCACATTGCGCTGGAATGACTAGGGGTTGTAAAAGAAGGAGAACATCGGTTTTACATCTCAATCATGTCTGATTTATGATGGCTTCTCTCTGCAAGGGATTCTGCACCTGTGGGTAATATCCTTTAAGTGTGTCTGTCTGTGTCTGAGTGTGTGTATGTGAACACATATGAACCCGTGTGATAACTAGTCACAGTAAGGAAAGAGTATGTGTAAAAGGAGACTAAAACAAGACTTTCCTATGTACACAGATGTGCAAAGATGCACATTTACATGCACATTTGAAGAAAAAAAAACAGTCACTGAGCAAGCAACCACAAGACATTTCCTGCCTATGAATCAGGCTGATGATGGAAAGTGTAGCTTTTCGATTGCTGAACAAGTGGCCCAGATGATGCACTTTGATTGTGCAGCATTCACTCACTGCACAGTCAATCTCAAAGCAGCGGGAAAGAAGAAATCAGCTCTCTTTTTTGAAAATAGCAATGGATCCTGACGGCCTGGAGGGTCCTTAGAGTAGAAGGACATGAATAGATCGGACAAAGAATCGATGAATAGATAGAGAATATGGAGACAAATTTAACAGATTCAAGGTTTGGGGAATGAAAAAAGGGATGAGCAAACATGCAAATGTGGGCTTACATGACTGAGAAGAATTGGTAGGAAAAAAAGTCCTAGTGATTAAAAAAAAAGATGTAATGGCTGATAAGTCTGTTGATTGATGGATGAGTGAATGGGTGTAGTGAATGTTGGGGTTTAGGGAAGGATGAATGGAGCCAGGGATGGTAGGAGACAAATAATAATGATAAAGGCAGACTGACAGTTAAATGAATTGCTCTATTTTTCTCTGGCTGTGGACAGTAAAAGCCAAATGTTTTTTAATAATAATTTGAAAGTAGAAGCATACCAAGGGAATGTTCTTTTGCTGGATGGTCTTATTGTTAGCTCTGGCCCCAGATGAGCTTCTCATAAAATGGTGGGGACAAATAAGAAGGAAAATAAATTTTTACATCCTGCAAAAATGGTAATTTTTGCCTTGCAGTCTTTTACACATGATCCATTCCAACAGAAGAAGCATGTTTGCTGACCTGGAACTCATTATGTTATATGTTATGTATTATATGGTACTGGTGAATCACAGATGTTCATCACTTTGGCTCATGTCAAGATCAGTTAAGTTACTATGCTGTCGTTGTAACCTAAACCAGAAATTGTGAGTATAATGATGAATAAACAGTTAAACAACTGTTTTTCCTTTTTACAACAGTCCATCAATAAGCAGGAACTGAGGAAACCTGTTGTTCAACCTTTGGGAGAGGAATGTTGTCCCATTTTGGCCTGATGTAGGATTCTAGCTGCTCCACAGTCCTGACTCTTCTTCATTGTGTTTTTCATTTGACAATGTACTAAATGCTTTTAATTATTGAAAAGTATGGACAAAAGGCAGGCCAATTCACTGTTAGGGTGCCTGGGTCGTCGACCCAGTGTTTTGTGTTTTTGGTTCTTTGATTTTGTTTATTTCATTATATTCTAGCTTTGCCTTATGGGTTATAGGTTTATTCTTAGTTTAGGTTTTTGGTGTGGGTTTGGTAGAGTTTTAGTGTTGTGGTTTTCTGTCTGTGATCCATAGTTGCTGTCTCCCCTGTCTCCTGTATCCCCATTCAAGTCTGTGTCTCTGTGTTATGTTTCCTGTTTTACTTTGGAAGCCCGTGTCTCATGTTAATGTGTCTGGTTTTGCTTCCTTTGTCTCGTTAGGCCTGAGTTGCCCCAGCTGTGTTTCCCTCCTGTTACTCATTCCCTGATGCTCCCTCTGTGTATTTAAGCCCTGTGTTTCTCTGTGTCTGTGTTGCGATCTACCCTCATCTTGCTGTGTGGTCGGTCTGTCTGTCTGTCTGTCTGTCTGTCTGTCTGTCTGTCTGTCTGTCTGTCTGTCTGTTTATTTTGGATTCGCACTTTTGTAACTTGTTTGAGTTCAGCATTAAAGCTGTATTTAAGTTCACCTTTTGTCTCCGAGTGTCTGCACTTTGGGTCCTTCATACCACCACTCCTGCCTGCACACAGCCTGCACATGACATTCAGCACATTGAGTCTTCAACTGATAGGGATGTGCGGATCGATATTGAAATATCAATTCTTCCGATACCAGTAATTTATGTTCTAGAATCGACTCTCATATTAAAATATCGATATTTTAGTACTTTGTAGTTTTTCATTAACAGGAACACAGTGGAAAGAAACTACATCATTCGGATTGTCTAAATTGGAAGGAACTACTTCCTCTTAAGCCTTTCATAGTCATATGCGAAACACGGCTGTATAAATGTGTCGCAGCCCCTGGCGTGCGCACTCACAACAATGGCTGAGCGTAAACGGAGTAATGTGTGGACGTATTTTACCTTCACAAACAGCCAAGACATGGTTTGTGATACATGTGGCAAGACAGTGTTGTGGCAACACCACTAGCCTCGTCAAACACCTCAGAGTAAATCATATCACAGAATATGACGAGCTTATGTTGAGGCGAACTGAAGAGGAGGAGAGGGACAGGTGCTGCTAGGGCGAGACAGACGTTTGTCAGAGTCCTTTAGTGCTGCAGGCAGCAACATGCTCAAATAACGCACAACTTCAGGTTTTTTATTTCTATATGATAATTCTGCATCGTTAAGCATTAAGAACAAGTAGTCTGATGTCCTGTAATCATTATGAAGCTATATTATTATTACAATTACATAATGCAATTATATATTGTATTATGAAATACAATGAAACATTAATTTTTTGTACAGAGTATCGGATCAGTATCGTTGATACCACCCTGAATTTTACTTGGTATCACATCAGAAAGCAAATCAGTGGTATTGCACATCACTATCAACTAAAGCTAATCTGTTTTAGTAGATGCAGTATGAAGTTTTAGCTTTGTTTTGCTGAAATATGCAGGAACTTCCCTGACAACCTGTTTGCCTTTCAGCATTGATTGTGCCTTTGCAGATTTCTAGTTGCCTCCAAAGGTAGTGATGCATCCTCATTTTATCAGCAGGGATGGGAAATGAAAAGAATTCAGTGATTCTGACTGCATTATCAATACAATTTATCGATTTGATTTCTTATCATTTCTCTTATCAGTTCTCATTGGCTCTGCTTTGAGAGTCACCACCATGGGTGAGCTGCATATTATAGATATTTGTGCAAATTAATTGCATGATGTGTGCACATGCTTTCTTTGTTCCATTGTGAATAAAATATGAGTTTGACATTTGCCAATCATTATATTCTGGTTGTATTTTTTTTTTTTTACGAAGCAACCAAACTATTGCGCAGTTGTTTTTTTAAATATTTTACTTTGAATTGAATTTAAAGGATTTTTTTTAATTTAATAAACATTTACTAAACTATCATACAAATGTTGCTACTGTGGCTAAATTCTATGACTGACAAACTGAAATTTGGCTGCAAGATGATGAGCTGGCAGATTAGTCGCTGTGCCACTTGATGCAAATGAGAGCACAGTTGGTTTGCTACAAATCTTTAATAAATCTCCATAGTTATCTTCTGCTTCTGACATCTCTGGCTATGTCAAAAAAAAAGAATGTGAACATTTGTCTGTTTGGCAACCACAATTTTGATTTTAGACAGCTGTAGCTTTCTCACAGTATGTAATTATTCGTTGTTCAGTTAACAACAAATCATTGAGAGGAAATAGGGAGTTTCTATCAACCTAGTTTGGAGCCACTTGGCTGTATGCAGAAACTCAGCCTGTCACATTACATTATTTTCCACATGAAAGAATTTATCGCCCTCCAGAACGTAAAAATCAGATAACTTTGGTTTATATACTGAATCACAGAAACAACCTAAAACGAAGGTGATTTATTTTGTCTATAAAAATCATGAAACGTGAATGCTCTTGGTGAAACTGAAATCTGCATGTGGGCTGTGAGAGGAGAAAATGACAGAAGGTTGATGATCTGGTGCCACTTAATGGAAATGAAGACTGAACTGGTTTGTTTGTAAGAGATTGTCTACATCAGAGTGTGCCCATAACAATTCTTGCTGTCACTGTGTGCTAAACATTTGTCAGTTTGGCAGACTTTCTCTTGGGATGCCTCTTCCAACATGACATTGCTTTGGAGAATTATTTTTGACAGTTTTTTTTTTATTGTGCATCTGGGAGTTTATGAGAGATGAGATATGGCAAAAGCACTTTAGGAGAAGAGTGCAAAAGTAATTAGAGATGCCATTGGTAAAATGTAATGCCTTGATGCAAGCCCAAGTGTCTTGGGGAAATTCAGTGAATTTCCTCCAGTTTCTGCTGCTCAACAACTGAGTAAATAAGTTGACTGTTGAACATTGCATGATATATATCTTGTTTATTCATTAATTAATTTTTCTCTCGCAGCGATCAAACATGGTTATGCAACATAAATCTGACAATGAATTTTTGACAGTTTATGATGTAAAAGAACCAAAAAGCTTCACTACTGAGACTGAAAAATTGATACTAAAAATTAAAATAAAAAAACAGATGTCACACAGTTTTGTGAATAGATTGGTCACTTTATTACATTTACCTGTTCAAGTGTTCATTATCCATTGACAGCTAAACAGAGGATCAGAATGGGGAGGAAATGTGATTTAAATGACTGAATGTGGCATGGTTGGTGGTCCCAGATGGGCCTGTATTTCAGAAACTTCTCAGATTTTCCCAGACAGTCACCTCTAGTGTTTGCAGACAATGGTCCAAAAAAGAGAAAATATCCAGTGAGCAGCAGTTCTGTGGTTGAAAATGCCTTTTTGATGCTAGAGGTCAGAGGAGAATGGCCAGATTTCTTGGTTGGAAGAGAGTAACTCAACCATTCCCTGTAACCAGAAAGTTGCAAGACTGTATGCAGAAGAGCATCTATGGAAGCACAACATATTGAACCTCAAAGCATATGGGCTGCAGCAGCAGAAGAGCAAACCAACAGCAAAAGACTGGAAAAATGTTGTTTGGTTTGGTGACTTTCACTTTATGCTGTGACATGAATGATAGCTTCACAAACAAACATGATAGGAGCACTGATCCATCCTTCCGTGTATCAACGATTCAGTCTGCTGGTGGTGTAATGGTGTTGGGGCTATTTCATTGATACACTTTGTGCTACAATATCAACTGTCATTTAAATGCAGCAACCTAGAGTATTGTTGCTGACCACGTGAATCCCTTTATGACTACAGTGTTCCCATCTTCTAATGGCTGCTTTCAGCACAATTATGGTGCAAAACTGAAATTGCCTGAAAACAGTTTCAAGAAACATGACAATGAGCTTTCAGTACTCAAATGACCTCAACAGTTATCAAATCTAAATTCAAATATTTAAAGTCTAAAAACATGTGGCACACTGGACTATTACAAAATTTTAAATCTATGTCCTGCATATCTCTGTTTGATTGGATAATCTAACCTGGACAGTAATGATGTTTTATAGTACTTGCTGAACTACCTTTGGGAATTATTATGAATTGTTTTCATTTTCTTTAATCTTGTATACATTTAACAAGTATTTACTATGCAACTAATTAAGCTCTCAGTAGTATGCGCACTGGGCTGTGGTGTGGTTGCTTGAAAAGGAAATAGTTGTTTGCAAATGGTATCTAGTGTCCCACCTGCTTACCACACAGATGGTAGGTAATGGTCACAGAAGAACTGTGTCATGAATTAAATTGTTTGTGTTACAATTTGAAAATCTGTGCATCTTGATCAACTTCACATTGCCTCGTTGCCTAATGCTGTCTTGACTGTGGTCATTCTTTTCTGTCTTGTTTATTCAAAAATGTTACAAATGAACTACAACCAATTCCAAAGTATAAATCCCAATACTATGCACACCAGTTTTCAAGCCCCCAAAATCATTTTCTCTCAGGTTTATGCTATATATTAATTTTAAAATCACTTTAGATAGGCCATGGTTTTGCTCTAATATGCCTTACTTGCTTGGAGTGTATGGACTATTTCAGCCTCTCAGGTCCTCCAGCAACAGTCTGCTTATACAGACAAGTACAAAGTACAGGACAAAAGCCTTGGAAGCAGCCTTTGGCTATCATGCCACAAGAAACTGGGAGCATATGCCATATGTTAAAGAGACTTTTAGAAGCACATTTTTGTGTTATTTTATTTTGTTTTAGTTGATTTTAGCTATTTGCTATTACTATTGCTGTTGCTGTTGCCACAAGCCTGAATGTTAAGAGAGTTACACATCAGAAATATTTGGACAGAGACAACCTTTTTCCAATACCACAATGAATTTTAAATGAAACAATTCAGATGCAGTTGAAATGCAGACTTTCAACTTTCATGACAGTCTGATGTCTTAAACTCATACACTTCACCAGATGCTTTCTGTCTAAAGTTTAGTCTTCAACAAGTGAAATGCACGCTCAATTGGATTAAGATCAGGGGACTGATTTGGCCATTCAAGAATATTCCACTTCTTTGCTTTAATAAACTCCTTGATGGCTTTGAGTCATTGTCCATTTGCATTATGAAACACCTCCCAATTAATTTGACTGCATTTAGCTGGACTTTAGCAGACATTATTTCTCTGAACTCCTCAGAATTCATTCGACTGCTTCTGTCCTGTGTCACATTATCAATAAACACTAGTGTCCCAGTGCCACTGGCAGCCATGCACGTCCAAGCCATGACACTGCTTCCACTGTGTTTGACTGATGATATGGTAAGCTTTGGATTATGAGCTATTACGTGCCTTCTCTTTTTCTTGCAACCATTCTGGTAGAGGTTGATCTTGGTTTGGTTTTTGGTTTTTTAGAAAAGTTGTATTCTTGAGAGTTATGAATGGCATACACCTTGCAGTGAACCCTCTTTATTAATTTTCATGAAGTCTTCTCTTTATGGTAGACTTGCATATCAATATGCCTACCTCCTGCAGAGTGTTGTTCACTCCTTTGGCTGTTGTGAAGGGGTTTCTCTTCACCATGGGAATGATTCTGAAATCATCCACCACTGTTGTCTTCCGTAGACTTTCAAGGTCTTTTGTGTTGCTGAGTTAAACAGTGCTTTCTTTTTTTCTCAAGATGTACCAAACTGTAGATTTTGCCACTCTTACTATTGTAGCAATTTCTTGGATTCATTTTTTCTGTGTTCACAGCTTATGGATGCTTGCTTCACCTGCATGGAGAGCTTGCTTGACAGCTTTTTGTCTGTTCACAGTAAAAGCTTCCAAATGCAATCATCTGAGGACCTATACATTGTGTCCATATACATTATACAATTATAATTGGAATATGTTTCAGTAAACAGCAGAAGAAGAAGAAGAAGAAGGAAAAAAAAAACAAAAAAACTTGTGTCTGTGTCTAAATATATATGGGCCTAATTGTATTTCTCCTAAGTATAAGTTTGAGGCTTTGCATTTGTCATTGAACCTATTATATTTGAAATTACATTAAGAATACTATTATTAATTTAATATTTCCAAATATAATTAAAAGCTAGGCAGATTTATGATTCACACAAAGTGCAAGAACAGACTTATGGTAGATATGCTTAAAATATAGTATTAAGTACACTGAGTTCTTGCAGTTCAGTTAATCAAGATTTCACCTGTTAATATTGACAATACATCACAAGTCAGAAGTCTTATATTTTATACTATGGTGCATGATGGTGAACTTACATGCATGTAAGTTCTATTTTTACTGACTTCTTCCCTGTGACTATACTCTTTATGCTGTTATTCAGCAATTGTGTAGCACACACTGAAGCTTAAGGAGCTTCTGCATGTGATCAATCTGCATCCAGAGAGCCCCTCAACTACCAATAAATCAAACATACCTGGACTAAATAATTAAACATTAATTCTATTGGGAAACTATGGTTTTATACTCAAACTTCTGTTATTTCTTGATTTGAAATCAAATTGCGTCCCTGAATGTAAATGCAAACTAACATTGACTGAAGGAGTCAGTGGCAAGGCTGTAACAAGACATGGGTCTGTTGAAATCCTGAGCGAAGAAGTAGACTGAAACTAAAACGTGCTTTAAAAAGGCTTCTACTATTTCTCATGCTCTGACTCCCACGCTTTTACACAAAAGCAATAATTCAGTGGTCCAGAAAATATATTAAGAACCAAAATAAAATAAACTCTTATAAATTCCTTAAGCCTTTTTTGGTACCCAGAGAGGATGTGGGAGGCCACATGAGAGGAGTAAAGAGAGACAGGAGGAAGCAGAAAGAGTAAGGAAGTGACAGAGGTAGTGTGAATGAGAGTGTGTTTGTGTGTGTGAGAGTGTGTGAAGGTGAGAGGAGGAGGAAAAACATTTCCTGTTCTTTACTGTCCAATGACGGGAGGTAATAAACACACTTACAGGCTCAGTCTGTAGACTGTGCATGTGTGCGGGAAGTTGGCATCTGGCATCCAGCACAGGACATAAAAAATCCAAAAAAGGGAGGCATAGTCTCTCTTTTGAGAACATGCACACAAACAGTCATGAGCATGTGCACTCACCCACACAGTGCTTGAGATCAGATTTGGGACATAGAGAACAAGTGTTTTGGTACAGTATTGCTTTCTGAACTTTTGCACCAGACTCCAAAAGGAAATTACTATGTTTTGCATGTTTTATCCCATTTACTATACTTTATATATAACTGCATATGATTTATCAAAGTGTCTTGTACTTTTAGGGCTTGATAAAAGGGGTTAGCTCCTCATAATGTCTTTGTCAGAAATTGGTTGTATAATGTCTGTAACACTCTCCAAATGCTGTTCTTTAACATACTCTTTCTGGTTAGTAGTTCTATGGAGCTTGAGTCAAATTTGGTCAGTGGACCTGATCTGATATGTCAAAATGATTTCCTGATCTTTCTGGGGTTTTGTTTTGTTTTTGTTGTTGTTGTTTTTGTTTTCCCCAAATCTGAGGCTGTTTTGCATTGAACCATTCTGAAGTCCATAATTATGACTTATTTACCGTTTTTTTTTTTCTTCTTTTTTAGATAGTGCTATATTTCGAAGACTCTTCTATATGCATACAACATACATTGCTTCTCCCAGTGCTCTCAATAAAAATAACTGAAAAAAGTAGAAAATACTAATTATAAACATCATACATTCTAAATATACTTAGTTTTTGTTGTTAACTTATCTAGAATTTCATTGTATTTGTATATATATATATATATATATATATATATATATATATATATATATATATATATATATATATATATATATATATATATATATATATATATATATATATATATATATATATATATATATATATATATATCTATATATATATATATATATCTTCCTTCTTTCTTTTTTTTTTAATCATCATATTGGGTTGTATCAAAATGAATGAAATGCTGTTTTGGAGTCTGCTGACATTTCACAGTCCACTTTCTATGTCAAGTAAATTGCTAAAAAGATTGCCTAGGGTGTCATTGGTCCGTCTGTCTTTGGCTCTGTTCTACCACGGGCACTGTTCTCTGTTGCTGCTTTCTCTTTCAGTCGTGTCATTTTCACTCTGCTTGTTTCTCTCACTCTTGTCTCTCCTCTGGGATGTTTGTGAAGACATGTCAGTTTCTTTTTTAATCAATTTGACGTCCGTCCTTTGACTTAGGCAACAAACTGTCTTTATCTACTTGGCACAAGGAAATATCTGTTTCTATTTCATTTTTTCTATTTTAACTTTTGTCTTTCCCTATAAGTTTATTTCTCATGTTTTTGTTTTAACCCCCTAAGACCCAAACTCTTCCACAGCATGTATTTTTAATTTTTCTTTGATATTTGGACATATTGGGGCCCAGTGAATGTAAAAACAAAGAATTACCAGATTTTTTTTTTAACCCAATTTTTGTTTCTAAGAAAAATAAGAGCCACAAATGAGGATATTTGTTTAAAATTTCAATAGAACAGTAGCTGTATAATGTCCTTCTAAGTGGATATCAGGCCCTTGTAGAGCAAAATTGAGTATTTGGGTCTAAATAACCAAAAATGTGATGTCCACATATGTGGACGCAGGTCCTAAAGGTGTTTTTCTCCTATTATGTTTTTCACCATAAATTACAAATTTTGCCATAATTCTCAGTTCTCACTCAGTTCTCATGCAAATCACATATTATAATCCTGTATTTGCTGCTAACAATATGTGTCCAAAAAAGTTTGGACAAGGTGAAGTTTAAAGCTTTTTAAGCAATTAATAACCAAAAAGGTCAATTGATTTATTTTAGAGAGCTAAATGTTTCCCATACTTACTGTATCAAGAATGTTTAACAGTTGGGGGTCTAGTTTGTCATATTTTTAATTTCATATCCCATAAAAGGCTTGGATGACAAGTGATTGTGCGAAATGTGACCTTACTAAAATAATTTTTTCCTTTTTTCAAAAATATTAAAGGATGAAACAATAGCACACCTGATGAGAGAGTAAAAACATGGTAAGTGCAGGTTTCATCCATTTGTTTCTCTTTTCAAAAACAACAGTCCTCAGGACACGAACACAGGGGGAACACATTGTTTAGCCAGAGGAGAGCTGCATTATTACAGATTATTCCACCATATAAACCTGAAATTTTTTTTTTAAGATGGCTCATTTCCACCACTTGCACAGTGCCCAGTTAGATGTGAAGTATATTTGCTGTTGATGAAAGTTTTGTTTCTGGCCACCACCAAGCAGTTTGAAGAGTTTATAGTTTTCAAACCTGTATTTAGTGTGCCAGTTAGACCAGGAGCATTGTTTACTTATTTATCACATTTTTGCACTGTCAAAATAAGGCTTTCAGTGTGGATATTTTTGGTTGTCCAAACAAACTCTTTGCTTAGTACTTGGACCACTTGTTAGATGACAACTGTTTTTTGTTGTTTTTTTGTTGTTGTTGTTTTTTATGAATTAAGTTGTAAAATTAAGTATCACTGTTTTGACACATTTCTTATATCTTGACCCATTTTACATGTTAAGAGATAAGAGATATACTAACTCTTAAAAAGAAAAACTTAGCCTGTTACTGCATTTATGGATGTAGCCTAAATAAAATGACACATTCTCGGAAAAGTTTCTGCTGTTTCATACAGACATTTTCTAGATTCTCAGACTTTTTAATGTGTAGTTTTAATTGTTTGAAAAGCCTAGAAATACCTGTTTTAATTTGCTTGTTTGTTTGCTTCTTTTTTTAAAGAGTGCCTTATACAAAATAGCAATGACATTTTTGTCTTACCAACAGAGTGAATTCATTGTAATTTTAATCTTTTTAGTAAGTTTGCATTGCCTATTACAACACCCTCTGCCTTTCTACTTCTGAAACAAAACTGGAAAAGTTAAAACAATCTGGCAGGATGCTGAGAGCTTCATATAAGCGCCTTGAGGCAACTGTTGTTGTGATTCAGTGCTTTATAAATGAAATTGAATTGAAATGAAATGAATATGAAGCTTCAAGTACAGGGTGAAGACTATCTCTTGATGTCTCTTGTTTTAATATTCAGCGTACCATCATTCTGACATCTTTATAATAAAGATTCAAATTGGAATGAAAATATGTGATGTATGAAAATAATGAAAATAATGAGCTTCAACTTGGGATTGGATTTTTTTTTCCTTGTTTTTGCTGTTTTTCACTGCATTCAATGCACTTCTACCTAACATGTCTACATACCGACATACAAACACAAACGTGTGTGTGTGTGTGTGTGTGTGTGTGTGTGTATGTGTGTGTGTGTGTGTGTATTACTCAAATGGATTGATCCTGACAGGCATATCTATGTCCTCTCAACTCTCCAGAAAGCTGCTAATCTTTTCAAACTATCAGCTTGCAGTGACTATTAATTAGCTGCCTCTTCAGTGTTCACTGATTATCTTGGCATTCTGCCAGTGCGGTTGGTCCACAATTGTCATTTATACTGGAATAGATGTGTCCGTGTGTCCGTGTGTGTGTGTGTGTGTGTGTGTGTGAGAGAGAGAGACAAAGCAAGCTTTTTACAGATTGTACATTTAATCACAAATTATCCCATGTCCCAAGCCATTGTTCCTTAATACTTGTAGGTCGTTCACAATCTAGTTAACTTGTCTCTGTTGATCTGATTGATCTGGGTTCATTCTGTGCCTTTTTGCATCACCTGTTTGTCAGTTTTGCCTTAATGTTTTTAATCACATCTCATATTTCCTCTCTCTTTCATTTTTTTTTCATTTTTCAAGACAGGACTGCACTTTTGAAGGTAACCCATTTTTTGTCAAAATCTCACAATGAAAACCTTTTCTAACTAGCAGTGTGTGCATTGCACATGTGATAGAAAAACACACTGTATATACATCATTTATGCTGCTGAATTAAAGATGAATCTGCTTTTAAATCACATTCATGTTCATTGCATGATTTAAAATCCACTATAGTGACAAATAAAGACAAATATACAAAAACAGTGCTGTAGTCCAAATATTTACTGGACATAACTATATTTTCACTGGTTTATATTTCCACAGCTTGTTGGCTCAACTCACAGAACTTGTGGTGACACGGCCTGGAAACAGATGAGATTCTCTACGCATGAAGAAATGCATCTATGGTATTTTTGTGATTCTGGGGCAAGATCCAGATAGATCCATGTAAATCTGTGCATTTCTGCATCTAGTCTCAGTTTCTGGATGACAACTTTTATCGTCCAATGTTGGTTGTCTACAAACAAAGTCGTTTACCGATTTTGCTTGCTAGCCTTGATCTAAACTTTCCAGCCTGATACATCCCATTTCTGTCACTTTACAATCTGGCATGACTGTTTTAAGCTCATCTAAATGTAAGAAAAGCTAAATCTATGAACACCTTGATTTGGTATCTCAGATACAGGAGTGAGGTGCTTGTGTATGATAAACCACTGATGTACATGTCCTAGAAATCTTATAGCATATCATCTCTGCACAGAGCATACTAATGTTTGCCACTCTGATTGCTTTTTTGAAGGATAGAGACAAGATGCTAAATATGACATGTATTATACACTCCCTGCACCTGGATGCTTCACAAGGAATGATGGAGGACTTCATTTCGAGTTCTAAGAAAGTAAAAATGATGAAAAGTTTTGCCTTTTCTATTTTTTTCTCTCAGGTGTTCATTAAAAGTTAAATGTTTAGCTGTGTTGGAGGAGGTGGTCTGTTCATTACCTAGGATATACACACTAGACTGGCACATACCCAGTCTGACAACCATGTGGTGATAAATGAGACATGTGGACATGTTATTAAAAGATGTCTGGGTGGCTACAGTGGGTAAACCCAAGAGTGATGGCATATTTTCCTTTTTTTTTCTAGCACTGTTTGATATCACCAGAAACTAAAATTCTAATTGTTTAAATAATAACCCTGTGTGGGTGTGTATGTGTATATATATATATATATATATATATATATATATATATATATATATATATATATATATATATATATATATATATATATATATATATATATATATGTGTGTGTGTGTGTGTGTGTGTGTGTGTGTGTGTGTGTGTGTGTATACACACACACACATATATATATATATATATATAGAGATAGATAGTTATTCCATTTAAAAAGTAAAGGCAATATTTCTATCAGTGAAATGTATGTATAACTTTGAAAGTAAGTCTATAGCTATAACTAAATGGAAGTCTACAGAATCATCGTTAATGCAAATCTATTATTTTTAATACACACTTAGTGTGTAGAATATGGAGTATGAATTTATTTTATAGGACCTT
Source organism: Copadichromis virginalis (assembly GCF_057382275.1). Classification (NCBI taxonomy): domain Eukaryota; kingdom Metazoa; phylum Chordata; class Actinopteri; order Cichliformes; family Cichlidae; genus Copadichromis; species Copadichromis virginalis. The sequence goes on along the minus strand of NC_140624.1, from coordinate 39,162,322 downwards.
TTTAAGCATAAAATATCACTCAGCTGAATGTAATGCAGAACGTGAGCATGTGTTCACCAATCATATAAAGCATAAACACATTAATACTTGTCTTTGCACAATACTGACATTTCATTAAATATGGCAAGAAAGCTAAGCAGCAGTCTTTTCTGCAATTGTCTGACATATTCATTATTGCAATTCAGTTGTGTCCAAGTCAGTTCCACTAAATGTTTTATTGCTTTTATGTAGAATGTATATCACTGTTATGGCTCTCTATGGGTCAGCCCGGTGAGCTCAAGAGAGCCCTGAAGCTTTGATGGTGTTTAGTATTAATACCTACCTCACTCTGAGAGCAAGAAAAACAGAGTGTGAAAAACAACAGATACACAGTAAGAAACAATGTGTATGGAGGATGAAATAATTGAAATATGAAACAAGAAAATAATTGTGGAGGCACAAACTTTGAATGACAGTGAAATATTCTATCCTTCACAATTGTGGAGAAGTTAATATGATCCACAATTGGGTTGGGACTTTTAAGAGTTACATTCTCACATGCTGTGTCTAACAGGTCACAATGGGATGTTGAAAGACCCCACTCTTATTCTATTCTAAGTGTAAATAAGCGTACTGGTAAAAAAAATGTACTTAACTCAGAGAGGTCATACTTGGTGTTGCAAAGATAACAAAGATGAAGTCAAAATGACTGAATAGCTTGTAGAACAACAGAAAGTCAAAGTATTTTTTTAATATGATTTTATCAGTGTTTTACATAATGTGCAGGATTTTTGGCCATTTTTTTTCTTAACAGTGTTCAATTTAGAGAGGTTTGTGGGAACTTTCTTAAAGTACCTCCACTTCATTTTTAATTGGTTGAGGTCTGGACATTAACCGGGCCATTACAACACCTTGATTCTTTCTTTGTTTTAGCCATTCTTTTGTATAATTCTTGGTGTACTTTGGATTATTGACCCAGTTTCAGCCATGTTTTAGCTGTCAGTTAAATGTCCTCACATTTCACTTTTCAATCAATCTTCAATCAACTCATTAACGCCAAGGTGCCCAGGTCCTCTGGCAGCGAAACAAGCCCAATCATTCCTCCTCCACCATTGTGCCTAACAGTTGGTTTGAGGTTTCTGTGCTGGCATGCTCTGTTTGGTTTTCTGTGCTTTATGGCCAAACATTTTCACTTTGGTCCTCGTCTGTCCAAAGGACATTGTTCCAGAAGTCTCAGTGGTTTGTTCAGATACAATTTTGCAAACTTAAGCTATGCTGCTGTGTTTTGTTTTATTTTTGCTGTACGGAGAAGATGCGTTTCCTGGCAACTTTTACAAAAAAACCCATACTTGTTCTGCTTTTTCCCAGTTTCTATTCTTATGAACTTTAACATGTAACACGTTAAAGATCATAAGTTCATAAGGCCTGTTGAGCCTGAGATGCAGCTCTTCAATTTTTTGTAGTTCCTCTGAGCATAGCATAATCTAACCTTGGGTTGAGTTTTCTTGGACTTACTATAAACCGCTTGGAATACTGATAACTATCTTGAATGTTCCCCACTTGAATAATGGACTTTAAAGTGTTTGGAATTGCATAACCCTTTCCAGACTGATAGGCAGCAACAATTGTTTCTAAGATCACTGCAGATGTCTTTCCTCCTTGTCAATTTGCTAAAACATCTGAATGCTCCAGTCAAGCAAACTGACAAAATGTCAGCTTTTAGAGAGATGGGCACATTTGCTGATGATCTAATTATCAAGTATATTTGATCATCAGCACCTGACTGCTACTCACCCTTTCATTTCCTATGGACGAAGTAATGGTGTACTTAATTTGTCACAGACTACTTCAGCATTTTTGCTTACTTTTAATACCTGCTGATTTTTATTATGTCCTGATATGTAAAATCTAAGAACTGAAAGACGTTTACTTTCTTCCTACTATATATGTTGTAGGAAGAAAGTACATGCTTGATGTGTATATGCTTGATATTTATAAGAAATAGCCAAACACTTCTGAATTGTCAGTTCTGAAGCTGATCCCTTCAAGTCTGTTTCTTTTTCTATTTTCTAATCTAGTCTTCTTCTATTATAGCTTAATTTACAACAGGCCATAGCTCAAAGTGACTCAAGTTAGATGACTTTTTTATGCAGTTTTCATTGAGCATGAAGTGTCAGCTTCTATGCATATGACAGGAAACCTGAGAGTACTAGCAAGTCATTCACACCAAGAATGGAGATGAAATAGCTGGAAATTCATGTCCAATAACACAACTGTGGGAACTCACAGTCTATTGCTTCACTCTTTAACAGCCTTAGCGAACTCAATAATCTGCAGAGTATGGGTTACTTAGTAGGGCAGCTAGAAAAACTCTTCCAAATACTGGTTAGGTGACAGATTACCCTTCAACACTAAATATAACTGTGGCGGAGGCGTGGCCCCGGGCGCAGCTGCAGGGGAGGAGTGGAGCGGAAGGCTCAACGGGGCGGCGCCGCGAGGCTGGTAAGAACAGCTGATATTGTTTATGGACTAATGATGGTCTCCTCCGCTGTGTTTATAGTGAGACGAGGAGGAGCGGCCAAGGGAGATCAGCTGGGCTCGAGCTGTCAGACGGTGCGACTGAGTCAGCTGTCAAACTACAAATATATCAATAAACGTGGAAGTTGGCTATACCTGCCTGTGTGTGCGTGCGTCTGTGCTGGGTGTACTCTACAAGTGGTGCCGAAACCCAGGAGTGGGGTGGGGGAATGTCCGACCCACAGGCCACGCCACCCGCCCAGCCTCTGCAATTCTTGGCGCAGATGCTGGCGGAGATGGCGACGATGAGCCGGGATCAGGCGGCCGACCAGCGTGCCCACCTGGCCGCGCTGCGGGAGCAGACGGACCGACAGACGCAAGTTCTGGAACGGCTGGTCGGGGCCGCTGCCACGCCAAAGCCCTCGCCGCTGTCGGTGTCGGTGCCCCGGATGGGGGACGGGGACGACCCACAAGTTTTTTTGGAGACCTTCCGTGCTACGGCGGAGGCTTGCCAATGGCCGCGGGAGGAGTGGGCTCCGCGGCTGCTCCCCCTGCTGTCTGGGGAGGCACAAACAGCGGCCCTGAGTCTGCCTCCGGCGTCGAGGAGCAGCTTCCCGGACGTGAGCCGGGCGGTGGTGGACAGGCTGGGGCTCACCGCCGAAGACCATCGCCGGCGGTTCCGGGCCAGTCGGCTGGCTCCAACGGACCGACCATTCGCCTGGGCCCGGCAGCTGCGCGACGCGGCGGTTCGCTGGCTGCAACCGGGACCGTCGGAGGGCGAGACGAAGCTGGTGGACAAGGTGGTGCTGGAACAGTTCACGGAGGGATTGCCAGCGGAGACGGCGAGGTGGGTCCGGTGCCACCGGCCCGCAAGCCTGGAGGTAGCGGTGACGCTAGCGGAAGACCACCTTGCCGCTGGAGCCGGGGAACCCGGGGACGCCGGACGGAGGCCGAACAAACAGGCCCCAGTGCCGGCCCCGAGACGCCGTGTGCCGGCACCAGGGCAGGCAGAGCGGCTGCCGGCGCTGAGCCCCACTAACCCTTTCGCGGCGTTGGTGCCGTCCAGGGCAGCCGAGCCAAGTGGAGCCGCCCCCGAGCCACGGAGAGCAGCACAGACGCCGGGGCCGGAGTGTTGGAAGTGCGGGCAGCCGGGGCACCTGAGGAGGGATTGTCCGCTTATGGAAGTGGGGCAGGTGTTTCGTGTTGCTGGCGCCCCAGCACCCTCCCCCGGTCCAGGAGGGACATACCGTATTCCGGTAAGGACTCGAGGGGGTATACGCCAGGCGTTGGTGGACACGGGCTGCACGCAGACCCTCGTACACCAAAGCTTGGTTCGCCCCGGGGCATTGCTGGAGGCAGAATGGGTGGAGGTGAGGTGTGTGCATGGTGACGTTCACAGGTATCCCATTGTGCCGCTGTTATTAAAGTATAAGGGCAAAACGCATAGAGTAACGGCGGCGGTTAGCCCGCGCCTGTCGCACCCCCTGATTCTGGGTACCAATTGGCCGGGGTTTCATCAGCTACTGGGGCAGTACGCGGGGGTGCGATCACGACCGGAAGCGGGGTGTAGCGTGTGCGCGGCATTCAGCGGTGACGCGGGGTCGTCCGACACCGACTCCGGGGGGGAGGAGCCGGCGGGTCCCTCACGGGACGTCCCGCCGGCCCCGGAAGTGTCCCCCATGGGTGATTTCCCACTGGAGCAGTCTCGTGACGGCACCCTACGCTCAGCCTTTGACCAAGTGATGGCTATTGATGGTCACGTGGTGCGCCCTGAGGCCGCGCAGACCTACCCGCGTTTCGTCTTATTAAACGACCGGTTATATCGAGTGAGTCGTGACACTCAGACCGAGGAAACACACACCCAGTTGTTGGTGCCGCAGGGCCGCCGGGAAACGCTTTTCCAGGCGGCCCACTATAACCCCATGGCAGGGCATATGGGCTACGAGAAAACTCTGGAGCGAATAACGGCCCGATTTTATTGGCCGGGCATCCGAGCGGATGTGCGCCGCTGGTGCGCGTCCTGCCCGGACTGCCAACTTGTTAACCAGCCGGCCATACCGAAGGCGCCGCTGCGCCCTCTCCCCCTCATTGAGGTCCCGTTTGAGCGCATCGGCATGGACCTCATCGGGCCGTTTCACCGGAGTGCACGCGGCTACCGCTTTGTGTTAGTCCTGGTGGATTACGCAACGCGGTACCCGGAAGCAGTTCCGCTGCGCACCATCTCTGCAAAGAGTGTGGCGCAGGCACTGTTTCAGGTCATCTCCCGAGTCGGAATCCCGAAAGAGATACTGACTGACCAGGGCACGTCGTTTATGTCTCGTACACTGCGGGAACTGTACGAATTACTGGGCATTAAATCTATTCGGACCAGCGTCTACCACCCTCAGACTGACGGGCTGGTGGAGCGGCTGAATAAGACCTTAAAGTCCATGATTCGGAAGTTCATTAACGAGGATGAACGCAATTGGGATCACTGGCTAGACCCTCTGTTATTCGCAGTGCGGGAGGTGCCCCAGGCCTCCACGGGATTTTCTCCCTTTGAACTGCTGTTCGGCAGGAGGCCACGTGGGGTGCTCGACCTGATTAAAGAAAGCTGGGAGGACGGTCCGAGCCCCGCCAAAAATGAGATTCAGTACGTGTTGGACCTGAGAGCAAAACTCCACACTTTGGGGAGGTTGTCACGGGAGAATTTGCTCCAGGCTCAGCAGCGTCAGCAACGCCTGTATGACAGAGGGGCTAGGCTCAGGCAATTCTCACCGGGAGATAAAGTGCTTGTGTTACTCCCTACTTCCAGCTCGAAGTTGCTCGCCAAGTGGCAAGGACCCTTTGTGGTCACACGGCGAGTCGGGGACGTGGACTATGAGGTCGCTCGGTCGGACAGGGGAGGAGCCACGCAGATTTATCACCTCAATCTCCTCAAACTGTGGCGTGAGGTTGAAACCGCTTCTCTGGTGAGCTTGGTGAAGGAGAGAGATGAGTTGGGGCCGGAGGTGCCAAATTCTATCATTCCCGCCTCCCTCCCTTGTGATGACCATCTCACACAGGCCCAGAGAGCGGATGTTGTCGCGTTGCAACAGCGTTTTGCGGACGTGTTCTCCCCCCTGCCCGGCCGGACGTCCCTCATCGAGCACCATTTCGTGACGCAGCCTGGCGTGACGGTGCGTTCACGGCCCTACAGGCTCCCGGAGCACAAGCGAAAAATCGTGCAGAGGGAATTGGCGGAAATGCTGAGGATGGGAGTAATAGAAGAGTCGCACAGCGCCTGGTGTAGCCCCATCGTTCTGGTGGCGAAGAAGGATGGGTCTATACGGTTCTGTGTCGACTATCGCAGGGTGAACGACGTGTCACGCTTTGATGCCTACCCCATGCCTCGGGTCGACGAGCTCCTGGACCGGTTAGGCACGGCCCGCTTTTTCACGACACTGGACTTAACCAAGGGCTATTGGCAGATTCCCTTGTCTGCCGAGGCCAAGGAGTGCCTGGCCATCCGGTGGGCGGTCGGCTCCCTGCGCTATTACCTCCTGGGACGCTCATTCACCCTCTGTTCGGACCACGCCCCGCTGCAGTGGCTCCACCGCATGAAGGATGCCAACGCCCGGATCACCCGGTGGTATCTGGCGTTGCAGCCCTTTAAGTTCAAGGTGATCCATAGGCCGGGGGCGCAGATGGCAGTGGCCGATTTCCTCTCTCGCTCGCGGGGGGGGGAGTTGGCTCGGCCGGACGGCTCCCCGGCCTCGAACGGGCGGTGGGGGTGTGTGGCGGAGGCGTGGCCCCGGGCGCAGCTGCAGGGGAGGAGTGGAGCGGAAGGCTCAACGGGGCGGCGCCGCGAGGCTGGTAAGAACAGCTGATATTGTTTATGGACTAATGATGGTCTCCTCCGCTGTGTTTATAGTGAGACGAGGAGGAGCGGCCAAGGGAGATCAGCTGGGCTCGAGCTGTCAGACGGTGCGACTGAGTCAGCTGTCAAACTACAAATATATCAATAAACGTGGAAGTTGGCTATACCTGCCTGTGTGTGCGTGCGTCTGTGCTGGGTGTACTCTACAATAACATATAACCTGTTTTTATGCCGTTCATACCTACCTTAAACTTTGATTACCCTGAACCACTGTGCCACATCCAATATATGTACAGTAAATATATCAACACCAGAAAGACTACATTGACCTTTTGTCAAAAAGTATGAGGAGAGTATGGGAACTTACTAAGAACTGCACACAGTCTCACACATAGACTATTTTCTGTTCTTTTATAAATCCATTGAACATATTTACATTTAATAATTTGGACTAAAACATACAAAACACTTGACATTTTATGCTTTTATTAGAAACATAGCTTGCAATCTTGCAGCACACACTATGTCATAGAAATTTTGTAATAGAGACACATCTGGATGTCAGCTAGCATATTACTTTGGAAACCAAGCAGGTGATGGCGATGCATTTACATATTTATCATTTCATTTCTGCTTTGAATATTTCCTCTCCCCACAAACTTTCTCTCTTACTGTCTCTTTTTTTTTCTCCTCACACAAACAAGTACACACAACACACACACACACCTACACACACAGAGCTTTAATTATGAAAAATACACACCAAATCATCATGTGTAGTCCTAAAGAAGGGGAGAAAAGACCTTTGTTGAGTTTTAGAGACAGGATTTGATGTAAAAAAAAAAAAGAAAAAAGAAATTAAATGACAAGCAGTAAGTAGGCCAAATATTGGCTCACTTTAAACCATAGCATAAAGCATTTTCTTGGTGACCAGAAAGGGGATATGCTTAAAGGCTGCAGTAATGGAACTGCTGGCTTTAGCTGGTACCTCTTTCAGAGTCTCATATACTCATGTACTGTACATTCTGCAGTACATAGACCTTTTACTTTTAAATAATTTAAACCTTTTAAAAAATGAAACAATGTAAGCAGAAATGTCAGGAGAAAAAAAAACTCACAAATCTTCAGATAATTCAGAAGAAAGAATTACTGGTTGGCAAAAAAAAGCATGTACAAATCATTTATTATTCATTAATTATTCATTACTGGAAATTTATGTTACAAAATGAAGGTGGATTTGTAGCATCTTGCTTAATGTATTCTGTGATCCAATGTAGAGTTTACCTTCTGAGTTTAATATGTCACCTATAATAAGCTACAATTCTATAAAAGTAATTTAGCTTCAGTGATTTTCTGTTGTGATGGAGCAACTGTTCAGTGCCCATACTGGAAATTAAAAAATGAGCTTCAGTTAGAGCTGGGACTGTAAACAGTTGTGCATAATCAGATACTTCCTCTTGGGCTTTTAGCTGATTAGGCATTCTAAAACACTGTCTGTTTTCAGCTTTTAGAACCTCCATCTGTTATAATAGTAAACTGACACTCTCTTAGTTTTGACAGAAGATCTATCACAGTTTTCTACCTGGGAAGAGCTGCAGGTGTGGGTACGCGTTTCCCTCTGTCATTCCCTATCTCTCTTGCTCATCTCGCTCTCTCCTGAACTTGGCAGGAGATCGATTTCCTTCCTGAGGCGAAGTGTTCAGATGACTGATGCTCAGAACAGCGGAGAGCACGGCACACCCATCAGTTCTAACACCAAAGCACTGTTGACAGGATCCTAAGATCTGCAGCCTCAGAACTGATGAGGCAGCAGAAAGCAGAACAGGCAAGTACTACACTATAAAGAGCAGACAGGTAGAGCAGAAAAGGAAAAAAACAAAACAAACATATTTAAAACAGGCGGCACCATTCTGCACCAAAGTTTTGGGACTATATTAACATTGTGTGGTAGTGTACATCCTAATTTATTAAATTTAAGTACATAAACAAGGAATCACTGAAATCCAAAAAGTCTCTAAGGGGTCTCTTTCCTAGTTTCTCTTGTTTTTGTCATGGTCCCCGTGCCTGCCCAGCCGGCCTCACAAGGCTACACTTGTGTTTTTTTTCTCTTTCTCCCCCTATCTCTCTGCCTGGGCGGAGCTCACAGCTGGCTCCCGCCCTTGGCTCTCACAGCTGTTGGCGATCAGCTGATTATCCGTCTTCTATTTGAGGCTGGGTCACAGATCCTCTCATCGCGGGATGATTGCGCTACTGACGTTAGTCTACCTTTCCAGCTCCCGTGGTCTTACACCTTTATGCCTTCGTGATTTGTGAGTGATTTCTCCCTTTCCCTGTTCCAGCTTATCTTCCCGGACCTGTGACCTCCCCGCGGTACGAACGTGTGTGAGGACGTGAGCGAGCGTGAGAGAGAGAGTGCCTTCCCCTAATCCCCTGGAACCCTGAATTTCCCGTCACTGTATATATTATTGCACGGGTGTGTAAATAAATCGTGTTCTGAGACATCAACCTGCTCTGCGCTTGAGTCCCTGCTTTCAGCTCGTGACAGTTTTTAATAATTACCAAGCAACGTAATGGTCTCATTTATTCCTGGTATTAACAACCCCTAAGTACAATGCATTATCAAAAAGTTGTGGAAATGGGTCGAAAAAAATCTAAATCCTCACCTCAGTGAAATTTTGCCAATCTTCCATTCAAGATAATCTTTTTGCGCACCTCACTTGGAGTCTCAGTGTTCTATCCTTTTGAACTCAAGGTTCCAGTGTGCTTTTCATTTTTAAGAAGTGGCGAAGTTAGATGAATGCATCTGCAAAGTAGGGCTGGTAGAGTGCAAAGATTTTGATAGTGTGGCCAAACAAAATCTTGCATTTCTTTCTTTTTTTATGCACTGGTATGGTGGAAGTTACTACACTGACAAAACTCCTATCTTGAGGAGAAATTCACAGTGCATAACCTGGTGACAACCAACACCGTGGTCTGGCTGCTCACCTGGTCAGTGTTTTTAGGCTTGAAAACTGTGGGTTCCTCACCTGAAACCTTTTGAAAAAGCCCTGGTCATAGATGGAGCCCCAGGTCTCATTACTCCCATTACATTACTCATTATATAATTCTTCATAGGTAACGCTGAATTTATTTGACAAAAGCTCTCTCAAATTAATAGTCTGCATATGAGCCTTTTACCAGAGCTTTTTGACATTTTCAACACCTAATGTTGTATTTATTATATAATTTATGGGACCTTTGTGCACACCCATTGTTAACATATGCTCTGATTTTCTTGTGCTGTTTCCTCTGAGTTATACATTTGTTTTAAAACAGAATTCTTCCTCAAGCAAAAAAGAAAAGTTCTCAAAGATTATGGATTCTGCTAGATAAAGAATATCACATTAATTAATGGATAGATACACATAATATCTTGATATAAAATCTGAAAAACAAAAACAGTGTTTTACTGAGTATGTTACACTAAGTACAAACAATAGAAACTGCATGCATATGGAAGCAAAAGTATAATACAGCAAGGAATCAAAATGCATTCCTGATTTTGCAAAAGCCCTGTTATCAGCAGACAGGCAACACTGGAGATATAAAGCCACAACAGTGGAAGCCTTAGTTACACCCAGCCTGGTGGTTCATTATGGGAAATGTGTTCCAACCAGAATGTGCTACATAAGCAAAACATATCTAATCTGACTGTAAAAAGTCAACTCTAAAACTTTGGTCATAACAGCATCAGTTAGGGTTAAAGTAATTAATGATTAAATAAATGATGACACTTGTGACCCCAGAACTATGAATAACTGTGAATACTATGTTCATTTTAATATAGTATCATATGACTAATAAGATATATTATTGACAGATATGCAAGCTGATGGATGGATAGATGGATGGATGGATGGATAGATAGATACTTACTACTGGTAAAAAAAAAAAGTTTTAGGCCTTTTTCAGGGAACACAAAATGGGTTGACAATTTAAAGTTTGCAAAAATGGAGGTTGATCAAGCCTTGAAAGCTGGTGCTACGAATTCCTACAGGTGTTCCAACTTTTCTGGATTACTTACAAGCCCCTCTGTCTGCATAAAAACAGTGTTGGAACACGCTGTGGTACCATACCCTCGTGAGCATCAGTTAAACAGTACTGTACTGCAGAAAGAAGTGTGTTACTACAAAAATGGTGAGAAAAAGGAAATTAACAATGGAAGAGAGACAGACCATCATAACACTTAAAATGTTGGTCTTTCCTACAGAGAAATTGCAAAGAAAGTCAAGGTGTCAGTGAGTACAGTTTCCTTCACTATCAAAAGGCACTCCGAAATTGGGACAAACTCTGACAGGAAGAGGTTTGAATTAGAGGGCAAGTTTCTGAGAGTTAACGGCTTGCGTGCACAGTAGGCAAGTGTCAGTTTCAACTGTGAGGAGAAGACTTTGAGCTGCAGGTTTGACAGGGCGAGTTGCAGCAAGAAAGCCATTGCTAAGACGTCAGAACAAGACAAAGAGGCTTGCCTGGGCCATAAAACACTGCTGTTGGATTACTGAAGACTAGGCGAAGGTATTATGGACTGATGAATCAAAATTTTACATCTTTGGTTAATCAAGCAGAATCTTAGTACTCCATCGAGTGGGTGAAAGGATGGTTCCACAGTGTGTGGCATCAACTGTCAAACATGGGAGAGGAAGTGTGATGGCTGTTTTGATGGATCCAGGGTCGGGGACTTGTACAGAGTGAGAGGTGCCCTGAACCAAAACGTCTACCACAGCATTCTGCAGCACCATGCAATACCCTCTGGTATGTGACTAGTTCATCAGGGGTTCATCCTACAGCAAGATAATGACCCAAAACATAAGTACAAGCTTTGCCAGAACCACCTCAGGAAAAAAGAACAAGATAGTAAGCTTGAACACATGGAGTGGCCAGCACAGACCCCATTAAGTTGGTTTGGGATGAACTGGACAGAAGAGTCAAAGCAAAGCAACTGACAAGTGCCACACATTTATAGCCTGTTTCAGTTTAAGCATTTCTTTTCGATAAATTGCATGCTCAAAAAATGTTTTGTCTCACTCCCATTTCTCTTTGTTGCATGTTGAAGGTGTACTTGGAACCTTCTTAAGATCCAACCATGCAAAATATGTTTTGCCTTTTTTCAAGTGGTCTACTTTTGATCGGGACTGTATTTAGTTTTTATATTTAATTTGAGATAGAATAAAATATTAGCAACCTCCAAATCTGATAAGTGGCTAGTAAGTCCATTTTAATATACCTGTTCAGCTTCAGTCTGAGCATTGGATCCTTCAGTGTTGGTTATGTAAAAAGGATCATTACCCATGAGAGTGGGAGACTAAATTGTCCAATATTTATGCAATAGTCTTGCAGGTGCAAATTAAATGATTAACAGTTGCAAAAATTCTTTACTTGCATCCTCTTCCATAAACATCATTTTTGCCATTTATACTTGACACTAGTTACACATTTGGCTTCAGACATGTTATTTGATGAAATCGATGTAGTGTCTTTCAGACAATATACACAGTACTGTTTGATACTTGGAGAACAATTTGCAATAAGCAGGAATTGTAATTATTTCAATATATGCTATGCTACTAAACCATGTGTAGAGTGGAACCAACTACACGCAGTTGCCAAGTTTGTGATCTAAGCATGTAAATATCTAGTGGAGCATCAAGCAATTTTAAAGTGTAAATCTTATTTAAATAAAATTAAATAATGCACTCTCCATTGATGGCATTGCTGACCTCTTTATGGCAGAGATTTTTTTTTCTGTGGTGACATGCATATAAAAACATATTTAAGAGCAGGGATGTATAGAAATTTCTTCTGCATGCAAACATATATGCCAAACCTCATTGTGTAAATTCTCTGTATGTGTGTCGTGTGCAAATGTGACTTTGTGTGCATGGTGTTCATTGAAAAGTGTGACTGAGGAGAGTCTTTAGTGAGTGTGCCCACCTCTCACCAGCCATCCTTCACTCACACAGCTAGACTATTTATGCCTTCCATTCATGAGTCATGAGAAAATACAATCAAGTATGTTTTTTTTTTCTATTTTTAAGTATCTTAAAAAGCTGGGGAGGGTTTATAATGTGAATCAGTGTAAGTTTAATGCAGCACCTGCTTATTAAACGTAATGTCTTTAAATGTTAAAATCTTTTATGTTAAAAAACATTGCGAACCAGAAGTATCAGTCGTCTAATATGCTGTCAATGGCGGATTTATGTATAGAGTGTCAGTCTGTATAGTTAAAATGTGTTTAGTGTGTTTAGAATTTCCAATAAGCACTCAGTGCTGGTATGGGCTCAGAATTGCATTTACATCCAGTCATTTTATCTTGTCAAATGTTGAGCTACTGTGCACATACTTGTAATGTAGAATGCTCAAAAATAAAAGTCTAGATTTTAGATAGTGAACTATAACATTCTGAACTTCATATCATACCTGGGCCATACAACGTATTCTCACTCTCCACTTCCCATTATGTAACACTTGATCCATGAAGGTGCCCCTTGGGTGATATTGGTATTTGGTGTGTTGCAGCATTCAACCTATGTCAATTAATTTTTATAAATGAAATGTGAACACAGTGACTACAATGCTATAACTATGGTATGTTTGTGTTTCATTTACTCAGCCGTCCTGTTTTTTGTCATCACAGGTCAAAATTGACATTGTTTTGTGAAATATTTGCAAGTAATATATTCTACACAGCATTAATAATTTCTTTACTTCCACATTTTCTTAGTCCTTCCAATCTAAAGACGCTCTCCTTCCTAGTTTTAACAGATGAAACTTTGAACACCATCATTTTATTCATCTCTGAATGCAGTTCATTTTTCCTTCTAGAATGGATTTCACATCATTATGTCTTTCTTCCAGTAGGCAGTACCATGAGCCAAAAGAAAACTCTGTTTCACAGCCTCATTTTGTCTTGCTCTTGATTTGCTCTTTCCATGCTGAAAACTTTAACTTTCAACTAACTCTTCTCTTCATTTCTCCCCAACGCCCTCTTGCTATTAAAGTATTGCTGACTATTTTATACCCACTGCATACTATTTATATAGCTTTTCTTTTCTTCAGACATGCTGAATAATGAGTCTTTCTGTGTTCACATAGTCAATGGTATTTTAGCGTACCTTTCTCTTTCTCTCGTTTGGTGTAGTCTGGCAGGGTTTTGATCAAGAAGTATTTTTTTCTTCCCTAACATCACTGTAAGCTTAAGTGTGGATAATGGAAAATGCCAATAGAGGGTTTACACGGCCGTGCTCTGGTTAGTCCCATTGCCTAACAGTAAGAAAATCTGGAGTTCAAATCCACAAGCCTGAGGGTTTTTTCTTCTCTCCATGTCTGCAAGAGCTGCTCTCACACTCCAAAGACATGCATGTTAGGTTGTAAGTTTGAATGTGAGTGTGAATTGATTCCGTTCTCTCTGTGTTATCCCGGAAACAGATTGGTGACATGTCCAAGTTTCCCAATGAGAGCTAGGGTTGGCTTCAGCCCGAGCATGATAATGATCTGCAAATGCAAAAGAATATGGATTGATAGATGTATGGATGGATGAAAACTGACAAAAGCCCCCCAAAAATGAAGTACTTATCTAATAATAATCAAAGTGTTTTTATTGAGTTTTCAGAAAGCATATCATTCATACAGAAAAGCTCAAACTCAAGTGTAAGACAAAACTATACCCAGACAGAGAAAAAAGAAAAAAAAAAAGGGGGGGGGGGGAGTTGCCAGTTATGGAGTAGACGGAAACTCATCTTCAAAATAGGAAATGAAAGGCTGCCAGACCTTAAAGAATTTCTTGGTGTTGCCCTGTATAGTAAATCTGAGATGTTCTAATTTGAGGTGTGCCATCACCTCCTCCACCCAGCGTTTATGGGATGGCGGTGTTGCCTTTATCCAGTTAAATAGAATCAATCTCCCAGCCAACAATGAGGTGAATGCTATTGCCTTCCTCTTTGAGGCTGTTAGTTGAGTTTCCCTCTGTGCCACACCAAAGATGGCTGTCAGAGGCATTGGTTCCATATATTTATTATAAATGAATGAGAATGTTCTAAAGATGTTAGCCCAAAAGTCTTTCAGCCTGGAACAAGACCAGAACATGTGGCATAGGTTGGCAGGCACCTGTTTACGAAGTACTTATCTAGAGCTGTAAATATATTTTATATTGTTCATATCTAAAATAATATTAGTCTATTGGACACTGTGTTTAGACTTCAGACTGTAAGCTCTTTACCCTACCCCACAAGTTTTCCCACCGAACATGATTTTTCCTTAAATTGTCTAATTTCACCTTGAAATATATACGTATGTCCTTAGTTTTAGTGTTGGATTTAGTTTAGCTTTGTTACGATACAAACATACATTATATATATAATGTATGTTTATAATGTATTATATGTATTATATATATATATATATGTATATATATATGTATATATGTATATGTGTATATATATATATATATATATATATATATATATATATATATATATATATATATATATATATATATATATATATATATATGTGTGTGTGTGTGTGAGAGTGTGTGTGTGCGTGTGTGTGTGTGTATGTATGTGTGTGTTTCTATGACTGTTTGTCATAGAAATGGAATATATTAAAAAATAAATAAACTACTCAGTGGTGTTAAAATGCCAGAAAAATACTGAAATAGAGCACTTTGATTTTGCCAAAATGGGAGAGAAAGAGAATCACTTTTGTTTGATACGGCTTTCTTTTGATGTAGAGGATCCATTTAGCAATGGATTTTCTTGTCTTTTGTCCGGGAAGGCAAACATGTTCTGTCACTTTTCATTCTGTCCTATTTTATTTCTGTGAAGGAGGCTTTTCCAGTGTGGCTGTTTTGCACATCGTCGAGTTACTTTTTTTTTTCCTTTCCTGAAAGAAAATGAGTGAATATTGCTTAGTATAACAGTCTTTATGGATGAGCAGGCATGCTTTTAGTAGTGGTAAGATCACAATTCCCATTGTGCCTGATTGTAATAATATGGAACCCTTTTAATATTTTTCCAGATACGAATTGAAAATACAGTAAACTGGTTTGGAAAGTAGATTTTGAACATTACTTGAATTATCTATTTTTTGTGTGCTCCATCCGTACTTTACTGTTTCTCTAAGTGTGGATTACTGAACCGGTAAAATAAGCAGAGCTCTCCACATCCATCCTCTCACCTGAGGCATCTAAGAGCAGTGTTGGGGAGTAACGCAATACATGTACCGCCGTTACGTATTTAAAATACAAAATATAAGTACTGTATTCTGTTACACTTACCTTTTAAAGAGGTGGTATTCAGAATACAGTTACTTTGTTGAAATAAAGGGATTACACGGCGGCCATTTCCTGTTTCATATGTTAGGCTATGCCCTCTATATTTTTGGTAATTCCACGCTGGTGGAAACCCAAACAGCACACGCATTAAGAGGCTCAAATGCCTGTGTCTTAATCTCACGTCTCATAATGACGTGAAGAAATATTTTTTTAAAAGATTTAATATGAAGGCAAAGAATGTAGCCTCATGGGCAGTGTAGTCCGTGCCGCCGGGAGAATGGACTGCCATACCCGTTATGTGTCTGTGAGCACCAGGGAGGGAGAAAAAGGAGAGTGGAAAAGTAAGAGTTGTCACCGAGCAGAAACGGGAGCTGGAAGCATGTAAATATAATAATAACCACTGCAGCCAAGAAGAGTGCCTGACGAGCCCAGTTGTAAGTAAGCTATTAAGACTCGACTGTACACCGTGTTCGTGTTTTCCTCCGAAACAATAAGTTCCGTTGGAGCAGCCTTTCAACGCCGCTCTCTGTCTCTTGCTAGCAAAGTTGACCCAGACAACAAAGTAAAGCTAGTTTTCAGCTACGACATATTAGCCAAAGGTCCCTTTACGGTTTTATGCCTTTACGGTTCGGAGCTGCGGACCTGTTTTTTATTCGGGCAGAATAGTTTTCTATATGAGATCGCTGCAAAAAGTGCAGCCTTGCCTAATGTCCACCCTACTGTTACTTATTTTATATTAAGATTTAAACATCTAGTTGGTATTGGTATGGCGAGTAACCTTCAGTAATAGTAATAAATCAATAAATCACACAGCAATAGTACATTCATTTAGTTGTAAAAAAGCATGATAATATATTGTAGCTTGTTGGGGGAGTAAGCCAATATCCAATATTAAGTAATCCAAAGTACTCAGAATACATTACTCTCATTGAATAACGCAACACGTTGCAAAATACATTTTGAGGCATCTATTCTGTAATCTGCAGTGGAATACATTTTAAAAGTAACCTTCCCAACAGTCCCAAGACATATTCTGAGCATGTTTAAAGGAGCTTCATCTCTTATCTCTAAGGTTGACCCCAAAATTTACCCGGACAAAGTTCATTCCTGATGCTGGTATCCACTATTTTATTATTTTGGTCACTAACCACAGCTTTTGGTCATAGGTTGGGAAAGGTGAAATATAATACCAAAAGCTTTTCCTTTATGACCTCTCTCTTGACCGTGTCAAACTGATAAAGCATTGGCAATAAAGGGAAATACTCAGTCTCATGCTCCAATATCCAATGCCTCAAAAATAATTCTCATCTTAGTAAACACAGTATTTCTCATCTTAGCCACTTTGTGCTAAGCTGTAAATGGTCCCATGTGAGTTGGAGTTTCATTTCTTGATGTAGCCAACATGACCACATTCTCCCCTAAAAAACAGAGAAAAAAAGTCCACCCTACACCTATTTGGTTCCAAAAATGTGTTACCAGTTGGACAATGCCGAGAGGGAGTAGGTCTGGTCTTGCTGCTGGGCATGTAAACCAACCTTTTACTGTACAGAGAGTGCATAGCCAATGGGCACAAAACTACATACTCTCTAACAACCATCCACAAGGCAGCCCAAAGAATGTGTATACCATCTCTAGGTTCATAAATGGCATATAAGCTTCCTGGGAAAACTTTTATATACAATCTGATTGAGGGTGTATTTAATTATACTTAAAAAATAAAATAAAATAACTGCTTTCTGTATAATTTCATCAGTCTCTCAAAATTCCATTATGGCCATGTATTTCTTTTTTGACCTCGCCTGTTCACAGGACAGTTTACCAGAAATGTTGTGGTTTGTTTAGGTGCAACTTTGCTCTTTTTAGCAAAAAGAGGCTTTCTCCTGGCAACCATTACAAAAAAGCCATACGTATTCAGTCTTTTTCTAATTATACTGTCATGAACATTTAACATGTTAATTGAGGGCTGCAGAGTCTAAGATGTAGCTCTTGCGTTTGTTGCTATTTCTCAGAGAACTGCATGGTTGTTGTAATAATCTCATAATAATGATAGTACATTTTATACAACTTCAAGACAAAATAAACAGTTTCTCCCAAGGATGAGTGGCCTTTCTCTTAGAGATAGGGTGAAATGTGCTGTCATTTGAGAGGTGCTCAAAGTAGAGCCGATAGTCCTCCACATCGTATGCAACCAATTGGGGTGGTTCAGGCATCTGACAAGGATGCCTCCTGGGTTGCTCCTGGGTGAATTTTTTTAGGCATGTCCTACTGGGAGGAGGCCCCGGGGTAAACCCAGGACACGCTGGAGAGATTATATCCCACAGCTAGCCTGGGAATACCTCAGTGCTTCCCCAGATAAGCTAGAGAAGGTAGATGGGGAGAGGGAACTCTGGCCTTCTCTGCTTAGGCTGCTGGCCTCACAATCTGGACCGGGATAAGTGGAAGAAGATGAATGGGTGGATTCACAAATGTATTCATTAAATAAATACTATATGATTTAAATACATGTAACATCTTCAGCATGTGTAAATCCTCATACTTCCTTGATTTTCATTTTTATGCAAGCTACTATATAATAAGGGTGACTATAAATGCATTGTTTTTAATGCTTTAATGTTTCAAATAGGATTGACAGTACATGTACGCCTACTGCTTTTTGGCTTTTCAAGCTAAAAAGCTGAATGACACCGGCACAAAGGCTGACACAGTTGACTAAATCTTTTGTTCCAGAGCAGGATAAAACAAAAACTGCATATTTTACTGACTGTGTCTTGACTGCTGTCAATATTGTCAAAACCTTCAACTTTAACTGTGCACATATTTTTACAGAATTTGCCATTATGAACTCTCTAGTTTAAATTTACAACACAGAATGCTGCAGACTCAGTATTTTCTTGTCAAACAAGCTGCTATGTAAAGTGAAGCTCAAATGTAAACAGTACCGGTTGTTCTTGGGAAATGGGTCCTTAAGTTGCTAAAGCCTCTTGATTTTGTCCTCCAATATATCACACTTTAATGTAAGGGTAAAACAAAGTTTTTGAAAGCCTGCACTGATCTTAACAAACTAAATATTGAACCAGTGGTTTCTTGTTACTAAACATATTTTGTCTTCCTTCTTGAAAAGTGTTAGATAACACCTTGTGTGTCCTTGGTTGTCCTCTGATGGATTATTTTTATTTTTTTGCACTAACAGACAATGGGGGCTTTAACAAAGTGGTGTTGTTTGATGACAACTACTGAGACAGAGAATTGTAGTTCTGAAAAACACTGGGCAGTAGCTATTGCTGCTGTAATACAGAGATGCCAGCCACAAGAGGGTTAATAGCTTGACCAATGAGACTCCGCAGTCAAGCTGGGAAAATCCCAGTAAATCAGCCATTTTCTGAAATACTCAGAGTAGCAACCAACATTAAGAGACACTTAAAATAAACAGTTTTCTCCATTCTAATGCTTGGTTTGAACTACACTAGAACTTGACCATGTCACATGTATAAATCCATACATGCCTTAGCTGATTAAATATTTGCATTAACAAACAGTGTCTACAGTAGCACTTTTGTCAGCACATGGAGAATACATTTATAATTTGCATAGTGTAACTGACAAAATCTTGATCTTATTAAGCTAGGCATCTGTTATATAATGCTATTCATAAATCAAGGCATTTGAAATATTTAAAGTCATATGTGTGTGTGTGTGGGGGGGGTGGCACGGTGCAAGAGTGTGTGGTGTGAAACAAAAGAAATGGTGCTCAGGGCCATGGAGATGTGGTTGGTGTCTGTGTGGAGGTGAGTAGACAAAGCATCCCAGACCTCAGGGGGAAACTTTGAATTCCCTGAGTTTCTGAGACTTAGCTGTGGCTTACTTTCCTCTACCACCAGCAGTGACTTTTGGAAGTCGGTATGTGTGTGTGTGTCTGTGTGTGTAATAGTGAATCCAATTCTACTATCAGGTCAAGGTTCAGCGCTGCATCTTTGTTGAGGTCTATGTGTGTTGTGATGGGTGGACAGGGAGTTGTCAGTGTGATTCAATAAAAAGGACTCCATTCCATTTTATTTCCTTTTAATTATCCACCGCAGCAATTTAACAACTGTAACTGTGTAACTATGTACTTGAATAAAGCTATCTTGCTTTAACCCTGACCAGCAGTCAGGCATAGAAAAATAGATCTCTTTGATCTTTCCTTAGTTTGCTAAGTTGGGTTTTCCACTTTGCTGGTTCAGGGCCTTGTGAGGAGAATGATTATGTGTCTGATCTATTCTGTCTGATCTATCTATAGGTGACAAACAGATTCCTAACTACAGGAGAATGTTCTTACAGCATGTGAGGTCCATAGGAAGATTTCATGTGGAGGTGTGAAAAAGCATCTTCCACTGCACCTACCCATGAACAACAATATGTAATGAAAAGGCAAAGCAAGCAAACTTTGTGTAAATCTGGTCCTCCTTCCAATTCTGTTAAGAAGCACAGCAACTCCTCCCATTTTCTTGTCCATTGTTCTTCAGTTGATGAATTCTCCTACAGTCCCTCATTGTTTGTGTTTAGCTGTGTCTCACATCGTCACTCCCCACTAAAACCATTTATCCACTATAAAAAAAGCAGTCAGCATTGCTGTGTTGTTCTGTCCATTTCACTGGATAGTCATGAGCCTGAACTTTTAAAGGGTGTTTTTGATATCATGATTATTTTTTATTTATTTACTTTTACTCTGGTTTGAATTAGTTGATGAGTTTGTAAACTTGTAGCTTTTACCTGTGGTCTTGGGTTTTTTTTTTACAAAGAAAAAACTCAGAGCAATCTCCAAGTCAACCAAAATGTGCCAAAACACACCATACGACAACATTTTGTCCACTAATTGGTCAGATGTGTCTGAGATGGGATCAAAAAAGGTAAACACGCATCTAATTGTCCAAAATGTTTAGTATGCTGAGCCTTAAGAGTTCCTTTCACTGAACTAAAGAGCTTAGCCCAACTCAACTGAAACTTAACCACACCTTAATCGTCCTCTCCACCAAACTTTCCACTTGGCACAACTCAGTCAGATAATTCCCGTTCTCCTAGTAACCGCCAAACACAGATTCATCCTTTGGATTGCCAAACAGAAAAGTGTGACTCGTCACTCCTGAGAAGAAAGTGTCTCTGCTTAACACCACTGTGTTCAATGTATTTGTCACTTGGTCATTTAAGGCTTGGCTTCATCTGCTCAGCCATGAAAACTTATTAGTTGAAATCCCTACGCACCGTTCTTGAGCGGACCTGAAGGCCACATGAAGTTTTGAGGTCTGTAGCAATTGACTCTGCAGAAAGTTGGCAACCTCTGGGCACTCTGCACTCTTCTGACCCTACTCTTTGATTTTATGTGGCCTACCACTTTTTGTCTGAGTTGCTGTTGTTCCCACTCACTTCCACTTTGTGGAAATACCATTGGATTTGGATGCGTAAATGAATACATTTGGCAATATAGTGATCAGAAACATTTTTCCATGGAAGTTATATCTTAACATGGTAGACTTCATCATGACATTTAAATGAGTTGAAAGTTATGTTAATTGTTTTGAGTCATTTCCATCTGTTACATTTTTAAGCTACTGTTAAGACAGTACTATGCTACCTTAACCTGATCCTCTTACAGTGGAACATGTAAAGGCAGGCAGGGATAAAAAGGACAGTACTAAGAAGGATGAGATGAGAAACGGAAAGTGGAAGCAAGAAAGTGTAAAAGCAAACAAACAATCAGAGCCTGTGACAGGGCAAGATAGAAAGACTCGGATACTTCTCTGTTCATCAGTGAAGGTCAACAGCCCACTGTCCCCGCAAAGAGCCAAACTCACTACTGGTTCTCTCTACACTTGTTTCTCCACATGAGCTTGGCTGAGTCTCTCTCTCTGTTTTGATGTTCTACAAAGACAAGAAAACACAAACCAAAATAAAACACAGGTGGCTGAAACCAAACGGCTTTAACTTCTGAAAGAGTGTGTTGAAAGTGAACTGAGTTTGTTGAAGTCCCTTGATGGGCATTTGTTAAATGTCAGTGCTATAGCCAAGCCTGCTGGTGTAGGTATGTGACTGTTTGTGTGTGTGTCTGACAAAGAGAGACAAAGCAAAATGGAGAACACCAGCTCTGTTCAGTGTAGCTGCTACAGTAGCAGTTCTTTGTTCTTCTTTTTGACATGGAATGTGAAGCCATGCATAAATAATTTGTCTAAAGACAGAGAGACTACGAGATAAAAAAAAATAATCAAGATTTATTCAGATTTGAGAGTAGATATGACAAGAAAGTTATTTGAATTTGTGGTGCTGCTTTGCTGCTTCTGCATTTTGACTGCTGCTTCCAAAATAATGAATTGCACTGTCTGCCCCCTGGGTTGTTGTAATTGGAAACTTTGGGGGGTTGTCAGTGTTCATCATGTGAAATTTTTTTATTGCATTTTCCCAGTAAGAAAACATTAAAAGAAGATACCAGATCATTACATCTTGGGTTTTATTTTTGTAGATGACTGTTGTATCCATGGTTTAATCAATAATCCAAAACAATGACTACAGAGTGAGGAGCTGCAACAAATGACCACATAGGATACCACAAACCTTTCTGGCTTTCTTTGCATTAGAATAAACCTATAGATGTGAGGCTTTACAGTAGTAATTATGAACTTTCATTGTTCAGGCTTTCAGCTTTCAGCTTCCAACCTTATAAGCAGTGCATTTTTGTAATCACTGAAACCAGCACTACTGACTGACAATGGGCAGTGAAGTTAACCATTGCTTTTATTTTGATAATTTGATATTTTATAGAGATAAGAACAGAACATTTTCTAAAATGAAATTACTTTTTTTTTACCAGAATGTATTGGTAACATTTTTTTAAGAGTCACATAAAAAATCTTTTTAGAACTGTTACGACCCGTCTAGGGCCAGGCCATAATATGAGTGAGGCACTCGCTTCCCCCCCAAGACCCAAGCAGCCACAAGAAACAAAACCGGTAGATACAAGGTGATTTATTTACAATGTGAAATAAAGGAACCAAAACGGGAGTGTCAACACTTCAGGGTGAGCCAAGGCCAAAACAATAAACAAAACAAATCTACACAAATCCCGCACCCCTGACTTTACCAAAACAAAGTCAAAAATAAAGACAGAGTCTGACCTCCTTAACTAACTCAAAACAGGAGAAAACGGGTGATCAAAAGAAACGGCAGCTCACCCCTACCCACTCCACTTCCACAACTTTCAAGCGCTCTGCAGCCAGCGGCGGCCACAGGAATCCTGCTGGGTCATGAGGAGAAACGCGAGGACCTCTGGCCGCTGTAGCACTCCAGCCTCCTTTTAAACCGCGCTACCCGTGAAATCGCGCTACCCATGAAATCGCGCTACCCATTAAACTGCGCTACCCGTTAAACCGCGCTACCCGTTAAAGCGCGCTACCTGTGAAACCGCGCTGCCTGTGAAAAAGCGCTACCCGTGAAACCACGGTGTGACCTGTGTGACCGGTGTGGCGTGGTGTAACGTCATGCAACCTTCGAAGTCGGCAGCGTGGTGCGACTGGTGTGATGGGTGTGACGGCAGCGAGGTGTGACTTGTGTGACTGGTGTGGCCAGTGTGGCGTGGTGTAACATCATGCAGCCTTCGCAGACGGCAGCGTGGCGTTACGTCAGGGGTGTATATTGAACTCTAATGTACTCACTCTACACCTACGACTGCACGGCCACTAGTATCTCCTATTTCATCTTGAAGTTTGTGCATGAGACAATAGTGGTGGGCAGTGTTGAGCAAGTTACTTTGAAAAAGTCATTTATTTTAGTTACTAGATTCTAAAAGTAATTAATTACTTACCCTGTTTGGTATCCCCGTCCAACCCCAAGCAGCACGTCACACACTTAATATTTTGTGACAGTGATTTATTTACAATAAGTGCAGTTAAACAAAGGAAGGGAGCATATCATAACTTCAGGGTGAATCCAAGGCCAAAACAACAAACAAAAGGTAACCTATCTCAGGAATAAACACAACTTACCTACTCAAAAGAACTAAACCAAACGACAATCACTTTCCTCCCTGCCTAACAAAAACCAGGAGAAAACTGATCAAACAAAAAGGCGGTCCACCCCTACATGCTCTTACATTAACATAATATAGTGACACAGTGAATGGTCTGCTGGTTGGGTTGGGCAGAGGATGAATGAAGTGGCAGTCCCCGGCGGTCTCTTCATATCCGCTGCCTCCCGGTCCTCAGCCAATCGGTGTGAGCCATCCACCCTGGATGCACCAATCCCGGAGAACCACCTGGACACTCAAATTTACATATGATTACGATCAGTCGTAACACTCAGTCTATCGCAGCAGTTGTTGCTTCATCCCATGAGAGTTCGACTGAACGTAAATCTTCAAGGAAAGTCCTCCTCCGTGTTATTTTAGGTCTTCCTCGCCGTCTCTTTCCATTCTTCGGGTTCCACAGAACCGCGACACGGGCAGGTCTCAGGTCCGGTAGCCGAAGGATGTGACCGGCAAATCTGAACCGACGCTTGGTGACTTGGACATGGAGCGGCTCTACTCCCGCACGGCGATATACTTCTTCATTGGTAACGCGATCCCGATATGTGATCTTGAGCAGCCGTCGAAGACAACGTTGTTGGAAGACGTCATGATGGCGGTTGATCTTTGCAGTCGATTTCCAAGTCTCCGCTGCATACAGTGCCGTCGGTATAACGATGGTCTTCAGGAGCCGCAACTTGGTTGATAAAGGCAGTACGGTGGTCATCCATATAGGTTGTAATCATTGAAAGGCTGCCCATGCTTTCCCAATTCTGCACTTAACGTCATGCTCCACGTCCACGTCACTGCTAAAAGTGCAATCCAGGTACATGAACCTGTCCACCTCTTCTAGCTGCTGCTGCTGCTTCACAGTAACCGCTGTGTTTGATGGTGTAGCGTAACCAACTCACATAATCTTCGACTTCTCACCGCTGATCCTGAGTCCTATCAGTGCTGCTTCGCAAATATAAGATGCCACACAAATTATTTGTGCCACTCCAAAGAAATAATTTCTGTCCACTATAAAGGAGAACATCACAAGCCTGACACCTGCAGAAAACTATCCACAACACTACACACTAACTACACAAGACAACACATTAACTACACACTCCAAAGATGCTAAAAATCACAAATCTCTCACATCTCAAAACTCGCTCTCTCTCTCTCTCGCCGTCACTCCTAAAACTTCCTCCTCTTTCTAAACAACCAAATGTCATTGGTCGGCATGGTGCATTTTTCCACCAACATGAAAGGGGTGGGGTTTTTTTTTGTTTGTTTGGGATTTTTTGGTCATAGCAAAGAGTGCTTGCTAGCGTTGTATTGATAGGAATAGTAATTAGTTAGATTACTTGTTACTGAAAAAGGTAATGCCGTTAGTAACGCCGTTATTCCCATCACTGGTGGTGGGTGACGGTTACAAGAAAGATCTCAGTGCCTTTAAACTTTAATGCTAAGGGAACCATCTCACCCTCAATGTCACAAAAACAAGAGATGATAGTGGACTTCTGGAGGTGTAGTAAAGCACATACCCACATCACGATCAACGGCGCTGCTGTAGAAAGAGTGAATAATTTCTGTTTCCTAGCTGTACATCTGGCAGAGGATCTCAAATGGTCAGTTCACACGAACAACATACCCCTTCATAGACAGCGCAGCGTGACGGGAGTGACAAACCACGCTACCCGTGAAACCTTGCTGCCTGTTAAACCGCGCTACCCGTGAGACCGCGCTACCCGTTAAACCGCGCTACCCGTGAAACCGCACAGACCGCAGTGTGGTGTTACATCAGGGATGTATATTAGAATAGAATAGAATAGAATAGAATTCAACTTTATTGTCATTGCACATGTCACAGGTACAGGGCAACAGTTTGCATCCATCCAGAAGTGCTTTAGCCATGATATAGATATATTACAATATATATTAGCAATAATATAGATATGTAAGTATATTACAGAAATGGGTCTATTATGATATGTTATGAATATGCTATAACTATAAGTATGTACAGGCTGTAGTGAGTACAAGCTATGTACAGGCTATGAACAGGATATAAAAAAAATGATACAGAAAATGAAATAGTTATACAGAAATGTGAACTATGCAAGTCATAAACAGTTGAAGAATAAAAACATATCGTATGTACAGAATGATTATTTACTCAGAACTATACAGTAGTGCAGTTAAGATAAGTGAGGTATGTGGATCATTTCTACAGAGGCTATATAAAGTGCTAGTGGTTGTGAGTGGTGGTTCGGTCCATGTTATTATTGTGTGTTTGTGTGTAGGTGGTTGTGGGTGTGTGTATGTTCAGTCCACGAGTTTAATGTGGGCCAGATGTCAGGAGGCAGAGTTCAGGAGTCTGACAGCTGTGGGGAAGAAGCTGTTCCGGTACCTGGTGGTCTTAGGAGGCACTGGTGAGCCTTCTTGACCAGCTTGGAGCAGTTGGTCGTCCAGATGAGATCCTTGAAGATGTGGACTCCCAGGAACTTGAAGCTGCTCACACGGTCCACAGCCGTCCCCTTAATGGGCGGGTCCTCCAGCTGGAACCAGTCACATCGGGGCGGTGTATCCACGCACCAATCGGAACAGGGCCCTGGCACAGCTAAATTAACATAAAAAGACACAACACCTGCACAGAACAAACACATGGACATGCGAGTTCGTAACAGAACACATTAGTAATACACCTACAAATATATTATCACGGCAGTCAGGTGATATCATGCTATAACTCGGTATTCATTGTGCCATCTGTCAGCAGTTGTACCCATCTTACAACAAACCTTGCCAGGATACACTACTGAGACATAACAGCGAAATATAACAACAGATACATACTCAATGAGATGGTATTGTCAGTCAGATATGGTGCAGGTAGAATTGCAGTACAGTACAGAGAGTGGAAAGTTTTGTTTTTACTCCTCTAAAGAATCTCAGCACATGACAAAGAGATACAAGTAAAATGTTGAGTACATAGCTATAATTTAATGTCTGCATTAGCTGCCCATACAGCTCTTTCACCACAAGAGATGGGGGTAAATTCAAAATTCTATTACAATTCTCATTTAACGATATGTGGATTCAGAAGAAGCAGAACTACACTAAAACTCTAAAACTAAAAAAAATGGTAAATGGCCTGCATTTGTATAGCGCTTTTCTAGTCCATAGGACCCCAAAGCGCTTTACACTACATTCAGTCATTCACCCATTCACACACACTTTCACACACTGGCGATAGCAAGCTACATTGTAGCCACAGCTGCCCTGGGGCGCACTGACAGAGGCGAGGCTGCCGGACACTGGCGCCACCGGGCCCTCTGACCACCACCAGTAGGCAAACATGGGGTTAGTATCTTGCCCAAGGATATTTGGCATGCAGCCAGGAGGCAGCCTGGGATCGAACCATCGACCTTCTGATTACTGGCTGACCTGCTCTGCCACCTGAGCTACAGCCACCCCAAAACTTCCTGATGGATGGGTCATTTTATGTTTTTACTTTCTTTTACAGACAGACTGCATAAATGAATTATCAATGTAAGGGTCCCTATATTTCTGCCTTTTTTTGTGTATCTTTGTATATGTATTCAAAGGAGCTTGCAAAGAAAAGCATCTGGACTTCTTTAAGTTGCCTGAAGACGTTTCACCTCTCATCCAAGAAGTTTCTTCAGTTCTAAGGTCAAATGGTGGAGAGTCCCAGATTTAAACCTAGTGGGAGTAACCCCCCACAGAGGGACAAAAGGACCCCCTGATGATCCTCTAATCGCCTGAGCCAAGGTGTGAAAGCGGGTGTGGGTCCCAATCAGCCAGGGTTTCGGGTGAGTTCATTGTGAAACCTGGCCCCACCTTATCATGCGAATTCCTGAGATCAGATGGCCCAGGATGTGAGTGGGCGTTAAGGCGTCTGGGAAGGGATCTCAAAACTGGATTATAGATGGCAGAGAGTTGGTGTCGTAACCACCGCCTCTGTTCAAAGATGGTCGCTCACAGTGGACATAGATGGCTTCTTTCACTCCTCTTTCAAACCATCTGTCCTCTCTGTCCAAAATGTGAACATTGGCATCCTCCAAAGAGTGTCCTTTGTCCTTAAGATGCAGATGGACAGCTGAGTCTTGTCCTGTGGAGGTGGCTCTTCTGTGTTGTGCCATGCGCTTGTGAAGTGGCTGTTTGGTCTCTCCAATGTAGAGGTCTGGGCATTCCTCGCTGCACTGTACAACATACACCACATTGTTAAGTCTGTGTTTTGGCGTTTTGTCTTTCGGGTGAACCAGTTTTTGTCTGAGCGTGTTGCTGGGTCTGAAATACACTGGGATGTCGTGCTTGGCGTGGTGGGCAGCGTGTGAGTCTGGTCTAGGTGTGGAAAAGGCCTGCTGCGTGTGTGTGTGTGACCAGCCCCACGGTGCGTGGCTTGTTGTGAGTAGCTCAACTGGGCAGTGGTTTTGACGGCGGCCTCCATTTCTTGGTTTGGCCTGCCTGGCTATTGCTAATAGCAGCGTTGCTGTCTTTTTCTGTTGAATCCTTGTTGTTTTCTTAGTTGAAGCGGCCACCATCTTTTTGGGTTGGCCTGTCTAAGTTATCATTAAAGCAGCGTTGCTGTCTCTTTTTGTTGTTACTGCTTATATGATTATTGGGTTAATTAATTATAATAAAGATTTATTTTGTGTTACACTCCTCTGCCTGGCGTCCTTTTCATTTCAATCCGGATCCAACTGTTACTATCCCCCACCCCCTTCGCCTAGCTGTCATGTGGGGACATAACAAATATTAATTTAATTAACTGCTTTGCACTGATTCCCAGTGTTCATGCCCTGCATCAGAGACTCACAGTTTTGGTTAAACATAGCAGAAAATTTAAGCATTTACACTCCGAATGTCATATGAAATACAAAAGAGTTACTTATTAAATTAAGGTTAATTGTTGCCTTTTAACTTAAAATGTCCTTTTTAAATCAAAAATTGACATATGCCGATCACAAATATTGTTAATACTGCTGGAAAAAACATTGATTGCCAGAGCTTACAGTAAATGCGTTTCTGAGTCATTTCAGAAAATGTTCCAGTAACAGATAGTGAAAAAGAAAATGTAAATTACTTATTGATTATTCAACCACCTAATGCAAATGGAAACTAAAAATAAAATAAAATACATCCTTCACAAGCAAAAGAACAGTGCTTTAAGTTGTAGTTGGGCCAAAAATGTAAAATTAAGTTTTTCTTTACATTGTTTTTTTGTTATTCACTTGCAATGCAGGTGCTTGGTTTAATGTAACCAAACTAAAAAATTGCAAAAGATTCATGTTGGACCAATTCATAATAGATCTCAAAATAGTTCATACTATAGGTAGAATTAGGTAATGGTCCACTGATTCCCTATGAGCATGCATATATAGTGACAGATTGGAAAACAAAAAGAAAGAAAAAATGCTTTAACAGCCATCTGACACTGTCAGCTGGGACAGGGAGCAGTGGTGGGAATTGACAATATAATAATGCAGAAAGTTGCTTGGGGCAGTTACATGAGGACCAGTCATGCAGCTGCAGGAACATGCAGATAGGTAGAAAGTGAGACTCCCAGAAAGACCAAATCACAAATTAAGGGACCGTGAAGACATAAAGAGACATGCAATAGTGGGAAATAAATGCATGGGATAAAAAGCCAAAAGAATAGATGAAAGATTCTCTGTGCATAATGAAAGAGCCCACAACAGCATTTAGCCTTTAGAGGCAGAACATGGTGATGGTTCAGCAACACCTCATCCAGACAGGTGCTTTAAGCTTTAACATAAAAGTAGATAGGGTGAAGACTATAACTGCCTTGAGAGTTTTCAGTAAATATCTTCCACCCAGTGGGTGAAATAAGTGTATATTTCACCTAGTGAAATGTCTGAAATGTCTGTCCTTGAAGTACACAGCATTTTTTTGGACCTTTCTTTTTTACAAATGTATGTTGGGTTCCTGTGCTCTTAGAGTTCTTTGTGTGGTGCGGTTGCAGATGGAAAGCAGCTCTCTTTTGCGTCTGTGCATGTGTGTGGTGTGGTCTCAAGCTGAGAAGAACCTTGCCTCAGTTGGGAACAAATGACAGGATATGGTTTAGTGAGCCTATCTGTAAACAGATGAAAGAAACCAAACTAGTAAAAATCCATACAGAAATTAGAGCCTTGAGACCTTGCCAGACCTCCCACAGAGATTTCACTCTAGCGTCAGATGGTCAGTTGATGGTCACCGGGTTTAACTCTGCATCCTTTCAGCAATAATGAGTCACCACAGAAATGTGAATGCCGCCACTCTTCCAAAATATGTGAAATGAAAGAAATAATTACAAACCAAATTTGGGACCTGCACCAAACAATATTGAGGAAATCTGGTTCAGACAAAAACAACTGAATTACCCTCATTCACTGCTGTTACTGCCTAAATTATGAAATGACAAAGTCACCAAATAGAAAGCTGAATCAATATTCCAGCAGATTTTTGTTGTCAACATGTCTTGACAATATAATGCAAATTCTTGTTCAAAGGAGGTTCCTATTATAACTGCCAACTGCATCATTTGTGGCATAGACACACAAATATTTATCTCTCTGCAGCACTTGTTTCCACTCTCTTTTCCTCATACAAAAACAACACAATCACCCCATTTGATCCCGCTGAAACATCACCATGGCAAAACAGAATTAAATGCCACAAATATAGAATTTCTGTCCCATTTCTTGCAGAAGCAACGAGAAGAAAGCCATTATTTTGTAGTGAAAATTTCCATTTGCTCATTGGCACATATAACCATTCCATCAACTTATTACACAGAATAATAAATCAATCATTCCTGTCCAATGGAAACTGTGAAAACTGCCACGCTCTTATGGAATAAAACAAAGAAAAAAGACGGCAAAGAATAAAACAAACAAAAACACCATTAAACAGTGATGTCTCTATGGTGTATTTGAATACAGCATGGAGATGCTAATGATATTTGGGTTCGGCATAATATAAACATATTATTACTCCTTATACTGTTAGCAAAAAGCTTTACAACATGGTGTTTGCATTTCATAGACTTAATATGAAAGGCTTAAGCTAGGTTCTGCTTTGCAAAAAAATAAAAAGTGAAGGTTTGCATTCTAATCCAGTTTCACGAACAAATTGCTAATAGACTGTCATTCCTGTCTTTCTCACAACACTGATGAATACATTTTTATAATACTTTTATAATAATAATAATAAAAACAATAATAATAATATTTAAACGTATACATTTTTACCGCAACAACATTTTTGCAGATGGTTATTAGTTAAGTTATCAAAAGTCATATAAAATATGGAGAAAAGTACTGGGCCTACAGGAGCTGCTTAGCCATGAAAACTTGCCATGAAGCTATGAAGCTCCCAGTGCACAGTGTTTGTGCTGATGTTAATGCTAGGGGAGGATGGGAAATAACTATGCACTTACTGAGTCAGCAGAGCCTCAAGCTCACCCACTTTATGTGCTTAGACACTTAATGGCAGAATTGTTTAGCTTTTTTCCACTTGTGGAATAAAGAACTAGGAAAAAATTCAGGGAATATGGAATAATTATTTTACAAACTGCATGACTAGTTGCCCTGACAATGGAACTAAAAATGCAAGAAAAATGCCAGAATTTAAAAAAACAAAATCTGTTGGTTTCATTACGTGGTGACCTCTAGCTTGCACTGGAGTGATTTGCAGCCGAATGTGACCTCCAAGTCCGAGGCCCTGGTCCTCAACAGGAAAAAATTGGAGTGTGTATTTCGAGTTCGGGACAAGGTGCTCCCCCAAGTGCAGGAGTAGAAGTATTTTAGGGTCTTGTTCACAAGTGAGGGTTCAGGAGAGCAGCTACAGTGATGCAGATTAGTGATGTGTCCGTCGCGAACGAAACGGATGTGACTCTTTCTTTCTCTCACCCTCTCTCTCTTGCACTTTTTTTCCCGCTTCACTCCGCACATGAGCCTTGTGCTTTGCGCTGGGAAGAGGGGGGAGGGGCAGCAGTTACACTCGCAGTAACACAGGAACACGAGCAGGAGGGAAAGAGAGAGAAAGAGAGCCAAGGACAACAACGTCACATTAGAAAGGTATAGTAATCATCCACAACTATTTTCAGTTGCAGATGATAAAGAATTCAGAAAGTTTATTCATGCAGGCCCATATGGCAGAGAATGTGCATCTTCTTTTTGTTTTCATATTTGAATTTATATTTAATTGTGTTGTGGTTTGCAGTGTTTTGTGTTGTTTCACTTTAAATTTGTTTAAAAGGAAAACGCTGAAAATTTGAATAGTTAAAAGTTGAAATGTAAATAGTTGATTTTTGTATTATATGATTTATTTATTATATTTTATGTGGAGTGAATAAATGAAAGTATATTTATGGTGGCCCCTAGAGACAAAGCACGTACTAACTCCAAAACACGTAAAAACAACAAAACACGTAAAGACTGCATAGCACATACAAACACCGAAGCACGTAAAAACTCCAAAACACGTAAAAACTCTGAAGCACATACAAACTACAAAACACGTACAAAAGACAACAGAAGTGCTCCAGGATGCTAGGGGCAGTGTTGAGCTTTTGTTACCTAGTGGCTACACAAGCCAGGAAGTACCAACGACCGTATTTGGTGTGTGGTAGTAACAGGTAAATGAACATTTTTTCAAATTATTTGAATGCATATGAGTGCTTGTGTATAAATGCACAAACAATACATATATGGCTTCAATTGTGTAATTTAAGTGATCTAGGTAGCTCTGTTTTGGAAGTTCAGTTAAAGCTAGAAATGTGTTTTGGAATTTGTACGTGCTTTTTGGAGTTTGTACGTGCTTTGTCTCTAGGGGCCACCGTATATATTTATATATAAACATATATAAATAAAACCACGTTGTTGTTTTTTTAACATTAGTCATTCCTTTTGTGCATAATTTTATATTGTTGCTAATAATAATTTAATTAAAGGAACAAAACAACCTGAAGATCCTGTTGGGAGCCGAAAAAGACTGCTCTTTTTAGTGAGCCGAGCCGAAAGAGACACTAAAAAGAGCTGGAAATCCCATCACTAATGCAGATGTTGTACTGGTCTGATGTAGCGAAGAGAGAGCTGAGCATAAAAGTGAAGTTCTACAGGGAGTGCAGAATTATTAGGCAAATGAGTATTTTGTCCACATCATCCTCTTCATGCATGTTGTCTTACTCCAAGCTGTATAGGCTCGAAAGCCTACTACCAATTAAGCATATTAGGTGATGTGCATCTCTGTAATGAGAAGGGGTGTGGTCTAATGACATCAACACCCTATATCAGGTGTGCATAATTATTAGGCAACGTCCTTTCCTTTGGCAAATATGGGTCAAAAGAAGGACTTGACAGGCTCAGAAAAGTCAAAAATAGTGAGATATCTTGCAGAGGGATGCAGCAGTCTCAAAATTGCAAAGCTTCTGAAGCGTGATCATCGAACAATCAAGCGTTTCATTCAAAATAGTCAACAGGGTCGCAAGAAGCGTGTGGAAAAACCAAGGTGCAAAATAACTGCCCATGAACTGAGAAAAGTCAAGCGTGCAGCTGCCAAGATGCCACTTGCCACCAGTTTGGCCATATTTCAGAGCTGCAACATCACTGGAGTGCCCAAAAGCACAAGGTGTGCAATACTCAGAGACATGGCCAAGGTAAGAAAGGCTGAAAGACGACCACCACTGAACAAGACACACAAGCTGAAACGTCAAGACTGGGCCAAGAAATATCTCAAGACTGATTTTTCTAAGGTTTTATGGACTGATGAAATGAGAGTGAGTCTTGATGGGCCAGATGGATGGGCCCGTGGCTGGATTGGTAAAGGGCAGAGAGCTCCAGTCCGACTCAGACGCCAGCAAGGTGGAGGTGGAGTACTGGTTTGGGCTGGTATCATCAAAGATGAGCTTGTGGGGCCTTTTCAGGTTGAGGATGGAGTCAAGCTCAACTCCCAGTCCTACTGCCAGTTTCTGGAAGACACCTTCTTCAAGCAGTGGTACAGGAAGAAGTCTGCATCCTTCAAGAAAAACATGATTTTCATGCAGGACAATGCATGAAAGGGTATAAAAGAAGAAAAACTAATGACATGGCCTCCTTGTTCACCTGATCTGAACCCCATTGAGAACCTGTGGTCCATCATCAAATGTGAGATCTACAAGGAGGGAAAATAGTACACCTCTCTGAACAGTGTCTGGGAGGCTGTGGTTGCTGCTGCACGCAATGTTGATGGTGAACAGATCAAAACACTGACAGAATCCATGGATGGCAGGCTTTTGAGTGTCCTTGCAAAGAAAGGTGGCTATATTGGTCGCTGATTTGTTTTTGTTTTTGAATGTCAGAAATGTATATTTGTGAATGTGGAGATGTTATATTGGTTTCACTGGTAAAAATAAATAATTGAAATGGGTATATATTTGTTTTTTGTTAAGTTGCCTAATAATTATGCACAGTAATAGTCACCTGCACACACAGATATCCCCCTAAAATAGCTAAAACTAAAAACAAACTAAAAACTACTTCCAAAAACATTCAGCTTTGATATTAATGAGATTTTTGGGTTCATTGAGAACATGGTTGTTGTTCAATAATAAAATTATTCCTCAAAAATACAACTTGCCTAATAATTCTGCACTCCCTGTAGATTCACTGGTCTCTACCCTCACCTATGTGACCAAAAGAATGAGATCATGGATAAGCAAAGCAATATGCATAGAAGATCTTTTTTAAAAAAAGGTTTCTGCAGTAACTTTGTTATAAGGGTTGCTGGCTGATCCAGGTGAGCTTTAGTGGCTCAAGTCAAAGATCAAAAGCTGTGACCCAGTGATATTGTTCTTAAGTGTATCTCACGGAAATTTGGCAAAATGGAAAAAGATTAACAACATAAACTGCATCCATATTATGTATATAGATATAAAGATATTAGAGCTGTTCTGTCCAAGCAACTGGGTGTTAAGACTGCTGCCAAGGCTCCAAGAAAGAAAAAAAAAAACTGTTGTTATTGCTGTTAACCCTTTGACTGAGTGGTGTGCTTGCCTTAATTCTGCTACTTCTTTACTTCTGTTCAGTGATGTGGACCATGTATGATCTAAATTACTGGAACTGAAATGATTCAGCAATAAGATTTCAGCATTATCACAGACTGGAGATAAGCGTTGAACAAGATTGTTGTCTAATATTTACCATATATGAATACATTATTTGTGAAGGGATTTTACAGTTGTTGACCTTGTCATTAAAAGGAGGAGAGGCTCAGAGAGGAGGGGAGATAATGACAGTCTGTCTCAAAGCTCTTGAAACAATAATTGTTCTGGCAAGAAGTGCTGGCAAGTGATGAACCAGAGGGGGCTAAAGCCGTAAGGAAATGAAACACCTAAAAGAGATTTAAACTAAAATACACATTCACTGTGCTTTTGAGTATCTATTTAGACCATTTAGATATGGTGGAAAAGGTAGCAAAATAGAGAACCTTAAAAGGATTTTTGATATCCAACGTCTTCAAGCACTTACTCACATTTCTCTATAGCCACCATTATGAAATATTCAAAATGTCATTTCAGTGATTGTAGTGGGTGTGGATATGTCCATCGAAAATTACTTGAAGTAAATATTCAGAGGATTGATGGAGGACAAAATTAACATAGAAACAAAACAAAAGCAAATCTTCGATATTTGCTTCGCAGCGCTGCCAAAAACTGCTGGTTAAAAAAAACTGTAGGAATAGTTAGGGTAAGGAGTTTCATAGGTTCCTTACTGAATTTGTGTAGTACAGATTTTTGTTTAGGTTTGTTTGGGTCATTTATTTAACATAAAATTTTTTATTTATTTTTTTAAAGTTGAAGAACTGCATGGGAATCATGCCAATTGCTTGTACAGTATCTTATTTTAACGTTTGAAAAAAAAAATGGACATACACTGTCAAAGTATGTTAGATCATATTCCAAATGGTTTTGTCATTCCTTGAATCATCTCTTTGTATATTTGTTTGTATATGTGTGAATGTAAATGTTGCTAAAAAGAAGAATTTTTTATATTTGTGCCATGACTAATGGTTCTCTGTAATCACCTCCTTTTAGTTTCTTCTGCCCTTTTAGCTCTAAATTACCTTTCTGCCGACAGACATTGTTTTTAATCAAGCCTGGCCACAAAATCTCATATGCAGAAATGTTAAGACAAAAAAATTATGAACGTGATCCAAATTGCTTGCTCTGTGGGGAGCTGTTTGTTATTCAAACCAGTCAATTAAACAAAATAAATTTTCCTGTGTCCTGTAATTCAAATATCAACAGGTTGTGTATATATACAAACATATGGTTTGCTGTAGTTGTCACATTGATTATAGCTAATATTATACCCTCGTCCTACTCACTTGTCCTGTCTGCCTGTAATCTTCCTCCTCCCTTTTTTATCCTCTCTTCCCTCTCCTGCTTTGCGACCACAACTGTTTCCCTCCAAATTCCTCCAAATGATTTTCTTTTTTATATTTCGTTATTATTATTGTTTCTCATGTCATCTATAAAGAAAAGTAAAGTGGATTTGGTTAGTGACTCTCAGAATGTCATGCATCAGAATATATCCCATGTTGTTTATAAGGTTGTGTTCTGGCAGTCTTGAAATGTCTCCATGTCAATCTTTGTGTTTCGAAATACCACATTATCATGAACAGAATGACTGAAGGCAAAAGCAAATAGCCTCTATATAACCTGCACAACCAGCTGAAAGAGAGGGGAGCTTATTATTCACTTTAGTGGAAATATGGCAGGGAGAGCCCAACCATATACTGTCTAACCAATAATGAAATATGGATAGTGACATTTGTATGAAGATCTGACGCCAGAACTGGTTAAGTAATTTTGAATAACTGTGTATGATACAGTTCTTTTAGCAAATGTGTCACGGTCCGGGGCAGCGGCCGTGTGAAGAGTGGAAGGAGGACTCAAACGCAGCACTATTTCAGACATGAAGGGTGATTTATTGACAATACTGAACATAAAGTGGAGATGGCAAACAGAACTAAGGACGAACTAAACTGGGAGAAACTACACAAAGGAGTGGCAAACCTGAACATGAAGGGAGAACAGCAGGGAGAGCACGCAGGGAAATTCACCGGGTATGAACACAGACGACGCGACGAGGAGCAGAGGAAATCACACACTATAAGTACACAAAGAGACACTGGGAAATCACACACAGGTGGGGGAAACAGCTGGACCTGATTAACCTGACGAGACAGGGGAACACTAACACCAGGGACCAACAGAGGGAGCACAAACCCAGAACCCAGTGTCTAAAATCCCAAACACAAACCATCCCAAAACAGCCATGAATAATAATGAAAGTAATAACAATAAAGAACATAAACATAAAGTCACTGAGTCATGGTCGCAGGACCATGACAGTACCCCCCCCCCTCAAGGGCTGGCCCCTGACAGCCACAGAAACACACCACCAGACCCGGGCGGGCGGCAGAGGGCCCAGGACGGAGGAACCGGGCCATGACCAAAACGAAGACCCCAGAGTCCCAAACAAACGTTCACAAAACTCACAGGGGAGCAGAGTCCGAAGCACAGTTCAGGCGGCCGGCCACAAAGAAGGCCGTGGCGGCGCGTAAAGAGTTCAGGGGGCAGACCGTGCGGAAGGCAACGGCGGCCGCTCAGGCGAAGAGGGTCCGGGGGCCGGCCGTGCGGAAGGCAACGGCGGCCAGTCAGGCGACGGCGCCCGGCCAGTAGCCTAGCCAGCGGTCTAGAAAACGGCCGTTTAGCTCCAGACCCAAACGAGGCTGGGCCAGGCGAGGCTGAAGGCACGGAAGCCGGGGCCGCAGCAGGCGGAGATGATGATGCAGACACGAAGGCTGGACCAGACGATGATGCAGACACGAAGGCTGGACCAGGCGAGGCTGAAGCTGGAGATGAAACCGGGCCAGGCGAGGCTGAAGCTGTAGCTGAAGCTGGGCCAGGTGAGGATGAAGCTGGACCAGAATCAGGCGAGGCTGAAGCCTCAGGCTGAGGCGTGGCAGTAGCAGGTGGTAGCGCTGCAGGTGATGGTACTGCAGGAGGCGGCGCTGCAGCCACAGGTGGAGAAGCAGCCACAGGTGGAGAAGCAGCCACAGGTGGCGAAGCAGCCACAGGTGGCCGGACGGGATCCTCGGGCCCCCCAGCTAGCGAAGCAGGAGGCTGGACGGGCTCCTCGGGCCCCCCAGCGAAAACAGCCGCAGAACCAGTGGGCACCGGGGCCCCCGGCACACATGAAACAAAACCAGTAGGCACGTGGGCCTCTGGCACACATGAAACAAAACCAGTAGGCACGTGGGCCTCTGGCACATATGAAACAAAACCAGTAGGCACGTGGGCCTCCGGCACATATAAGGAGGGCTGCAGCTGCGCAGAGCACTGACCCTGCTCAGGCAGTGACAGCCCGGTGCAGTTCACAGCTGGCATCTTGGCCTCCAGGGGTCCAGAGTAAGCCGAGGGCAGTAACCCAGCCTCTGGGGAAGCCCCGGAGTGAGCAATAGTCTCTATTGTTGCCAGCTTTTGAGGAACAGGTCCGTTGTAAAACAGTTCATCTCCCTGCTTAGAAACAGCGGTGGAAAAATAGTGTGAATGTTGTGACTCAGCCATTAACTGAACTATGGGTTGTAGCGATGCTAGCGGTGGTGGTGGCTGAGTGGCTAACTGGAGCGGCGGCAGAACAGGTAATTGTGTCCGTAGGGAGGCTAACGGTTGAGCTGCAGACCTGAAAGCTTGTGGCTGGACACAGAACTGAGCTGGAGAATGGCGATACAGTCCTGGCTCGGAGGGAGCGGCAGAGACAGAGTCTGTCGGTTTTCCAGAGGGTTTGTACACGCCCACTTGCGAAGGATCTGTTACCACGAAGGTAGGTAAGCGACCCGTACAGTCTCCCATCCCGCTCTGAATAGCCCCAGAAAACAAAGTCCCGGAATCTGGGGAAGCCAATGCATCCCGCTCACTCACCGCCTCGGGCTGCTCGAAAGTAAATGCAGACGGGGGGTGAAGTCCAAGGTCCAAAAGGAGAAACTCCCGCTCCCACGAACAGAGCGAGTCCAGAAGCCATGGGAGACCGGTCACCAGACGCTGTAGCCGCCTCTCTATAGCGCGCTGGGACGTGCCACCCGGGCTTTCCAGCCACAGGTCGATCAGCTCCTGTGTGGCATCGATGAGCGTCTCCCGTAGCTCCCTGGACGGATTAAGCGCTGCTGGGTCCATCTTGTGGTCGCGTCGTACTGTCACGGTCCGGGGCAGCGGCCGTGTGAAGAGTGGAAGGAGGACTCAAACGCAGCACTATTTCAGACGTGAAGGGTGATTTATTGACAATACTGAACATAAAGTGGAGATGGCAAACAGAACTAAGGACGAACTAAACTGGGAGAAACTACACAAAGGAGTGGCAAACCTGAACATGAAGGGAGAACAGCAGGGAGAGCACGCAGGGAAATTCACCGGGTATGAACACAGACGACGCGACGAGGAGCAGAGGAAATCACACACTATAAGTACACAAAGAGACACTGGGAAATCACACACAGGTGGGGGAAACAGCTGGACCTGATTAACCTGACGAGACAGGGGAACACTAACACCAGGGACCAACAGAGGGAGCACAAACCCAGAACCCAGTGTCTAAAATCCCAAACACAAACCATCCCAAAACAGCCATGAATAATAATGAAAGTAATAACAATAAAGAACATAAACATAAAGTCACTGAGTCATGGTCGCAGGACCATGACAAAATGTCCCAAATTAATGGCTGTAGCAGTTGTGACAACCGAAAGAGTCAAGTTAGGTGACATCATGGAAGGCTTGAAAACACTAGAAACACTGAAGTTCAGTGTAGGAGTTATGCATGCCACTTTTTGAAGTGACTGTGTTGTTTATACTAACTCATGCACAAACACAAATGAACTGACCAGGGCTGAACTAGAAATAGGCTGAAATATAAACGGACCTGACTAAGTAATAAGACAGGTGCATACAAAATCATCCACAAGGAGTGACACAAAAAGCTCACATGGATAACCAGTCAAGACACTATGGAAAACAAGACACTAGAAAGATGACGGAGAAATAAAATAAGAAGACGTGATATTACATTAGAACAGTTACATGAGTATTTACAGAATCCTATCATGCAGAAACTGAATTTGCCAGGACTTTCTATTATGATATACAGGGAGTGCAGAATTATTAGGCAAGTTGTATTTTTGAGGAATAATTTTATGGTCTAAATAGATACTCAAAAGCACAGTGAATGTGTATTTTAGTTTAAATCTCTTTTAGGTGTTTCATTTCCTTACGGCTTTAGCCCCCTCTGGTTCATCACTTGCCAGCACTTCTTGCCAGAACAATTATTGTTTCAAGAGCTTTGAGACAGACTGTCATTATCTCCCCTCCTCTCTGAGCCTCTCCTCCTTTTAATGACAAGGTCAACAACTGTAAAATCCCTTCACAAATAATGTATTCATATATGGTAAATATTAGACAACAATCTTGTTCAACGCTTATCTCCAGTCTGTGATAATGCTGAAATCTTATTGCTGAATCATTTCAGTTCCAGTAATTTAGATCATACATGGTCCACATCACTGAACAGAAGTAAAGAAGTAGCAGAATTAAGGCAAGCACACCACTCAGTCAAAGGGTTAACAGCAATAACAACAGTTTTTTTTTTCTTTCTTGGAGCCTTGGCAGCAGTCTTAACACCCAGTTGCTTGGACAGAACAGCTCTAATATCTTTATATCTATATACATAATATGGATGCAGTTTATGTTGTTAATCTTTTTCCATTTTGCCAAATTTCCGTGAGATACACTTAAGAACAATATCACTGGGTCACAGCTTTTGATCTTTGACTTGAGCCACTAAAGCTCACCTGGATCAGCCAGCAACCCTTATAACAAAGTTACTGCAGAAACCTTTTTTTAAAAAAGATCTTCTATGCATATTGTTTTGCTTATCCATGATCTCATTCTTTTGGTCACATAGGTGAGGGTAGAGACCAGTGAATCTACAGGGAGTGCAGAATTATTAGGCAAGTTGTATTTTTGAGGAATAATTTTATTATTGAACAACAACCATGTTCTCAATGAACCCAAAAATCTCATTAATATCAAAGCTGAATGTTTTTGGAAGTAGTTTTTAGTTTGTTTTTAGTTTTAGCTATTTTAGGGGGATATCTGTGTGTGCAGGTGACTATTACTGTGCATAATTATTAGGCAACTTAACAAAAAACAAATATATACCCATTTCAATTATTTATTTTTACCAGTGAAACCAATATAACATCTCCACATTCACAAATATACATTTCTGACATTCAAAAACAAAAACAAATCAGCGACCAATATAGCCACCTTTCTTTGCAAGGACACTCAAAAGCCTGCCATCCATGGATTCTGTCAGTGTTTTGATCTGTTCACCATCAACATTGCGTGCAGCAGCAACCACAGCCTCCCAGACACTGTTCAGAGAGGTGTACTATTTTCCCTCCTTGTAGATCTCACATTGGATGATGGACCACAGGTTCTCAATGGGGTTCAGATCAGGTGAACAAGGAGGCTATGTCATTAGTTTTTCTTCTTTTATACCCTTTCTTGCCAGCCACACTGTGGAGTACTTGGACGCGTGTGATGGAGCATTGTCCTGCATGAAAATCATGTTTTTCTTGAAGGATGCAGACTTCTTCCTGTACCACTGCTTGAAGAAGGTGTCTTCCAGAAACTGGCAGTAGGACTGGGAGTTGAGCTTGACTCCATCCTCAACCTGAAAAGGCCCCACAAGCTCATCTTTGATGATACCAGCCCAAACCAGTACTCCACCTCCACCTTGCTGGCGTCTGAGTCGGACTGGAGCTCTCTGCCCTTTACCAATCCAGCCACGGGCCCATCCATCTGGCCCATCAAGACTCACTCTCATTTCATCAGTCCATAAAACCTTAGAAAAACCAGTCTTGAGATATTTCTTGGCCCAGTCTTGACGTTTCAGCTTGTGTGTCTTGTTCAGTGGTGGTCGTCTTTCAGCCTTTCTTACCTTGGCCATGTCTCTGAGTATTGCACATCTTGTGCTTTTGGGCACTCCAGTGATGTTGCAGCTCTGAAATATGGCCAAACTGGTGGCAAGTGGCATCTTGGCAGCTGCACGCTTGACTTTTCTCAGTTCATGGGCAGTTATTTTGCGCCTTGGTTTTTCCACACGCTTCTTGCGACCCTGTTGACTATTTTGAATGAAACGCTTGATTGTTCGATGATCACGCTTCAGAAGCTTTGCAATTTTGAGACTGCAGCATCCCTCTGCAAGATATCTCACTATTTTTGACTTTTCTGAGCCTGTCAAGTCCTTCTTTTGACCCATTTTGCCAAAGGAAAGGACGCTGCCTAATAATTATGCACACCTGATATAGGGTGTTGATGTCATTAGACCACACCCCTTCTCATTACAGAGATGCACATCACCTAATATGCTTAATTGGTAGTAGGCTTTCGAGCCTATACAGCTTGGAGTAAGACAACATGCATGAAGAGGATGATGTGGACAAAATACTCATTTGCCTAATAATTCTGCACTCCCTGTAAAGGGCAAGTGTCTGAAACCTTTTTCCAAAATTTAAAGTATTTTTTGAGGTTCCCACATATTCCAGTTTATTTGGGACCTGATAAGAATACTATAATATCAGTGTCCCAGAACTGTTTGGCCTCAACAGACTCTCTAATTGAAATATCCAAAGACAAATATCCTGCCAACACAACCACATATCTGTTGAAGCAACAATAGAAACCAGTAAAATACTTCACAATTTACCTGCATAAAGTAATTTTTAACAGCACATTTATTGATTTATTTATTTGGTGAAAGCCAAAATTGTTAGGAAAACAAAACTAACAGGATAGATGGGAACCTGAGCAGGAATTCATATTTGGCAGATAATAGGTTATAGACCTTGCTGTTGCTGGCTACCATATACTCACATCAAAACACATGCATTGATGTTTTAAGAACAGTGGATGATTATTATTCACTAGCTAATTGTTTGCCAAGTTAAGTCTGGGAACTATTAAACAGGACAACCTCTGCTCCTGCAGTGCATTGTAGCTGGGAAGTATTAGGAGTAACAAATTCCAAAATAATGTGTTAATGTACTATATTCAGTAATTGCATTACAAGTATGTTGTTACTTATTTTACATCAGTTCTTTAGTTACTTGTGTAGTCACTTTGTGTGCTAGAGGAGGGAAATTATGGAGCCATTGAGACATAATTTTTATTTGTATTATTTTTATTACATCAAAAGCTTGCCTGTCTTGTGGGTGGTTGCCATTTTTATCCTCATATATATATATATATATTACGGGTGCAACGATATTCGTATCGATATTGAACCGTTCGATACAGTGCTTTCGGTTCGGTACGCATATGTATCGAACAATACAAAATTTGTAATTTATTTTATCAACTTTCCTTCTGACGATGCTGTCTGTGTTGAGCGCTCAGTGAATCTGCGTTCGACTACTCCGCCTAGGGTCGACAGTGCAGCCTAGGCGGAGTAGTCGAACGCAGATTCACTGAGCGCTCAACACAGACAGCATCATCAGAAGGAAGAGCGCAGGGCAAGCTAGCGAGACAGAAGTTAAGCTCTACTTACAACATGGACCTCCCCCACCCTCATTCAGATCTGGCGTTTGGAATTATTTTGGTTTTCATGTGACGTATGACCCTGAAGGTAAGCAAGTCATGGACTAAAGTAAAACAGTATGTTGGATGTGCCATGCAATGCTCAATTACATGGGTGGGAACTAGTGTGTTAGCGCAGTTAGCTCGTTAACGTGTTGGCCGTCTAGCCCCATGCACGGGGCGATCGGCGGTAGCTCGTTAACGGAGATTTGCCGTGTTCTGGCGTTAAGGTCATTTCAACGAGATTAACCTGAAAGCACTAGTGGGAACACAACGAATATGACTGCACATTTACGCCGACATCATCCTAGTGCAAAGACAAGTGGAAGCAGAAAAAAAACAAGCAAGCATGCTACTAACTTTAGCCGAGTCATTTAGACAGCTGTTTAATATGCTGCTGAGAATATAGCCCAGAAGAAACGGATAGTATAGCTTTTATTTTTGAAAGAGACATTTCTCTGTAATAAACTCTCTTTTCCAAAGATGAGTGATTCCTCAATCAGATACAGGGCTCGCAATATCGCTAGCCCAACGTCCCGGGGCTAGCGATTTTTTCAGTCGGGGTACCAAAATCTATCTCTGCCCTGCCAGTCGGGCTATTGTAGGAAGGAAAAATATATGTCAATGCTTTTGCATTCTTTCGGAAATGTAGCTGGGTAATTATGTCATTGGCATCGGTGAGCCACTGTCAATATGTGACATATTGAAATCGCGTTTGAATTTGCGCTTGTTTTTTTGCTTTCACTTTGCAATCACGCGAACTGTGTATAGAGAGCGACAGCACTGATCTGTGAGTGATGATAATTTGCGCACCAATTCCTCTGACATCGTCTTATTAATTGTTAGCTTACTATGCAAACATGACAAGTGAAATCTCCCGCAGCTTAAACATGTGAGAGGTTGATCGTGCAGAGAATCGCTGAGCTTATGTGAGTGCGTGTGTAAAAGTAGCAGGATATATATTTTAGTTCTGCTGAGCCAAATAAGACAGGTCAGGGT
Organism: Copadichromis virginalis; assembly: GCF_057382275.1. Lineage (NCBI taxonomy): Eukaryota > Metazoa > Chordata > Actinopteri > Cichliformes > Cichlidae > Copadichromis > Copadichromis virginalis. The sequence goes on along the minus strand of NC_140624.1, from coordinate 39,117,963 downwards.
GAAGAAGTGACAGCCAAAGAAAAGCTTACCACAAAACGGAGAAGTTATGACAAATCAGACTATAAGGCAAAAAGAAAGTGCAGCTTTATGGTTTCATGGACAAAAGAATTTCTGTGGCTGCAATATGACGAGCTAAATAACCAAGGCTGCACATAAGTGGTCCGCAGGTGCGCATTCGCTGTCAAAATAAAAAACACGCACAAGGGTTAGGGTTAAATTTAAAAACTGTACTTTTGAGTTAAAATATATATTTATAATTTTAATAAATGACAAATTAAAAAGGCATGAACATTTTTTTTGTATCGAAAAAATATCGAACCGTGACACCAAAGTATCGAACCGAACCGAACCGTGAATTTTGTGTATCGTTGCACCCCTAATATATATATATATATATATATATATATATATATATATACACATGCACATATATACATATATATACACAGATACACATATATACAGTGGGGCAAAAAAGTATTTAGTCAGCCACCGATTGTGCAAGTTCCCCCACTTAAAATGATGACAGAGGTCAGTAATTTGCACCAGAGGTACACTTCAACTGTGAGAGACAGAATGTGAAAAAAAAATCCATGAATCCACATGGTAGGATTTGTAAAGAATTTATTTGTAAATCAGGGTGGAAAATAAGTATTTGGTCACCTCAAACAAGGAAAATCTCTGGCTCTCACAGACCTGTAACGTCTTCTGTAAGAAGCTTTTCTGTCCCCCACTCGTTACCTGTATGAATGGCACCTGTTTGAACTCATCATCTGTATAAAAGACACCTGTCCACAGCCTCAAACAGTCAGACTCCAAACTCTGCCATGGCCAAGACCAAAGAGCTTTCGAAGGACACCAGGAAAAGTATTGTAGACCTGCACCAGACTGGGAAGAGTGAATCTACAATAGGCAAGCAGCTTGGTGTGAAAAAATCAACTGTGGGAGCAATCATCAGAAAATGGAAGACATACAAGACCACTGATAATCTCCCTCGATCTGGGGCTCCACGCAAGATCTCATCCCGTGGGGTCAAAATGATCATGAGAACGGTGAGCAAAGATCCCAGAACCACACGGGGGGACCTGGTGAATGACCTGCAGAGAGCTGGGACCAAAGTAACAAAGGTCACCATCAGTAACACACTACAACGGCAGGGAATCAAATCCCGCAGTGCCAGACGTGTTCCGCTGCTGAAGCCAGTGCATGTCCAGGCCCGTCTGAAGTTTGCCAGAGAGCACATGGATGATACAGCAGAGGATTGGGAGAATGTCATGTGGTCAGATGAAACCAAAGTAGAACTTTTTGGTATAAACTCAACTCGTCGTGTTTGGAGGAAGAAGAATACTGAGTTGCATCCCAAGAACACCATACCTACTGTGAAGCATGGGGGTGGAAACATCATGCTATGGGGCTGTTTTTCTGCCAAGGGGACAGGACGACTGATCCGTGTTAAGGACAGAATGAATGGGGCCATGTATCGTGAGATTTTGAGCCAAAACCTCCTTCCATCAGTGAGAACTTTGAAGATGAAACGAGGCTGGGTCTTCCAACATGACAATGATCCAAAACACACCGCCCAGGCAACAAAGGCGTGGCTCCGTAAGAAGCATTTGAAAGTCCTGGAGTGGCCTAGCCAGTCTCCAGACCTCAACCCCATAGAAAATCTGTGGCGGGAGTTGAAAGTCTGTGTTGCTCGGCGACAGCCCCAAAACATCACTGGTCTCGAGAAGATCTGCATGGAGGAATGGGCCAAAATACCAGCTACTGTGTGTGCAAACCTGGTAAAGACCTATAGTAAACGTTTGACCTCTGTTATTGCCAACAAAGGTTATGTTACAAAGTATTGAGTTGTATTTTTGTTATTGACCAAATACTTATTTTCCACCCTGATTTACGAATAAATTCTTTACAAATCCTACCATGTGGATTCATGGATTTTTTTTTCACATTCTGTCTCTCACAGTTGAAGTGTACCTCTGGTGCAAATTACTGACCTCTGTCATCATTTTAGGTGGGGGAACTTGCACAATCGGTGGCTGACTAAATACTTTTTTGCCCCACTGTGTATATATATATCTATATATATATATATATATATATATATATATATATATATATATATATCCTTACCATGCATGGAGGGTTTCACCCCAAGTCCAGCACCCTGAGGCTGTACGCTAAGAGGAAGGAAGGGGGCCGGGGACTGGTGAGTGTCAGCACCACAGTCCAGGATGAGACAACGAACATCCAAGAATACATTGGGAAGATGGCCCCAACTGACCGAGTGCTCAGTGAATACCTCAGGCAGCAGAAACCCAAGAAAGAGGAGGGAGACGAGGAACCATCATGGAAGGACAGGCCCCTGCACGGTATGTACCACCAGCAGATAGAGGAGGTGGCTGATATCCAGAAATCCTACCAGTGGCTGGACAAAGCTGGACTGAAAGACAGCACAGAGGCACTAATCATGGCAGCACAAGAACAAGCTCTGAGCACAAGATCCATAGAGGCTGGGGTCTATCACACCAGGCAAGACCCCAGGTGCAGGCTGTGTAAAGATGCCCCAGAGACAATCCAGCACATAACAGCAGGGTGCAAGATGCTAGCAGGCAAGGCATACATGGAACGCCATAACCAAGTGGCCGGCATAGTGTACAGGAATATCTGTGCCGAGTATAACCTGGAAGTCCCGAGGTCAAAATGGGAGATGCCCCCAAGGGTGGTGGAGAATGACCGAGCTAAGATCCTGTGGGACTTCCAGATACAGACGGACAAAATGGTGGTGGCTAACCAACCGGACATAGTGGTGGTAGACAAACAGAAGAAGACGGCCGTAGTGATCGATGTAGCGGTTCCGAATGACAGCAATATCAGGAAGAAGGAACACAAGAAGCTGGAGAAATACCAAGGGCTCAGAGAAGAGCTCGAGAGGATGTGGAGGGTGAAGGTAACGGTGGTCCCCGTGGTAATCGGAGCACTAGGTGCGGTGACTCCCAAGCTAGGCGAGTGGCTCCAGCAGATCCCGGGAACAACAGATCTCTGTCCAGAAGAGCGCAGTCCTGGGAACAGCTAAGATACTGCGCAGGACCCTCAAGCTCCCAGGCCTCTGGTAGAGGACCCGAGCTTGAAGGATAAACCGCCCACAGGGGCGTGCTGGGTGTTTTTTTTTAATACATATATATATATATATATATATATATATATATATATATATACACATACATATACATACACATATACACACACACACACACACACACACACATATATATATATATATATATATATATATACATACATATACATACACATATACACACACACATATATATATATATATATATATATATATATATATATATATATACATACATATACATACACATATACACACACACACACACACACACACACACACACACACATACATACATACATACATACATACATACATATATATATATATATATATATATATATATATATATATATATTTGCTTAAATATTGCAAAATCAAATCATTCAGTCTTGTTTGAGGACTTGTTTGAGTCTTTAAAATACAAATTATTTTAATGAGCATACAATAAGTAGAGGCATTTTAGATAAAAGGGGGGGGGGGGGGGACTGTATAATAAAACAGCTCACAGCAAAGTTTTTCTTAATGAGAGACATCACACAGATGAACCACCAATAGTAACTGTTGGTGTAGACGATGTCTACAGGCCTCTGTTAGTTTAAACCATAGTTTATTAATATGTTAAATTGTTTCATTTGCTCCTTAGTATGTAGCTACATGTAAGGCTAAAGTTTAGGTTGAAAAGTAAGATAATTTTTAAAATGTAAAAGAACATGAAGGAGGATAAAAACATGAATAATTCCTAATGAAAATGCACTTGATTTTCAGTTTCTCTGAGTGGTTATAGTCAGGAAGACACTTTATGTCTTATCATGTGTCTTCAGTCATTATGCGTTGCCACAACGTAATTCATTATTTGAGAACTCACACTTCACAGAGTAACAAAGCTGGGTCCAAACACTGAACAAAGTCTCCTATTTTTGCTGAACTTGTTTTGACAGCTGTAAATATTCATCGTTATCTCACAATGGGGATGTTGAGTAGCTGTATGGCTCACTGAGACAGTGAATATGGCTGTGAATGTTAAACTATTCTAACAGACAAAGGATAACAGCAGTACCAAATGCAACATGTCACCCTCTGTCACTAATGTCACTGGGTTCCTCTGTGACCATTTTAATTTGCTATTAGCAATCCTTCAGGATCTTGGCTTGAGTGCTGAATATCTAATACTGTAATAAATTACACTGCCACTATCACACTACTACCTCTTTTCAAGAGTTCTGGACAGTTCTTAACATCCCTAGTAATAGTTTCTGTTTTAATGATTACACAACTGATAACACATCAAATACTAAATATTCTTTACTTTTTACTTGTTTGTTAGACTCTTACACTATTCTATGTTTTTATTTTAGTTACTAACTGGTTACACACTGATCAGACACAACAGTAAAACCTCTTGCCTAATGGTCTGTACGGCACTGCTGAGCTAAAGAAAGAAAGAAAAAAAGTTCTCTGGGGGTATCCTCCTGTGTCTTGCAGGGAGAGGCCATCAGCTGGTCCTGTGAGTTGAGCTTCACTACAACCAGTGAAAGTCATGGATGCTTGATCACACTATGGTCTATAGAGTTTAAAGGTTGGCTCAAACACTGGGGCTCTCTGTCATTTTACTCAGGATATTCCTAAGCAGTTTTTACTGTACTGTACTGCATTGTTCTGATGGTTAAGGAGGGTGCTGTCTGTGGTGTTATCTGTTTAAGTATATCCGGTTTTATGGTGAAAAGGTGTTGGGTACCGGAAGTGACAAATAAAGGTCGAAGTTGTTTGCTCTACAAGGTGTCGTCTCTTTCCCTACCGAAAACCACGACATGGTGTCAGGAGTGGGATGGATGTAAGTGCCTTATCATCGGGGAGTGACAGCAAGCGACTTTGGGAGTGATAAAGAGTTTTCTCGAGACGAAAGATGTCGGACGAAGAAGCGGGAGCTAGCGCAACAGTTACGCGGCCTCGCACGCCACCGCCCCACCAGCGAGCTAACGGCGGCTACAATGCTAACGCCAACCTACCCCCGAATGCCACTTTCACCATCCAGCCCCCCGAGCTGTTCGATTTCTCGAAGCCACAGCATTGGGAAAAATGGATAAGGAGGTTTGAAAGATTTCGACTCGCAAGCAACCTACACCTTAGCTCCGAGGCTAACCAGGTGAACACTCTCATCTACTGCATGGGGGATGAAGCAGATGATATCCTCCGAGGACAAGCGTTATCTGACATACAGAGACAGCAGTATCAAGCAGTAAGAGACACTTTGGAGATGACAAGATGTACTTTGTTCCCAGAAAAAACATTATCTACGAGAGAGCCCGCTTTAATCAGAGAACACAGCAAGCTAATGAAACTGTAGACTCGTTTGTCACTGCACTTTACGCTTTAGCGGAAAACTGCAGTTATGGTGCGCTGCACGATGAGTTAATAAGAGATCGCCTCGTCGTGGGTCTGAAGGACATCAGCCTAGCGGAGAGACTTCAAATGGACAAAGATTTGACGTTAGAGAAAGCGGTTAACCAAGCCAGGCAGTCGGAAGCCATCAAGAAGCAGCAGTCGGACATCAGAGGGGAAAATAAAATGGAAATAGACGCTGTGTCAGCTAAGCACAAGGAACAAAGGCATTCAACGTTCAAACCCCGTGGAGATCGCAAATACACATCAAAGGACAAAACATCTAATGGGAGATCATGCTACAGGTGTGGGAAAACCCCTGCACATGGTAAAGATCAATGCCGAGCGAAAGATGTATTTTGTCACTCATGTGGTAAAAGAGGTCATTTCAGTAAAGTGTGTAAATCTGTTAAATCTGTGCATGTGATAGAAGCCGAAGAAAGCGATGTTACACCCGTGTTTCTTGGTTCTGTAGACGTAGGCTCAGATCCTTGGTATGCAGATCTCACTATCAGAAACCACAAGGTCAGATTTAAGATAGACACAGGAGCTGACGTATCTGTTATCCCTGCCCAGACGTTTTACAGCATAAACCAGAACGAGACAGGGTTATGCAAACCAGATAGACCGTTGTTTGGTCCGAGTGGTTCCCCACTTGACGTGTTGGGTATGAGCAGAGAAACACTTTGCAAAGGTGAACAGGGAATACAGGAAAATGTGTACATTATCAAAGATTTGCACGTAGCACTGTTAAGCAGGCCGGCAAGTGTCAAGCTGAACCTAGTGTGTAGAGCCGACAGTATTGACATGAATGTGCTGCACGAAAACTACCCGAAACTGTGTCAGGGTTTAGGCTTAATGCAACAACCTTATTCAATTAAGTTGAAGCCTGAGGCTGTGCCTTTTTCCCTGGCCACACCGAGACGGGTCCCCATTCCACTGTTAGGAAAAGTGAAACAGGAACTGGAAAGAATGGAGTCCATGGGAGTAATCAGCAGAGTAGAAGAACCAACGGAGTGGTGCGCAGGAATGGTCCCGGTGCCAGCAAAAAACGACTCACTACGTATTTGTGTTGACCTCACCCACCTCAACGAAGCAGTGTGCAGAGAAAAGTACATCCTGCCTTCGGTTGAACAGACTCTAGGTTCTCTGGCGGGAGCTAAAGTCTTCAGCAAGTTGGACGCAAACAGAGGCTTCTGGCAGGTTCCATTGTCACCAGAGTCAGCACACTACACGACATTCATTACACCCTTTGGGCGCTTCTACTTCAACAGACTTCCTTTTGGAATAGCGTCTGCCCCAGAACATTTTCAGCGTAGAATGTCAGTAATCCTTAATGGGCTGCCAGGCGTGGTCTGTCACATGGATGATATTCTCATTTGGGGACAGGATCAGCAGGAGCACAATGCCAGACTGCACACAGTGCTCAGTAAACTTCAAGAGGCCGGCGTCACACTAAACATGCAGAAATGTGAGCTGAGCAAACAGGAAGTGAAGTTTCTTGGACACATCTTGTCTGCGGAAGGAGTGCAGCCTGACCCAGACAAAATTAGAGAAATCTCAGAAATGAAAGAGCCATCAAACGTCAGTGAAATGCGCAGCTTTCTTGGGATGGTAAACCAATTAGGCAAATTTATCCCAGGACTTGCTGAAAAAGATAAGCCCCTGAGAGACCTGCTCTTGAAGAAAAATCAGTGGGTTTGGAGCTGCGCACAGCAAAAAGCATTCAAGCAGCTGAAAGGCGATCTGACGTCAACTCCCATTCTTGCACTCTATGACCCAAACAAAGAGTTAAAACTGTCTGCAGATGCTTCCTCCTATGGACTGGGAGCAGTCCTATTTCAAAAAGAGGGAGAGCAATGGAGACCTGTTGCATATGCGTCTCGTTCTTTAACGGAAACAGAACAGAGGTATGCACAGGTGGAGAAGGAGGCGCTTGGATTAACATGGGGGTGTGAAAGATTCAAAGATTTCCTCATCGGGAGACACTTCTCCTTAGAGACTGACCACAAGCCACTCATCAGCCTGTTAGGCCAGCAAGCCCTAACCGAGCTTCCACCCAGGATCCAACGATTCCGCCTAAGGCTTATGAGGTACAGCTACACCATCTCACACACTCCTGGTAAAGCACTCCTCACAGCAGATGCACTGTCACGTGCACCCATTAACCAAGACCCTGATTCAAAAGCTACAGCCGAATTTCTTGAAGACACAAATATTTATGTGGATGAAATTGTCAAATGCATGCCTGCTACCTCGACATACATCACACAGGTAAAAGAACAGTTAAAAACCAACAGCATATGTTCAGAGGTCATGACTTTTTGTCAGAGCTGCTGGCCAGAATATAGCCATCTCATAGGCCCAATTAAAGCATATTGGCCACACAGAGAGACCTTAACTGTACATGACAATCTGCTACTGAAAGGCACCAGACTAGTAATCCCCACTGCTATGCGCCACTCTGTCCTAAGTGCCCTACATGAGGGGCACCAGGGAATGTCTAGATGCAGAGAGAGAGCCAGAGAGGCAGTGTGGTGGCCTGGTCTGAGTGGGCAAATAAATGAACTTGTGAAAAACTGCACCATTTGCATCAAAGAGCGTACTAACCCAGTACAACCTTTAATGCCAAGCCAACTCCCGGAGAGGCCATGGCAAAAAGTTGGTGCAGACCTTTTTACACTCAATGACAGCAACTATGTGCTTTTGGTGGACTACTACTCGAAATTCGTGGAAATAGCCAAACTTACCCCCACCAGATCGGAAGATGTTATAGTACACCTAAAATCTGTCTTTTCCAGACATGGAATTCCAGAGCTTTTCTACACTGACAACGGACCTCAGTTTTCAGGACAACAGTTCAAAGACTTTGCAGCAACCTATGGGTTCAGACATGTAACAAGCAGTCCTAGATTTGCACAGAGCAATGGCGAGGCTGAGCGTCATGTCCAAACTATGAAAAACCTGCTAAAGAAGGCAAAAGACCCATATCTTGCACTTCTAGCTTACAGAGCAACACCATTGGCTAACGGATATAGCCCGGCGCAACTACTGATGGGACGGAGACTGCGCACGCCAGTTCCCCAGCTTCCTTCCCTACTCAATCCCAGCCTGCCCAATAAGAATACAGTGTTGGCAAAAGCGAGAGAGAGAAGGGCGAGGGACAGTGATGCGTACAACAGGAGACATCGGGCGACTGAACTTCCTCCACTCGCACCGGGGCAACCAGTGTGGATTACAGACACTAGGCGTGAAGGGACTGTCATCTCCTCTCACTCCACACCCCGCTCTTATATGGTTGAGACTCCTTCAGGAGCCATCAGGAGAAATAGACGTCACCTCCAGCCATTGCCAGAGTCCACACCAAAGTTACAGACCCCATCTACCCCCGTCAGTCCCAGAGAAAATACCCTGCCAGCTCCCAACCTATCGACGTCTACAACTCTGACTCCCAAGACAGAAGTCCCAGGTCTTGTCAGAACTAGAGCTGGCAGAGTTGTCGTAAAACCACAAAGATTGAACTTGTGAGATTAAATAAAGCAAAGCTTCTCGAGTTAAAAATAGAGTAGCTATGTTTCTGCAATAGGTTCTAAGAAGTAACGAAAGTACAGTTTCCCTTACGCAGTAAATGTTTCAATAAGTTGTTGTTTTCTGAGAAAGGAGGATGTGGTGTTATCTGTTTAAGTATATCCGGTTTTATGGTGAAAAGGTGTTGGGTACCGGAAGTGACAAATAAAGGTCGAAGTTGTTTGCTCTACAAGGTGTCGTCTCTTTTCCTACCGAAAACCACGACACTGTCAAGGATTTCTAGTGTAACAAGATGATCAATTTTATTAACTTCATCTGTCAGTGGTATTAATTTTAAGGAGATTGCTTTTTTTATGTGAAAACATGATTTGGTAATATATATTCCTACTTCTAGGTTTACATATCTGTAGTTATGCCTATGTACCCTTAACATCCACACGAATCTCACTAATAAGTGGCAACTAGTGTTGTCTAAACAGTTAATAAACCACAGTTGCAATTTTGTGGATTTTGTAGTCATTTTGCTGGACATGGGAAAATCCTGTCCAGGAACTATTCTGGCTTTCATTTACCATGTAGGTCATTTATCTCTGTGTTGTTTGCTTTTTCTGAAACAACAATCACTGAATTCCCTCAAGCAAACACACCAACAATCAGAAAGCATTTAAATACCTTAATATCACTCACCCTATTGAGTCCTATTGAGCAATATTGCTTTACACAAATGTTCAAAACCAAATAAGTGCTGCGGGAAACAAAATGCCAAACTTTTTTTTTTAAATCAAATTAATGAGAAAACTTTAATTTTCACATCTGGCAAATAGCAAAACTGTTGATCCTGAGCATTTTTCACATTGTGTGGTACTGGAATAATACATGTTTCATGCCAAAATATTCTAAAACAAAGGAGCTTGCAAAGAAAAGCGCCTGGACTTCTTTAAGTTGCTTGAAGACGTTTCACCTCTCATCCGAGAAGCTTCTTCACTTCTAAGGTCAAATGGTGGGGAGTCCCAGATATAAACCTAGTGGGAGTAACCCCCCACATAGGGACAAAAGGACCCCCTGATGATCCTCTAATCGCCTGAGCCAAGGTGTGAAACTGGGTGTGGGTCCCAATCAGCCAGAGTTTCGGGTGAGTTCATTGTGAAACCTGGCCCCACCTTATCATGCGACTTCCTGAGGTCAGATGGCCCAGGATGTGAGTGGGCGTTAAGGCGTCTGGGGAGGGAACTCAAAACTGGATTATAGATGGCAGAGAGTTGGTGTCGTAACCACCGCCTCTGTTCAAAGATGGTCGCTCACAGTGGACATAGATGGCTTCTTTCACTCCTCTTTCAAACCATCTGTCCTCTCTGTCCAAAATGTGAACATTGGCATCCTCCAAAGAGTGTCCTTTGTCCTTAAGATGCAGATGGACAGCTGAGTCTTGTCCTGTGGAGGTGGCTCTTCTGTGTTGTGCCATGCGCTTGTGAAGTGGCTGTTTGGTCTCTCCAATGTAGAGGTCTGGGCATTCCTCGCTGCACTGTACAGCATACACCACATTGTTAAGTCTGTGTTTTGGCGTTTTGTCTTTCGGGTGAACCAGTTTTTGTCTGAGCGTGTTGCTGGGTCTGAAATACACTGGGATGTCGTGCTTGGCGTGGTGGGCAGCGTGTGAGTCTGGTCTAGGTGTGGAAAAGGCCTGCTGCGTGTGTGTGTGTGACAAACTTTCAAACCATCTGTCCTCTCTGTCCAAAATGTGAACATTGGCATCCTCGAAAGAGTGTCCTTTATCCTTAAGATGCAAGATCACAATGAACTCACCCGAAACTCTGGCTGATTGGGACCCACACCCAGTTTCACACCTTGGCTCAGGCGATTAGAGGATGTCAGGGGGTCCTTTTGTCCCTCTGTGGGGGGATACTCCCACTAGGTTTATATCTGGGACTCTCCACCATTTGACCTTAGAACTGAAGAAGCTTCTCGGATGAGAGGTGAAACGTCTTCAAGCAACTTAAAGAAGTCCAGACGCTTTTCTTTGCAAGCTCCTTTGACTATGATGACCTGGATGACTGAGAACCTTCACAGACATTCTAAAACAAACTTTAACTTGAGCATGTTGGTTATTAGAAGACATCTGAGCTGACCATGATACTAATATCATGTCTGGTAAGGTATTTTTATACAACATTTGTCTAATGTTTTTTTTTGTTTTTGTTTTTTTCTGTTGTCTTGCTACACATTTAGACTTTACAGACTTTGTTAGAAGTTTTATGTAAATATACTATGTCTAAGCTTGTTTGATGAATATACTAGTGTTCAGAAATTCATATATAACTAATAATCTGGATACTGTTTCATTCATCAAGCTTTTTAAACTGTCAAATACAGAGATCAGATTTCTATTACTGTAGTTGCCTATTTAAATCTTAATAATGTATTCATTTGTTTATTCATTACCCTTGTGGAACTATAGTCTATCAAACTTGTACTTCTGGAGGATCATATGAATGCATCTACTTGAAAAATACATATGAGGATAAAATAGGCTTATTTCCATTTATGGATGACTTAAAAGCAAATGTATATCTACAAAAGTATATTTGCCTTCTAAACTGACTGATAGAAAGAGAACAAAACTCAAACATCAAGGAGCATGCCCCTGAGGCAGTTTGCCTTTGAAGCTACAAGTTTGTTCATCAAACTCTTCATCATTATGCAGTACACGGTGGCTTTTTAACCCTTTGCAGCTGGCACTGGTACTGTAGAGGGAAATGTCCTGGTCCTGCAAATTCAGCACTTGCCTAGGACAATATTTTGTTATTGTATTATTCATTGCTAGTGCATTTCTTGGAACATTTTGTCTGTCGGATTGCTGTGAAACCTTTTACTGATGCAATTACAGATTTTTCCTTTGCCGACCAAACTGTCATTCCATGCATACTGTAGTGAGATTCAGAAATGATTTAAGCCATTGTAGAATAAATTGCCATCTCAGCTATTTGATGCTGGGTTTTTGAGGTCATAGTTAATGTGTTTTTTCTCTTTCTTGTGGTTTTAATTTAGTCATGAAATCTTGTTTGTTGTTTTGTTGTAATGTCAGTGAAATTTTATGTATGGTTACCAGGCACTGAGGCACTTCCCTACACCATATTTTTGTGCAGTATATTTAACTTACCTACTTGAACATCCAGTTTGTAATTGGGGAAAAGGAACAAATGAAACAATGGAGGTTTGTAAAATGGGAAAAAGATTTGTATTTTTTTTTCCTTAACTAATTTTAATGTTAACAAGCAGAGCATAATGCCATTTTCATTTATTGTCTCTGAAAATACTGCCTATACATGACCCAGATGGTTACACCAGAGCAGAATTTGCCACTTTAACAAATATTGCCCCCTGACTTCATCATTGTATTGAACTCCTGGGAGAGCACACATCTCTATATTTTCTCTATGTTCACGTGTCACAAACAGATGTAAATGAAAGCCAAGGTTCAAACAGACTGGCAGAATTAACAGCGTGTGACTGGCAAAGATATGCACATCATTAAGGGCTAAAACATAACTATTTCTCATGGTGATGGTTAAATTTTTCATATGAACTGGCACAAAATGAGGTAAATTACATCAGCAAAGACATCTCATTAGTCTCAGTGAATGATGAGAGCACTGCTGAAGGCTAGATCTAAAAAAAAAGGCGCCCAGCTAAGTGATGTACAATACTGAAGCCAAGCGAAAATAGCCCCTATGCAAACCACTTGGTAGCTGGGGAAGTAGTTTAGGGGGAAAAAAATCTAAACATTTAAATTATTAGCAGCTATTAAAAAAAACGTTTCACAGTTTATAGACAGTCTCTAGCATTGTGAAAATACTAATCCTCTTTAAAATACAAATTATTTTATATGTATATACATATATATATTCCTTTAATCATACATAATATGACTAACCATGTATACAATAATTTACTCTTCACTATAATTTTTTGCTTATTTGTGTACCATTTGAGGAAAGGAAGCAAATTATTTTTCAACTGCCTGAATAACTCTGTTATGAATCTGTTATGAACTCTCGTGTTAGCTTTCTGTTATCATCTCTTATGTTAGCGGGTCGGTTTTGACCCGTGAATTAAATCAGCTATAAAATATACTAAAAACAATAAGTTATCATCCAATTTGTTTCTCATCTCTTGGTTACCTTGTTAGGCTTCCTTATCCATGAAAATGTTGGTTTTAATACTTTTGGTGTGGGCCTCTGGGTCTTTTTTTTGTCACTATACCCCTCGATTTCAATTAAAAAAAAATTGTAAAATTAACCTCAAGAGAATCATATTAATAAATAAAAGGTTTCTGTGTTACCTGAGTATTACTGAGGGGTATAGGACACATCTCTTAAATAAATCTGTTTTATTGATTTTTTTCATTTTAAGATTAATAACTAAAATGACATCGATGGTGTTACGGGTCAATTTCGACCCATAGACATTTACATCAAGAAAAGACAAAAAAAGTTGTTTTTTTTTCAGCAGTAGACCTTTAATATAAACTGAAAAAAAGAAAAAGTCCTCTCCTCCTTTGTTTTGGTTATAGCCGTGGGTAATTGTGGGCTTTTTATCACTTCCCAATGATACAGCTTCACCTCAGTTTCCTTTGTGAAGTTCTTGTCCAAGGTCATATCTGGTAAAAAATAAAATAAAATAAAATATCACAGCTGATATTGTGATCCTGCAGTCCAGTGGTCATATGGAGGACCACACATTTTCATTGTTTCTTCTCAGGGTTGCCACTCGCAGCTTTGACTGTGAAAATCTGTACATTCCAGGCATAGTTGGTTTTTGCATCACAGGCTTCCCAGATTTTTCTGCCGTTTTTCCCTGGCTTACTGGGTATATATTGCCGGAAGGGGCATTTTCCTCAAAAAGTGGACAAGACATTCATCCACTGTCACTGGCCCTGGGATGAACATCAGTGGAAGAAGCTGCACCCATCTCTCCCAGACATCCCTGATGGGAGCAAGTTTGTCAGACCTCGGTCTGGTCTCTCTGTTGTCAAATCTGAGGACTCTTGAATCAAAATGATATCAAATGTGTGAAGTGACATCGTTGCCCAGAAAATGTTTCTGCCTGTCGATGCATCCCATAGACGATCAGTGGCCTCATTGCAGCATCTGTACACTCCAGCAAGAACAATGAAAGCATCCAGGTATTCCTCATCATGTCGCCATTGACTTTTTTTCCTTCAAGGTTTATCATAGTAATGATGATTCTTTCTAGTGACAATGGCATAAATATCTCAAAACATCTCTTGATGTCACTGACTTTGGTCAGAGCAAACCTTGTGATTCCAGGGGTCATTTTGATGACATTTGCAGCAGCTGCCCTGCCATGTACATCATGAGGTACTGAGCTCCAAAAGATCTTACCATTTTTGGACTTGAATCTTTCAGCAGGAGTAGCTTCAGCACCAGCGACCTCCACCTCTGATCAGATGTGTCTGTGTCTTCTGGATGATAGTCCACATTGTCTTCCTCCTTAGAAACCTGCCCATCTGAATCGCTATGCTGCTCTGTGTCCTCTCCTTCATTTTCACCAAAAATATGATCCAGAACTTAGCTCACTGTGAATCTTCTTCTCATTTTTTGTATGCTGCAAATTGTAAATGTGCACTCTGGAAGTCAAATGGCCACTCAAATAGTGAATTCACCTCACATGCCCGTGTTTATTTTGTTTTGTTTTTGTGCAGGTATACTGCAAAAAACATGCAAAATAAGAATCCCCTAAAGCTCATATGATTAGGAGAGGCGCTTGCTGTAAGTGTTTTAGCTGACAGTGCACTTATGATTTCAGTTTTGGCTTTAATTATTGCTTTATACTCATAATATTATACCTGGGTCGAAACCGACCCTAACAACACAAAGGTCATAATTTCAACTAGGGCATTTTATAATTTAGTGAAAATAATTTTTTTTATTTTATTTTGTAGAAATAGAGGTTCCTGACAAAGTCAAAAAGCCTTGATACAATAAACAAATGTATGTGATTTTTTTATGCATTTGAAATTTAAAATGGGTCGGTGCCGACCCTAACACGAGAGGAGGGTTAAGGGCCCTTAAAATAAAAGAAATAGCTTTTGTGATCTGATTTGATGTTAAGCACCATGGGGCTAGGTTAAAAAAAGAAGCATAGCTTTAAGCAAAGGCTTTGGCTGCTGCTATGACAAAAGATGGTGCCACTGTAGTGATTATTGTTGATACATATGGAATAGCTAGAGAAAAAGAAAAATGAATGGCATAGTCTACTGTGACTGCCAGGGTAAAAGGGGAAATTAAATGTAAATCTGCAATCAACCCAAAGGGCACCCATTAATTAACAAATGAATACACCTGAATAGGAACCAAATGTATTCAAATGTATTCCTCCATTGTAATTGTATGTACCAAGAATTTGCCATCATGGCTTGTGTAGACAATATTGATTAACAAAAGGGTGCTAGAGAATATTAGGTGTGTTTCTCTAAACCGTGGTAGGATGTCCTGTTTTCACCATTCATACCTTAAACCTACCTTTGTAATCCAATCTGTGTAAAGAAAGATCAAGCATTAAGGTAGGAATACATGAAAAAGAGAGGAAGGAAAAGAATTAGAAAACAATGTTGCTTAGTAAAACAGGGTGAGTAAAATAGAGCAAGCCTAAAAACGGACAGGAAGAAACAATGTTTATTGAGTTGTGTGGCTTATAAGCTTGTAAAAGTGCAATCAAGGAAATAAAGTGGGGTGCAGGGGGTGGGGTCAGAAGGAATGACAACAGAAGAGGGATGGGGATATAAGAAGACTTGTTATGGGAAGAACAACCATACAGGCAAGATGAAGGAATGAACCAAGCACTGTTGACTGAAGGGGGACAATAAAAGCAAGACAAAGGATGTAAAGGCAGAATAGAGCCAAGCTTATGAACAAGAAAGATGAGCACAACTTCCAAATAGAAAAACAGAAGGCTACAGTCAACTGATGACTTACCACTGAGCTTTTCCATGGTCTGAATCTTGTTAGTATTAATTGGGCTGAGTCTATCACCTAGACAGAAGGGCTTGGGCACAACCATTGCTTGGACATATGGCCCACAGCATGATACAGAAAGCTGCCAAAAGAGAGATTACCTTCACAGTGATATGAGTAATCACCGAGACTTCTCTTATAATAACTGTATGGGCATACTTTAGTTAAGGAATTACAGCATAGGGAACTGTAGCTCTAAACAATACTGTGGCTCAAAATGGAAAAGTTCGGTAGGCAAATATAAAGCAACAACAGTGCTTTACCATAGAAAGAAGGTTTCATGATAGTTCTTATTTGTACATTTAAATGTAAATTCATGAAAGACAGGCACACAGTAGAAATGTTATAGATAGAAGGGAGCTTATTTAAAAGTGTTATACTACAAGCAGTTTTGTGGTTCTCAATGACTGTGTTCACATGTGTGTGTGTGTGTGTTAGTGTATTCATATATGCAGTCATTTAAGCAAACAAATACGTATATAAATACAAATATATTCCATATTATTAGGTGAATATATTGACGTTTCCTTTCAAAATGATCATATAATCATATTACTCTTTTCAGCAACTAATGAAATAATTCATCCATATTTTTTTTTTTTCCAATCAGGTCAAGGTGATAAAGTAAAAACAAAGGGGAAAAAAATGGCTTTAACATTCTGTGAGTCCATGATCTACAATTGAATGTGTCTGTTTTCAGAGGTGACAAATATGTCGTAGCTTACCTGTGATCACTGATTTGAAACATAATGTAGGGAATGTTATGCTTAAAGACCCTGGCTGGTCTATTCACTGCAGCCAAAAATCAACTCGCATGAACATTAGCTCACTGATTGTATAGGATTCGGCTGGTGCGATGGGGACTTTCCTGAAGGGACTAAATCAGTCTGTGTAACGAGGTTATACACGAGGCTGCCAGCTCTCATGCACTCACAGTGACATCCATGCAGTTGAAACTTCTTCCATTTCTCATGCCACACAGCCATTTTTTTAATGTATTGAAGAAACTAAAAATGTCACAGTACTAAAAGAGGACACTGATAGTGCAGGGACATACAAAACAGAACAGGCGGCACCATGCAGCAGCACATTATTCAGACAAATCAGGGAGAAAGTGAATGTTGCTTAGGGAAATGTCATTCAGCTGCAACACAGTCTCCCCTCTCCTGATAAGTGCACAAAGGCAGGAGTGAGACTGATTTAGTATTATTATGAGGACACTCTGGGACTATAAAACTATGCTTTGAAACCTTTTTGCAGTTTTCTAAGGCCATTTCATGCATTCAAATAACTGGTACTTTTTGCAGTTGCCATGCTTTGAAGATGGTCTTGTTTTTGTCGAGAACAACAAAACCTGACTGAATTATTCAAATTGTGTTTCGTGTTTAAAGGCTATTTCTTTGATATGAATTGCTTGGCCTTGTTTGTCAATGGAGTTGGTCCAATGGCAACTTTATTTTAAAATTATTACTATTATTTAAATTACAAGCCAGTCAATCCTCTGATATTTATGTGTGTGTGTGTGTGTTCATGTTGCCTGGCCTGTAGTTTTTCCATTTCACTAGGTTGAGAATCATGGACCACAAATAATCAAAAGTGTTGGTATTCATGCTAGCTCTCTGCTGTGTACGTGTGTGTAAGTGCTCAATACACCCTGGATATATGAAACAAGTGCAAAATAATAACTACACTAATTTATCACTAAATAGCTGAATAAAGACTTCAAATCCATTACTTCACGTTGCATGTTAAAAATAAATAAATAAATGTGGCAAGGTTTTTTTCCCTCTTGAAAACCTTTAAAGAAATCGGTGAAACGAACAAAAAAATCGTTAGAGTTTCAGCAGGTGTCAAACAGACACTTTGTTATCAGCTCATTATTTCTGCTGAGCTTTAAAGGAAGATAGAACAAATAAGTGAGGGGAGAGCAAGGTAAGAGGCAGTTTTGTTTTTATAAGCTTTTTTTCTAACTAATGAATTCTGACCTTATGAATGTTTATGTGTCCCTTCTTCAGAGATGGGTTGGGTCTGAAACTGAAACGGTACCTTTTTATAAACTTTTAAGTACGCAGTTTTGTCATGGGGTGCGTAATTAAAGTTTTTATTTCATTATTTTTTTTCAGCTGGATGTCTCTTTCCCTCTCCCTAATTATATGTATTTTCCCCATTTTTTTCTGCTTCATCTTTGCTCCCTGTATGCTCAGCTTTTTTTTTTTTACCCTGGGCCTGGCTAACAGATGGGAGAAATTGTAATTTAGCTATCTGGCAATGACTGGAAGGATACACTAAACACAGATGCTGCACATACTGTACAGAAACCAGACATAACCTTCTTTTTAACACTGATTACTCACCTCGGTCAAAAAAAGAAAGAAAGAGAAATGCTCTGAACTTCCATCATGTCATAATATTTTTCTTAATTCACAGTTTATTTCGCATGCAACAATTCATTATACTTCAATTAATGTGTCTCTCTTTTTCTTTCAACTATATAACATTACATAGTAACTCTAATTAGGTGTAAACTTTGGATTTCTTTTTGTGAAACAACTCTGGACTATGTTTAGACGCAAGTTTACAGTTCTGTAAGAAAAACAAATTGAAAGTTAATTTTAACTCTTGCTAATGAAAAGTACTGTGACATGGGGGAAAAGCTACACTAGTTCATTTACTGGTCAGTAAGGGCAAGTATTCTTATCTTAATGTAATTACTATTTTCTGACTGTTACAATGAAAATGAAGAATTATACCTTTTCAAGCATGGCATAAGTACATGTGTCTGTAGGTACTAGAGTTAGGTTTAAAAATGTTTGGGCTCTTACAATATTTTCAGATTTTTAGCTTTGTATGGCACCACAATGTATCTGAAATGAAGATGCATGTCAGTACTGTTTATTGCATAATGCACTGACACTTGTAGTTGGACTAATAAAAATAAAATGTTCTTTTTTAATATATCCTTATTGTCTCTGACAAAGACTGTTTGAAGTGTTGATATCACAGACATACCCTTTTGTCTAGAGCACTGTTGTTTTTTTAAGCATTGTGTGCATTTTTGTTTCCTTCAAAGTAATTGTCAAGATATATTTTAACATATGGCCAGGGACTACAGAGGATAATTGTACTCCCATAATCAGCTCTGGCTCGTTTACAGCTGACAAACCATTAATAACAGAAAACATTTGCACAAAAAATTAAAAGTCATGTGCCTGTATGCACATTTTTGGTTGCACACATTCACTTACAGGAGAATAGTGATGACACACAAACCAGCAGAAGAAGCCTCTCTGGCATACTTGGCAGTTGAACCCTTGCAGACACACAGTTGATGTTGGGGATAAGGGTACACGTGTCCTGGTGAGACTGCGAATAGCATCTTAATGTCTTCTAGTCCTCCCTGGGGTACCTAAGAAATCCCCCTCATCTTTACAAATGGAGGAGCCAGGATTGTGTGCCAAATAACCAGAGCATCGTTATAGCCTTGTAGTCCATAAGGAGACTACTGTGACAGCCATGAAGGTAATAAAACCATTCAACCTAAAGCTGCAAATCCTTTTCATTTTATGTTGCAGTGTGTCAGGAAATTATTCTACAGTTATATAAGAGGCAATGACAGCCTTGTACCTAGGCTTTTCTGATGTGTCACCTGCTCATGTACCAGAAAAAGAAAACATAATAACTCTATTTGTAGTATATGATGTATGGCATACTTCTCAAGCTGTAATCATGATCAGATAACAAATGAGTAAATACTTGGCTAATAAGCATGATTTTAGACTAGCAGTAGCAGATAAAAGGTAGTAGAATATGTTGCTATCACTCATTCTGTATTACACAATAGGAGGAATTCATTTCTATTAAAACTGAGAAGCACAAACTGAGAAGAAAAGTCAAGATAAGGTCCTAAATCTATTCAGTTCATGTGCACATGGGACAACTAGAACAAGAAAAAGACGCAGGATACCTGTTCTTGGACATAGATAGCAAGAGACAGAAAAAAAACTGATAATTATGAGAAAGTTCTATACAGATCGCTACCTTCCCTCCCACAGTAGGCCATTAAATAAATCAACATACAGCCTTGTCAAAAGACAGTCGGATGTTTTTATTGACAAAAATGTATCTCTGTGGCACAGTCTTAAATACCAAAGACCAATATTTCCCACAATATTTGTGCATGCTGTGAAGCTTCGGTTCACCATAAAATATGGCATGGTGTGAAACTGGCACTAGTATATCATGCTGAGTTCAGCTTAGTCTAACTTTGCCAACTCAAAGCCTCACCATCTGTTATGGTCTGTTACATTAGGGCCCATTAACTTTTGTTCCTTTTAGTCCTGTCCTATTAATATTTGTATTTGAGTGGGTGTTTTTTAATATGCTGTGTTTTAAACTCAAATGTTTATGTTTTGTACAAAAATTTCTCTGTTCATTCCAAATTGAGCTTGATCCCAAAGCATAGTTTGCTCACCAATGTTGCGTCAGAAAAAAAACAAAGTCCTTGGGCTGTGTGTACCAACACGGTCTATACCATGTTAAAAAAGGAAACCTTTCCATTTGATGCAAGACCAAGCACCAGGCAGTTAGACAGTCAGCCTGCCAGGCATGCATGGGGGTGTCAATGGAAGAAAAACAAAGGGAAAGGGATCTGCTGTTACAGCTTTTCCCTTAAAGCTCGTTAATCCCAATTTAGCTGTCACAGGGATGAGGTAGGTGTGAGTTTGTGTGGCTGCGAGTATAGCTGTGTGTGTGTGTGCGTCTGTGTGCGTGTGTGTGTGTGAGAGAGAGAGAGACAGACAGGCAGACAGACAGGAAAGAGAGAGGGAGAGCATCATAGAGACCATGCAAACCAGAGAATAAAGTCTTCTTGGAGCCTCACAACCTTGCTTCGTGAGCTGTCACATCGCCCAGCCAATTAGCCTGATGGCCAATGACAAGTTAATTTCCACCATCTACTATCAGTGCTCTGTTTTTGGTAGTGCTCGTTTGGATGGGGTTTAAGGCAGTCTTTCAAAAGCATTGTGCAGATCAGTGGTTAGAAATGGTAATGTGATTGTTTAGCTAGGCTAAATTGTATGTTTATCTTCTCATCTCACTTGGTGAAAGAATTACCAGATTTATGAAGTTCTAAAATTTTATCAAGTCAGCACACATGAACCTGATTGCTGACAATAACACAGATTGTTAATGTTTTTAAAATATAGAAAATCTTCTGTTCTCTCAACTAGAAGTTGAGCATAAAAATATATCACTTCTCTTTGCTTCTTTGTTGATGGACTTTAAAATAGTTTAGCTTTTGCAGCATCAATTACCATCAGACGCACAAGTGAAGCTTCTAATACATGTTTTATATTATCTGACAGCACACTGAAACAGTGAATAATTTTTTTTGCTTTTTTTTTTTATACTCAATATTCATTTTTAATCACACCATGAAATAGAAAAACTACAACAGTATAACAATAGATTATTGTTGTAAGATTTTGTTTAAAACCTCTAATTATCTTCACTGCAAACTATGGACATGGTTTACGTGAAATTCAACTAGAAGGTGGTAATGATGATTAAAAGATAGTGATTGATTGTTAATGTTCACATAATGCACAAGCTTAAATATCTTTTGAGATGCAATCACTTACTAAATGGATAAAAATATAATAATTACGACTGAATGTAAAGAAGCTGGGCCACTGTGAAAAAGAAGTATGCATAAACCTCACAAGATTAAATCGAAACATCTGCTTTTACTTTCATTGCTGTTACAAACAGCTGATGATAAGAGGGGAGTAAATTACAGTAGAATCACACCGGAACACTTACAAACATATACAGTCATGACAGAAAGAGACTTCAACCCAGCCATGGGGCCCACAAGCCATTGTATTCCTTGTGCTGTTTTCAAACCTCAGGCATAAAATCAAACATGTGGATCATCAAGAATGAGGTTTACATACTAGATTGGTCGGTCTGGGTTAACAACAACCACTTCTGGTTCTGTTGGCTACCAGGGAGCTGGTGTAGACAGACAGAAGGAAGGCATGAGTGAGGAGGTGAGCGTAGGCACTTTAAATGTATTGACTATGACTGGTAAAGAGGGAGAGTTGGCTGATATAATGGAGAGAAGGAAGGTATATACAGTGGCTTGCAAAAGTATTCTGTCCCCTTGAACTTTTCCACCTTTTTGTCACATTACAGCCACAAACATGAATCAATTTTATTGGAATTCCACATGAAAGACCAACACAAAGTGGTGTACACGTGAGAAGTGGAACGAAAATCATACATGATTCCAAACATTTTTTACAAATAAATAACTGAAAAGTGGAGTGTGCGTAATTATTCAGCCCCTTTGGTCTGAGTGCAGTCAGTTGCCCATAGACATTGCCTGATGAGTGCTAATGACTAAATAGAGTGCACCTGTGTGTAATCTTATGTCAGTACAAATACAGCTGCTCTGTGATGGCCTCAGAGGTTGTCTAAGAGAATATTGGGAGCAACAACGCCATGAAGTCCAAAGAACACACCAGACAGGTCAGGGATAAAGTTATTGAGAAATTTAAAGCAGGCTTAGGCTACAAAAAGATTTCCCACGCCTTGAACATCCCACGGAGCACTGTTCAAGCGATCATTCAGAAATGGAAGGAGTATGGCACAACTGTAAACCTACCAAGACAAGGCCGTCCACCTAAACTCACAGGCCGAACAAGGAGAGCGCTGATCAGAAATGCAGCCAAGAGGCCCATGGTGACTCTGGACGAGCTGCAGAGATCTACAGCTCAGGTGGGGGAATCTGTCCATAGGACAACTATTAGTCGTGCACTGCACAAAGTTGGCCTTTATGGAAGAGTGGCAAGAAGAAAGCCATTGTTAACAGAAAACCATAAGAAGTCCCGTTTGCAGTTTGCAACAAGCCATGTGGGGGACACAGCAAACATGTGGAAGAAGGTGCTCTGGTCAGATGAGACCAAAATGGAACTTTTTGGCCAAAATGCAAAACGCTATGTGTGGCGGAAAACTAACACTGCACATCACTCTGAACACACCATCCCCACTGTCAAATATGGTGGTGGCAGCATCATGCTCTGGGGGTGCTTCTCTTCAGCAGGGACAGGGAAGCTGGTCAGCATTGATGGGAAGATGGATGGAGCCAAATACAGGGCAATCCTGGAAGAAAACCTCTTGGAGTCTGCAAAAGACTTGAGACTGGGGCGGAGGTTCACCTTCCAGCAGGACAACGACCCTAAACATAAAGCCAGGGCAACAATGGAATGGTTTAAAACAAAACATATCCATGTGTTAGAATGGCCCAGTCAAAGTCCAGATCTAAATCCAATCGAGAATCTGTGGCAAGATCTGAAAACTGCTGTTCACAAACGCTGTCCATCTAATCTGACTGAGCTGGAGCTGTTTTGCAAAGAACAATGGGCAAGGATTTCAGTCTCTGGATGTGCAAAGCTGGTAGAGACATACCCTAAAAGACTGGCAGCTGTAATTGCAGCAAAAGGTGGTTCTACAAAGTATTGACTCAGGGGGCTGAATAATTACACACACCCCACTTTACAGTTATTTATTTGTAAAAAATGTTTGGAATCATGTATGATTTTCGTTCCACTTCTCACGCGTACATCACTTTGTATTGGTCTTTCACGTGGAATTCCAATAAAATCGATTCATGTTTGTGGCTGTAATGTGACAAAATGTGGAAAAGTTCAAGGGGGCCGAATACTTTTGCAAGCCACTGTATATTGTGTCTGCAGGAGACAAGGTGGAAGGGATGCAAGGGCAGGAGGACTCGAGGTGGATTCAAACTGTTTTTACCATAGTGTAGATAGGAACATAAATGGAGTATCCCCAGGGGGAGATAGTGTGGTGTAAAGAGGAAGTAGAGGAAAGTATTTAAAGGAAGAGGTTGGCAAAAAACATAGATAGGATTACTCTGAGGCTATCCATACAACAAAGAGAGAGGTGGCAGAGGAAAAGGAAAATGCTTATATTGAGATGTATGTAGAGCTAAATGCTAATTGAGGGACTTACATCAATTGGCTATGCAGCGAGATCGAGCTGGAAAGGATGTGCAGCAGGTTTGGATGATTAAGAGTAGAGATAAAAATGTGCTAACAAATGAAGAACGTGTTGAGAAGATGTAAGGAGGACTTTGAGGAGCTAATGAATGTCAAAAATGAGAGAGAGGAGGACAGATGGAGGACAGTTAGTGAATCAGGAAGTGCACTGGGTTAGTAAGAAAGAAGTGAGGGTAGTAGAAAGAGAATGGAAAGACAGCTGGTTCAGATGTCAAACCTCTTGAGGTATGGAAATGTCTTGGAAAATGGACAGTGGACTTTTTGACCAGCTCATGACCCACATCATAGAGGCTATGTGTATGAGTATATATAAGTCAGGGGTTCGACTCCTACTACTCCTACTAGAAGATGTGAATGCAGCATTACGGACAATCCCTACCGCCACCATCACCGAAACTAATCAGCTGATATATACCATGGCAGCAGTGATTACAGAGATGCTTGGCAACAAGATTAACAGCAACAAGGAGCAGCACCTTCCATGGGGAAGGACACTAGAGGCCAAGATCAAGGCAGTTCAGATGGAAGTTGCATACTTTTCCTGCTCAGCAACCTCCTTGAGCAGGATCCAGTAACCATCATAGTGGCAGACATCCAAGAAAGAGTATGTAGAATGAACAGTCGGACAGCACCAGGCCCTAACATGATTCCCAAGAAGCTGACTGCACTCCATGAGTGCATGGCATCTCAATGTCAGCCACTTCTTCTATCTGCTAGTAGTACATGCTGTGCAGGGGCCTGTCCTCTGTGATGGTTCCTCCTGTTCCTCTTCTTATTCCTCAGGTTTCAGCTGTCTGAGGTATTTACTAAACACATGATCAGTTGTGGTCATCTTCCTGATGTACTGATGAATATTTGTTGTTTCATCCTGGATAGTGGTTCTGACACTCACTAGTCTTCAGCATCCTTCATTACACTTAGCGTACAGGCTCAGGGTGTTGGACTTGGGATGAAACCCTCCATGCATGGTGAGGAGCTTTCTTGTCTTGGTGCCACTGGTTTCTTTCTATCTCCTTCTTTAGCCAGCTTACTATCCAGCAGGATATCTGAAAGTGCTTAGGTGTACTCTATTTGGTGGTTGCAGCTTTCCTAGCTGTGGTGAATTCTTCACATTTATATTCTCAGTTTTAGTTATTGCTACCTTTTGAAAATCTAGTTCCTATGTGTGGTTGCATGTGTAGTTTATATTTAATTCATTGAGATTCGGCCTCCCCTGTGTTATCTTGTAACTTATTTAGTCTCCATCTCTTTAATTTGTGTTAACCTGTTTTTACCTGTACGTAGTTTGCTGGTTGTCTCCACTTCCGCTGTTACCAATTGTCTATTTTAAATCTCACTCAGTTGGCTGATATTCATTGTTCGAGTGACCAAGACATGTCCTTCAACGCACATATTAAACAAATATGTAAGACTGCTTTCTTCCATTTGCGCAACATCTCTAAAATTAGAAATATCCTGTCTCAGAGTGACGCTGAAAAACTAGTTCATCCATTTATTACTTCCAGGCTGGACTACTGTAATTCATTATTATCAGGAGGTCCTAAAACCTCCCTGAAAAGCCTTCATTTAATCCAAAATGCTGCAGCAAGAGTACTGACAGGGACTAGAAAGAGAGAGCAGATTTCTCCAGTATTGGCTTCCCTTTGTTGGCTTCCTGTTAAATCCAGAATTGAATTCAAAATCCTGCTCCTCACATACAAGGTCTTAAATAATCAGGCCCCATCTTATCTTAATGACCTTGTAGTACCATATCACCCTATTAGAGCACTTCGCTCTCGCACTGCAGGCCTACTTGTTGTTCCTAGAGTATTTAAAAGTAGAATGGGAGGGAGAGCGTTCAGTTTTCAGGCCCCTCTTCTGTGGAACCAGCTTCCAGTTTGGATTTGGAAGACAGACACTATCTCTACTTTTAAGATGAGGCTTAAAACTTTCTATTTTGGTAGAGCATATAGTTAGGGCTGGATCAGGTGACCCTGAATCCTCCCTTAGTTATGCTGCAATAGACGCAGCATTGAGTTTTTCCTTTTCGGTCACCTTTCTTATTCACTATGTGTTAGTGAATAAGAAAGGGCCCTCTGGTGGTGGTCAGAGGGCCCGGTGGCGCCAGTGTCCAGTGTGTGAATGTGTGTGTGAATGGGTGAATGACTGAATGTAGTGTGAAGCGCGTTGGGGTCCTTAGGGACTAGAAAAGTGCTATACAAATGCAGGCCATTTAATAGACCTCTCTGCATTGAATCATATCTGTTATTAATCTCTGTCTCTCTTCCACAGCATGTCTTTCATCCTGTTTTCCTTCTCTCACCCCAACCGGTCACAGCAGATGGCCGCCCCTCCCTGAGCCTGGTTCTGCTGGAGGGTTCTTCCTGTTAAAAGGGAGTTTTTCCTTCTCACTGTCACCAAAGTGCTTGCTCATAGGGGGTTATATGATTGTTGGGTTTTTCTCTGTGTCTACTGTATATAGATATACATATAAAGCGCCTTGAGGCGACTGCTGTGGCTCTATATAAATAAAATTGAATTGAATTGAGTGTGTCTTAGTCTTTTCCTTACTCTCCTCCTATCAAGTGTACCTTGTGTTTTGGAGTTTTGGATTCTGTTGTGAACTTTCTGCGTTGAATTATGATGGACATCCCACTTAATAAAAGTTTAATTTTTTTTTTGTTGTTCATTTATGTTTTTCTGTGAATCCTGCATTTAGGTCTTTTTGGCCAGTCCCTGATGGTAACATTATTTAACAAAAACTAAATGATTCTGAAATTTTCTGAGACAAAATGATTCTGTAGGTGGTGGAACTACTTTTAGCACCAGTAACTTGAAGGAGTCATTTTTTGTATGACTTTATGAGCATCTCACTCTACATGTGGAAGAATTTTGACTTTTTCACTTTCAATAAAAGAATCATAAAATCGATTTAAATCATTATGGCAGTTATGTTTAACACAGGACATAATATTGTATAAAAGACGTTTTCTCCCAAAACAGGTGATGCAAACCCTAAGAAATGCAATCTTCTTTTTAAATAGTTAAGTATTAATCATCCATTTATTAATATCAAATGAGTTGTTATTTTAGACACTCTAAAAGAATATATGTAGTTCAAAATATGCCTCAGACAACTATTATGATGGAAATCCTTTTTACGCAAAGACAAATTTTTGCCAATTCTGCCCAGACCACAGCGTGAACGCATGAATATTGAACAATATGCAAGGGTTCAATATGCAATATTTTTATAACAATAATACTGTCTAATGCAGGTTTTCATCTCTTTCTAACTCATTCTCTCCCTGTCTATCTGCCTCACAATCTCTTCGTCCTTTTTCTACTTTTAGCGTCTCTCACCAGTAATACATCCCCGCTCCTGGATGAGTGTTGAAACAATAATAGCGCTCAGAGTTGAGCTTAGAGGGGTTTTCTAGGAAGAAAACATTTTTCGGGAATTTTCCACGTTAAAAAATGTAAATTTAAATGTAAAAAAAAAAAAATCACCTTGGACAAAAAAATCACAATAATAAAGCTGATAAATTTCTCAAGACAGCCACACGTTAATCTGCTCTGATTCAGTATGTAATGGATCAGAACTACCCTTTGTAAGATGCTATAGAGAACAGTTTGAACATCAGAGAATACATACAGTAAACAAGAAGCTCCATATTTGAAGAAATTTTACTGAATCCTGTTAACACTTTAACAAACCAGTGTTAGAAATCCATATCCATATCTCTTGTTGACGATACTTGTTAAACGTCTCCTCTGAACAACTCGCTTTGGTGACATTTGGCATTGATCATTTACATTCAGTTGCAGTATTCAGTGCAACTGTAGAAAAGGACGTTTTAAGTCTCAATACCATTTGTTACACTAATCTGATCAGATCAACCACATCTACCTCTGCAATATGCCTAAATTCATTCAACTGTTAATGTTTTCTTTGTTCTCCATGCTTTTTTGTGTCCTGCAACTCTTAGATTTACCAAATACTTTCTCCTGTGTATCGACCTGCTAGTTAGCACACTATAATTGAATGCTGTACATGTCAAATTTTCCTTTATTTCGCAGATTCCTAGTTTTCTTTCTCTAGTGCTCCTTTTATTTCAGCTCATGTGCCAAATTGATTTCCTTGTGGATATTTGCAATATTCCAAATGCCTTTTAAAATATCTGCATGCAACGTGTACTTCACAAAGGGGCATCTTCAGACCAACATGCCTCTAATGAACATTGTGATTATTTATTTATTTATTACAGTGGTATAATGTCTTGTGCATTATTATTTGACTATTTAACAAATTCCTTACCTGCTTTGACAATTCGGTTGACATTTTTCCAATGTAGTCCACAAAACTCACCTAAATTCAATGCTGCCTTTCTTTTTACATATCTACTTTAATGCAGTCTCCATTTAGATTGAGTTTTGTCACAAAAGCTGAGTGCTCAGTGGTTCAACTAATAATTCCATCAGTCATTAAATATTAAGCGAATGAAACAAGTGTCCTGAGTTGTAAAATGTGATAAAGGAGTGGAGCAGCTCTAGGGGTGTCTAATGAAATGTAATATTTCTATAATAGTGTTTTGAGTGATATTTTCATTATTCCATAATGGCACTGGAAATTCTCAGGAGTTGGTAATTAGCCCCCTACCAGTTTAATAATTCTGTCTTCCCATCTTTCCTGTTTCTCTGACTCTTTTCTCTAAATGTCATTGTTTACCACATCACTCTTACTTTGGGAAATGAAAACCCCTTTAAGCATTGTTTTTCCACAGCATATGTGATTTTTGGCAAGACTGTGCATTCATGAACAGCCAGCCAATTTTCCCTGGATATAATGCCCCCTCCCTCCCACCCTCCCCCCAACAATAGTAGATATAGTAGATTCCTTCAGCATGCTTTGCGGTTTAAGTTATATAAAGGTGAGGATGCCAAAAATTAATATATAGTTGTGTTGTTGAACTTTAGTTGCCAAAG
Source organism: Copadichromis virginalis (assembly GCF_057382275.1). NCBI lineage: Eukaryota > Metazoa > Chordata > Actinopteri > Cichliformes > Cichlidae > Copadichromis > Copadichromis virginalis. The sequence continues at coordinate 39,088,834 of NC_140624.1, read as the reverse complement.
GCACTATGTTATATATTTTTGAGCTAAATATAGTTTAGTATTGCATGTATTGCATGGAAGATGTTTTAAAATATAATTTGTAGTCAACTTACAATATATTATTATGTTCAGGCTGTAGCCTCCATTTAAAGCAGAAAAAAACTGTTGTTGGTGACATTAATAATGAATAACACCCACAGGTACCTCACAGACAAGCTTTTAAAGTCTTAGTTATACTACAGGAGGGTTCTAGATCGGTTCCTGATCTGACTGGCAAACACTGGCTTAAGGCTGAACTCAACTTTATTAGGGGAAGCTTGAAGCCTACAAATTAAAACCCCCCAGCAGGTTAAATAAAAGCTTGATGGACCAAGCAACATTACTGAAAATAAAACAATGAGGTATTTTGCTATCATTTACCTGAGTCTGTTATCATTTCAGAACATGGTCCAGGAGATAACAAATGTAGAAGCAGCAGCTATAACAAAAGTAATTTTTATCCCACTGAAAATGTAACTGTTCTGCTGTTTAAGGTTTTTGAAATTCTAATATGAATCTGTATGTACCTTTCATTTGGTATATGAGCATTTTTATTTACACATTTTGCTAATGCAATATGTGTACTGTTTTGACCTTGTGAGTATGTATGTGTATGCATGTGTTTAATTGCAAAGGATAAAGAATAAAAAAGAGTTTCTATGCTGCGGAACCTTGCAATCATTTGTTAATAAGATACACTATATTGCTAAAAGTATTTACTCACACATTGACCATCATTGAATTTGGGTGTTCCAATCACTTTCATGGCCACAGGTGCATAAAATCAAGCACACAGGCATGTAGACTGCTTATACAAACACTTGTGAAAAAGTGGGTCACTCTCAGGAGCTCAGTGAATTCCAGCGTAGTACTGTGATGTGATGTCCAATCTTGAAATTTCCTCACTACGAAATATTCCAGAGTCATCTGTTAGTGGTATTATAACAACTGGGATTGACAATAGCAATTGACAGCAACTCAAAGGAGTTGGGCTCAGCCCCTTAGTTCACGCAAAGGAACTCTTAATGTTCCAGCATACCAAGTCATCTTGGATAATCTCATGCTCCCAACTTTGAGAGGAACAGTTTGGAGATGACCCTTTCCTATTCCAATATGACTGCGCACCAGTGCACAAAGCAAGATCCATAAAAACATGATGAGCAAGTTTGATATGGAAAAACTTGACTGGCCTGCATAGAGTCATGACCTCAACCTCAAAGAACACCTTTAGGATGACTTAGAAAAGTGAGCCAGGCCTTCTCATCCATCATCAGTCTCTTACCTCACAAATTCACTCATGGAAGATTGGTCAAAGAAACTGATCCAGAAACACATTCTTAATCCTTGTGGAAAGCCTTCCTAGAAGAGTTGAAGCTGTTAAAGCTGCAAGCGTGGGCTAACATCATATTAAACACATGAATTAAGAAAGGGATTTCACTCAAGTTTATATGCGTGTGGACTGTAATTTTTTATTATGTGGTTGCCATAAAAGCTTCCTTTGAAGCCTTCACTTGATCCAAAATGCCACAGTGCGAGTACTAACAGGGACAATAAAGTGAGACCATATTATTACTTTACTTTGAATTATTTGGCTGAATCAGAATACAGGTTTATTTGTGGTTCACAGAGTTTCAAAAACTAAAATAGGTGGTAGAGCTTTTGACCATTAAGCCTCTCTCCAGAAGAATTAACTAAGGAAAACACAATGATGCTGCCTCTTCTTTATAGATTAATATTTTCCACTTGATGACGTTCTGGTTAAGGTTTATATCAGTTTTTGGGTTTATTTTAATTTCACTCTTTATTTCTCAGCGGCCTTTCACAAAACATTGATCTTATAAGAGAAATGACGCATTATACCAGATTTAGCTACTAGCTAATTTCAGTCTGTAGCCTCAAATAAGTACATGCAATATCAAATGAGCTTTACGGTTTAATATATATCCAGCATTCAAGATAATAATACAGTCAAATATGTAACTCCCAACTCAACCTTTACCAACAAAACACATGCTGTACATATTTTAAACCACTTTTATTCATACACACCTCAAATTCAAAGATACAGTATCAAATATTTGTCTTGATAGAGTGCTAGGTGGACCGAAAAGGCAGACTTGGAGCTAGTTATTGTTTGCTTAGCTTTAGTAAGTTTAGTAAGTAAGTTAGTAAGGGAAGTTTTTGACAAATGTGATACTGGAACAAGGGAGCCTTAACTCTGACAAAATCACAGGGAGGGACTGGAAGTTAGCCAGGTTTCCAAACAGGAAAGGGTAATAATCACAGGTTGTCAGATTTGATCTTACTTTTAATTGCAGACAAACAGGACGAGGAAGGGTGTTGAGCCTGCAGGAGTGTTCCAGAATGCTGGCAGGTGGAGATCGGGCAGGCAGAGCGAGGAGAAGCAGGTGGAGGCCATGGCTGCTATGGAGGAACTGGCTGGTTGCTGACTTCCAAAGGGTGAACCACCAAGAGAAGGTACGTTTACTGCCAAATAGCCAAGATCCCACAAGGGCATCCAGGTAACAAACTAAGGAACACAAAGTACAAGTTTATCCAGAAAAAACTGTGAGATCTACAACAATCCAGCAGTGGCCTGATCATCACCATAGTGATGAAGATGGTCTGATGGGGAACTGTGGCACCATCTATCTAATACAGGACTGGACTGGGATGAAAAAAAAAAAAAAACCTACCCTGGCATTTTATTTAATAACTAATTGCCAGATTACCAGCCTAATATATATCTGAATGGCCAATGACATGATTTCCCCCAGGTATGAGAGGAGGGTAATCTACCAGGAAAATCCACCACCAGGCGCAGACCACAAGCTGAGCCATCCCAGCAACGCCACCTGATGAAAGACCTCCAAAAGTAGAACATAGATATGCAAAAAACCAAACTGACCTGCCATGACAATACTGCATTGACAATACTGTATTCTCTTTTAAAGACAAAAGGAAAATCTGACCCAAACATGTTTTAAAACCAGTTCAGTTTTAGTACGACAAAACTTTTCTGTGACTTGAGACACTGTTTTTTTATGCATTTTGTTACTTAAGTTTAACAGCAAATTGAATTTGTGCTATGAATGTCTGTCAACAACTATTTGTTGTTTCATTTAATAAAAACACCACCAGCAGCAATAAACAAATCAAAGTTACAACTACAGCATAAAGAAAAAACAATCAAAAACAAAAACAGACTGAAAACCCCACTTCCTAGCTATATGAAAACAATTTACAGGAAATGGAGTCAACCTTTAAACACGGATGGTAATTGGGTTACCAGGTTTACTGTAAAATGGTTCTGCATGTGTCATTCTGCTGGATATCAGCTGCTAGTGGATGTCTTCTCTGCTTAACAGATCTCCCACCAGCTAACCAGACTACCAACTGAAAAACAACCTGATATCCGCTCCTGGCTGAGCCCACCTCTCAACCAACCACTTCACACCTCAATTCCAGCCATCTGTACAGCCTTACGATCTGTTAGAGGTATGCCGGAAATTCGGCAGATTTAACACCAGGAAGGCTCCAAGGCCACAGCAGGCCTTGTTCATGCTGTTTTCTGCACTGTGCAGCACCATTATCACCATTTTATACTGGCATCCTCAATATATAGATTGCATTATACTGACTCTGAAGCGTAATATAATGCTGTATCATAGTACAACTTTTTATGATGCCATTCACTATAAAACAAGAAAATAAATAAATACATTAATAAATAATAATTAAAAAAAAAAAAAAAACATGACTTGGAGCTCATAAACCACATGTCAGCCTGACATCTCCAGTCCCCGAAAGACTTCAAAACCTCAAAACTGTAAAAAATCCTCAGCTGGATCCCCTGGAGCTCACAAACCGAGCTAACTGCCTGTGGATCATGCAAACAGCAGGAGACTGCACTTCATCCTCTGGCATCGGCAGCATATGACCGAATTTGTGGCGCTCTTACACTCCAAGGTTTCACTGCCAATGATATCAGTTTCTCACTATGTGCAGATCAGTGTTTCCTGACAAACACAATGCAATGCCACATGAGTGCGCCTCTGACTCTGGCTTTAAACACAAATGGTTCACTTTAAAATAAATGAAGTTCAAGTGGCATTACATCTTTGTGTGTGTGTGTGTGTGTGTGTGTGTGTGTGTGTGTGTGTGTGTGTGTGTGTGTGTGTCAAGAAGAGAAGGGGTTTTGAGTGGTGGTGTAACATATTTCTTATCTAAAGGACTATACTTTTTTGTATCATTATTTTGAAAAACTAGAAGATCGCTATAATTCTGCAATAAAACAAACAAACAAACAAACTGGAAAGTTTTGTAATCCATTCACTTATTTACTTAGTTACCAAAATTCGATAGCAAAGCACACAGCAAAAGCAGACAAACAAATAAAATACCCAGGATCAATGTATGTGTCAAGTCAAACCGAGTAGGAGGTGGAGAGCCCTGAGGAAAAAAAGTAAACGTGACAGACTGGAGGGCGGAACTAATCTTGTGTCTGGGTTTCTGTCGGGAAGGAAAAAGAAGGCGAACTGGGGAGCAACAGGAAGTTGCCACTTTCGGGAAAAGCCCAGCATAATTCTTTCAATAAGTTGTTGCCAACATGAATATTGTGTGGAACTGAAGTATCTACAAAGCCAGGGAGGCAGCCGGTAAGGGAATGGTTGCTGACTATGGTAAAAGACTTTGAAGCGAGTTGCTAAAGAATCGCGGCTGCCGCTAGCTTACGTAGCATTAGCACTGTGCCGTGAGTTGGTTGCCTGTTTACGAGCGGCACCATTGTTTATTGTTGGTCTGCATATGGAAGACTGTTAATGCTTGCATATGGTTAAGAGAAGCTGGTTATAAATACTATTGTTATTGCTCAAGTTCTAATGCAGATTGATTATTTAATTTAGCACTTTAATAGAAAGCAGTATTTCTCAAGGTGTATGTACAATTGCTAGTGAATTACATAATCTGAGCATTTAAAAATACTCAAGTAAATATTGTACTACAAAGCTTGCGCACTGCATTGATGTGTTTAAAAAAGAAAATGTGTTTGGGATTGTTTACAATATTTGCAGATGTGTGATAACAAACATAATTTGTATTTTGGTTTTTTGGTTTGTATTTAAAGGTTTTTCACCTATGGCTGACTGTGGCCGAAAAGAAGATTAAAGAAAAGGAAAACAAAAGATCTGCCTGGTCATTGAGTGAAACCCAGTTAAACACCTGTGGTAGATGCATCAATCCCTTTCAAGCGGGGAAGCTGCACAAACTTAGAGAGCTTGACAGTGAAAAACCGGGAAATCAAATCTGGGAAAAATGACCTGGAGTCCTGGGATAAGGGAATAATTAGTGCAAAGAGGAAATTCGAAGAATCCCTCAAGTTGCATGTGCCATTCCCATTAGTAAATAAACCCCAGTTCAAGCCTGAGCACACAAAAATGGCAGACCAAGCTGCTGGAAAGTCAGTTGAACAACTCAAAGGAGTGAGGGCAACAGCCAAGAGATCATTCTCTCGTCTGGTTAATAGCATTACGAGGACGCATGAGGATATGACTGAAGAAGAACTCAAAGACAGTTTCAATAGACTGACGATGGAAGCAGAGAAAGTCATGGAGGCCAATGATGATCTAGAGGCCGGTTTCATTACAGAGCTAGAGGCAAAGCCTGACACAAGTGAAGCAGCTGTGCTGACAGAACAGCAGAGAGCCGACTTAGCAAAGACTGCAAGTGAATGTGAGTTAAAACTGAAGGAAATAAAAACCCTAGTCAGAGAGGCTCTCTGGGCCAACTTTGGAAGTGCAGAATTGTCCACAGCACTACAGGCAGCAGAGGCTGAGTGTGAACATGTTGCTGCCATTACGCCTGACGGTAATTATGAAGTGTATGATTTCGTTCTTGGCCACCTGAAAGAACTGGTGGGAGTGGCAAAGGAGAGGTATAGCAAGTGGAAGCATTGGATCCCATCAGGTATTCGGAGAGATCTTCAAAGCAATATACAGAAGCTGGAACTCTGCGTCCCCAGGCTAGTTTCCAGAAAAGCTGACTTTCTGGAGATGAGAATAAAGGAGGATGCTGATCACCTGTCATCATTGCCAGTTACCTCCAGCTGCCCCATGCCAATCATCAAGCTGAAACCAACAGCACTTCCTAAGTTTCTTGGAAATAAACGAGACTTCCACAGATGGAAGAAGGAATGGGAGGTTCTTCAGGGGCAGGCGGAGCCATCTGGTTCGAAAGAGATCAAAAAGTTTCAGCTACTTGATAGTGTGGATGAGAAAATAACGAGAGAACTTCGACTCACCACTTACAACACTGCAGACGACATCTTTCGTGTTTTGGAGAATCGGTTCGGCAATCAAACATCAATTGCTATTGAAATAGTGGAGGAGTTACAGAGAATGCCAGCTGTCAAGAGCCACCAGCCAAGAAAAATAGTGGAATTAATTCAAGCTGTGGAGAAGGCACTTCAAGACCTGGTTGACCTTGGTGACACGGGGGCCATAAAAAACCCACTGGTGACAAAGTCAATCGAAAGTAAACTTCCGGAAACACTCAAAAAGGAGTGGCTTATTTATGTTGCTGACAGTAGAAACACGGTCACCCCAGAAAAACGATTTGATAGTCTTCTGGAATTCCTCAAAGAGCAAGAAACCATATATGAACAGCTTGATCATCTGAGAGAGGAAGAGCCAAGTAAGCGAGAAAGAGTGGAGCTGAAACATTCCAGAACCAAATTCACCAAATCAGGTAGTGATGAAGGGTGTGTGGTCTGCGGTGATGGAAAGCATAAAAAGAAACTCTACTTCTGCAGGCAATTTAAGACATTAAAGCTTGCAGAAAAGAAGGCCGCAATTAAGAAACTAGGCGCATGCTGGAGTTGTCTCGACGTTCATGACAAAGGGTCATACTGCAAACCCACTTATCTGTGCAAAAACCCAGGCTGCAAAGAAGCACACGCTGCGGAGCACCATTACTACCTATGCCCTAATGCTGAGGTGAGGAAGGGAAGTGCAGCAGGGAAGCAAAATAGATCTGATCCAGAGGGAGGAAAGGTCAGCAGGAAATGTACGGAGGATCAGGAGGAGTTCCTCAGAAAACTGTCACCTGAACTGGCAAGAGAATGCAGGAATGCGTTTTCAAACACTGCATCTAGGGCATGCAGCACCACCAAGGAGAAGCCAAGCCTCCTGTTTGAAGGTGGGCTTCGAGAGCTGCCAGTAATCATGATGCTCCTTGAGGTCACAGCTAATGCTGGGCAAAAGATTGGGACATTAATTGACCTGGCTTCTGACACCAACTATATAACCCACAGGGCTGCAAGCAGTCTTAACCTAAGAAGTGAAGAAATCACTCTGGTTGTTCATGGAGTAGGGGCAATGAAAACGCACGTGAGAACAAGGCGGTATCTTTTAAAGATCCGAGTCAGAACGCCTGGAGGCACCCTTAGGTCACACCAACTGGTCTGCTATGGACTCGACAGCATAGCAGAAGTCCACAAACATGTCACACCGAGTCAGCTACAAAGGTTCTTTCCGGATGTACCACTCAACGATCTTGTAAGACCGAAAGACATTCATCTGCTTATAAGTCATAAAGAAGGTCGGCTGGCGCCTCAGAGGAGCAGAGTCATCGGTGACCTTGTGTTATGGGATGGGCCACTTGGAAAGACAGTTGGGGGAACGCACCCTGAACTCTTTGAGGAGCTTACTGTCTCTGCCCACATGTCCGAGACACACTTTGCCAGGTCAATGAGAGCAGCAGCTGTCAAGTATGAGGAGCTCATTGGCGAGGCCTCGGACCAGTCTTCAACAAGGAAGCATGTTCCTGCTAAGCTTCAGAGGTCAAGTACCTCAACCACCAGTCGAGGATTCTTAGAGTGGTGGAAGTGGGATAGTATTGGTGCTGCATGTGAGCCAAAGTGTGGGGGTTGTCGTTGCGGAAATTGCCAGCCAGGTGGGAAAGAAATGACACTGGCCGAGGAGAGAGAGCTTGAAATAATAAGAGAAGGACTCACCTATGTCACGGGTGATGGCCACAGCGACGAGCCACACTGGCATACCAGATACCCTTGGGCTGAAGATCCAGTATCCTTACCAGATAACAAAAAAGGAGTTGAGAGCACATTCCTCCGGACAGAGAAACAATTGGCCAAGGAGCCTGAATGGAAAGCTGCTTATGCCGCTCAGGTGCATGACACGGTGGAGCGTGGAGCCGCAGTCAAGTTGTCCAAGGACATGATCAGTAACTGGGATGGGCCAGTGTGGTACGTGAGCCACCTCATTGCTCCGAATCCCCACTCTGTTACAACTCCAGTGAGGCTTGTGTGGAATAGCAGCCAGAGGTTTAGAGGTGTGAGCTTGAACGACCTGCTAATAAAGGGTCCAGATGTCCTCAACCAGATTCGAGCAGTTCTCCTCAGATTCAGGGGCGGAGTGTACGGAGCCCTTGGTGACATAAAAAAGATGTACAATTCAGTTTGGTTAGAAGACAAAGAGATGCATCTGCATAGGTTCCTCTGGCGGGACTCTGAGGATGACGAGCTAGAGGAATATGCCATCACAAGGGTGAACATTGGAGATAAACCGGCAGGATGCATTGCACAGCTGGCAATGCGTGAAACTGCCAGCCTTTCTACCTTTTCCCACCTCAAGGAGGAACGTCGTGTACTCCAGCAAGACAGCTATGTCGACGACATCCTTACCTCTCACAATGACATGAACCAACTAAAAGTCATTACGGAGAACATTGAGCAGATCCTAAAGGCTGGAGGATTTGAGCTGAAACCTTGGGTCTTGTCTGGTCAAAGTGGGAGGAGGAAGCGCAATGACGAGGGTGAGAAAACAAGAATGAAAACCATTGTCCTACCAAACCAAATGCGTGACGAAGAAAACAAAGCTCTTGGTCTGGGTTACATAGTGGAAGAAGACAAGCTTCATGTCATGGTAGCAATCAACTTCTCCAAGAGGAAGAAAAAGATGCGAGTTGGCCAAGACCTTGCCCAGGAGCAGATTAAGACCCACACGCCAAACCCACTGACGCGAAGAGAGCTTCTCAGCCAAGTGTCAGGGTTGTATGACCCAGTCGGTTTGGTCACTCCTGCAAAGCAAAAAGGAGCAATCTTAGTTCGCAGGGCATTCCAAGAGACAAAAGTAGAAAGCTGCTTGGTCAAGGACACTTGGGATATGGCGCTCTCAGATGCCCTGAGGGAGGACGCCATTAGGCTTTTTGAGGAGTATGCCCAGCTCAGCAAAGTCACATTTGCAAGGGCGCTAACTCCCCCGTGCTTCACCGAAGAACCCTGGGCAATTACTTTCTCCGATGGAAGTGAGCAAGCCTATGGGGCAGTGGTTGTACTTAAGGTGGAATTCAGATCAGGGCCCAATCATCAGGTTGGTGGAGTCCAAAGCTAAGTTAACACCATTGGACCACAAAGGGGATGTTGTCAAAGCAGAGCTGTGTGGGGCAGTGTTTGGCTCACGCCTAAAGAAATACTTTGAGGCGCAAAGCCGGATTCAGGTTGAGAGGTGGTATCACTTTGTCGATAGCCAAACCGTCATTGGGGCAATACAGCGGGAGAGCTATGGGTACCAGACCTTTTTTGCAAATAGGATTGGAGAAATACAGAGCAGCACAAGGATTCAAGATTGGTGGTGGGTTCCTGGCCCTCAGAACATTGCGGATGTAGTCACAAGAGGAGCTAGTCCCAGGGATCTAGATGAAGACTCAGAATGGCAAAATGGTCCAAAGTTCTTGAGTTTGCCGGTGTGCGAGTGGCCAGTCAGGTCAGCTAAAGAGTTAGCCGCCACTGCCAAAGAAAACGTCAATAAGCTGCAAAGAAAGGCGTTTGTCGCTGCCTTGACAAGGGCCGAGATAAAAGGGCAAGAAGAAAAGCGAAGTCGGGCTGCTGAGGCCCAGGGAGAGCAGCGAAGGCCACCTGCGGGGTCAGTCATCAAGAACCTTGTAGATGTCAAGCGGTTCAGTGACCTAACTCGATTAGTTAGATCAGTTGCTTGGACTTGGAGAGCAGCTAGAAAGTTTCTTGGGGGACATCCAGCTGCTAATGACCCAAAGTGGGAGGCAGTCCCGTTGGTAGGAGTAATTTCGGTGAAGGAAGGTGAAGATGCCCTAAGAGACATCTTCCTTGCAGCACAAGACAGCGCTGTCTTCCCAAGCACTACTACAGATAGACTGGTTGTATACAAAGACCCAAGCTCTGGGCTCTTTGTTTGTGGCGGCCGAGTGCAAGCTTTTAAGAAAGACCAGGTTAGTGTTCCCATCTTGGCTTATGATGCTTGGATCTCTACACTGTTGGCTCGGGAGGCCCACAATGAGAGTCATGAGGGAGTTGCTGGGACCCTGCTCAGAATGAGGAAGAAAGCGTGGGTCATAAGAGGGAGAAGGATTGCTCAAAAAGTTGTGGATGGTTGTGTGGTTTGCCGGAAAGCAAAAGCACAGAGTTGCCGGCAAATAATGGGCGACTTACCTCCGGAAAGAACTCAACCTGCTTTACCTTTTGAGTTCACAACAGTGGATCTCTTTGGACCCTACCAAGTGAAGGATGACATCAAGAAAAGAGTCATGATAAAGGTTTGGGGGGTTGTATTCTGTTGTATGGCCAGCAGAGCGATTCACACGGAGTTAGTAAATTCCTTGTCGACTGAAGGCTTCTTAATGGCTTACCAGAGATTTACAGCAATTAGAGGACATCCAAGAAAGATCTGGTCAGACCCAGGTACTAATTTCGTAGGAGCAAAGTCTGTCTTGAAGGAACTTTACGGATTCTTGGAAAGTCAGAATAAGTTTGTCTTGGAGGAGACTGCAGCAAAGAATGGAACAGAGTTGATGTGGAAAGTAAATCCGGCTGATTCCCCACATAGAAATGGAGCTGCTGAGGCTGCTGTGCGCATTGTGAAGAGAGCACTCCAGAGTCTTAGAAGGGAGTCTGGGCTAAGTTACAGTGAGTTCCAGACAGCTCTTCATGTGGCAGCTAACCTTGCAAATGAGCGCCCGATTGATGCCAGAGTACAGAGTCGGGAAGGTTGCATTCATTACGTCACACCCAACAGTCTTTTGCTTGGTCGAGCATCTCAAAGTGGGGACTTCAAGATGTTTGACTTTTCCGTTTACCCCTATAAGAGACTTCAAGCAATCCAGGCAGAAGTGAGCAAGTTTTGGAGGTCCTGGAGCCAACTTGCTGGCCCTAATTTGTTTGTAAGGAGCAAGTGGCACACTGCACACAGAAATGTCACTGTTGGAGATGTCGTCTGGTTAAGTGATCAGAATGCGCTGAGAGGGCACTTCAAAATGGGCATAGTTGTCAGCACTAATCCAGACAAAAAGGGTATTGTGAGGGACGTCAATGTCCGGGTATGCCCAAGTTACAGTGGTTCTGTGGCTAAGTCCTTGAGGGCGGAGGACTTAAGCTCTAGTTCAAGAGGAGCGACTCCAGTGGCTCAAGCTACCATCCTTCATAGAGACGTCAGACGTCTAGTTGTTCTGTTACCTGTGGAGGAGCAAAATGGGACCAAGTCGTCAGTGTCATGCTTAAATGGAATGAGTTAAACTGCGGTTTGCTTGTGAACTTGGCGATCTCCTGTGTTCCAAGGGAAGATCGAGTGGGAGGTGTCAAGTCAAACCGAGTAGGAGGTGGAGAGCCCTGAGGAAAAAAAGTAAACGTGACAGACTGGAGGGCGGAACTAATCTTGTGTCTGGGTTTCTGTCGGGAAGGAAAAAGAAGGCGAACTGGGGAGCAACAGGAAGTTGCCACTTTCGGGAAAAGCCCAGCATAATTCTTTCAATAAGTTGTTGCCAACATGAATATTGTGTGGAACTGAAGTATCTACAAAGCCAGGGAGGCAGCCGGTAAGGGAATGGTTGCTGACTATGGTAAAAGACTTTGAAGCGAGTTGCTAAAGAATCGCGGCTGCCGCTAGCTTACGTAGCATTAGCACTGTGCCGTGAGTTGGTTGCCTGTTTACGAGCGGCACCATTGTTTATTGTTGGTCTGCATATGGAAGACTGTTAATGCTTGCATATGGTTAAGAGAAGCTGGTTATAAATACTATTGTTATTGCTCAAGTTCTAATGCAGATTGATTATTTAATTTAGCACTTTAATAGAAAGCAGTATTTCTCAAGGTGTATGTACAATTGCTAGTGAATTACATAATCTGAGCATTTAAAAATACTCAAGTAAATATTGTACTACAAAGCTTGCGCACTGCATTGATGTGTTTAAAAAAGAAAATGTGTTTGGGATTGTTTACAATATTTGCAGATGTGTGATAACAAACATAATTTGTATTTTGGTTTTTTGGTTTGTATTTAAAGGTTTTTCACCTATGGCTGACTGTGGCCGAAAAGAAGATTAAAGAAAAGGAAAACAAAAGATCTGCCTGGTCATTGAGTGAAACCCAGTTAAACACCTGTGGTAGATGCATCAATCCCTTTCAAGCGGGGAAGCTGCACAAACTTAGAGAGCTTGACAGTATGATTTCAGATGCGAGTCTGCTGGCATACTTTTGTATTCTCAACCTGCGAGTAAAGACAGATGCATCCTAATTGCTCGAACACACTCTAATGATGCTGATGTTATTTACAGCTTAGTGATCCACTGCTTGTAATTATCGAAAACATGACCTCTACTCGTCCTTCACAGGGAACCGATGAATATAGTGTGGTGTATTGGAATCAGAATGCTAATACTGTGAAGTGTGTGGTGGAAAACTGAAGATGTTGTAGCGCTGGGTCACTGACATTTATTGATCAACATTTCAATTGAAATATTTATGATGCAGTTAACACACAATGCATTCACTCTGGACAGGACTTTAAGGTCATACCTCTTGTTTTACACAATTTATTGAAAAATAAAATAATATGGTGGAAAAGAGGGAAAATCACAGTTTAAACATGAAGAGAGAGGCAATGATGGTACAGTGTTGGGCCAATAACCAATGAATTGTGGAAATGTGTTTTTTTTCCCTTTCTTTGTCTTCTTTTTCCAGACATGCCACATCTTTTTGAAGAAAAGATGTGGCATGTCTGGAAAAAGCATTATGTATTGTGATCTTTGTTAAGCACATCTTTTTGAAGAAAAGATGTGCTTAACAAAGATCACAATACATAATGCTACCAAAAGCAGAGAGGTCAAAGGTGCAGATGTTCATCACTTAAGTGGAAGCATTGACATTTGTATTGAAGCAATACTCTAGGAAAAAGTGCTGATTCAACTTAAATTATGAAAGTAAAGGTTAGGTTTAGAACATTTATACCATCTATTTTTAACCAAAGATAATAGACTCTTATATAATGCTACATTAGTATGATGATAAGAAATATTAATAAAAGGGAATAAAACTTTATATCAACCTAAATTCAAATTCTAATGAATGTATTAAGCCTGAACAGCTGTTATGTAGAATACAAGCAGAGAAAACAAAAGGAATAAAAAAAATAGCTTTTGTGGTTGCACCGTAGACGAGCAACATTGCCTCTGCACCTAAACAGAAAAATTTGTTTAGTCATGGGTTAAAGTGAGATTTGGCAGGTGTGCAAACCATAATACCGGTTATAGTTGTGGAATGTGTGGAAAAGAGTCACTTAGTAATATGTCACAGTAATTCCTGTTGTAAGCTCCAGTAGATTTTCTATGCAGGCTGTGATCAGCAGACTTGTGCTGCTGCATTTTGTGGATTTTGGCAACTGAATTCAACAAGATATAAGCAGATCTTACATGAGCTATTACCACAATGCAGTAAAGTAACCCGTTTAACCAAAAGTAAGCTTGAAATCTTCATGCAATCTCTAAAAAAGACATAGTTAGTATGCTTCAGTTTGTTTTTCAAGGCTTTCAAAATATGGAAACAAACATAACTTCATCAACAGAGCTAGTATAGATCTAATATCTCTGCAAAGAAATAAAAAATTACCTAAAAGCTTTAATTTTTCAGTCCATACCTCTAAAAATAATCTCTTGTTCCTCTCCCATTCTGTCTTTCTTACATCTTTATCCACCTCAGGAAGATTAAAACAATCTTTTCTCTCCCTAAGAAATATAGTACCTGTACCTGTAGCTGATACATTTTGTGATATAGATTAAAAACTGCACAGAAAAAGTGTGTTTTCTGATATTTGATGAGCTATTGGAAATGCTGCATTTGAAATAACCTGCAACTTAAATGAAGTTACTCCTAAGCTACATGCTGATGTACCACGGCCACCACTTATGGAGATTTGCACCAAAAACCATTCTGAAATCTTCAGGGGCACATTAACACCTGAGTATAGTACAGCAGATGGCTTTATTCGTTTATTTGCTGCCTCTTGCATCTCTTTATGTGCAGTAAATGCCTGTGATGGCTATATCAATAGGACTGTATGTATTATTGTTCCCTCCATTTGGGCTGATGTTGAGAATCATTGCAGCAAAGTGAAATAACTACTCCTCTCAAATGCATAAAACCTAAAGTAACAAGTCTGTTTTGACAACAAGAGTAGAAAATAGAGGTATTTAGTCCTAAGGAGAACAATGGAAGAACAGTCATGATGTGAAAGCAAATATGCCACCTGATTTGAATTGATCATTTAATCCACCTATCCATCCATTTTCACCTGCTTATTTTTTTTTCCGGGAGCGACCACAGGGTGAGAGGTAGGGTATACTCTGGACAGGTCGCCAGCCCAGTGCAGGGCTAACACAGAGAGACAGAAATTCATTTGCAGAGAGAACCTACGCAGGACCTTCTTGCTGTGAGGCAAGCACCAGGCCATGGTGATCATTTTAAGTAAAATAAATATATAAACAATTATATTTCATAACTCATCAAAATAAACTGTATATACAGATATGGTTATAATGCAACACATACTGACAGCAGTGCACATGACTGTATAACTTACAAAGTTCTATTTCTCAGAGGAGGCTATACAGTATTTTGAAGAACTTCTGATCAGGTGTCATGTCAGAGTATAATTGGACTTTTACATTGAAGAAATTTGGCCAGTCAGTATTGTGTAAAAAAAAAGAAGAAGTAAATTCTACACTTGTACTGTACTGTGAAATGTAACATTAAATGAAAGTACATTTAAAAAATTACTGCACTCCATCCACACGAACCTGTTCAATGGCAAGTTACATGTATGTTTAACTAGTGGGGTGAGTCTAACAGATGATTTAACAGACCCATTCTTATAAATCTATGTTTGAAAATTACTGATAATTTTCTGTTATCTACAGCACCAAATAGTCAGTTGCTACATATAATGGTGGGTGACATGCAGGAATTAGTAAGCCCACACATTTCATTATAAGTAAGGCCTTTAAACATTTTTTGTTTGTTTGTTTTGTAGTGTTTCTTGCCAGTGCAATGAATGTTAATTAGCTATGCTTGACACCATTATGAGACACACTCACAGCCTCAGCTTATTATTGATGAGATTTTCATACCATAACAATTAAGTTCTTGTCAAAGCTGTGCCTTTGCTGTCTTGTAAATGGCCATTCCTATATAGCCATGAAGACAGTATACAACCACATAACAAAGCTGAACTAATTTGAAGTACATCAGTGTAGCTAGCCGTTTGTGAATATACCCACATCTAGCATCTAGCAGAAAGGTTAGGAGAAACCTCATGCTACAGTGATTAGTGTCATCCACGCAGTGCACAATAACCAGAAATGCATCCCACTACCAAAATATCTGTGTATGTAGGTACAACTCTGTGCTCATTGTGTCACATTTGTCTTTGTGTGTCAGCAGTCTGACCCTCACTTCTTTAATGATACTAAGTAAAGCAATTAGAAATGTTTTAATTAGTGATACCTCAGTTATTCCTGCCATTGACATGACTGTCTAACCTGGTGTAACACAGTTGCGTGTACATGAAAGTAGATGAGGAAACACACACATGTAAAATACAGACACTCACAAATACTACATACTGTAGGAATATGCCTGCATACATCTAAGCGTATTTAAATACAAGTACAGACAGGTTCACACAGCTATGCTTGTTAAGACATTACACTGACTTCCATTCACTGAGAGGAGTCTAACACAAAGCCTAACCTTAACCATCCCACCCTAATGGCCATGCTCTGACTTTCAAATTGCTTTGCATGTCATATTAGCTTTCAAAACACACATCCAAGGCTAAAACAAGGCTTTGAAAAGCTCATTAGGCTGACAGGGCACCACCATTGATGTGTGTGTTTGTATATGTGCTGCTGCATGTATACATACTGGTTTATTAGTGTGAAAACAATGCTTTCTTTTCTGGGAAAATGATGGCTCTGCTTTGAAGACAGGAGAATTTATTTGGTCTATACATCTAAAATGTATATATACTTATACTTAATTATAAATCAAACGATATAAACACATTTTCTGATAGCAGTCATCTCTATTTCACAGGAATCTTCTGTGTTCTTTTTGAACTGGGGACACAACACAATACCTCAACTTTCAGTGGTCGAATCTATTTTATTGTGTTTTGAGAGGATTTGAAACCAAGTAAATAACATTCGGTCAGAATTAAGCTGTTAATCTTGACAAGCTACTGATGAGAAGGCATCTTGTTCTTCTTCCTCCCTGAATTTCCCTTGTAAGCGTGAAGGTCTAAAGAAGTACGACATATCCAAATTCACCCCAAAGACCAAAACCTCATTTTGTGGAGGAAGCACATATTCAATCATGCATCCTGATAATACCCACAAAATGTTGATGTTCAAGACAGATGTAAAAAGAAAAAAAAGTGCCTTCTCTAAATGTAAGTAATGATCTGTTTGAAAGTATACATCCTATAAATATACCTATCTGCATGGCTGCATCAAGGAAAATTTGGATGTATGACAAGGGCAATGATAAAATAGCAGGCGCACGTATAAGTCATTCCCCTGCATATAATCTTCTTTTTGACATGACTACAATAATCTCCTGTCTTTTCTTACCACATCCCATTTTTTGTTTTGTTTTTGTTTTCACTGACTTTACTCCAAGCTGTGTTTTCTCTGCTCTCCAGTGGCATCCACTTAACCTTTCTTCACCAGCTCTGCACAAAATAGGGCTTGTATTAAGTGTCACGGTTAAGCACTGGTTTATGCAAGGCCAAAGCATTTTATTTGCTACTCAAAATACCTTAACGGCTCACATTCTCACATGTTTCTACCTTGCAACCAAAGCTCTTGGATATTTTCATTTCAGTCGAGTACTTTTATTTTATCGTGATCCTTCAACTTTCCAGTGGACTCATTCATCACATTATTCACTCCGTTATTATAAAATTTTATATATATATAATCAATGGCAGTATCCACGATGCACTGCAGTTTGTTTATTAAGACATTCATTAGTCCACCTGAATAGTTTTGGTTCTGAGATTTTGCAAACTACCAAGACATAGTGGCACTTTAAATCTTTATATTAACAACAGTATTGCTGTATGACAATGCTTAAATGTTGTGTATTGTTTCACATGTTGACCACTTTACGTTAAAGATTTAAAGATTCATCTCATAAACCATAAATGCACCAGTACATGCTAAATGCTGTCCAGTCCTTGTTGAGATTTTTTCACAGTGCACTGATAGAAGCTTTTGTCTTTTCAGCTTTGTTGCTAAAACAGGTTTCTGGTAAATCCAACAAAAGCTGACTGGGCATAAACTAGTGAATACACTGAAATCCTCCAACTAACAAATAATCAAAACCGGGACGGTTTTTCTAAGAAATAATTCAAAACTGAAGTAACCACTTTACAGCAAAAACTTAATGATAAGCTATTAAATGCACTTTTATCGGTCACAATGACACAGAGAAAACAGTTTGTAATTTTGCTGCTCTGTGAAAAAGTACTTGACCATTTCTCTGAAAAGGATTTCAAAATGCTCCTTTTACAGCCTGCATTTACAATACAATTGGACAGATGCTTTTCATGTACTTTAGGGTGGGTTTTAAACACCTCTATTTTCACTATATATGAAAAATCTATCTTTTGTTGACAGAAAGTCAAAAATGATTAAAAAAAAACATATATTTTAAACGTGAATGAAAGAACAGTCCAATATGCTATCATGCCATTCTCCAGCTGTAGTGTCTTTCCTTCATTTTCAATCAAAATGAACACCATCTATCTCTGTCTCTGCCTCCATCTCCACTCTTCCTTCAACCCATTTGTCGCTCGACCAGTGATACCAATTACTTCTCCCTTGCAAGTCAATCTTTTCTAATACTTGCACTCCCTATCTGCATCTCAGCTCCCTCTCTCATTGTTTCTTCTCCATGTTTGTGTCTCTTATTCTAATCCTCATTTAAATTCTCATCCTTCACCACCATCCTTCTAGCATCCATGACTCTGAGCAACTTCTGAGTTGCTCACAGAGTTGTTCGCCCATATTTTTGGAAATGTGCCATATTCTCTCCCTGGCCCAAACCCACAGCCATTAATTCTACTAATGACAGCTAAATGAAGCATGGAGATGAGGAGGCTTGTACAGAGTTGTGCACACAGGAATACACACAAAGTACAGATATGCACACACATAATATACATGCAAATACATTCACAGAGATTACACTTTTTCAGACAATAATTGACAGTGATTGAGGATTCTGAAAATCTTTTCCCATTCTCACCCAAGTCAGGGTGATGGGCTCATCTAACACAGTACAGTGTGTGCTGCTTCAGTATGTTGTATCAGAATGAATGGGAGAATGATGAGAAACCGTTTCAAGTTTGAGTCTATAGTTACTTCATAAGAGGATTATCTGGCATCCGCAAATAGAGAATCTCACCCATGTTTTGATTAAAGCTTGTTTTTGGGAGATAGAGCAGTTGAGAACTGCATTGTTGCAGCATCTTCAAACCTGAAGAATCATCTTTGGTAACAGTGTACTAAATATAGCAAAAGAGCTCAGTTCTGTATTATATGGAAAAGAACACAAAAATGTAATATATAGAACCTTTGCATATACTGTGTATACTGTAATGAGGCTCAAGAGACTACTTGTTCTCTTCCTAAGCCTTTAAGGGGAATACTTTATATTCGGATAGCTTCATTTTCACAGATGTTAGCTCTCCAGATATCTGTATTAAAATTAAATATACATGATTTAACATTTACAGCATAAATCAAATATTACTATATTTTTTTTTAATGTCATTACAATTCATTACATTAATAAAGTATATTATAGAGCTGGGTATTTTGCATATAATGGGGGCTTTATTGTCTGTGTGTTCTTAATTGAGGTAATGACTGTTTCACTAAAGCAGACGGTTAGGTCAACACTTCACTTTGACTTTAAAACTCTGCACAGCAATTTCAAACAGCCGCCTAGCTAACTGTGAAATATATTCAGCCTGTAGATTATCATTTTAATTAATCTTGCTTACTTGGTCGTGTAATTTAAACATTTGCTGGGTTAGCTGGATGGAAAGAGGAGGGAGGGAGGTAGAGGATGGTGGGATGTGTGGTGTGACAATAAAAGGATGGACGCTGTTTGCAGTAGGTGTGTGTGTATGTATGTGTGTGTGTATGAAGTGGGCAACTATGTATGCAAATTAGTATCACCTTCAGAGGAATAATGCTATTCTCTGCCTTATTAAGCCTGAAAATGCCAAAGAGTTTAATCTTAAAAAGCTTTGAGGAGTAAATGGGTAAACTGAGGATGTAATAGGATCACAGTAAACAGTATTGAAACTACCAAATCCTATTTCCATGAGAAATGAGAAACAGAGGTGTTGCACAATTCTGTAAACCCCCCGATTATGTTCTGTACTTCCATTTGCTCATATGCCCAAAGGCATTTATTTTTTATTCTAACTGCCTGTGATGTCTGGCAACTATACCATGATTAGGGAAAAGATTGTGATTATGGAAAATAAGAATAGTTGAGAGGTGTAATGTGGCTGTCTCCACTTTAAAGATAAACAAATTACATTACAAAAAATATATGAGGATTATATTGTAAATCATATGAAAAATAAAAAGCACTGCAATGAATTGCAATTACACCACAGTTCGTGCATTTATTCGGTTTTGAAATTAAGGGATGACAGAAACTGTCTTTTGTGCGAAAGGAAAAAAAAAATGCATTCATGAATTCAGCAGGGAGGTGAGGGCTGAAATAAACAAAGCCAAACTATGGTACAACACTGAGGCATAAGATTGAGACTGGGCTCAGTAATAACAGTTTACAGAGAGTCTGGGTTGGAATAAAAACTGATAAGCTTGCATAAGAAGGGTAACAGGGGAATGGCTCTGGATGCTTTTAAGTTAGATAAACACCTGGGCAATCGACTAAATGATTTTTGTTCAAGTTTGATAACCGTGATTTCACCAAATTAGATACAACACTCTGACTCTTTCATCATTCGCCATTTTCTTCACATCAATGTCAATCTACTCCAGACATACTGAGTTAAGAGTGCAGAACCTGTCTACAGGTGGCTAGGTGCAGAAAACTTGATGAGCTCTGTTGCTGCTTTTAATACAGATTTGCATAATCTCATAAGCTTCAGGAGGTCTCTAAGCATTGTTATTTCATTCTCCATTCTTGTCCTAGGAGAGTGATACTCCAAAAATGTTAAAATGATTTTATGCCTGTCAATAAGGAGCAACATTTGCACACAGAGGTGTTGATCATGGTGTTTTCACACTGCTCCCATTTCAGCAACACTTAAGTATTAAACAGTCATCATAAACGTTAACCTGGATAGTGCACAGTTAGCCATTTAACCATTAGCTATTACCTGATAGCCACACAAAGTCACGAAAGTAGTCACAAAAAGAAATATGCTAATCAAAATGTCATTTCCTATATATAGAATATTTAAAAAACATTTTAATTGTAATATTTTAAAGCATAAAAGTGCAAAAATGCAATTATTATTAAATTGGCTTTATGTGGCAAGTTAGTAAATGCATTATTTTCAAATACTGTCTTTCAATCAAAGGCTTGTTTTTATATAAATAAAGGTGGGTTAAAGGGTTATAATTTTTACGTATTGAAATTTGTGTATTAAAATGTCCTTGACAGCCAGGCAGTCATAATTTGAATATATGTATCGTCAGAGGGACTTCTAAATTTCTTCATGAAGTACAAGCAAATTCAGAGGGATAGTGTTCCAGAGAAGGCATACATGAAAAGCAAACCAGCTCAATGGAAACAGGTATGCAATTCCAGTAAGGATTTCACTCTTCAAGGGTTCTCATGTACTCCTCCACCAATTGACCATGGAAGGTTGAAATCTCTCCTGCTCCCTTCTTTACATCATGTGCACTAATGTACATTTTATCGTGAGGTCTTTACCTTACAATATACATGACTTTGAGATGACTGTAGTAATGTGGTGCTATATAAATAAATTGAATTGAATTGACTGTCACAGAAGCTAAAAGAGACACATCTTAAATGTTGCTGACATATAAGTCCCATTTTAGTGAGGAACTTGATCACGGGATGTTAATGGATAATTGTGGGGCTGGGTATAATCTACTAAATTCTTTCAAATAAATTTAACAAAAACAAAACAATCTCTTTTATGCTATATATGGCAAATAACACTGTTTTCTTTGAAGTACTTTGAACAGTTACGCTTTTGCTTAATTGTACTTGGTAGGATTTTCCATATTATGCATTTGTTGTGTGATTTATTGTTGGTGACAATATAACAACAAAATATAAAAACAATGCATTGCAGTCAGGTGTATAACTATCTAAAAAACAATGTTGTTGTTTTTTTAAAATAACCTTTAAAATCCCAAGGGTTTTTCTGTGGTTCCTGTTCAAAAATGACATGCCCAAAATCAATAGAGTATAACCCCTTATAAAACCCATATTAACAATAACATATGAATGTCTGTGAAGGTTCTCAGTCATCCAGGTCATCGTAGTCAAAGGAGCTGGCAAAGAAAAGCGTCTGGACTTCTTTAAGTTGCATGAAGACGTTTCACCTCTCATCCGAGAAGCTTCTTCAATTCTAAGGTCAAATGGTGGAGATTCCCAGATTGGGACCCACACCCAGTTTCACACCTTGGCTCAGGCGATTAGAGGATCATCAGGGGGTCCTTTTGTCCCTCTGTGGGGGGATACTCCCACTAGGTTTATATCTGGGACTCTCCACCATTTGACCTTAGAACTGAAGAAGCTTCTTGGATGAGAGGTGAAACGTCTTCAAGCAACTTAAAGAAGTCCAGGTGCTTTTCTTTGCAAGCTCCTTTGATCAACATATGGACATTATCTGTGCAAAGACTGATGCTGCTAAAGTGAAACAGAGTTAAGTTAGAGAGGTTTTCAGTGAAAACATAGCCAAGTGTTTTGCAGTTTGGCACATTTTGGCACAGTCTCTGAGTGCTGAAATTCCTTAGGTAATGAGCAGCAGAAATGATTCAACGTTATTTACATGCCCTTAAAATGCTTGATTTTGAATTTTTTTTTTTTGGAAGAATCACCCACCCACACACGTATAATGGGCCTTGTGTGAATGTAATGCAAGGTGAGAAATACACATAAAGTTTTCGAGGCAAGACAGCAGAGGTAAGAGAATTCATGCTACTGTTTTTTCAAAAGTAAAGCATAGTTTTGGTCATCTTTTGTTGATTGTTCAGTGAGTTTTGGTCAGAGCGTGATGAAAGTTGCTGTTTTGGAATCTGTATGATGTCAGCTTTTAGAAAATGTATTGTTTTTCCGCTCACATGCTGTTGGGTGGTTTGCACTTACGTCATTTCACGAAATGTTTACACTACCCACTAATTTAATCGTTTGCTGTTTTAGTTGTGTTTGGTGGTCGTAGAAATGGTTTATATGAGCTTTTAGTTGAGATTCTAACGTTCCTGTGGATACCACACATGTCTGCGTTTACATAACAGACCTGGCATCACAGCCCGTGCCCCTGGAACAGGGGCATTGGGGTTTAAGATTAAATTTGCCTCTCCACACCATCATAATGGATTTTATACCATATAATATTATATATAATACTGTATTATATCTACTATTACTAGTAGTAGTAGTACTAGAACATGATCAGTCATTCTGCATTTTCCAGTTCTGGCCACAGATGGCAAACAAAGTTTCCGCTATGGTCTTTCTATAAGAACTTTTTTTCATATAAGTTTCAACACTTAACAGTGAATCAGGAATAAAAGCCTGGTATGTCTTAATTAAATATTTTATGACATTTTATGTTTTTCAAATCACATTAAATGCTCTGGCATCTAACCCCTAACCCTTCCTATAGGAAGTGCAGCCTATCAGAGCTCTGATTACCTGTCAACATCTATGATGTGAAGGGTCCATCTTACTCTTGAGGAGGATTTAAAACTTTGTTATTAAAGGAGTCCAGAAAAGCTCTGTGCCACTGAAGTATGACTTTTGTCCAAGTGATATTGAAGTGAGCTGTTAAGAATATCCCAAAGTTTTCTGTCGACAGTAGTTCTCATTTTCATTGGTGTTACCTCATATTAGCCATAAGCTGGTATTAGCTAATATGAGCAGATAAACTTTAATATGTGAATGTAATCAATCTTCATACCAGGGAAAGCTTTTCTTAACCACACTGAAGCCCTGATCGTGATTCTGGCATACTGCTACCTTATCAGTGATGGGTCGGTCGCAAACGAAATGGCTCTTAGAGCCGGGTCTTTGACGTGAACGACACGAGCCGGCTCCTTATTGGAGCCATGGGTTTTGTTTTGTTTTTCTCTCAGCTTCCCTCTCTCTCGCCCTTTTTTTCTGCTTCACTCTGCACGCGAGCCTTGTGCTTTGCGCTGTGCAGAGGGGGGAGGGGCGGTAGTTACACTCAGTAGCACAGGAACAGAGCGGGAGGGAGAGAGAGAGAAAGAGAGCCAGGGACAACAATGTCACATTACAAAGGTATAGTAATCATCCACAACTATTTTCAGTTGCAGATGATAAAGGATTCAGAAAGTTTATTCATGCAGGCCCATATGACAGAGAATGTGCATCTTCTTTTTGTTTTCATATTATAATTTATATTTAATTGTGTTGTGGTTTGCAGTGTTTTGTGTTGTTTCACTTTAAATTTGTAAAAGGAAAAAGCTGAAAATTTAAATAGTTAAAAGTTGAAATGTGAATAGTTGATTTTTGTATTATATGATTTATTTATTACATTTTATGTGGAGTGAATAAATAAAAGTATATTTACGGTGGCCCCTAGAGACAAAGCACATACAAACTTCAAATCACGTACGAACTCTGAAGCACGTACAAACTCCAAAACACGTAAAAACACGTACAAGCTCCGAAGCACGTAAAAACTCAGAAGCACATAAAAACTCAAAACACGTATAAAAGACAACAGAAGTGCTCCAGGATAGTGATGTGCGGATCGATCCTGAAATATCGATTCCTCCGATACCAATCATTTATGTTCTAGAATCGATTCTCACATTAAAATATCGATATTTTAGTAATTTAGAGTAAATTTGTAGTTTATCATTAACAGGAACACAGTGGAAAGAAACTATAACATTCGGATTGCCTACATTCAAAGGAACTACTTCCTCTTCCGCCTTTCATAGTCATGTGCGAAATACGGCTGTATAAATGTCTCGCAGCCCCTTGGCGTGCGCACTCACAACAATGGCTGAGCGTAATTGTGCGGATGTATTTTACCTCCACAAACAGCTGAGCCGTGGTTTGCAATAAATGTGGCAAAAAAAGTGAGGTGTTGTGGCCATACTTGCCAACCTTGAGACCTCAGAATTAGGGAGACATTCAAAGGGGCTGTTTGGGCGGATAAATATATTTTACAGGGTTTATTTATCGGATAAAATACGTTAAATGTCACCGTTATTATTGGCCGGCCCGGAAACAGCGGGGGTATCCAAATTCAGAGGCTGCTTCCACCTGAGGACCGGCCTTCGCGGTCTAAAGAAAGCCGGGTAGTACGTCACGAGCTCCCTCGGTGGAGTGAAACTCTGCCGTCTGCTCCTTGCTGTCTAAAATATAACCGGACACTGACGTAAACTCTTCTGTTTAATCAGTTTTCTGTTTGACGTTTATTCAGCTGTGTGAAAACCCCGGAGGAACCCTCCCGAGGGAATAATAAAGTTTAATTTAATCTAATCTAATAACTTTAATCTCAGCCAAACCGATTTACTCACGAACAAATAAAACACTGAAAAAGCCAAACAAGAACATTTTTAAGTTATCAAAGTGACTTGTACATCATGTTTAACCCGAGTGGTGAAAGACCGCGGGGGTTTGAAGACGATGTGTCGGTCGGCTCAGATATTTGAAGTTTACACAGCTACATTCTCACCTGAAAATATGTTAAAAGTTTTTTTGCGACCCAGAAAGAGAAATAAGAGTGATATTAAAACTAAGTCGCTGCCGTCATTGTTGGAAACTGGAATTGGCTGGGCCGCGCTATGAATTCTGCGATATGGTTTTTCAACTTTGTTGTCCGGGTGGAAAATCTGGAGAAAGGTGGGATTCTCCCGGAAAAATCGGGAGGGTTGGCATGTATGGTTGTGGCAACATCACTAACCTTGTCAAACACCTCAGAGTAAATCATATCACAAAATATGACGAGCGTATGTTGAGGCGAACTGAAGAGGAGGAGAGGGACAGGTGCTGCTAGGGTGAGAGTCTCTCACGGAGTCCTTTAGTCCTCCAGGCAGGCAAGGTGTTCAAATAGCACAAAACTTTAGTTTTTTTATTTCTATATGATGAACTCTGCATTATTAAGTGATAAGAAGAAGGTATTCTGATGTCCTGTAATCATTATGACGCTATAATTTGAGATACAATAAATAAAATCCGTTTTGTACAAAGTATCGGTATCGGATCAGTATCGTCGATACCACCCTGAATATTACTTGGTATCGGATCGGAAAGGAAATCAGTGGTATCGCACATCACTACTCCAGGATGCTAGGGGGCAGTGTTGAGCTTTTGTTACCTAGTGGCAACACAAGCCAGCAAGTACCAACGACCGGATTTGGTGTGTGGTAGTAACAGGTAAATGAACTTTTTTTTTTTTTAATTATTTGAATATATATGAGTGCTTGTGTATAAATACACAAACAATACACATATGCTTTCATGCTTTCAATTGTGTAATTTAAGTGATCTAGGTAGCTCTGTTTTGGAAGTTCAGTTCATGCTAGAAATGTGTTTTGGAGTTTGTACGTGTTTTGTCTCTAGGGGCCACCGTATATATTTATATATAAACATATATAAATAAAACCACTTTTTTTTTTAACATTAGTAATTCCTTTTGTGCATAATTTTATATTATTGTTAATAATAAATTAATTGAAGCAACAAAACAACCTGAAGAGCCGGTTCGGAGCCGAAAGAGCTGGCTCTTTTTAGTGAGCCGGACCGAAAGAGCCGGTTCTCTAAAAAGAGCCGGAAATCCCATCACTATACCTTATAACCAACTATTGTTGCTGTTGCAGTTATGGCTTACTGTGTGTTGTTCTTTTCCCCCTCTCTCTCTCCAGGGGAGGATCACATATCTAATCTGTTCACAATAACTTCACTGCAGTGACATTGGGAGTGAATAATTTGTCCATGTTAATGAATATTTTCTTATGTTAGAGGTTTAACTTAAGTTCAGGAGATGAGACTTGAAGTGAGGGGGAAGAGGTGAGATGGTGATGAGGGAGGAGAGAGTAGCAGTGTAGGAGGCAGATAAAGAAGAGGAGGAGGTGGAAGCAGATGAAGATGCTGTAGAGATGACAGAGAGTGTGAGCAGAGAATATACTATATATACTATACAGAGGGAAAGGGTCAGGAACAGTGTAGATAAGAGACTGCGGCACCATGGACTGCAAATCCAGCTTCTCCTTCCATCAGCCCTATGTGGTTCAGACATGAAAATACGTGTCCACTAATTTTCTTATTGTCTTACAGTTGTGGAACTGATGAGTAGATATATTAACTTTAAAAAAAAGAAACTGATTAAGACCAATTTCAAATCATTTTACCCAGTTTTGTTGCCTATTGAAAGCACACTGGAACTTTAGGGTTTCAGGCATATGTCTGAAATGTATGTATTATTATTATCACTATTATTATTAGGAAATTAGGGTTTTTTTCATCTATTTCATATTGTTTAATGAGGGGCTGGTGATTCTCAATGGATCATAAAAAGCTATTTGTTATCTTCAGTTCATAAAGACTTTAGCTGACATTTTCAATAGATTTTTTGGATATATTTACTTTTTTTTAGAATGTTCCCCAGATTTCAGCTTTCTTTTGGAATTTTCTGGAATTTAGATCAGTCTAACAGAGTTCTGTTTCATTATATAGTCCCCCAGTGTAGAGCCCAAAAAGTAATGTGAAAATTGTCTGACAAGCAGTGTCATGATCAGATAAGGCTTGTTTTTCATCAAAAATTCAGTAAAGGAATGATGTGGAATTGATTGATGGAAGTGTTGAACTGCTATTTCGTAACTGTTCACTGGAACGCTTAGTACTAAGTCCAAACAGAAGAAGGAGACCATGAGAGAAATGCCAAAATAAAACTACCAGAGCAAAAGCAAAAACTAAAAGGAGAAAAAAAAAGTAGGTGATCATATCATTTTTCCTTTACCTTATGATATAAAGTGCCTTGAGGCAATTGTTGTTGCGTTTTGGCACAATACAAATAAAACTGACTTTAATTAAATTGAAGAGCAGATCAGATGTTGCTAGACAACAAGTTCCTGCCAACTCCTATGACTTCTGACAGATTTCATTAGAATGAAAGAGAAAAATATGACAGAGGAAAGGAACAGCTCATCATCTGAAGCACACCACATGTCAAACATGGTGGAAGTAATATTGTGGCATGGATATGTATGGCTGCTAATGAAATTAGTATTTATTTATGATGTGGTTACAGAAAGAATCATTAGGATGGATTCTGATGTGTATTGGTAGTGATTCAGGAAAGTGCTGCCAAACTGATAGGACAGCGCTCTGTAGTGCTGGTGGATAATGGCAAGCAACCATATTGCAAAAGAACCCAAGAGTTTCTCAAAACAAAGATATAATATTCAGTAGTCAAGTTTGCCACCTAATCTCAGACAGGTTGCAACTGAAAACAGCTCCAGAGAGGAAATACAACATTTCATATTCTTACAGATTTTAGATTTTCCTGCATATATCTTCTATAGTCGTACTTCCTAATACAGTTAATACAATACTTTTGTAAAGCACTTCCATTAAAGCGAAAAGTGTGCTACTCAATAACATATTTGAGTACAAATCACATCGTTGATTACAGAGGCTGAATAAAAACCTAAAAAAAACCCCCAACTGTCTTTTCCCTTATATATATGGACATAACTGTACATATAGGTAAATAGGTTTTTACTGCTTAAATGTAATTTTACTAATATATATTGCAAACTTTACATAATATTTAAATACTTTTACTGCAAACAAATATTTTATACTGTATCATTTTTGTGTACTACTCCTACTAAAGTAAAATTATTAAAATGTTGAATTAACTGCACTTTGAAATGGTCAGCTTTTCTAGTTTTGTCTCACTCTATCTGTCCATATCTGTTTTTAGAGTCCATTCAGGTATAAAAAAAAAACAATAACCTCCTATTTGTTCAAAAATATAATCTCATCTTTTGCAGGCTATTTTATAACTACTAAAGCTGTAGTGCTGAACTGAACACTTTGTATACATCTGCATTTTTAGAACAAGAGCAAGAACAGTCATTAAAAGCACACACAAAAACTCACAAACACCCACCAAAATGCAATTATTAGTATGGAAGAAAAGTAACAAAAAATGCTGAGGAATAGGTTACTGAATTATTGAGTTTATTGACCTCTTAAAACACTTTACATTATAAGCCATATTGATCACTTCACACCCATATTTAGTCAGCACTCTAATACACACAGATGACACAGTCAGGTTTTTTGATAGGGTGAGTTATTTGCTGAAGGCCACGTTAGCATGGAGATAAATAAATGGCATAAAGAATATAAACACAAACTTTTGATACTTTTTAGATTGTTCATTCCACTTTCTTTTTATTTATTTTTTTCTTTTACAGCCAAACCTCCACTCTGTTCAGCACATTTAATTATTATTAGGTGTCTATTAGATTCTAACACATATCAGTCATTAGTTGTACAATGACCAGCCAAGTTGAGCAAATACCATTACATTTTTTCCATGATCATGTTTTTCTGTTGCATACTTCTTTTCTAACTGTAGACATGGCAGTTACATGACCTAGTCCATGGTGAAAATGAAAGTTAATTAAGTTTTTTTTTTTCTCTCTGTCCTCACGGCAGGGAGCTACATAATCAAATATAGTTATGCCGATGGCATGAATTAATTTCAGCCTGGAGTGAGCTCTCGTGTAAAAACCTGATATTTTGGGAGCTAATAAGAAAACATAAAAATGTTTTTTTCCAGAACACTTTAGCCACGGGTGCTGTCACATCCCAATGCTGCAAATACTGTGTTTCTCTCTCCTCTCTTTCTCACCTTACTCTGGGTGTCTATTCTTTTTATTATTTATATTTTCAGCTTCAGAACAGAGCTTAGAGAAATAGGTAAAAACATTGTTCTTTCTTTCTTGACATGTAGGTACAGTACCCCTACTGACATATGCATACCATTAGTGCACTGGGGTATTCAAACTCATGCCAGAAGAATGCAGTGATCAACACATTCATATTCATCCAATAGGTCTTTAGAGTGACACTTCTGGCAAAATGAAAAAGAAAAACATTAATGTTTTTTTGATGCATACTTGTTGCTATGTAGCTTTGATCAGCTCATGCACTCTGCATCCTGCTGTGACTGTCACTGCTGTCTGACAGTGAGCTCCAGCTGGGATGTATTCACTAACTGCTAATGTTTGCCAGACTACATAGTTATGAGAAGGGAAAAAAAGTGCCAGTGCACTTTGGCTGCCTGTACTTTGTGAGAGTCGTCCTGTTAGCTGAACACCAACGATGAGCTCCACTGTTTTCACAGTCTATTTAAGTGATCGTAAATGGAGTTAGTGAATATGTTCCTGGTAGTGTTCCAATAAAAGTTAACTAGGATATTGGTTTCATTTTCTCACAAGGTACAAGTTGTGTGTCAAATGTGTTCACTTCCGTTTATCAGTGCCGTGTCAGGAACACAGATAGTAGCTGAGAAGCTGACCAAAAACATTATGTCATGTACTTTACATGTCAAGCAGCCAACAAGAGACAGCATGTCTTGTGAAATCACTTCCACATTTTTCTGTTACTTTTTTGCATTATGTCTGGGAGCATTCTTTCAATGTGTCACTAGTTTTTCGATATCGTACGGTAGGTTTTGCGGGTGGGACATGATTGGTAACATAGAAGTCACCAATTGAATTGTCTTACCTTACACCTGCTTTGGCTTAGACTAAGCAGGTGTGACTATAAGGAAACCAATAAGGGGATGAACACATTTTTTATATTTATATATAGGGGCAGCACAGTAGAACAGCTGTTAGCACTGTTGCCTCACAGCAAGAAGGAGTTCAATTCCACCATCAGGCCAGGGTGTTTCTGTGTGGAGTTTGCTTGTTCTCCCAGCGTTTGCATGGGTTCTCTCTGGGTACTCTAGGTTTCCTCTCACAGTCCAAAGAAATGCAGTTAGTGGGGTTAGTTTAATTGATCATTCTAAATTCTAAATTGCACATAGGGACGGTGTTGGACTGGTGACCTGTCCATGGTGTACCCTGTCTCTCTCTCGCTTTCTCTCTCTGTAATGCAAAAAGATCAGTGTCATACAAATATAATCTAGCTTGGTTATATGTTTTTACTGCCAAATTTCACAGCATAAGGCCTTTTCATTACACGCTGGAGGGCAAAAAAGAAAATCTGACACAATGACAGTATTTGCGACTTGTGATTTTAAGCATAAATTTCACAGCTTTTTCGGGTGATGAGATGCACACAGAATGTAGTACATAGCCCGAGACTTACCCTCCTTGTAAATTTGAAGTTGAGCCTAAACAGATTTCCTCACATGCAGAAACTTACGCCTCACACACCACTTTTTCTCTCACATTCGCAAACACATCTCTGCCTTCTTCCTGTTCCCTTTCTCAAGTCATAACTGTATAAAGAACAATCATGATACCATTTTCATTACTGCATGTCCTTTTCAAGTACAAACCTCCTCCATTCAAGGCATTTTTATGATGAGAGAAGTCAGAGCACCCACCAGCATACAAAGAATAAATAATAAAAAAAAAAACTCCTCCCATCTGTGCTCATTTTAGACTAAATATGAATTGGACCATGAGTCCACCATTTGAAGCGGTTTTAGCGTCTGCTGTGCTCGGCTATTTGATTTGGACACCAGCTCTTGGCAGCCAGAAATTTATACAGTAAATGAGAGTTTTGGCTGCCGCGGCCAGCAAATTAAAATTGGATGAGTTTCCTTCTTTTCCCTCGTCCTCTCCCTCTTGGCAACATAGATAATGTTGTGCTCAGTTTTCAGTGCAGGTCTCATCTTGTTTTGGGGACATGTTGACTTATGTGAGGCAATCTGTAAACAGGAAACTTTGAAAGAACGTTAGAAAAATAAAATCTGAGTGTTACTGTAACTGAAAACTTTGAATCTCCAAATGAGTCTAATCTACTATTATTCTGCTCAACTACAACCTGGTAATAGTGACACTAATAGTCACATTTTTCTGTTACTTTCTAGCATTATGTCTGAAAGCATTCTTTCAATGTGTCACTAGTTTTTTGATATCGTACAGTAGGTTTTGCGGGTGGGACATGATTGGTGACATAGAAGTATTCCTTGTATTCCTCTTTCTGACATGAAATCCACCATTACAATGTCTTTTTTGTGACATATACACACTTGAAAAAATCAAACCCCGAAAATGTACCACTGTACTGTAGTGTATTAAATTACACAAACTCAAATCAGGGTTAAAGCAGTGACATGTTCTGATGTCTTAATGAGGATAAAGGCTTTTCTAGGTCAGTGACACTTATATTCAAATTACTGTGAGCAGGCGGGAACAATATTTAATGCTAATGTTAAAACTGTGTTGGGAGAACAATCGAACAATAGAACCTGGTAATAGTGACACTAATAGTGACCTAAAATTTCATATTAACTTTTAATGCAAAGGTTTAAAGCCAAGCTTTTTGTCAGGTTTCCATTGAATTGCAAAGTGGATACACACTTCACACACATATGCAGGCTGGTGTTACACAATTTTGTTCAAACACTAAACTTTGCTTTCCTTTCTGTCACCCTGCTAATCTCTATGACACAAGGCTTGTCCTGAGGAGAGAAACTTATCGCAAAGTTAATCCAGACTCACATTTTCTCCTCCCTCTGTTGGCATAGTCTGAGCCCACAAGGCAAGTGATTTGAAATTAAAATGATTGCACTTTATTCATCATGATAGGCGCTCTGGGGCTGAAGCACAAACATATGTGAAATCTTCTCACTTAGACATCAAACATTCTCATATTTACTTCTATCTGTGTTTGCTGTTAGCTCTTTTTGGATAGTAAGAATCAGTACATCATTGATTAACTGCTTTGATACTGCAAAATCCAAAATCAATTTAAGATACATAATTCAAAGTTTTTACATGTGAAACATTTGGCTAATTAAGTTAATTTTAGTGGCAAAACAAAATTAGACTAGACTTAACTAAGAGGGTTCCAGTGCCTGTGGTGGCTGGCTCTTTGAAGAAAATGTAAAATGCACTGCATAATTCAGGATCAATTTACATCAAAATTATGGCGTTTGACCCTACTGGCACTAAGCAGTTCAGAAAGCACCTTGTAGCAATAATTAAAGACTAATGGGATGACTCTTAAAATTAAAGCCACATGCTAAGTCATACAGGCTGTCACATTTACAAGTCAGTGTTTCCACAAAATGCATTTTCTGTCTTCTTTCATCACTTTTTTTTCCACAGATCTAATTTGGATTGCTGAAAAAGTGGTACTGACATTTTACATTACAAGATGTAATCGCGGACAGTTAGTTCAGATGTTTGGGTCAGTAATGTTAATAGACTAATAACTAATTAGTCCAGTTAATTAAGCCTTGAGCCTACTAGCTTCAAGCAGAGATAGAAGGAGAATATGGAGGCTTGGTAAGATTATTTCTTTCTAGGAACAGGGAATATTTTCTTGAAACCTTTACTTGTACGGGATGCCAACAAGCATCATCACTTCATGACTTAAAGCTTTCCATTTTCTCCAGATGCATGTTAAAAATGCAGCCACCTAAATGTGGCTTTTGAACTCTCTGGAGTCCATGGAGTAAATTCCTGTTTTAGGTTCACTTATTAAATGTTTCTTTTCTAAATATATCTATCTTTGTAATGTTTGTCCTCTTTGAAAATACATTTCATTTTGTTATCCTGGATTGAATTATCACAGTTTCTGTACTTGTTCCACCAATCATCATGTCAGTTACCTACTGAAAGCTACTGACAAAAACAAAAGCATTACGCTGTTCATGCTTGTTATGCACCATTGAGAATTATTTTTTTTCCTGCAAACCTCAGTATTAGTGAAAACCAGGCTTTATAGGGAACCAGTCTAAACACACATGGTGTCATTATTCTGTTACTAATCTACTGTGCAATCAACATGTGCTTTGTATGATTGAGATTTTGATAATTTTCCCCAAAACTTTCTGTCCCTTTTTGTGTTTCTAACATTCTCACAATAAATCACACAAATGTCAGCTTTGTTGTTGTTTGTCGACTTTATTTTGGTTCCTCCCATCCCCTCCTAGCAACACAACTGAGTATTAAAAGCTAAAAGTGGAACCATAAACATGTGGCTCTCGTTTCCAAGTGTGACACAACCAACATTTTAAAGATTTTTTTCCCCCTTTAAAAAAAAAAAAAAAAAAAAAAAGGCCACTTCACAGCTCTAAATCTACTCCAGCTTACATGTGGCAAGAAATGTGTTTTGGGGCCAAGCTATATGACACACATGTGTGAAAGGGCAAATCTAACTATGAGCAGTTAAACAAGCAAGTTTTAGGTGGCTTGACTTTTGACCCCGAATCAAAGGCTGGTGAGAAGGAGCTACCTCTAATGAAGGGTTTCAGAGTGGAAACTGCTGCACCTCCCATCATTTAGAGAAATTACTCTTAAAATGAAAAACTGCTCAAGGAGAAAATTGCTAAGCTTTTATTTACTCAGAGAAA
Organism: Copadichromis virginalis; assembly: GCF_057382275.1. NCBI lineage: Eukaryota > Metazoa > Chordata > Actinopteri > Cichliformes > Cichlidae > Copadichromis > Copadichromis virginalis. The sequence goes on along the minus strand of NC_140624.1, from coordinate 39,054,653 downwards.
GTTGACTAAATACACATGCTATTTTTTTTAACAATTTAACACAGCTTCCCTTGTCACCTTTTGCTGGTTCAGCTCAGTTTTAATTATTTATATAGTGCCAAATCACAACAACAGTTGCCTCAAGGTGCTTTATGTAGGGTAAAAACTCTACGAATCTCCTCTGAAGTATTTCAGTGTGAAGAATCTCATGAAAAGTGGGGTTAACGAAAGTAAAGAGTAGCATGTTTGACACCTGGCAAAGTCATCCCATCTAATCAAATGATTTTCCCTTTTAAAACTAATAACAGCCTCATAGAGATCTTAGGATTGGGTTTTATTGCTATACCATTGTATTGATCTAAGCATCACATGTTTGAAAGATGCAAGTCAGCTGAGAAGCTGGATGAAACACAATTAATACAATTTTGCAGTATAGAAAATTTAAGTGAAAGAGTGAAATGAGATATGTGAGTCAGGGGTTACTGTGATTGTGAGTTAAGTGTTGAAACATTGCATGATTAAGTTATATAAGTGTCTCTAGTTTTGAAAACCTGTAAGAACACTGTGCGTTGCAAAAGAATTAACAGAAGTGGATTGCCATAAACCTAAAAGAAATTAATTATTTTCTTGTGATTAATGAAGTCCTTGTGACTCTGGAAAAACCTTTTCTCCGCCACACCAATGAGGATGACATTTGTGGTATAAGAATGAAATGTCTCGTCAGTTGTTGGATGGATTTCCTTGACATTTGGTGGGTACATTCATGCTCTTGTCTGGATGGATTTTAATAATGTGAATGATCCACTGACTTTTCATTTAGTGCCATCAGGTCAAAGTGTTAATTTCTTCAGCACTAATTTTAGTAAAGGAACGCATTTCAGTGTTGTTTGTTGTTTTTGCTTAGTCTCACTCAGTTTTGTCACCAAGACTATGCAAACTGCTCAGCTTAATTAAATGAACCTTGTTGGAGAGTGGGTTGCATGGGCAAAGACCACAGACATTATAAAAAATGGACAAAACCACAGTGACAACACCCACTGGTTTTCGGTTTACTGACGTAACAGTCTAAAAAAAAACAAACGGTGGAATTACAGTCACCTAAACTGAACAAATAAACTTTCTCAATGGCCTGTGGGATATAACAACTCAAATAGTGTCAGTCAGAAAATGCTTAAAAAATTCCCCCAAGGTATAAACACAGTTACCTATGTCCAGACACCTGTGAACTAAAGCAGCAACACCCCAACTTCAGTATGCAGGGGGAAGAGTTATAAGAAATTCACCCTTTTTTGAATAATTATAAATTATCACGTATGAAAAACTATCCATAGAAAGACAAAAGCTTTCTTTGTACTAGGATATAAATATGCTTTTTGAAGATGTAAAATTAGGCATTTTAACAAGGGAGTCTAAGGGAGTTCACACAGTTTTGGAGCCAGACTCACGTGGCACCTAGGTCTGCATTTCTTGTTACTTTTGCATTGGGGTAAATTTTCAGCTTCAGAGGTAACACTATATGGAATGAAAAATAACTAGGATGCAGATAAATATTTATTATTTTAAAAGTTATCAGACACTTCAGTGGCAGGGCCATGTCCTTCTTTGCATATGTTAGCATGGCAACATTTCCAAAGACAGTAACAATAGTTACTGTACCAAATTATCCTCATTATGTTTATATTATTATGATTAGCATGTTACCAGGTATTACCAGCATAAATTAATTTAGTAGAAAAATATTGAAGAAAATCCAATTAATTTTTCAATCCCATTGCTCTATTCTTTTTATAGAAGTTTGGAAGTGTGTGTTCTGTTTATGCCATCCAACAGTGCATATTAGTTTAAAAAAAAGGTTAATTTCCTGTAGGCCTACCTCCCAGGCAGTGTTTTCCAAAATATCCTTGATGGAAGAAATGTGCATTCTGTGGTCAATATGGTTTCACTACAAACGGCATAATAATCGCTGAAAATGGGAGTTGATTAAGATCAAACAGGTCATCTGTTCCAGTGCAATAAATTTGGTCTCTGTGATTATGTGCCCATGTTGAAAACAATATGGAAGTAAAAGGGAGACTATTTTAAAATAGGAAATGAAACCGGAACTTGCACCGACAGACATGTCATTCTGAAACAAGTTCCACAATAAAACTTTTAAATTAACTAATGGGGTATGCAGTTTTAATATACACAGATGGATTTTTTTTCTAATTTTGCATGTCTGCACCAACACAGTGGATGTAAATCAAGGGCTGACTCTCAGCTTCATTGCAGAGGGTTTATCATCTATTTAAGAATTGCAGCCTGAACAGTTGGGCAAATTAACATCATTGTAACTATAGGGATTGGTTTTAATACTTGGAATCAAATTATCTGCAGTCAATAAGTGTCTGTACTTTACAGCCCTTGGACATCACCAAATGCTGCATTTTCAGTTTCTTGAAATTAAAAATCTGGAACAGATTCCAGCTTTTGAACTGGCATTTGTTAGGTATTGAATTAATTTCTCAATATAAAATTCAAAGAGGTGTTGATGTTGATGAAAGATATTAGGCTGAAAAAAAAAAACCCACACAAAAAACAAAAAAAAAGCCCACAAACAGGACCTTACTGCAACCCCTTCGCATTTGAATTCATTAGAGCATCTCTATACACGTTGAGAATGATCAAGACTCCTATTAACTTGGACAAATGTTGTGAAGTTTTTTCTTAACCAAGGTAAAAGATCTGCAATCATCCACTTTAGTCATCTTCACTGGTCTCTCAGGCTGTTTTTGTGTTCCTTAAGTGATGTGTATTCCTTTAATGCACCAGATTGTTGCATTGAGCATAAAGTTTTTGCTCTCCCTCCAAAAGGGATCACAGGGATTATTTTGTTTTTTGCAGCCTAATGATGGTGTCCTTTGTCCACAACAACACCTAGTTGAACTTTATATTGAAAATCCAGTTAACAGCTATCAAATGCCACTTCAGAAGTTGGAATCAGCTCCAGACCTTTTATCTTTTTAATTTGTCATGGAACTAAGAATAGGCGTCACCTGACCATGAAACTGTCATCAGTTGTCCAATTCCTTCAACAGTTATTCTTTTGTTAAACCCTTTGGTTTCCTGTTCATCTACAATGTATAGTAGTGGCCAATCCCCCATACTCATAAAGCATGATGAGAACTGACAAGAGTAAAAAATATTATGAATCATATGCTATGGCATTTGCAGTCATCTAAACATCTAAACTAAAATTAACCCTTAAGGAACATTTTGTTTCAACATGTTTGACGGCGTTCTCCAACACCATTACCAAAAACCTTACATTGAAATATTAAAATAATTGTTTTCCATCTCTCTAGCAGTGTCATACACTTGCAGAATCAATACAAGGCACAAAGCTGCTTTATTTGTACTTACTGGCCTAAAACCTTACTAGGAAATTTTATGTTGTTCATTCCTTTACTTTGCTACCTGTCTCCATATCTTCATATACATATCTAACCTAGATTTTAGGGCTTTAGGTGTACTGTAGAAACTGGAAACAGATCAAAGGAGATCAAAAGAATCTTATGAGGTGAACTCTCACAACACCCTGCTGCACCTCAGATGTGCAGTATGCACAGAATCAGAGCAGAGCCTTGCTTTCTTGTAACTTTGCTGTCTTGTAATGGTTGCATTTGTTTTAAACCCTCTCACCAGTGTTAAAAGATGAATGGCACCTCTGTGCTGGTACATATCTTTAACAGTAAACCTGAAAACTTAATTTCTGCTGTTACAGCCTCATGCTTTGCTTAATCAAAACTTTCAATTACTTGGAGCATTCTTTCAAAGGTACAATACACGTTTCATTCAGTTTGGCCATCTTTTCTGCTATGTTATATAAACATCTATGACGGAGCTTTTACTTTTAGAATCTGCGTACTGTGTAGGCAGTTAGTGATACATTTCTCCCCACTCTTTCTCTTCCCTATATGACAAAACACTCAAGTAAGCTCTTAAATAGTAAGTCCACCTCCATATCTTCTGCCTCCTCTGAAGGGGCAGTACACATTTTTATTTCTGCTTAGCTATCTGGCTGGTATTCTTTCTGTTATATGTCAGCTTCACCCTTTCTAATTATCATTTTTTGTACCATTCCCTTTCACCTTTGTCATATAAGCTTTGTCTACATATGTATTATCAGTTTCCTTCTTAGCTATCCTAATAACATCTTTTCCCCTTTCCCTCATAATTAGTGGTGGTGGGTCTTTTACTTAGTTAATTTAAGCACATTTAGAGTTGTTTTAATGATGCAAATACATTGGCAAAACATGAACTCCTAATTACATATCTTAATATTCTACTTACACTGTCAATTGACAAATTAAATTATTTTTACAAAATGTAATCAGTGGGCTGTTGGATAACTACAATATTCCCAAAGTGATTAAATTAAGTATAAAGATTCAAAATGAAAGTTTCTGGAAGTGGATAATTAGGGACTGACCTATCAGTAACTGTTTCGCAACAGTAAATTTATACAAGCTCAATAGATTGAAAAAAATATTTCCAATTATAACTATTTTGTTGGCTCCATTACCATGTGCATTTAACTTGTGCTGTTGTTGCCTTTGAAACCGCTGCATTCAAGATGGGGAGCAGGACCCAGTGTGTTGTTATTTTCAAAGAGACCATGGTGTGTCAACATGGCGATAAAACAGCAATAAGTCTGCTATACAACTGGTCAGTGCAGACCGACAGATTATTTGAAGAAACCTGTCATTTATAAATTCACATTTGCAGACTTTCAACAATCTGTCCAAGAGTGACTGCAGTCAGGCCGAGCTGTATGGCAGTTGTTGAGAAAGGTTGCCTCCCACCTTGAAAGATGGTTTATTAGATGATCGCTGCAACTTGGTGTCTGATATCGAGAAATGCAGCTAGTGGCTGAACAAAGCTGGACTGAAAGACAGCACAGAGGCACTAATCATGGCAGCACAGGAACAAGCTCTAAGTACAAGATCCATAGAGACTGGGGTCCACCACACCAGGCAGGATGCCAGGTGCAGGTTGTGTAGAGATGCCCCTGAGATAATCCAGTACATAATAGCATTCTAGCAAGCAGGGCATACATGGAATGCTATAACCTAAGTAGCTGGCATAATATACAGAAACATCTGTGCAGAGTATGGGTCCTGAGGAGCTCCCCAGGATAGGTTCAAAATGCCCAACCTAAGATTGTGTGTGACTTCCAGATAGAGACGGACAAACTGGTGACTGTTGTAATCTGAGCACTCAGGGCAGTGACTGTTGAAGTAAATATGTAACACAGATAGGTTAGAGTTAGGCCAGCTCTTCTTTCACTGTCCTTTTCTTTAAACTACTCCAAATAATGTATTTTGGGGACGAAAACTCAAAGTATTAGTTTGTTGGACACAGTAAAACATTTTTTTTTATAAGCAAAAGAAACTAAACCACCTCTGCAGTAGGGCTGGGCCATATCATACCGTTCACGGCAATACCAGCATGGCGGCAATGGAGAATGAGAAGGGCGAAAACGGATCGTTGAATGAAAGGGATGAACCAGAATTGGTTTGTAAAAATGCTGCAACTTTAGTTGTTCACTGGTTTAGCTTTCATCCGTCAGATACACAACAAAGCACTATTTTTGGTAGAGCATGCTAGCGGGCCGTCGTTATTACCGTGTTTTTTTTGGAAAATACGGCACACTTAAACTCAATCCTTTGATTTTTCTGAAGATCGACAGGGCCCCTTATAATCCCGTGTGCCTTATGTATGAATTCTGGTTGTGTTTACGGACTTCGAAAAAGATTTTATGTGGTACACGGCGTTCGAAAATCTGTCAAATGTTTTAGTACGACTTTGCTAAGCTACGAACCCGCACCGCTTGATGGATTGTCGGAGCATTACGGCTAATAATAATACAAAGAGAGACAAACTAGGAAGCAAATATAAAAGAGCTGACAGAGAAAAAGAACAAATAGACAGGGAAAGTGTCTACCTTATCATTTTGAAAAATTTATTTTAGACATGATCAGATCTCACATCACAATTGTTTTCTATTTCTCTGCATTTTGCTCTTAGCGAGTCCTTACTCTGCTTTCTCTCTTAGTTCATTAGGGAATATAACTTTAACCCACTTCTATTAATCATAGTAAGAAATAAAACAAAGAAGTTTAAATACATTTTGTGGCACCAGTATTATTGTTTGGATTTAATCAAATTTGATTTATATTAAAGTCAGAATGATCAAAATTGTTCTTCTCCTACATGTCCTACATACTCACAATATGGTGCAATATGTATCGGTTTATAAGGTACTGACTACCCAAACATACCAAACATGTTGTGTTTGGTGTTTAATTAGATTTTTTGAGTGGAGTATAAATAAGGAATGGAAAGGCTGATTTGTGATGGGATTGCAAAGACAGGTACTCGGCACGGTCCCAATTAAATATTGATTGGCATCGCTCTAAAAATTTTCAGATATATTTTAAAAAATGAATTCCTAATGCTGTTTTTCTCACAATTAAGGAGGGTTGATCCTGCTATATAATGTTGGTATGATTGCTGGATAAAAGAGCTGCAACATTTTACCAAGTACACCCTTTTTCCCCCACACTCCTTCAGCTTTCTGCTGTGAATTTAACAGCATTGAAAAAGTCCTACTGCCACCAGTCATTGTGTCTCAAAGATTTAAAAAAGAATCATAGTACAGCTTAGTGTATACTATTTTATAGTGATGGGATTTCCGGCTCTTTTTAGAGATCCGGCTCTTTCGGTTCGGCTCACTAAAAAGAGCCGGCTCTTTCGGCTCCGAACCGGCTCTTCAGGTTGTTTTGTTGCTTTAATTAATTTATTATTAACAATAATATAAAATTATGCACAAAAGGAATTACTAACGTAAAAACAAGTGGTTTTATTTATATATGTTTATATATAAATATATGCGGTGGCCCCTAGAGACAAAACACGTACAAACTCCAAAACACATTTCTAGCATGAACTGAACTTCCAAAGCAGAGCTACTAGATCACTTAAATTACACAATTGAAAGCATGTGTGTATTGTTTGTGTATTTATACACAGGCACTCATATATATATTCAAATAATTTTAAAAAAAAGTTCATTTACCTGTTATTACCACACACCAAATCCGGTCGTTGGTACTTGCTGGCTTGTGTAGCCACAAGATAACAAAGGCTCAACACTGCGCCCAGCATCCTGGAGCACTTCTGTTCTCTTTTGTACGTGTTTTGAGTTTTTATGTGCTTCTGAGTTTTTATATGCTTCTGAGTTTTTACGTGCTTCGGAGTTTGTACGTGTTTTTACATGTTTTGGAGTTTTTACGTGTTTTGGAGTTTGTACGTGTTTTTACGTGTTTTGGAGTTTGTACATGCTTCAGAGTTCGTACGTGATTTGAAGTTTGTATGTGCTTTGTCTCTAGGGGCCACCGTAAATATACTTTTATTTATTCACTCCACATAAAATGTAATAAATAAATCATATAATACAAAAATCAACTATTCACATTTCAAGTTTTAACTATTTAAATTTTCAGCTTTTTCCTTTCACAAATTTAAAGTGAAAAGAACACAAAACACTGCAAACCACAACACAATTAAATATAAATTATAATATGAAAACTAAAAGAACATGCATATTCTCTGTCATATGGACCTGCATGAATAAACTTTCTCAATCCTTTATCATCTGCAACCGAAAATAGTTGTGGATGATTACTATACCTTTCTAATGTTGTTGTCCCTGCCTCTCTTTCTCTCTCTCTGGCTCTGTTCCTGTGCTACTGAGTGTAACTACCGCCCCTCCCCCCTCTGCCCAGCGTAAAGCACAAGGCCCGCGTGCAGAGTGAAGCGGGAAAAAAGTGCGAGAGAGAGGCTGAGAGAAAGAAAAAAAAAAAAAAAACCCCCACGTGACGGCTCGCGATAAGGAGCCGGCTCGCGTCGTTCACGTCAAAGAGCCGGCTCTAAGAGCCATTTCGTTCGCGAACGACCCATCACTACTATTTTATATGCCACGTTAAACCAGACAACACTATACAAAAGTACAGCCAAATGCATATCTATTTAAAATTTAGAATAGAGATTTTTTTAAAAATCTTACTTTTCTTGTTATACTCTGTTCGGAAGGTGGGGTACAATGCTTCCAATTCAAGCCTGATCCAAATATGAAAAATTCACGACTATTTTTTCTCTCTTTATATATATTGCATAAGCTCCTTTTTTGTGCTGAGTAATTAAAGCTGGTGGCTGGAGATGGATGAAACAGCTAGCTACTTGTTGGTCCACATCTCCTTACATCTGTTTGGACTACTGGTTTACAGCAAGGGAGAGCCATCAGTTTGGGAAAGTCAAAGGCAGTCTCTGAAATTGCTGTCAGACTTTCTGTTAGCTGTTTGATCACACACTCTCATAGGAATTAGCGACTTGGCCCTATCATTTTAGATAATATTTTGTTGTCTACTCATGGCATTGATACCTCATCCAATCCTTAGCCCAACCAACACCAAACCAGTTTAAGTCTCTGTTTTCCAAGACATTTTCTCTTCCCAAAACCTTTTCTATATCACTTCACATCACATCATCATACTACCTCCTTCATTTTCATCTTTCTATTCTCTACCTAGTGGCCCAATTCCCTTCTTCCTCCTCCCTCCTTTTCCCTGACTACTCTGCCACACTTTCTGTCCTGGACCCCACTTCTCTGTGGTCATGAGAACTGAAGAAAACCATTGCAGTTGGAAACCGCTGTCAAATTTAATTTAAAAAAATGTTGCTCTCAAGGTTTAAGCTTCTTCCAAATACAGGCTCCTGCTCAGAGGGCTGTAGGCAGTAAAATGTGGCTACAGAAACCAAGACTTGTAAATCACATCTTGATTGAAGGCTTTTTAAGAGCACACACACACACCTTAACAAAGATGTTCATATCTTTGCAACCATGTTTTTTTAGTGTGCATACATGTATTGTATATTGTATTATTATGTGTTATGTAAAACAATTACAATTAACTTCTGATGGCATTAGCACACATAACAATTTACATATTGTCTATTTGTCAATGTTCAACAAATCGTATTGTTTTTGTATGCGAGTTGAAATTCCTTGGACTTTAAACAGTGTCATTTGTTAAATCGGCGAGACCCTTAAAAGCACTATCTGTCCGTCTCATAAAAACATGCTTGTGCAGGACGCTCGCCATATTCAGGGGTAATATTATCAGTAGGCATAGTTTTACCTAAAGCACACACTTTCCTTTCTTAAATCTATAGCAATGGTGTCTAAACCTAGCAACATTGTGAGTGAAAGCCAGAATCTGCAGATTCACAGTCATCCCACTCCATCCACCTACATGTATGTTCTTCTAAATAATTAGGAAAAGTATATTTAGCTTTTAGCCACTTAAATAATCTTTATAAAATATATTACCAAGCACATGCTATTATATTATTTCCCAGCCTAGCAAAGGAGAACATATGTCAATCATTTGTCGTACATTCTGCTTGAAATTAGACCTTTTTTGAGCCTTGCCAGACCACCATGAGAATTTGTGGGCACTCTTTGATTGAAAGTCTAAAGGATGGAAATGTGTTCTCTGGGAACTTAATGCACTTATAACAAATGGGAGCAAAAGTTTAACTGAAACCATACATTATTCAATTCATTCATCTAACCTGAATCTGCTTAAAGACCAAAGTAAAATTAATACCATGAGACCACAGTTGTGAAGACTGTTTTCCATAAAGTGTCTAATAAGCATCTTTTGGAACTTCTTTTGCAGTATTGTAATGTATATGTATAATTATTTCACTGTATAGTTGTATATGTTATTTGCACACTTCCTTTCAGATACAGATGATAGACACAGAAATGTGTTGGATATATTGGATTTTAAAAAAAGAAAAAAGTTGAGAAACAGATTTCTTGAAAAAAAAATGGGGCGCAGTTTGTAATATCTCAAGTGACCAAGGAAATCTCCAAATAAGGACAGAAAATAAGGGGAGAGTAGATGCTTTCTTCCTTCATTTTAACACCGAGCTGCTTTTGAGGGTGTTGCTGAATCCCTAAGTGCTCCAAGTGGAGCCACTCAGAGACAGAAAGAGTATAATACTGTGGTTGTACTTGGTAGCTCCCAGGTGTGAAAAGTGTATAACTGAGTGATTCTGAAGGAGTTTCTAAAAAAAACGAGGATCATCTTCACTGACTATAGTCACTGGGTATATTAAAAACAAAAAAACAAAACACATATCCCTAGTTTTCATGCTTACTCGCATTTCAAGAGCCCTCAAAAAAGTTTTTGTTAACACAAGCATATGTGTCAACTGACACATATTTTTTCTGCATATATAGTATCATAATTCACCCATGACAACAATGCTGACCTTTTGGATTCAAAGGGAGAGTTGTTTTGACAATTGTTCTGAATTTGTCCCAAAGCTACATTAATACATCACAAGGATACAGGAACGGAGGTGCTGCGCGCAAACGAGGTGACAGAAATCTTGAAGTAGTTCTATCTTATAGGGCGACCGTGGCTCAGGGGGTTGGGAAGCGTATCTGTAACCGGAAGGTCGCCGGTTCGATCCCCGGGCTCTCTGTCCTGGTCGTTGTGTCCTTGGGCAAGACACTTTACCCTACTTACCTACTGGTGTTGGCCAGAGGGGCCGATGGCGCGATATGGCAGCCTCGCTTCTGTCAGTCTGCCCCAGGGCAGCTGTGGCTACAACCGTAGCTTGCCTCCACCAGTGTGTGAGAGTGAATGAATAGTGGCATTGTAAAGCGCTTTGGGTGCCTTGAAAAGCGCTATATAAATCCAATCCATTATTATTTTAAGAATTATAATTACTTCAATAAAGGCCAACCACCAGCTACTGATGTAAAATTGAAACAAGAAAATGCATACTGTAGCACCTAACCCCAAAACATACTTTCTAGTAGGGCTGGGTATCGTCACTGATTTCTAGAATCGATTCAATTCCGATTCACAAGGTCCCGAATCGATTCGATCCACGATTCGATTTAATTCGATTTAATTCGATTCGATTTAAATCTGGGAAATTTTGACAGTCAGAAATATTATAATTCAGATCAGTACATTTACATATTTTTGTATCAATAAAAAGGAAGCTGACACTCGCAAGACTTTATCAAAGGTGTGAGCGTCACAGCAGATGCTTTTGTGTCAAAGTAGCTGAAGATAAAACACAGAAAAACATGAAGGTGATTTTCCTGGCCTGGGATTTTATAAAAATATTCTGCAGTACATCAAAAACGAAAGAAAACCATTAATCAACATATGAACATTACCTCTGAAGTTACAGCGGTTTTATTAGAGACACGGTTAAGCGTTTTGCATTTTGAATAATTTTAAAAAGTTTAAATTTATTCAGTATTGAACAGCAGAAATGAGGTTTTCTTTTCGGAAGAATGTAAAAGGGAAAAAAACAGCGGCTGACAGCGCTGTAAACAACAGTAGACTTGTGTAACAAGCAAGCGAATAATGAAGAAAGGGAAACTGTTCTTGAAGTACAGAGAGAGTGTCACGGACCGCCGGGGCAGACCGTGTGGAGTGAGTGGAGGACCCAAGAGCAAACAGAGGTGAGGACACAAAACCGGACTTAACAGAAGGCGAGCCTTTATTTAGGGCCGAAAACATAAGGAACAAGGCAGCAAAGGAACTGAGGGAAAACCTGAACATAGACTGGGAAAACTATGGCTAAACAAGGTACAAACTAGGACTAGTTGAGGCTGGGGAACTATGACAAGGGGTAGGGGAGATAACACAGACGACGCGACACAGACTACATGAAACACAGAGACTAAATACACAAGAGGGATGATCAGGGGAAGTGGCCACACATGGGAACACAGCTGACACAGATAAACATAACAAGACATGGCAGGAGTAAACAACACTGACGGGAGACTGTCAAAGTAAAACAGGAAGTACACAGAGGTGCAAAGAGGAGGAGAGAGAGAGAGCACGGGCATAGTGGGCTGGGGAAACATGGAATAAAACATAAGGAGAGACGAGGGCTCACAGATACACAGAGGGGCACACAGGGGGCAAAAGCCACGAATGGAAAACACTAAGGGAACAACACAAGAGGGCAACTCAGAAAACATGGCCTAAAATAAGGAACGAAATACAAAAATACAAAGAACTAAGAATACTGGGCCCACATGGCCCAGGACCATGACAGAGAGAGAGAGGGAGAGAGAGCTGTGCATCGCGGTGGAAGCAAAACAGTAAAAGTCAGAGTGAATTCATGACGATGTTTATGTGAAGCGTTTGGATCTTCTGCTGCTGGTTCGGTCAATATTGTTTGGAGAGAGATCAAACTAACAGCTTTAGAATCGGCTCATAAAGGGCGTGAACACAAAGCGCGGACCCGCCGACAGATCAGAATCAGCGAGCTGTCGGCTTTCAGCCCCGACTGTGAGAAAGGCGACATCTCACTGATTCTGATCCGCGGGTCGCGCTGTGTGTTTAAGTCTATGTGCAGAATCCGTGTACCTGCTCTCATTTACTGTCTTAACTGTTTGGTGGTTCTTGAAATTTTGTGAGATGTCACCAGAGATTCTGGCATTTCGGGCAAAATAAATTTATATTAAAAAAATCGATTCAGGATTTTAATGAATCGATTTTACGTTATCCAAGCCAGAATCGATTTTAATCGATGAATCGATTATAAAAACCCACCCCTACTTTCTAGCAGTTATATATGATTGTCAACCAAGCAATTTTTATACCAGTCTACTCAGTTAAATACCCACTGTTCCACAAAAATATAATTAAGGCTGTGTAGATTAGGTTAATAGATAAGGTCTAGGGATCCCAAACTTAAGTGTCAAAAACAAGAGTTGTGGTCTGTCACTTATTTTAAAAAAAGCCTTGTTGCCTAATCATACCGCCTTTTTCCCAGAGTTGTTTTAGTTTCAGTTCATCAAACTGGTTTACCTTGCATGAATTATGCTGCTGTTTACATAATAACACTTCTCAAGTCTTTTCCCATTTGCATACATACACCCACACACATAGACATGAGTGCATTCATATTTATTCCAAAGGAAGGGCACATGTGATTTCTTAAAGAATTTAGGTGTCCCCAGTTAGTTCCTGGTCTCATGTAAGGACTCCATGCTGGAATGGAGCTGCCATTACTCCTTGTGCTGCTTTGCAGCTTGAATGGCCTTGCAGCTCATCTTAGGTCTTCAGAAGAGTAGAACAAGGACAATCTTCAGAATATATTCAGGACTGCCACAGACGGTGGGGAAATATGAGATGGGTATGGCTGAGGCTAGCTGGTTAGCAGAAAATTAACATTCAAAATAAGATTAAGGCATTTCTTTTGTTACATGGCTATGGTTGATCTCATCTCTACGTTAAAAATCAACTTTAAACTTTTTTCTAGCTTTAAAGTATATTTTAGTTGATGTTAATATGCCTTTGTGGCCCACCCAAGACTCTATATGGGAAAAATAGTAACACTCATACACAAACTTCTTTCATCACTCTTGTGCCCCTCTCTCTTTACATCCTGGTCACTCTAACCAAAATATTGACGTTCATTAGTCAGCTCCATGTCAAAGGAAGCTAAAGGATTAGATTCAGATGGTGGAGGGGAAGCCAAAGGGCAGCTAATGAAATCTGGGCCACAGAACTGGGGCTGAGGGATCTGAGGGAGTAAACTGTGGTGAGCAGGACACACAATGCTTATGCATGATTATTCTCTCTCTGTCTCTCTCTCTCACACACACACCCATATATTTAAAGAATCCGCAGACATACATGCAGGCTGACTCATTCAAATACCCACATAAAAATATCAGTATACAATATGCATATGGACCTACACATGCATAAGGCATGTAGAGACGGATGTGTTAACACACACACAAATTCACACAGACGGGATGAGGCAGAAGACCACAAGGCTCAGCATTGAGGTTAGGCTTCGTTTCATCTCTGTCTGAGGCCTAAATCTCCTCAGACAGGGGCCTCGCTTTGACACATACCCCCAGCAGCCAAGCTCCCACCCTGGCATGTGTGAAGTGCTGAAGAAGTGGTTGACTATGGGTTTTTTTATGCATTTAAGATTTTTTCCCATCCTGTTTTTATCTTCCGTGCTCTAATAAAAGGGTTATTTTTTTCCTTTAGGTATTTCAACTGCATGTCTCTGGAGTATTTCATTGTGTGGCTTTGTGCATTTGTAAGGAGCTGTAGGGGCTGCATGTGTGCATATCTTGATGTAAAATGTATGTCTAGCGTTTCTCTGTCATTGTGCTTCTGTGTCTCTCTTTTGCCCCTTAACACACAGCAGGATATTGAACTGTGAGCTGGCTTAGAGAGAACACAAACTGATATTCATCTGGGATAAATATAGAAACCAGACACTTACTTAGGCCTGAAACTATGAGAGTTTACAAGAGCAAGAAAGGTTTGAAGCAGATGGTCTTTGGTTCGATGTACGATAACACTGTGCTCTTTTTTCACAGCTTAATAACGTGACTTTGTTTTTTGCATTTTTTTTTAATAATCAGTTCAAAGATTCTATAATTATTATCACTATTATGAATGTTTTGTTTGGGTTGCATTCTAACTTATTATTTTGTGCAATCAGAAAAAGGTACACTTTACAATAATTAGTCGAATAACTCCATTCAAAGAATTTACAAATTTAAAATTCAGGAAAATAATCCCATAGAACTCACCGGGACCAATTTAGTTACTGTGAAATGTTATTTGACAGAAGTCAAAGTTTGGGCATTTAAAGCCTAAAGTATGTGAATAGTCATATGCTATGCGAGGTAAATGAGAAACTATGTCTTTTAATTTTGGAATTAAGTACCCTATTGCTGATAAAGAACAGGAACAGGAAATCGACTTTGGTTTTAACAAAGGCCTAGATAACACATTTGTAGATGGAGGGTCGAGAAAGCTAACAAATTTAAAGTAAAATATGATCATTCTGATCCGATCAGAATGATCATATTTTACTTTAAAAAAGGTTTCAAAGGTAAATATAAGCTTTTTGTCCAAACTCTGTAATTTAAGCAGTATGTAAGCAATGCACATTTTCCAGCAAAACCCAAGCTACACAAGCAGCATATAAGAACGTGTTGAAAAGAAAGCTTATCAGAAAATAAAAGCAAAGTACTCGCTGTTTCTACATCACATTAGTTATCAACGTCTGATAACATGATGAAAATGAATTATGCAGTGATTGCTTTGCTATTTAAATTATGTTAATGCAATCATCCTTATCCAATTACTATGTTTGTGACATCGATGTACCCTTATTTATCCAACATTATGCCACTAATAGTTATTGCATATGCATTGAGTATTTTATATTCAAAGATGATTCCTCCAGCTATTGTACACATTATTTTACTGTATGTCCTCAGACTGAAACTTGAAGTGTTGACAGTGTGATAGGCCAAGCATTCCTCCTATTCTTTGCTTTTTCTTTTTTTTTTCTTTCAAATTGTAATTTTAATTGTAATAAGGATTAAAGAGTGTCATGGATAATTGAAACTGACAAACAGAGCATGTTGCCAGCCACACACACTGGACTAATCTTCTTCTTTATTTTGTTTCAACTTCAGTGAGCCCTCTTCCTGTTGGCATGTTAAACATTTAGAGCTAATAAAACATGTAGTGGTGGCAGGTATGGGGATTATATAATTCATCCTTTTTAAACTTGTGGTTCAAAACAAGACTTTTTTTTTTTAGTTCTATCATGCAAGGTGGGATTAATTGGAAATGAAAAGTATATTGTGAATAAATACACCAACAATTTGATTAATTAGAGTCACAAGCTCGTACTTACACTTTCTACAAATCTGTGTTTCGTTTAGGAGAATCATTTTGTATATTACCCCTGTTGGCATATAACATTCTGTCTTTATTCTATGTCATTTGTTGAGCTTTATGCGCACTTTGAAACTAACAAAACAAACTGTGGTTCTTGTTGGTTTTTTGGGGGTTTTTTGCTGTTTTTTTTGTTTTTAAAATTTTTGATTTTCATCATAGCAGTCTTATATCCATAGACTTCTAACTACTCTAGGTTTTCCACCTCATGGGTTTGCTTATTAAAGATCTAATGTTCATGTGTGTTTAATAGTTCTTTACCACTGGTGTGTTTTACATTTTTGTAACCAGCTGTGAGATCAGTTATCAAATGAAGACAATCAGTTCATGAAGTTCTTCTTATGTAATTATTACATTTTTTAGATGTGCTGTTATGTTATTTGTTGCACACTTTTTTATTAGTTTATTCAAATGTATATTTTAGATTTACAATCTGTAACAAAATTGATCTCACAAAACTTGTTTTGTCAAATCTTAGATGAAAATTAACAACTTCATCAGGAAATTGTTTATTTGCCATTACTGCTGATGTTGTAGGATGAGTCAAAATGATGTTAACAATCATAAGTAGGTAAAGTTAATATGTTATTAACAGCTATCTATATTTAAATGTATTTAGTAACACTACAGGAAAATTACAATAGTAGGTATGTGGCATGCTCATTATTTTAAGGCTCCACGTATAACGTTGGTAAAGTGATTCAACTGACATAAATATTTTACTTCATAATGATAGTAGCTCTATTCCAGCTGTAATTTGCCTCTAAGGATTCATAGCCAAAGATTTTGGAAAAAAAATTTAATCAAATACAGGATGACTTTTTTTTTGCAGCAACTATCTTGGTAATCAAGCAGATTATTGTATACAAAAATACTTGAATAGTAGTCAGATGAAAGCTTCAGCATTTCTGTCACTCAGATCAAGCTTGACTTAAGCACAAATGTCTTTTGCAAAGTCATCTGCCCATGTTTCTTCCTATTTTAAAAGGGACATCATAGAGTTGATACACTGTCATGTGGCATTAATTTTTTCATGCTTCACCTTACTGATATGCTTATGACTGTGCTAAATTGCTGGCAATTTTCAAACATTGATGTGATCCATTTGACTGGTGCTGTTGGAAGAGAAACAACTTGATTGCATGTAAATCCTCTTTGTTATGAACCTTACTGATGACATTTGAATTGGAATCAAATCACGCTGGATATAAAGATGGTTTCAAAAAGGCACAGATTGAAGGCAATCAAAAACTATACTTAATCCAGTTAGCATGAGGCTGGTGTAAAATTAGCAGTGCTACTGCATGTGGCCTTTTGAACATGTCAGCATTGATCATTAGAAAAATTCTCCACAGTTGATCGGAGTAGGCACAAGGCCCCAATGAAAACAGTAAGAATAAATGGCATTACTGGAATAACAATAGTATCGTTTAGTATATGTATTTAGTATAAGTGCACATGAGATGTTGACTGAACTCTTAGTAAAACTGTATGATGTTGAATTGTTAAAATTATATTTGTATAAGATTGGCAAGAGACTTAAAATCTGCAGTTTAAGAATAAGAATGAAATCAGAATTGGCATTAAAATGTTGTTATTATAGAGTACTTCGAAAGGGCACTATTCAGGATTCTTTTAATAGGAACTCTTTGTTGCTTATTTTACTATAAAGGCAGAAAAAAATGATCACACAAATTTTTAATTTTAAAGGTACTTTTGTTCTGTTATCTGTGATAATTATTGAGTTTGTCAGTTATCTACCATTAAAATAATTGAACACATAAAAGCATTAGGAAAGCATAACTGACACCTCCAACCTTTTATGTTTTTACAATATTGCCATCAGAAAAGACACGGAATGTATCCCCTTTGTCAGAAGACAGAGTGAAAAGGACGCAAAATGAGGGCAAAAAGAGAGAGAGAAATTTAAATACAAAGGTGGGAAAGTAACAACAAGGAGGGAAGGAGAGGGCGATGAAGAAAAGGCTGAGGAGCACAGATAAAGAAAAAAAACAGGGTAAGGAAAAAATGACAGGAATGCAAAGTAGAAGACGGTGACTGAGCGTGAAAAGACAGATTAACCTAGAAAATCATATATTTTGAATGAGTCAAGGAATAATGAAGAGACACATTAAATGTATTTATTAAAAAGGTAAGTAGTAGGTGACATTATTAATGCTACTTTTGGTTGTGCAAAAACAGGTTTATTAGAACTGTGGTTACTTCTGTAAGACTATAATATTTTTGTTTGACAAATATAACCTGAGACAGAGAGAGTACTGTAGACACATAGAAATGTTTTTTTTTATTAAACTTACATATACCTAAACTTATAAACTTATATACAAATACCTCACTATATATAAAACTGTATTATTACCAAATTGTACATTTTGCTTAAAATTAATAGTAATTACTCTGCAGAAAAAAGTATCCCTAGAATTGCTTTTGATGCCCCCATTAATAGATTTTAAAAATAAAAAGTACTAATGACCAATATTAAAAAAAAACTTGACCTCTGTAGGTCTAGTTTGCCGAGATTTGAACTTGTATTCCCGAATTTGGTGTCTACATCACCCAACTGCCCACCTGCCCGCCTGGCAGTGACAACACCCCATCAGCCTTTTACAGCTGAGGTAAAAATGAAAACCACATATTAGCAAAACAGCTGGTTAAGCAAATGATTTCTCATACACCCACACCTGCTCAACTTGCTTGTTCTATTATACCAGATATGATGGAAACTAATGTCCCTTCTCTATCATAAAGGCGTTCCTTGCAGAGTTGCTAAAATGAGAGCCTTATGGGACAAAATGCAAGGAGACAGATTGCTTGCTTCATGGAAAACCACTGATCACTCATACTAGATCTATAGATAGATAGATAGATAGATAGATAGATAGATAGATAGACTGTATCTACTCTGTATATATTATATATCCTTTTCACTGGATTGTGTCAGTGGTCTAACTTAAGTCGATAAGAAGATGTGGACAGATATTTAACACTGTGACACCAGCATAGCCTGCAGTGATATCATTGCTAAAGAGTTCTGATTTTGGGAAAGCAAACAATCCAACAGGCAACTCGAACCATACGCTGCATGGCAAACAATGACATTTTGTGGTCATCTTATCAGAGCAAATAAATATTGGCTTAGCACTGATGGAGGATTGTTGGCCAGATGCTGCTTCTGATTCCAGGAATCAAGTGCTGCAGGGCCCAAAGGCATATTGTTGCTGTTCCGCCAATAAGGAGGAATCCATCTCCCTGACCTCAACTAACTGATAAACACTGAATATTAATCATTCAATTTCTTGCTTTTTCTCTCATACAAACACATACTCACACCATCATCAATATATCGTCCTGTCTCACCAAAGAAAATCCTACTGCACCTGTACACTCAGCCTAATCTTTGTACATGTTTTTTGTATCACACGCAGTCATAAAAGTAAGGTACATAAACAATCCCTGCACATTCTTGAGTAAGAACAAGATACTGAAACAAAACATGGGATTTTCTTTCTTTCTTTCAAGAAGTAACATTTATTTGAAGATGTCTTATATTACATGCTGACTTTGCCAGCCACAAAGTCCTATTACATGATTCAAGCTAGTTCAAAAACCATATTAAATTGCTAATGTGATTCCTAGCCATGACAAACAAGGAACACAATAAAAGCAGTAGATATGACCACATTAAGTTACACAGACAGAGCTTCAGGCTTGCTCTGGTACCAGTTCATTAATGTGCTGCTCAGGCTAAGTAAAAAGGATTTTTGGTTTACCTACACTGTTGTCACTGTACCAATGGGGGAGGCAGGCATCAGTTTCCTTAGTTTAAAAGCACTAATAATTGATGGTATACCACCAGGTCAGCTCCAAGCACCAGATAGACAGTTATCAATTTGTGTAGAAAATCCATGGTTAACATTTAAATTTGTTGCTAGATCCACGGTAAAAAATTTAAATATCAGTCTCATAAGCTGGTTGTTATTTGTGTTTTCTGTGTGGCTGCATTTTTCCTCTGATTCATGTGCCACTTCCTGTGTGTGCGTGTGTGTGTGTGTGTGTGTTAAGCTATTAGTGAATAATAGGGATGGGTATCGTTTAGGTTTTATCCGATACCGGTGCCAAATCGGTACTTTTGAAACGGTGCCGGTGCTCAAACGGTGCTCAAACCGGTGCTTAAAGAATGGAGAACACAAAATTGGTCCAAAAACCTCTCATGTTCAGCTGGTTTTTTGTAAAAAGATAACAATGTTAGCCTTTTCTGCAGCTATGGGGCATATATGGTATCACTCTTGGCTGGAAGCAGTGCTTAAACAAGGAAAAAACACAAACTTTGTCCTAAACCTCTCATGTTTAACTGTTTTCCACTTTTTCTTTTAGCCTTTTTGGCCAGGGTGAAGGGAGTATCTGCCATCAAACAAGAAGACAGCCGCATGTAACTATGATGATGTTTGCTAGTTCACCTTACCTGCACTAATGTAATAACGTGGTTAGCCTACTCAACGTAAATTACACACGAACAACATGAAGCTACTCACGCAGAGAAGAACGGCTGCTGCTGCCATCATAATCCGTCATCATCCTGCAACACTGGCAGGGCTAGGGGCCAGGACTCTCCTCTTCGTGTTTTTGGGGATGTTGCTAACTCCGGGTCTGATAACAGGCACCACACCCACAGTAGATGCGCTCGGTGTGAGGTCTCACAGCAAGCTACTGTATCAAATATGGCGCATTTCTCAGCTTTTAAAAAAAAAAACGCTATGCGTCGCCAGGTGTTTCATCGGATTCTTGGTGTTACCTCCTTTGACAGTATCACAGTATCAGCTTAAAGCACTTGTTGCAGGCTGCTGAGTTTGCATATTTTGCTGTGAAGTACAGCCAGATTTTGACCGCTTCGCCTTGGACATTTTTAATCTGTAGCTCTGCTCTAACAGAACGTACGTACCTGGACCCGCCTACTATCCTCGGAAACGTAAAATGATTGGCTAGAAGTGTATCACAGCTCAGGAAAAAAAAAGCACCGAAATAAAGCACCGAAATGTGCGCTGCTTTTCGGTCTGGTTACTACCGTTTATGTCAGAACCGGTGCCATCATGGCACCGGACACCGGTACCCATCCCTAGTGAATAATTGTCTAGCAAGAAGAGAAGTCATTTTTAAGGGTTTTTTTTTTAATTTAAATTAAATTGTTGTTTAATACCAACTTCCTGCCATCAGAACGTCCTGAGCTAACATAATACCCTATAATACCACACTATCCACATTATTAAGAAACAAATTCATATTACATTTGTGCATTCTGTCACATGGATGTATAGTTTCATTCATTCCTATTCTAAATCAGGTGCAAGCCAAACCAGTTAAAAACAAACAAACAAACAAAAAGCAGTAAACCAAACCAGTAAATAGCATTCTTTAAGGTATTCTTTAAGAAATGTAAACCAGAGGTTTTAAGAACTTCTGGTTTACATTTGGACTTGTGCTAGCAGTCGATTTGTAGGACTACACTTTTGTGCAGGTTTCTGCCATATTCTTCCTTCAAACAAAAACCTTTTAATAGGAATATTTTTAGGTAATTATTTCCATGTATTTTTTTACGCACATTCACAGTGCTTTCATTAACATGATAATATTCAATGAGATACCGAGCCCGAGGCAGAGTTTGGCATCTGCTGAGAATTAAAGCGTTACAAAGAAATGACTGAATCCGTTTTGCTTAAAACATTCATTTTACTTTGTTATCTCTGGGTAGGATTAGTGCATGGAAGAGAATAAACTCATGACCTGTATTTCACGTTATTGAATTTCAGAGGGAAAATTTCTTCATAATAGTCCCAGGGACATTATTCAGCATACTCTGTGAATAAGAATTATCCATTTAATTTTGGTATAAACCTTTTATAGTGACATTTGTGGAAAAAGGGTAAGATTAGCATTCAGCTGAAATCTATCATTTTTGACAAAGAAGGGATGGGTATGCTTTATTCTGCTTAACATTGTTTGGAAGTTACTAGATGATCACATGTCAAGTAGTCAATTAGTATTCTATAGTATTAGTGTTGGTGGGGAGGATGTCCTTATTGATCACTGGACCTGACCAAATAGTTTTCCTATTGTTTGTAATGATCCTGTTGAGGTTCCTTTGACTTCTTTTTAGGTCGAAGTGGACCCTAACAGGCTTGTGGACATGGAAACTAATCTGGGCCTAAAACATCACTCGCACAGGCCTAGAGACCAGTCTGTGACCATCTGGCAACGACAGGTACTAGAGAAAGTTGGTAGCCAGCTGTTACTGGAAGATGCTAGCAGTCACTATGAAATTAATTGGCTAAGCCCCATTCACTCATGCCTAGAGACAAGTCATTGACACTCTTGTAAACACCAGTCACAAGCAGCTTGTTGTAGAGTTGTTAATGGTGAAATGGTAGAGACATAGAACTCTAATGAACCAGCATACTGAGACATTTTAAACAATGTCATGCTCCCAACTTGTGGGAACAGTTTGGGGATGGCCCCTTCCTGTTCCAACATGACTGTGCACCAGTACACAAAGAAAGACCCATAAGGACATGGGTGAGTGAGTTTGGTGTGGAATAACTTGACTGACCTGCAAAGAGTCCTTACATCAACCCAATAGAACACCTCTGGGATGAATGAGAACAGAGACAGTTAGCCAAGGCCTTCTAGCCCAGCATCAGTGTCTGACCTAACAAATGTACTTCTAGAAGAAGTGTCAAAAATTCTCAACTAAACAAAAGTTAACTTACTTTTTCTGCTAGGTTTATATATGGGTCTGTTTCCTTAAGGTTCAAACATAGCACAGAGAAAAGAAAAGAAATAAAAGAAATAAAAGAAGAAGATGGTTACTGTCAAAGGTGGGAGACTAGTGGGCATATTTCGTCCCTGTAAGTAGTCAGGAGGTTGATGATCCATACCTTATCTTGACTTTAACCAAATAAATTCTGACTGTGATTTTCCACGGGAAATGTGGAAAGTAACATTTAACCTGATTTGCAGTCCCAAATATAACACAAGTGTGGCTGATATTTAGAAATGTGCCTGCAGAGACTATCTGGCCTAGTTGCTCTAAATGGACCCTGACATTGGAAACTTTTATTTGATTCCTTGCATCAGTCTTTGAATCACAGAGTGGAGCTGTGAATGCATCCAATATTGAGTATGAGTTAAAGCATTTGTCTGTCAGGTGAAGCTTATCATGATATGTTGATGTTCACTGTTGAAATCAGACACTCCATGGGCTTTTCCTCTAGGCAAAATTGTGTTGGGGATCAAAAGAACAGAAGTCACACATAAGAGTAATTCAACTTAAGTATGAATGTTTTTACTTCTTATCCATTTCTTTATTTTTCCCATCACCCTGTTCAGTCTTTATATACAACTATAGAAACTTTTCATTCACAAAATTGAAATCCGAATTACTTTTTGTTACCTAACTTTGAACACGACTGATTGACATTTAGTAGATAAGTAAACAAAGTCATCCAGTTGCATTATTCCAAGGAAAAGCTTGGTGAAGCATTTCTGAAAGTATAGATGCTGGGAATTGGGATGTAGACCCCCTAGTCAATCCTTATTTCCACTTCAAGTACCAGCTGCAAAGCATCTGACAACCAAAGTCGAAAGAACTATCTTCAGCGACAAAAAGAACAAAGAGTTCAGCAGCAGATGGTGTGGACCCCAGAGACGTATGGCCTCCAGAAAGGCCCAATTTTTTTAATGCCATCAAGTCAATCTGAGATTATATGAAGAGACAAAAGCAAATGAAACAGTCTAACACCACAGAAGAATGAAGTTACCCTTAATGGCACCTCTATGCACAGATTTTGTTTGTTTGTTTGTTTGTTTGTTTTTTTTAATTTTGTTTACAGCCAGGGAAGTTTGTTGTTTTTGCTGCTGAAATGCAAAATGTAATATTTGAGGGTGGCAATACCTGCAGAGATTTATAATAAATCATTTCTATTAAACAACAAAAAAGTCTTTGGAAAGAAGATTGTCTTCATCTTTTTAAAGTGAGCATCAGATATGAAGCTCTTGTTACATATAATGAATTGCACACAGAGATTACCATTAGTAAAACCAGTCCATGTAGTACTGTAGACCAGCGGTCCCCAACCCCCGGGCCTCGGACCGGTCCAGTACCGGGCCGCGAGAGTTGAGGCTCAGGTGTGAAATGTATGGTTTTCAGGGTTTTTATCGGTTTTTAGCGTTATTTTGTTATCATTTTTATCATTAACTTGGTGGGTCTTTTCATGTGAGTTATGAATAAATCTTCTTTTTTTCGGTACCGGTACTAGTTTTATTTTGTTGTATTTAACAAAATACAACAAATACGTGACACCTTAAAGGCCAGTCCGTGAAAATATTGTCGGGCATAAACCGGTCCGTGGCGCAAAAAAGGTTGGGGACCGCTGCTGTAGACATCTGGTACTGTTTGGTGGATATTTAATACTGTAGCACCAATGTTGAAGTCTACTTTCCAATGTCTTACAGCTTCCAGAGCTATTCATTTCTTCCTTTCTATATGTTGCTGCTTCTTTCATAGATCCCATCCCATTATATTATCACCTGTTTACTCACTTGTACGTGTTTGTTTAATTTCAGTCACAGTTCATTTATTTCATAAGATGCACAAATTGTCAGTTGCTGGTTGTTGAACTAAAAATGGCCACCTGAATTATTCGAACATATCCCCCACACCCTATTATGGGGTCACGGTTCAATACAATTTTGAGTGATTAGAAAAATAAATAAATTGATATAATAATTAAATTTATCTTCAAAAGCATAATTTTTAAAAAATGTCAAAAATAAGGCTTTGGATGATCATCGGGCATTCAACTGTTTAGCCAGATTTTTAAAAATATTTTAAAGTAGTTAATATTGAGCTTCTAGCTACAGTGTTTCCCCCCCTGTTTGTTTGTTTTTGTATCTGTTTATAAATATATTTGTTTCCAGTGTGAAGTTTAGCATTTGTCCCTAGAAATAATTAGGGATTGGCTAACTTTTGGAGCCCACTTACAGTAACCATTTAGGGAGCTGTTTTTGATACTTCCACATTGGTTTCATTTTTCAGCCTGGAACATTGCTCCTTGTGGAATCACAGAAAATATTTATTTCAGTCAAAGGTTCTCAAGAACAGAAGTTTGCCACTTGAAGTCGAACATTAAAGATAAATCCTTTCAGGAACTCACTGGATATCTGGTGGTATATCTGCAGTCTGAATACTGTACTACCTGCATTTTTAAAGAGAATAATCTATTGCCTTCCAAAGTCATACCGTCACATGAAAGGTTTAAACTTTTAAAGTTATATTTGGCTTTTTGAGAATGCACTTCTTCGTAGCTACTATATTTCACTCAAAGCACTTCATCTGTTGTGTTTTCCATCGTTGTTCCTTAAGGTGTAGTAGCTGTGGTGCAGTTGAATCAGCTTCAGAACAGAAGGTCAGCTTTAAAAGGTTTCCATTACTGAAAAGGTCAGTGCTTCCAGGTGTGAAGAAACCACCAAGACTTCAGGAAAAGAAAAGTTAGAGTCACTTGGAAAAACAACTATATAGCTATATATATGTATATATATTTATATATAATATGTGAAATTAAAAAAGAAAATAGTGTATGGAAATTTTTGTCCAAAGTGCATCAAAACAATATTCATACGTATTTGATACACATATGTATGGACATATATATCTGTGTCTGTGTGGGCGTGCACATGCTGTGTGTGAGGGCTTTTCCCAACATTACCCTGAGTGGTGGCTAGGGGGTGCACTGTGGACACGGTGTGTGTATGGGCAGAGGGAGCGAGAGAGAGAGAGAGAGAGCGTGTGTATCTCAGTAATGTATTCCTGCCTGTGCCTGGGCTGGTCACATGGGGAGAGCAGCCTGTTTAAAACAGCCTCGGCTCGCTCAGTCAGAGCAGTGCGAGACACAGAGACAGACGCACCCGTTCTCTCTCTTCCTCTCTTCACGCACGCGCGCGCGCGCACACACACATGCTCACGCACGCAGACGGCAACTTTCCTCTAGTGGACTGACACCACACACTCGCCAGGATAGACACACTCCCCTTACTACAGTGGAGAAGAGGATAACGATTGACAGCTCTGAAAAAAAAGAAATACAGAAAAAGAAAAAGGTTCCCAGTGAGTAACCAATTTTGATTGTCATATGTTATTCACATTTGCGGACTTTGCTCTTCTTCAGCGTTGTCTGACCGGGATGTGACAGTGACTGTGAAAGGGAGAGGGACTTGATAGAAGGTGCTTTGAGGGGGGGGCAAGTAAATAAATAAGAACGGAAGAGCAGCCAGAAACGACAGAAGAGAGATGTGGTTCTAGTGCAACACTGGAATACCTCTCCATCAATCTCTCCCTCTGTCTGTGGGATCTAATGCTGTTAATTAGCAGCATGCACTTGGAATGAGAGGAATGCCATTGCGCGGAGCTGGAGTGGGGTTTGTTTCGGACTCTTGCGCTCTCTGTGTGTGTGAGTGTGTGTGTGTCATTTCTTTCTTTTTATTTCTTGCATGCCAGCTGCATTGTGATGGTCAGTCTACTGATGTTGAGCAGATTCTCTGCGACACACGCTGCTCTGGCTATGATTAATAGAAACCTATTGATATGCAGATGGAAGTAGATAGACCTGTCACTGCACTCCAGTGATATGAGTGATGTGTTGGGAGAAAGGGGACTGTTTTAAAGCCTCCCCTTCTTCGTATCGCCTCTGTCCCACTCTCTTTGTATCCCTCTGTCCCTCTCTGTCCTACTGCCCCCCCTCCATCTTTCATCCTCCCTTCTCACTTCCCTCCCGCTCATTTCTGTTGCAGCCGCTGATATTTCTTTGACACGCTCTCCCTGTTCACTGTCTTTTTCTGTCTCTGTTATTTCATTAACTTTTTCCTGTGTACACAGCTCCCTTGATTCATCTGTGTCGCTTCAGTTCTAAAAGGTCTTTCATTCAGCTCCTTGCTTTCTGTCTCATTTCTCTCCCCCACGCTGGTATATGCTGGCATACTTAGTAGACTCCTTAGTTGCGTAGAAAGAGAGAGGATCGCAGAGTTGTGAGGAGGGAAAGAGGGGAGGGAAAGTGAGAAGAAAGACAGAGGAATGAAGGCGAAAGTAGAAGGGGGGGCATTGAAAAGGCTGACACTGGCTTGGACAATTAGCCCAGGGAGTCTGTCCTGGGGTGCTATTCTGAGAGGGGCTTTGGCCCCTGAGCCCTGGGTGCTGGGTCACGGGATGCCTTGACCCTTCCAGTCGACAGCTAGGCATGGGAGCCATTATCACAACCTGATTGATTAGCACTGAGCGGAAATCCCTTTTCTCTTCACTCCTTGGGAGCAAAAGACCGAAGGTTTTTGTTCTTTTGCTGCTGCTGGTTTAGTATCTGCCTGTCTGAATGTTGAAAGCTCTGGCTTTTCTTTTTTTTTTTAAACTGCTGTCAGTTATGGAGGTCTGGTCTCTATGTATCGTCTGTCACTGGGCTTGTCTTCCTGCCTTTCTTTTTTCCTCTTCCACAACGTGTGTGTTTGTTTGTGAGTGTCAGTGTGCAGAAGTGGGTACGAAATATTTTTTTAATGACAAAAGAGACACACTTTGTTGAGGTGGCTTCTATATGCCATCTTCTCTGTACCAATTATGCTACCTCAGGAATTAATTCAAACCTTCCTTAACTTGTATGAGCTGTACACCTGAAATTGTTAGCAATATATTTAGGAGGCTGCCTGTATGGGGGGAAAAGGATGGCATGCAAGAGATAAAAAAGAGATGTGAAAGAAAATATGACAGAAGACAAAAGTGATGGGGGGACATACGTGGGCAGTTTGGGAAAAATGAGTTCTTCCTAGAATGTTTGAGTGCATTTCTCTTTTATCCTGTCATCATTTCCATCTCATTTCTTTGTTTTGATCTTCCCGGTCCCATCTCTAACTAACTTTTGCTAGTTTTGCTCCCCCCCCAATACCCCCTTTCTCAGACTGGGAGTTTAGTGGGGTGTTTAGCCCAGCTCACGGCTGATCAAAGCAGTATGTGTCTGACTGGGCTTAGCCCAGGCACTCCTAATGGAGCGCCGTTTTCATGCCTTGTTGGTGGTGGAGTAGGAGGGAGTGATAGGAGGTGGAGGGGGAATAGGAGGGTGTGCAAATAGAAAGGCTGATAGGGAAAAAAAATCAAGCAAGGAAAAGATAGGTAGATAGAGAGTGGGTCTAAATCAGAACAACCGTGAGAATGTGCTTCTGGTAGGAGGTGCTGTGGAGATGTCACTATGAGTTGGGTCACCCTTTCTTTGCAAAATCAATGATGAGCGGATAACAAGGATACCACAGTTCCTCAAATAACAGCAACAGCCAATGGCAGCTCTCCACAGGCTGTTCAGAAAGCCACATTTACAAACTATTTTGACGATCAGAGGAACATTACATTCTCTGGAAAGTCAGGGGCATGAGATGATCAACTAACACTTAATAACATGCTATTTATCATTAATGCTGACTGTATATTAGCAGAATGTGAAAAACTGGTCTTACCTTTTGATACTCCAAGAGATACTCCAAAAGTATGCTTTTTTAGTTTCAAGTTTCTAAAACTTTTCACCATGCCATTAAAATCGAATTGTTAGCTTAATATATGTTAGCCTAACTCTTGACAGCAAAGACAGAGCCAAGATACATGGGTTCTCATTGTGAGTGTTTTAGCAGCTGCTTGCTGATTTTGAGAATTTGCTTGGTTTTGCTATGTTTTTTTTTTTCTTTCAAGAATTCAGTAAGAAGTAAAATTGCAGTTTGCATAACCAGGTTTTGTGTATATTTGCCCTTGTTTCAAAGGGTGGTGACCACAATGTGGGCAGGGACATCACTGAATCTAAATAACAGAAGAATCTCTAAACTTATTTAACTGAAAATGATAGAATTTTAAAAACTAACAGAATATATAATAAAACTTACGGGTGCAGCACCCTCAGCACCCGTACTTCTGGCATTGTAAATAAGAACGTTACTGCCAAGCAGGCGAATGATATTGATTACCAAATAAAATAGACAAAAAGAAAAGCAAAGAATAAATGAAAGAGCCTTGCTGTCAACAACACAAAATGAAGTCATATGACAGAAAGCGGTAAAAAGAACCCAACCATATCTTTCCAATAAGCCTCTTTCCAGTCTTTAGTGGAAGGACCTATCACCAATGGGGCATACAGTTTAGGCCAGCACAGAATAGCTCCCACACATGGTTTGGTTTTAGGCTGGAAGCAACACCAGACAGGAAAAGGTCTATGTGTGCATCAACTTTTGAGTGTGTTTGTGCATATTTCTGTGTTTGTGTGTGTGAAAGAGAGAGGGAGAGAGCTATAGATAAGAAGAAGAGAAAAAGAGATGAAGAACTGGTTGTGTGTGCCTGAGTGCATAGTAAGCATCTGTGTGTCCGTCTCTATATGCCTGTATGCCAAGCACTAAACAGCCATGCTACACATAAACTGTATATTGATTTTTAATAGACTGTAAAGACCTGTCTAGACATTCGGACATTGATTCTGAAATTGGAAGTTTTACTACTTCTGTCTCTATTAAGACATTTTTGGTGGAGGAATGGAATTTCTGAGCAGCAGAGGGGGAAAGCCTCTTTTATAACCTTGGAAAATAAGACAGAAAATGTTGCTTACATCTTACTGAGAAGTCCGTAGTGACCGACAAGAACACCGTGGTGTAATTTTAAAGTTGTTAAACTGAAAGGTTTAAATGTGTTTCTGTAATTATCACCTACAAGTGTGATTTACACACTTCTCAAACTGTCTTCCTCCCTTCACCACCCCGCCCCCACCCAGCTCATCACCTCCCAAGTCCAGGTTTCTTCTGCAATCTATTCTTTTTTGTTTTGTTTTCGTTGCTCACACTCCCCTTTTATAGCGCCATTGTTCTCTTTTTTTTTTTGCTCCC
Organism: Copadichromis virginalis; assembly: GCF_057382275.1. NCBI lineage: Eukaryota > Metazoa > Chordata > Actinopteri > Cichliformes > Cichlidae > Copadichromis > Copadichromis virginalis. The sequence goes on along the minus strand of NC_140624.1, from coordinate 39,024,831 downwards.
CGCCTCTCCTGTCCAATCCCCACTTTGCAATGTCGATGTTTATATTTAACACAAAAGAAAGGTAAGATAAAACTAGGATAATATTTCCCCTAACATACTTACTGCCTGGATAAACATCCTCCGACAGATGTCCAAGCATGGGTCTGATCAGAGGAGGGCATGGGGGCCGTAATTCTCAGTGCTGTAATGTACACAAAGGCTACAAATTGGAAGCTGGTGTGGAGAGGGTTGGACGGAGAGCTGGGGAGGTACGGAGAGACAAAGACTTTCCTCATCATAAAAATCAAACATATTTCAAAAGAGGAAAAAAAACTTACTGTCCATTGTTAAAACAACTGTTGCTTTATATTTATGGTTGTTTGGCTGTTGTGCAATTAGTTAACCGAAGGATCATAATGTGCACCTGGTTCTTCTCTGGTGAGAAATCTGTTTGAAGATGTGATATCAGCTTCAGTATGTGCAGTGTCATAATCACAAATCCATAATTGATAATTATCAAATTAATAGCGCAGAATTGGGTACTCCAAGAAGTAGTTTAAACATATTTACAATGAAAATTGTGCCCGTTGCTCATCTCACTTTCAGGATCAGAATTAATTAGCATACCATACAACTGTTATTTTTGAGCTTTCTCCACTAACAAAAATATCTGATCTAAATCTTTTAGTTTTCAATATTTAGATCTTCATCTGCTTGTGTAAATATAACACAAAATGATGGCGATAATTGCAATTAATAAGGGATTTGAAAGGATTTAGATTTAATAAGTGGATTTAATGCTGGATTCAGATTTGATGAAATGCTCTCAAGCACTAACCCAACAATGGAACTATAGTAGAATGGACAGCGAGAAATAAATATGAGGTTTTGGTAAGCATATTTGTGTGTACATGTACGCATCACAGACATTTTATACGCCGCTGTGAAACAAATGCAGGCGAGAGCTTTGAATGCAACAAGCCTCCCAACAGCCACACATTAAAAAGTCAGCGTTCTCTCTGGCAATGCACAGCTCCCACGCTTTTTCTGTCTACCCTCTCTCTCTTTAGTTAGATGTGCCACTTGCTGTGTGCTTTTATCTAACTGCACCTAAGGGTGTGAAAACATGACAAGATTTTGTTAAGATTTGGCCCCAATTAAGCCGCCTCACATGCATTTCAGAGATCTACATTTTACGACTGTTTCCTCTCTACACCCTGTGCACAAAGATCTGGCTCAGAGGGAGAGTCGGTGTGTAATTATTTTGGTAATCTGAAAAAGCTCCTGTACTTTCTTTGTACACTTTTAAAGTGTCAAGAACATGCAGATATTAAGCCTTTCTCTAATGCCATAAAAGACTGAATCAGGACCTTCAATTCTGAAAAAAAAGGTTGAATGTTTATTTAAAAGAAAGCCTTTTTTGTATGGGGTTGTGATAGCAAGCGCACAAACAGACAGACAAACTTTAAGTCTTTTTGCATGTGGCCCGGCATTTTTCTAAGCTTGAGCTTTTCAATGTTGGCTTTTTGTTCTATTTGTCAAGTTGCTTGTTTCTCTGTCTTTGAGAAACAGCCTTTTTATCTGTCAAGTTTTGTGTGTGCTAGTGGGTCAGTGTGTGTCACACTGTGCATATCTGCTTGGCTCGGCTGTATTTTTATCCTTAGACAGCTCTCTATTCAGCCCCTGTAGCATTCTTGCAGCCCAGGCGATGGGAGAGTTTGACTCCTAACTTTCTGATCAAAGCATATGAGGGATAAAAGGAGGGAAATCAAGAAAAAAAAGTTTATGAATATGCATCACTTGACACCCCCCCCCCCCCCCCCAACACGAGCTCCCAGCTTTCTAGACACATACACACACTCAAACACAAACAAAAGCTGCCTCCTCCAGTAGGGGGCAAACACTTTGAGGTGGATTTGCGCACAGCTTCTGAAGGCTATTCACATTCTGTTAGCATACCAGAGGAAAATGTGCTGTACCTGACAGCAGCCACACACTGTTATCTACACAGCCAAGTGCAATTTGTGTATTTTACTATATTTTTCAGGGCTTGTGTTTTAAATATTTAAACTGTTTTTTCAGATTTACTGCATTTTATATAAGTGCAACTTGAGAATAAACTGTTGGAGGTAATTTGCCTTAAGGCAACTGTATAATGTAGTACACTATGTATGCTGTATAGGAATACATGATGTGGGAGAATCATACTGGGGGCGGTGTATGCGTGCCGTGTGGTGCATCCACTAATCCCTCTGTATTGTGAGTTTAACTGCTCAGTTGTATTGACTAACTTGCTATCTTTATATTTTCCCTACGCACATGTCAGCCACATTATTTTCTTTTTCCATATGTAAGATATAAAATATAATCATAACTTTCTTGTGTTATCTTGCATTCACGGCACATAAAAGAATAGCTGGAAAATATCCTTTTTGCTTTGTGAAAATTCCCACTGTATTACAAGGTTAAAATCTGTTCATGCCAGGTGACTGAAAATGTTGTTTGTTTTAGCTCATTTGCACATGTTACATTGCTGTAGCTGGTACAGAGTATATAGCACCTATTTCACCTGTTAAACACTTTATTTTCAGCAAACAAATGGCTAATAATTAACTTGAAAAACAGACCTCCCCTGATTGTACTAGGTACCCCTAGCAGCTGAAGGAGGCACTTCAATATGAAGGATTCAGGCCAAATTTTCTTCAGAAATCAAAAGGATACGACTCTCCTTTGTTTCTGTATGTCTCACCACTATTTTGGCTGATGCAAGCTCGCACAAAGTGTGCAAGCACAAACTGTGTGCAGACATGAGCAACACAGCAGTCCACTTAAAGGCTGCATGTGTCATTAGCCACAATAGTGTTCTGAGGTTACACAGAGCTCCTATAAACAGATTGGGGATGCATTTATGATCAGTATAATGGGACATTAAAAGAGCATTAGACTACATACAGTCTAAAGTTTATTCCGGCTTACACGTGCACCATTCGTAGAAACGCTTTACTACTTTTTTAAATCCTGGACTTCATGTGAAAGAGGGCCATTGTCATCAGTTATCAGATGCAGAAACTCCTTCTAGAAGATAAGTTTGACTACTAAGTTATCATTTAACAGTAATAAATTTGAAGCTCATTATTCTTTGACATTGTGTTAGTGCTGTTAATTTCACAGCAAACCATATTATTTGTCAGATAATTGGTGTAAAAACAAAGAAGCTCCTTAAGACCTCAAACGTATAAGCATAATGAAGAGGTCCAAAATTCAGTGTGTTCAATGAGCAGCTCAGAGATTTAGGAGCCTGGTTAGACTCCTAGTGAACACAGACCCGTTCGATGTGTAGCTTACTTACATTCAACATTTAGATTGGACTGATAAGTAACTGCAGTGCTTTTGTGTAAAATGGCCATGACTCTTGTTTGTTGGCACTTTTTAATGTGTGGGTTTTACTGTTATTTATCCCCTGTGTTATAAAAAAAATAGATCACAATAAAAGCACCAACTGGCCAACTGAAAGAACTGGTAGTGAAAGGGAATTTGATCATTCTCCTGAAATAACCAATTTTAATCTTGAATGCACTTGAGCAAAGCTGTCAACTGAAGAAGTGAGACACAAACATCAGTTGGAAGTACTAATAGAGTAGGTTGTGGTCAAATCTTAAGGGGAAGATAAAGTGAAGAGAAGTAAATGGAAAAGTTGAGTTTAAGAAAAGGCAAAGATTTTCTCACCTGAGGCAGAATAGGGAAATTCAAGAGATGGCCAAGATTAAGCCTTGGGATAGCTACAAGTATGTCTTCTTGAGGGAAAGATAAAAAGAGTGAAGAGAACTGGAATGAAAAGTCAAGAGGTGAGGAGGAGGCTAACAACAAAAGCGGTTTTGGTCAGAGGGGTGGATGAAGAAAAGTATAAGGACACAAGAGATTCAATTATGGAGCAGAAGACATTTTAACAGACTGATACCATTGGGCATGATTGGAACTTGAAGGAAAGTAGCTGGAGAGAGAAAGTCGGCACACATCAAGTGTGATTGCGGTCAAACATTGGAGGAAGAGTAGTAGCAATTGAAAATGGTGTGGAATGTGTGTGTGTGTGTGTGTGTGTGTGTGCGTGCGTGTGTGTGTGGGGGGGGATTAAAGGTTAGGCAAGACCATCAGCAGACATGACTGTGATGAGTGTAAAGCTTGAAAAGACTGGAGAAATGACTGGGCAAAGGGAAAAAGGAAGAGCACATAAAATGCTAGAACACCATTATGTCCAGTTGCAGGATTGAGGTCAGAGAAAAGGAAGAGCTGCAAAGGATAGAGAAAATGAAAGGGGACATGCTGGATAGGTTTGGAGTTGAGGTGCTTCTTGGAGTTAAGACGTGACAATGGAGGTATAGGTGGGAATTTAAGTTCTCAGCTAGGAGACAAGGGCAGGCGAGAATAAATGAAGAGGGGGGATGCACTTTAAGTAGACTATGCCATTTCTCAGAAGTACAGTTTCAGTCACTTGGTGTTTTCAAACATGTCAAAATGGATGCTGTGTATCAGATTTGATGATGGTGTATCATCCCCTGAAAGCAAGTGCATAAAGTGTAGTGTGTGTGTGTATGTATAATAATGCGAAACACATTTTATCAAAATAACTACAGTGGGATGCTGAAACAGAGCCTTCTAACGTTTACTGACATCACCCCTCTGTGTGTATGTGTGTGGAAACTGTCTGGGACCATGCCACATTATTAATAATGTACTAAGTTCAAAATGCATGAATTCCCAATCAACTGGGATATTAGCACCATGGTCCCCACTTTGTATTGTCTTCGTTTTTGTTTTACAGATATTTATTAACCCCCCCCCCCCCATCCCATCTCAAATACGTTAGAAAGCCGGTTGCTGAAAGACTTGGGGCTCTGGCTTTTTGCGCTGCTGGCTCCAGATATGTATGCTCAGTTTTCTGTCCATGCAATGTTTTTGTTCAACCAAATGAATGAAGCTACTCTGTGTTACTGACTGTGTCCATCTCTTTCAATATCCGTCCATAAATTTGCCTATTGGTGTGTGTATAAGTTTGCCTATTGGTGTGTGTATAAGTGTATGTCTGTGTGTGAGTGAGTGAGTGCCTCTCTCTGAGCCGAGGGCTTTTAATCTATTAAAGCCTGATCCTTAAACACTAATCAATGTACCCTTTTATATTTCCATTACAGTGCAGAAGGGAAAGGGATAAATAAAGCATGATAGTGGAGCTCAGTAGTGGCCACATAACACTGAAAAGTTCCAACTGCTGTCGGTGCACAAGAGGGGGCTGAACTATTTAAACTGGGTCATTGTATTTTAATATTTTTTTTATACAATCTAATCTGTATGGTAGGATGTTTAGGGCTGGATGATTGGTGCAACATAGCTGTCATTATATAGCCATTTTTTGTTCCTTTCTAAAACTTTTGACAATTTAGTAGTCTCTAATTTTAAGAATTAAACTTGGTACTGGCTCACATACACGTTGCACTCATAGGAGCCGATCAGCCGTGTAAAATCATGTCATGAAGCTTCCAGCACACAGTTTTTATGTCAGATGAAGTTTGGAACTCTGCACTTCAACTCTGCAGAATTGGGAAACTTTGGTTTTAGTTTCAGCAAGACAGGTGTCAGCATTTGATTTGAAAGAGTGCACACCTGAGAGACTGGAAATCTTATTTAACAGGTAAAAGAAATTGGTGTGCAAGCGGATGGATATTTCCAGCTTCTTTATTATTTATTGCATCAGTCAACATATCTGTGTCTTTGTTTTTATCTAAAGGAATAAACGATGCAGCAAAAGCACAAAAACTGGAAAAGCCAATGCGATGTTTCTTTCTATTGTGTGCACAGATTTGCTCTTTTTGCACAGCATATTGTAGTAACAGCCTCATGTCATTGGCCTCCTGCCTTTCTTTTTCTTGTTTAAACGTCCTCCATGCTTACAGTATTGCATCACGTTTTCCCTTTAGAGTGATATGCACTGTAGCTTTTAGTTGTCAGGACCAAACACTTTCAAGCTATATAGCTGACAATGTGCACAACCGTTTTAGGACTGATTTAAAGTGATTTACAGCAAATGTCTGCAGTCCAAACACATACTTGCCTACCCCCCCCCCCCCCAATCTATCATTTAAACCCACTAAACTGACAGTATTTGCCACTTCTCACAGCATATTTTATTAGCTATGTCTGGTTATGTACATGTCCCTCGCCCCCAATTAATTTAGGATACTTAAGTGGCACATTTGCATTACACTGTTTGCCTTTGGAGTATAGTTTATTAGTGCTGTCTGTGTAACCCGCACCAGCACCCCACAATCCTATCCCCAAGAACCATGCACACGCACACATTTATTTTAGTGCGCTTAGCCAACAGTATTTTCTCGGCAGGAGCGTACGTGTGTGTTTTTCTGCTCCACTGTGGTAGTTTATTAGCAATGTCTCCTTTGATAGTTAGTGTGCACGCTTGATTATGGCTGAAAGGGAGTGGGCTGGGCGCTTGGCCGGAGAGGAAGTCTGCCTAATGATATTAACAACATCCTTTATTGGGTAGCTACTGCAGGCAGAGAAAGAGAAGGGGGTAGAGGGAAGAGGGAGGGAGGGTGATTAAAGTGAGAAAAGTGGGGTCTTAGAAAGAGAGAGGAAAACTTTAGGGTGAATGAAAGAGACAAGAGTGTGAAGGGGAATGGGTTTACCTGTTCTGCAGATTAGGCAACAGAAATATGCAGAGATTTAAAAATCAAAAAACATAATTATGAGAGGGATGTTTCATTTAAGAGTGCCGGCCCAAACACCTGTGAGAGATGTTTTCATCTGCTCCTAATATGTTATATGGATCTGACAGTCCCTCCATGTTCCTCTAATAGATTTGCAATCATATCCCAAATTGCTTGGCAACCCTGTCAGGTTCTATCACCGAGGTTCACAAGGGATTAATTGTTTGCAAGAGCTGAGCATGCAAAAAACAAAGGTAAGCGGAAGTTGTTTTCATGACGACTTCATTATTCTAATTAATTTAAAATTAAATGTATTGTTTATTTGTCAACTAGAAATTCATGTCTGCTACAATAAGTATAAGTATTGAGGTTGTAGGGTTTTATTTTTTACTATGTTAACCATTTCAACTTTCATTTTAATGGACGATTTCTTTTTGGCAATTTTCATTCATCCAGAAAGTTTCCTTAAAGTCTGAAGCAGAGTTTCCATTAAAGCCACTAAGTAGACAGGTGCTTTATACTGTTGCAATAAAGCCACATAAAACCTATGAAGATGAATATGTTGCAAAAGCAAGTAATTTTTGAACACATATAGATAAATGAATAAATAAATATCATTCTATAGATGTGATTATTTCTTTTACAATTTTCTCTGATTGCTTCAGGTAACCCACCCAATAAATAATATTTAAACTAGAGTTGCTCAGTTGTCCGGTTTGGTAATAGTATATAACGCTCTATTAAACTTGTCTCCATGTATGTCTGCCCTCGTCTGACTCATTTCACAGAAAAGGTAGAAGGAAAAAAAGATGATTCACTTCACCTGATTAGGGGTTTGGGTTTTTATTTTTGCAACGTATTTGTCATCACAGAATGCAATAGTTGTCTAATGCACTGAACTTCACACAACAGGTGGTCAGGGTGAAAGGAAAGAATCATCTCACACACCACCATTGCAGTGCACAAAAGTGAAAGTGTGTGAATAGAGGATTATTTACATAACCTGTTTTTGTGTCTCCTGTGTTGTTGACAAACAACAGGCACAAAATGAGATCGTGGATACAAAAGAAAATGAATATAAAGTATAGAAAAAAGTGCACACACAACTTTGTTGCAAGTAGACAAAAGAAGCCTTACTGCTCCATTAAACACAGAGACTGTTTTGTGAGTATGTAAACACTTTTGTTCTTTAACTTGTTTTTCTTCACTAAATCTGGGTAGGTGGGCTTTTTCAAGTACAGACTAATGGGTGATTAGTATCTTACTGTATGCCAGTATGTTACCATTTTAATGTCGCTGTGAAAAAAAAGGAAGATAGATCATAGCATGACGCCTAGCATAATCATCAACACAAACACATGCAAATGTGTCATAGGCATTATAAAAGATAGATGTGACACTTTACTTTCCAGACTTTTAAACTAAATCATCAGCACTTTGGCTGATGCTATGTTGATGTTTTTTGAAAGATAAAAGTTGCCTTATGTGGATGAAAATGAATGCCAAGTTATCAGCTGGCGCTAGTAGCACGTATTCAAATTCAAACTGTATGGGTATGGCACAGAGAGAGAGACATATCAGCTACTTAGAGCTAAGTAGTGGATCAATAAAATAGAATTTCACGTACCAAATCTGAAGCACAAAATTCTTTGATGGTCCATACCACACAGAAATAATAATCAGGCAGTGCTTTAAAAGGGTGCAGTAGCACACACAAAACAGAGACATGCATATACTTAAAGTAGTGTTTGAGGCCGAACACTGATCAGGACAACTGTTAGTCAATGTGGCTGGCTGTAAACATGCATTTTAATAATCTCTGTTTGGGCATTTTATATGGATTTACTGAGTTTTAGAGGGAGCCTCAAGTAGCAGCTAGGGGAACTGCATTTTTTTTTCTTTTGCATCCACACTTTTTTTTTCTTTTTTTTAATCTCCAGATTTTACCCTTTGATATTCTCACAATGACAAATTTGCTTATCTCCCACTAACACCTAGTGAGAGCTGTCACCTTGAGAGGCATCTCTTACTACCAAAAATGTCAAGGTTGGCAAATTCCTCTGTTTACCTTGGCAAGATGCCTAAGATCCCAGACCCCTCCCAGATGTTTGCCAATGTGTAGAGCCATATTTATTTGTCTGATTGCTCACATGTTGGCCTCTGTGCAAGTTTCTGTCTGAGTGCTTGTGTGTCTGTGCAACTCTTTTTCTCACACATACCCAGTGCAGAATTCAGACAATCAAGAAAATAGCACAGAGATGGGTAAATAAACCCATTCTGTTGGACTGTCTCTCCAAGCAGTGTTATCATCTCACTTCACCTGTGGCTAAAGAGACATATACCTGTCAAATGCTACACTTTCAGACACAAACATTATACATTACACAGGCATAAATACATACAAGACTTCACATATCCTCTGCGCAAATGTGTACATGTATATATCAACAAGTGCTGTGTGATGTCATCTACAATGACAATAGTCAGCGAGCCAACACACCCTGATGAACCTTTTCATGCACACTGGTATGTCGGAGTTAAGATGCCATTTCTCGTATTCCCGTGATCCTCCCTCTGGTAGAACATGACTGTTCTTGTTTTCTGTGTGTGTATTGCTGGGGAAATGTGTATGAGAGACACATAGTACTCAGCTTCCTTTGACTTGAGCCAAAGTAGAAAAGAGCTACTTATCAGGAAGGATTAAAAACAAATTAAGATGGATTTAGACCCTTTAAATGACTCTAGCTTCCATCAGTTGGTGAGTGTGTGTACCTTTTTTTTGTTTCTTCAATTGTATCTGGTTATAGATGGCACAGTGGTGCACTGGTTAACACCAAGAAGGTCTTGTGTTCCATTTCGCTGATAGGTGTCCTTCTCTGTATAGTTTTAATGATTTCTGTGAGTGTCTTCCACTATTTAAATATGTTGGTAGTAGGTGTGAGTGTTAACATGAATGGGTGTCTGTCTCTCTGTGTTAGCCCATCAATAGACGGGCAGCCTGTCCAGAGGGTACCCTGCTTTTCACTCTGTGGTAACTCGGATAGGCTCCAAAATAGATGAAAGGATTTTAGGTTAGATTGCATATTTGTGTGGAAAGGTCTGTGGCTATATGTGTGAGCTTAGTGACAATGCACATTGCATTTAGATTCAGTACATTTCAGGTTATTGACATGATTTTAATTTGTGATTAAAATCAATGCACATTACTCAATGTCAGTTTTCCCAAGACAATAAAAGCCTGGAGTGTTTTCACATTACCATGCAGTAGAATGTAATTTAAAAGGTCACCTTGGACATGTATGTTCCTCACACTGATATCAACCAGCAAATGATCACCGAGTCTTACAATACCGAAGCAACCCTAGCAACAACAAAACCGGACAGAGCATGTAAACTGGCTGCCTGAAGCGGCACAGTTCTTCGGCCAATAAATTGATGTCTGGTGGATAAAAACCTCAGTCCAAACACCAGATGAACACACCATCTGTTTCTCTGCGATTCCACTCATTAGAAGTACATATTTTATTTTTTTCCTTTATTCCCCTTGTCATTTCATGGGCACTGCTGTAGCCCTGCTCCTTTCTGCCATTGCGTTTCTATTGTCATTAAATTTTTGGTTACTGAGTGCAGATCGATAAACGCTTGATGTGTGTTTGTTTTGTTGTTTCATATTTTGCAGTGAATATAATCAAATCCCTTCTGCTTTTCCATAGCTCGTTTGCATAATATTGTCCTTCTCAACTTTTCTTTTGTCATGAGCCAAATCTGCCTTTTTGATACAACACATTTTGGAAAGGTTTGTCGTGCAAACATCTTGACAAACAGTAATCACAACCAGTTTTACAATACTTCGTTTTTAATCATGTTTTCATAAATATTACTACATAAAAAGCATTGACTCTTATGCTACAGCCATCAGTTGATTTCTGCCACTGCTGTGTTCATTATGTTTTTCTGGTGAAGCCACATTTGAAAACCAATGGACCCATCAGCTGAGAGCCTAGAGGCTCCAGTCATGCAAGCCTTCTGCCATCTTTCCCTCCAGATGCAACCTTACATGCTCCATCTGTGGCTCTATGATTGCTCTCAACAGCCACCTGCAGTGGTGCCATCGCTGGCAGGCACAAACAGTATGAGCCGTCCCGGCCATAATTTTAGCAACGTTATCGTTCTTTGTTGATGAGATGCCTCTGTTTATGTACCATGTTTGACATAATCTTTTTTTAGTCTTAATCTTTTCATCTTAAATTCTGTTTGAAGAACAGCATTCTGCTCCAGAAAGAGTTTGCAAGTATTTGTTGTTTACTGGAAACTTTTTTTTATGTGCACATATGCTTGTGTAAAAGCACAGCCACAAAGTCCATATAAATGTTTAAATAGAACGTCTGTCTTTGAATGTGCATGCATGACATGAGTGGATTCGATTTCACTGCAAAGCCATGTTGAACAGTCAGTCAATTTCCTGCCGCACATTCTGTTGTTCCTCCATGACAAATGCCTCGATTTCCTCATAACACATTCCTATATCATTATTGGTCATGGACGTTATATAGTCCAACATACTCTGAGTCCCTCTGAGTATCAGATTGCTTCAGTGTTCATTTGAGAACGCCAAAAGCAAAGAAAGAAAGAAAGAAAGAAAGAAAAAAGAGGAAACCACTAACATTTTATTGCTAGCTGAGAAAGAAGTTTTCAAAGAAGTAAGAATGTTTGTTTTTTGTTCATCATTTATTGCTTTTTTCTCCAGCTTTTAGAACTGTGCTCATGGGGAAAAAAAATACAATCTCAGTTTTAAGCCTTCTCATAAGTACATGTAGGATATTTCCGGTGCTACTTTTAAAATCTCTGGCAAACATCTAACACTGTTGTACATATGAGGAATATTGTGGTTTCTAAAAGCAGCTTGTAAAAATGTGTCTTTTCATGGCCTGTCTCAGTCCATTAAAGTAGATACATGACACCACATAATGATATTAAAATATTCTTCAGACCTCCCTCCATAAACAGCATTCCTAAATGAGGTTTTAAACCAGAGGGTGAATTGTCTGTGAATACTAAGTGAATGGCATTGGGAAAGCTGACATGGTTTGAGGCCTCTGTATTGTTGAGAAAAGTCAGGAAGGTTTAGCTCAAGTGTAAAATCCATACCGAAGCCCTTTGGTAATGCTTGACTTGACAAGTTGTGCATGTGTCTGAATGTGTTTGTGTGTTTGCACTCACACTCATACTCGAAGCTACCTTCTTGATTCATTAACGTGTGTGTGTACGCCTGTTATGCTACGGAACCTACGGTTCTTTGTGTTACTAGGCTGTTGTACTCATATTTCCATTTAAATATGTGTCTGTGGTGTGATTTACAGCCGTCCACTATTGCATAAATCCTCTGACTGCTAGCCCAAAAAGACAGAAATGTAGAAAAAAAGTGTCCATATGGAACTTATCATAAGCAACCATATTTCTCCATTACTAGGAGCAATTTGTTGTAATTGCCAGCTTAGAAGTAATATGGCCTCAAACTAGATTTTTTTGTCATAAAAAAAGAAAAATCTAAATGAAATATGAGAATACCCATTAACTGACACAATTATGCTATAATAATCAGAAAATTGAGCTGTCAAGACTGGAAAGCCTCTTTAAGATGCTAGTTACAAAGCATAAGGAGCGTGTGTCTGTATGCATGCGGGAAGGATCTGACAGAAACTGTATGTAATTGGTAGGTTTATCTTTAAAAGCCGATTATTTACATTTTGAACTAAGTGGAAATTGAACGAAAAATTTGACAACATAACCAGCTAAAGTGTACGAATCAGAGAGGTCATTATAAAGAGAAAGAGGGAGGGTGAGATCCTTCTGTGCAATACTCCTTGTATACAAGGGTGACTAACTGGATACTTTGATGAAGCAAATTGGTCTATTGCTGCACAACCTTGCATCATAAAAATATTCGTAGTGAAAATTTCCCTCTCAGTTATGATTCCTAAATAACACCGTGGCCTCTGTGTGCACTCCATCCTGACTGGCTGGAGGGGTGTTAATTAGTTTGAAATAATCAGTTTTTTCAGTGCACTAGGACTTGATACTCAAGAATATGGGCTCACTGCACACATTCTGCTGAGTCAGAGTTCATGAATAGCTTTTGCTCTCACATAATTTCAGTGATAAATGGCTGTGGATGAAGCTTACGGGGAGCAATTTAATTGGCATGAATTCTAAGTCTTTCAATTATCATCACATCGTTCCGACTCTGACAATAATCTCTATCTCTGTTTCCTGAAATGTGTCATGAGTCTAACAATATCATCTGATTTAACATCCTATGAAACAATGCATGACTAAATTAGCTTGACTGTAAGCCAAACCAGTCTCGAATCTGCATTGCTCTTTTAAAATAATTTGTGTGACAAGCAAAGGCAAAAAAGAACAGAAAAAGTAGGCCCAGAAGAACTGGGTCAAATGGCATTTGAAAATAAAATAAAATAAAAATACATTAAAGTTAAGGTGATTGACATTGTTCATGTTAGACTTACCATGCTTCCAAATCAAGAAGATTTTTCTTTGATGTACAGTGCACTATGTACTAAGTACTTCCACATATACAGACAACCTTCAGTCAGGAATATAAACATAAAAATACATTTTTTTTTGCTCAGTAATTCCCACCTAGTGCTTAGGGCTGTGCTGGACTTTGTTCTTTGAATAGTTTTTAATGTATAAGAGGCTTTTAGATCTTATTTTTCAAAGGACAGGCATGAGGGATTCTCATGAGGCTGTGACACTCCCATTAAGAATGTAAGTCTTACAATATAGCACACAGATTAACAGGCCAGCTTTGTAGTCCCTGCCTGCAGCACCAAATCCAAATTGTGCATACATATTATTATATATTAGCACTACTTTAAGATTATGTTCTACTTGCCTAAACTAACGTGGACTAAGAATGTTATGGTTTTTTACTGTTAGTGCTTTTCTTCAACTCGTTGGTTTTAATGGATTTTTAAGGACATAATGGGCCACACTGTAATATTTTTCATGTTTTTTGCAATCCCTTTAATCCGATTAAACAAACCACGTGGGACTTGAGGAACAGTGCACACCTGTGGCACATTTGAAAACTTTGTTCACAAGGAATATATGACCAGTGTGTCTGTGAAAACCTGGCCTTAATCACTGTCAATCAAATCAGCTCCTGAGGGCCAGACAGTTTTATAATGCAGAATCCAGGTTGGTTCCTCTTGAAGGAATATAAGGTTGTTTGGACTAGAGAGTTCCAAGGCACAATATTATACCCAAAGTATGATCATAACACTGTAAGCATGCTGCCAATGGCTTTGAAAAGAATCTGTAAGTCTGGTCTCCTCATCAGGACCATTTAGTTCATTAGTCACTTGGCATTTTTAACCAACGCAGCTCAGTTTGAACATGTTCATGTATCCACATGCAATGAGGTACTACACCATTTCCTGTTGAGAAAAAAGCTTTTTTTAAGCACATACAGTAACTCATTGAAAATGTTATTATTTAAAAATGATGTTTTCCTCAGTTAATTAATAGCTGACATATTGGTGATACTGATGGTGATTGACTGGGAATTAAATAAAATGAATCCTTTCATTCTATTAAATTTCCACAACACTTGGTATCTGAATTTGGTTAAAGGTCAGCCATTCCTCCTGATGTTTGTGTAATTAGAACTCATTCTTAAATTTAGTGTGCACTTTCTTCACCATAACCAAATTCCCAGAAGCAAGAAAGTTTTTGGCTCTAGTACAAGCTCCTTGTTTCAAAGTCTTAAAACCTCTGAACACTCTGGATCTTGCTAGTGTGGAGTTGCTCTTTGCCATTAACAAATGATTAAAATTGATCATGTGTCCACTTCCTATCATCTGCCTTTTAGTTAAAAAAGAAATAGACTACAGATACCCTGTTGTAGCTGGAAATATTGGATGCAGTGAGAAATGTTTCTGATGTGTGACTCAGACATGAGTTTAATGAAGTCTGATCATGATACACTATCCATTTCTCTTTTTTAGTGCAGCTATACTGTGTGTAGGCGAGGAAGGCTGTGAAGAAGACCATGTTTTAGTTTAGTTCCTTTGATTTAACAGCTTATTGAGTTTCTCAAACATGCAAAAAGCACTCATATGTATTGATTATGAGTTATTTCAAGAAAAGTGGGATTGTCATTTAATTAAAGCCACTATAAGCCATGGAAATCTACAGTCAAGCTTGGGAGTGATGACAATCTATTAAACTGTCAATTGTAAAACCCTTCTTATATCACTGAGCATTTGTTACAGTTAAACAAAATCTGGCATTCAACAGACAGACCGTGCTATAATCTCTGACAAGGAAAAAAAAGAAGACAAGAAATGTCAAAAAGACATTGAACAGCATGTCAACAAAATGCCTCTTTTAAAAATATATTTTGTCTGACTTTACTTTAATCTTTTTAACTTTTCACTGGAAGTTAGATGTAACAAAAAAAAGTTATAGATTATTGTATGGCTACACTTACATTTCAAAGGAATTTCACTCATTAAAAATTTAAGGAGTAGAGGAGGCGAGGAGCCAACAGGCTTATGAAACTGAAGCAATCAGATTTTAGTTTCTCACATGTGGTGAGACACAGGTAGGTGAGCAAAGAACAGAGGAAGAGTAATTAAGGGGGAGACAGATTTTTTTTTTCTTTTTTAACAGAAAATATCAAACTTGTGTCTGAGGAAAGTGAAATGCAGCACTAAAACCAGTAAAGATATATTTTTGACTGCCCTGATGGCTGTTTTAATTAAGGATGCACTGATTTTTAGCTTCTGTATTCAGTATATGTGAGTGTTTCTAAGGTTATGAGAAGCAGGAATATGTTGCACGACTGTGTTTTTCTTTCTACATATGCTGTTTGGAATATGAAGCATTTAAATTGCAGAGAAATTTATGTTACAGTGAGTTGAAAAAAAATACTATCCTATACTATTTTTCTACTATATTTAAATGCTTAGTTGTCAGTAAAATGTCCTTATAGGATAGCTACCGTGTTTTATATGATGTGATTCAGATGCCCAGCCATTACTTTTTCGATTGTATTAAGTAATATAACCTGAGGGTCACATTTTAATTACATATTTTTCTCAGTATAAATGCAGTTCAGAATTACTGAAGGGTCTTAGCCAGCATTTTAAAATGGTATTGCTTTATGTGTCTGGGTGAATTTGCCAATAACACCATAATTACAGCATTTATGAAGCTTTGATTTAAAGTGATATTGACCCCTCCAGTAATGAGGCTCGAGCTCTCTCAAATTAACATATTGTAGCACCAAAATGACCACATATATCAATTGAATGCCATTATAATCCTGTGAATGAAGTGGCCAGAGAGCAAGAGGTAGTCGTGTACAACATGAGGATGAAAGTGAGAGGAAATAATTTAAAAAAGTCAATATGGCAGATGTAGATAGAGAGAAAAAGGTGAGAGGAAATCGGGTGAAAAGACGGGAGAAATGCGAAGAAGTAAAATATAGAGAAATAAAGAGACATGGGCTGTGAAGCACATGAATTGCAGATGGGTAGACACAGAGAAAGATAGAGATATGAGAGGAGTCAGGCCACCAGATGGTCTAATGACCACAGGAAATATTACATCTGGCAACTGCACACCAACATTAATGACACCAGTCATTTAAGAGCCCTGAGAAGAGCTGCTGTGTATGTGTGCATGTCTTCCTGGGGGAGCATGCATGTGGCTCATTTAACTGTACTTGCAAGGTCAAGAAGGCCCTCTAATTACTGCATAATTAACCAAAAGGCAAGGTCTGGAGACATTAACCTTCATTGTGTGATTAAAAAGAATGGCAGGTCAAGGTTCGGACACTGCACTGTATGCAAACTTCTTCATCAATATTTCTTCATATAAAAATTAATTCAGGTCAGGTCTGTCAACTTGCAAATCTGTGTATTTGCGCCGCATTGTTGGCCTTGTTGAAGTTGGGTTGTTTTTAGCACCTTATTACGAGTCTGTTTTTATTTCAAATCCTCTGATGGAATCTAAACAAAAGCAGATATAGACATGCATGCTACAGATATGTCTTTTACATAACAGACTTTAATCAAGCTGACAAGCTTGCTAACTTAAGACGTTGTCCTTCATCACCAAAAGTCTTTGATAATTAAAATGATGTAGGTAGCGGTGATGCATGTGTAGGAAAAGCTGATTATCACGGAGCTTAAAAAAATAGTATGTTTCATATCTCACAGGATACTGATGCACCCCCTCAAGGATGTACACTCTTTACCTCAACGAAGAACCAAACCATATCTTTAAAATTTTATGTTCATATTAAAATGACACAGAGGCCTTTAAAGCCACTTTTATACTTTTTTTTTTAAAAATAAAACATAAATACTAAAGGAATAGAAATGAGTAAAAAGTTCACAGTTTACTTTCAGTCATCATATCACATTTGCCCATGAACAGTGGTTAGCACTGTTGCTGCACAGCAAGAAGGTCCTGCGTTCGATTCTGTTTGCTTACTATGTGGAGTGTGCATGGTCTCCCCATGTCCCTGGGTTTTCTCCTCACACAGTTTGAAGACACACAGTTAGTGAGGTTAGGTTAATTGCCAATTTTGAATTGACCCTAGGTGTGAGTGATTGTCTGTCTCTCTGTGTTAGCCCTGTGACAGCACATGTAACCTCACGTGAACCTGAATTGGATAAGTGGAAGAAAACGGATGGATCTCATAACATCTTTGTCCTTAGTGTTTGATTTCATTATAGAACAATATAGACTACAAACAACATTTATGTAATGTAAAGTGTATAGATATAAATTCTCTCTCCATCTATTTGTATCTCTCTCTTGGTCCTCCGTTCCTTCCTCCCTTCCCATTCTCTCTCTTATCTGTTCCTCATGGGTCTATATGAAATATTCCAACCAGGCTCCTACAGTGAACACATAATTAGAAACCACTGAACCGTGGCTCTAACATGGGAGCTTTACTCCTATCTGTTTGGTGAAAGGGGGTTGAGAAGGTGGGGGTGGGTCGCCTGTAAAACATCTTCATGGTCAGAATACTACACCAGCCTGAAATACTGACGGCCTACAATACATTTAGATAGATATTAGGAGAAGGGGGGAGAGAGAGCAGTGGATACATGAGGTAGAATGGGTAAATGGATTGATAGATGAGCCATGGGGGAGAAGAGAGTCATCAACAGAAATGGAAAGAGAGAGTCATGGCTGGCGTCCATTAGTTCTGTTTTCCACAGCAAGGGATTTTCTTTTTTTTTCTTTTTTAAAATTTCCATTGTCATCAATTATCCAGCATCACCAGGCAAGGGTTGGATTTTAAACAAAGCTAATGAGAAAACAGCTAAAAAAAACAATGATACGGTAGGTGATGACATTTACAGAACAGCCACAATCCCACTATTTATACATGCACAAAAATATGTTGAGTTCTGGCTTCTTGGCCACTATTGATTCTACTAATATCCTTGCTCTTATTCTGCTTTGAGGTGTTTTGAGCCACAATATCATATTGATGAAAACTGAACAGCATTGAAAACCTGAAGCTTAATAAGCTATGTATTTGATCTGAGAATTCAGCACTGCATACAAAGCGAGAGCAAGTTAGCAAGATCCCAAAAGATGCAATTGTGTTTTTGAGGTCAACGAAACTGTTAAAATGAAAAAGTAAATGTTTTCCAAAACAGCAGTTAATGAAACTGTAATGTTATGAGACTGTGTGAATGCATAGAGGAAACAGAACTATCAGTTTAATTTAAAAAAAAAATATTCATCTGCGATAATGAATCCAGAGTTTTAAAGGCTTTTTAAAAAAAATCTGAATATCCTGGAGATTCTTTACAAATAACAGCCTGGAGTTGTTAGTAGGGTAGATGCCTAATGTTAAGTCTAGTTTCTGGAAGAGTTTGTGTGTGTGCTTTGAGTCAAAACATCTATGACATTTCTGCTGTGCTTTGTCCACATAGGAAACAGATACTGAATGTCTTTTGGTGTTCAGCCTGCTGACACTCATTTAGGTCATGTACAGCTGTGGTGTGATGTTATAGCATGACCTACGTTTTACAGTGGTCAAAGTCGTAATTTGATTCCATAGCGTTATTTTTACTTTTTCTTGGTGATGTCACCATGTAACTCACCTGACCTTATACGGTTGTGTACCTTCATGTGGTTGTGCTTTGACTTTTACCTGACTTTGTCTCTGTGTGGCTTTATTCTGTTGTCATAGTGCGATTAGCTAGTTATGGTTTGTGCTGACGGCTTATTGCTGTATTAGAAAAGGACAGAAGAGCCTTTGGGACAGTTTGCATCACAGTGTGTCCTTGGACCATGCAGACGTTCACACATTGTCACATATAAAGCTGCACACACACACACACAAAAACACACAAATAGTCACACATAAGAACTTACACATGGTTATATTCTTACATACATATGTGAGATATCCACATGTGAAAGGACCATGTTTTTATGAGCCCTTCCTTTCAGCTAGAGCAGGAAATTGAATGTCCAGCAGCTTAGGCTGTTAATTAACATTTATGGCTCTAGATGACCGTTAGACTGGCTGTCACAGCCTTTACATCAAACCAGCTGGGGTATAAAAATTCAATCTCTATCCCTGACTCTATGCCAAAGTAATGATGGCAGATCATGATGTTGATTTGTTTTATAATTTTAAACTACACTGCACTGATCCCCTTTGGGGACACAATATTTGTTTGTCCTTTTATGCACAGGATGTCTGTGGAATACTTTTAAGGCATGCAGATATTTTGTTAAATCCCACAGACTAATTGCACGAGGGATTTAACGTTGGTCTCCTTCTGTCCGTTCAGTTGCTTTCTATGCTTCTGCTGAAGAAAAATCAGTTTTCACAGTAATTAATAAGTATTTACACAAATGTTAAAGATGAAAAATAAAATCTAGTAACAAATACATAAAACTTCTAACCATTAAATGAACTTATATGCATGTATATATTGTTTTTTTATACCACCAACATGAAATCCTGTCATTAATAAGGCCTGTCCAAATGGATGAATATGCTTGTGTTCTTAAAACTGTGCTAACAGTTAATTAAACACTTGATCATTTAACTATGTTTTTTAATAATTTTTTTATTTCTGCATTATGCTAGGGCACAGCTAAGCATTATAAAAAGGCTTCACACACTTTTTCTTACTTCTTTGATTCCTTCATAATGTTTTTTTTCTTTCTCTCCTGCTTTAAACTCTTTCATTTCTCATCTGTTCTCAGCCCACACAGTGGTCTATATTCCTTACAGCCGGGCCTGGCTTTCACAACTGAAACATTGATTAAATACAAGTCACGGTGAGAGACAGTTTGTTTCTGACAGTTACAGCGTAGAGTAAGACTTAGGAACTGGGAGCAAGTAAACCAGCATCCTGATCGATGGTCATCGACATGGCAACAAACAGCTTACTTAGGTAGACTGGGAGGAACCTCTACTTGCACAAAATGTTTGTATTTAAAATGTTTGTGTAATTGACAAAAACCTGCACAAGTATACATTAGTCCCTTCATTGAAAACTTCTAAATCAGTGTCGAATCTGTGACAAAACCTGATCAAAATTACTTATTTACTTTAGTGTCATTGCTACAGCCTCATTCACATCTGCGTCTGCACCGCCTATCACATGTACAGTATACACGCACGCATGAGCGCATGGGCACACGCACAGCAATACACAAATAGACATCAGACTCAATTCCTGTCACAGTTCCAAACACCTGTCTGCCAATCTTCCAATAGTGTTTTGACCGCTTTTCCCTGGTCAAACTGTGTGTGAGCTGCATTTGTGTTGATATGTCACCGTGCATGTGTGTTAGTGTTCTGACAGCCACAGATAAGGTGGCAGTTATGTTATCATGCTGAGCCAACCTACTCTAACCCTCACAAACCTCAGGTGTCAGCATGTTGGCTTTTCACGAAGCACACTCCCCCACCACCATAACTCCATTTTCATGTCAATTTCACACCATTTTGCTCTCTGTCTCTGCCTTCCCTCCCCTCGGTCTTTATCTCTTGATTTCCCTCCTCATTCCTTTGTGATAGGCATTTAAGCCCGTTTTAGTCCAGTTTGCTCTTCTGTTCTCCCTTCATCTCTCCCATTTGATCTTTCTTGCTATCCATCTACTTGGCCTTGTGATCAATGTCTTCTATCACTCGCCAAGTTTTGACAACATTTGCTGTCTCGCTTTCCTTTTTTTTTGCCCTTTTGCCTCTGCACTTTGCCTACATCCTAGGCTTGTTTTTAAGCTTATTTCATCTTCCTTTCTTGATTCTTCCATTTTTGTATCTTGCTTTCTCTTTACCACTAACCCTTCGCTCTCACAGTTCTCTCAGTGTCTAGAAGAGGTGACAATTTACTTTAACATTGCTAGATAACCCCAGTTATTCTCAGTGTCTTTCTCATTGCCTTCCATACCTTCCACTCTGTTTTCAACACATTTTCATCCAGTCCTTTATTCACGGCTCAGTAGAGATGACAGCCTTTTATTATCAGTCTGCCAGTCATTTCACCATTTTCTAACTACCTTCTCTCCTTCTCTGTATCTCTTCTTTTCCCGTATTAGATGCCGTCATTCTTTGGTCTGCCAAGCTTCCCAGTCACCATTGTAGTCCTCTGGGCAAACCACCTTATCTAATTATTTTATTTTACTTTATTTTTATTTTATTATTTTTTTGTCTCAAAGGGTTTCAGTGCAATCAGCTAGCAGGCAGTTAAAAGGTGGCTCAATCAATGAAAGTAGTGGTTTGAGAGAACGAAAGCAAAATCAAGTACACTATTCAACATAAAAAGAGAGTATTATTACTGTAACATAAAAAATATTTAAGATAGTTTTTACATTCATATTTAAAACGGCTGTAACAGACTTTTTCTTTCAGTTAATTTTATCTTTTAATTTAGCATTTCATTTTACCTCATACCTTACCTCTCTTTACTCCCTGCTCACTTGTATTCCCGTCTTGTATGCCATATTTCATGGTGCACTCTCAATAATGAGAGTAGAGTATCAACTGAACTTGCTTCTGGGGTTTCTATCGTCTGTCTTTGCCCATTTTTAATTACTTTGAACATTTCCAATTGATTTTATCAACTTGACCCACAGTAAAATTATCACTTTCTGACTGGTAATATTGTTCATGCAAAACTGAGGCTGGAATATGAAGAGGTTACACCTGGCGAACTTGTTAGTACACCGGGTTCATTCCTATAAGAAAATGTAAAGGAATTATCAATAAGGAATATGTAACGTTAATAATGGTACAATGCCTGTCTGTATGTACTTCTGACATACATAAATATTTATCTTTTTCAAATAGCTTAAATTTAAATAGGTTTGATGTTTAAATCTAACACATTTTATGACACTGACAGAAACCTGCTCTTATAGGCCATAAGCCATACGTCTTCCCAGCTTTCTTGACATTTACACATTTTCTTATTCTTTAAGCAATCATTCTATTTTTGCTGTTTCAAAAGCACTCTTTAAATGAAGCCCTTCTCAATTATGAATAGTGTCTTTGTTTGCATTATGGTAAATTATAAATGGACTAATTTTATAGTACTTTTCTGCTTTTACCGGGCACTCAAATTACTTTTATTTTATGCCTTTAAATGCCAGCCTATCATGTATACACTCAGTCTTCAATGGATCCATTGGGAGTAATTTGGGGTTAGGTATCTAGCCCAACAAGACTGCAATTAGTATAGAAACTGCTTCATCTGCAGATTCAGTATCCATACATGTGCAACACTCAAAGTCAACTCTACAGTAATGTTCAAACAAGTTATTAAAAAAGGTAAAGACTATGGATTGTTATTTCATTGAAATGTAAGTAATTATTAACATTTTTTTTTAATAAAGTCTTGCCCAGCAATAGTCCACCATAGTTTACTTGCCTACTTATAAATCTGAAAACCCGTAGCAATGACATACCTAACCAGATATCCATGAGTCAGCTCTGGAAAAAAAAAAGCTAAATAAAATAAAATAAAATAATTTTCAATAAAAGGTTTACTTTTTTAATTAAATGTTGAGACATATGATCATTCAACTACCATATCAAGTCAAAATTTTACTATTTTAACGTCTACTAATTGCAAAATTGATTTAAATTTATGAAAAAAAGCAAAAGCCTTGGGCCATCTGTTATGGGCTGGCAGGAAATCAAAAGCTGATTTTCTGTCATGTACAGTGCTGCTCTCTTTTCCATAATTCTGTTTTTGTCATGTCTACTAACAAGAAATCATTTATAGTGTGCAAAGCAGCTTTCCTCTCTTAAATCACTTAATTAACTTGACTACTGTAGGTGGAGTGAGAGTGAGGCTGACAGGTGATTGCAGCCTCAAGCCCCATGGTTGACCTCTCCTTGCTGACCATATATGTAAACCTGAAGTTAAAGACAGACACCAAGCTGCAATGAACACTGAATGTAATAAAGATGACTGAGAGACTGACACAAAGAGCCAAAAGGGAGAACGAGAACATCGTGTTTTCTTTTCTTTTGTTGAGGAAATAAACATGAAATGCAGCATGGTAAACAATGTTAATATGAAGGATGAAGGGAGAACATTTGCCGCTTCTGAACTGGCTTTCAGTGTTATCACTGTAGGTTAATTTCCAATGAAGGTCATTCAGTGAATTGGCTGTCTGTATTTCAGAAAGAAAGAAAAAAATCCTTGAGGGAAATCATTACTTTCCATTTTAGATTTATTTTCTTCTTGCTGTTTTTTTGCTCCTGATTAAATAAATTAGATTATTCTCATCAGATGCAAATTCCCAACTTGCATGCAGTTCACTAAAAGTCACATTAAGCATTTCTTATTGAGCTAGGTGACTAACTAGTTAGGTTGTGACACTAAATGAGAAACAAAACAAAACAAAAGCTGTATAGGAGCTGGTTTGCTTGTCACCCCTCCTTCTGTGTCCATCTTTTTCTATGTTCGTGCAGTCTATGGCTGAGCGCCCTCTCCACCCTGTTTTGTAGTGGGATAATAAACAATGGCCTTTTTCTGCTCTCCCTCAGTCCTCTTCATTTTCATCAGAGTACAGTATGACAATAAGACCCCTACCCATTATTTAGAACAGGCAGACAGAACATGATCCAAGATGAAGCATCTGCTGCAGTGATGTCAGATGACAGTTATGAAGCAGATTATAAGGCTTATAGCCTGAACTCACTGCCTCCAGTTCCCTCTCCTAACATCTTAACTATGCAATCCTTGCGTCTTTCACTGCAGGCTTCTTATGAGTTTTTTAACTTTATTTTTTTTGGTCTATTTTGTTTGTTTGGGTTTTTTTGTTAGTTTCCTTTAATTTGCATTCAAGATGATCTGAAATGTCGCCTCACTGCTCTGTCATAACTACACAATGAAAATTGTCACAAATACACCTGTGAATTTTTTTTTCTAAACCCCAGACAAAACCCAATTTGTTGCAATCCTCTAAAAATCCAGGGGATGTAGTGAAATAACCAATATGATTTTTGTTTGTTTAAATGTGGATCTAAAACCAATTCTGTTGTTTTTCTTGGTGAGACTTTACATGCTGCTTCAGCTAATATGTCTTCTGTGTGTCCTTTACACAGAAGAACTTGCAATATGACATAGCATTGTCATATTGAACAGAACAAAAGTTACAAAGTCATGAATTTAATTCTGCTTTCATTACATTTTGTGGTGCTGGATGAATATAAATAATTTAATTTGATATAATTTAGATTTTTTTAAACACTCAAATGTCTGTGAAGGTTCTCAGTCACTCAAAAACAAAACACTCAAATGTAATCTGCAAATAAAATAGCAGGTCAACCTGTTGTCAGTAGGTTTACCTCCTACTATGTTCATAGCTTCTGTTGCTATATGCTCTTTTAGTCTTTATCTTCTTAATCTGAGTCCTCTGCTCGGTATTAATAGCTCTGGTTTTAGCAGAAAGAGCAGGGAAACAGAGCAGACTGAGAGAACTGAGGGATTGTTGCCTGAATTCACATTGGATTTTGTGCAATGTGCAGCTCAGCGAATCTCCTTTCAGCCCATTGATTTATAATAGCATTCAACCAATGACAGCTAAATCTTTAAATTCTCTATGTTTAGTTTAGGGTTGGTTTTTTTTCTTCTTCTGTCCTCATTTGATAGCAGTAAGATATTAATGTTAATATTTCAGATATATTTCAGTGTGGAATCAACTCCTCCTTTTATTCACCAGCTCTGTGATGGCATGTCTAGTATGTTATGAGTACTTGTTAAATAATGAAAGGAACATTTGGATCACACATGCAATCTTGATCAATGAAATACTACTGACATAAAACATGTAATACTTTGAGAACAAATAATAGTGACTGGGAATTAAAATCACCAATATGTGATTTTATATGTGAAGATATATATGTGAGTTTAGTAGTCACGGTTTTCACAGTTTTTTTTTTTTTAATATGTTTGAGCTGAACCTGATTCCTCCTAAACTTTGACCTTATTCATGAAAACTTTTTCACAAGTCATACTAAAGAAATCAGGTGATTTGATAAACACAAGCCCAGCATCTGGATAATAAATAGTCTGTACACAAGGCAAACAGTCATACTGAGAAAACTTCATGTTATAATTAAAACCTGATTTTAAGCCATGATTTTGAGGTTTTACCGTGATTTTGCTGCCCACTAAAGTGAAAATTCACCCACACCTTGATGCTTTAGAGTCAGGATTATTAAAAAGTATTAGTAAGAAGGAACTCAGATATCTCTGGCTGCTGAACCAGGGTGATCTGCTGTTATGGGGGTGTTGAAAACACACATGCTGAGTTTGTAATTATCTCTTGAGAGTCTCTCAGTTTGCATTCTCATCTATCTATTTTAATCCTTCTGCTACTGTTCTCTATTCAGCTCCTCCTTGTTTTCTCCCTCAGTCATCCTTTCTTTAATAATCACGCTTTGACTATCCACATAAATATTTTTAGTCTCTCCTGCTAAAACTGTCAACTGCACCTGGAGACCTGGTGAATTGATTACTGCTGATTTACTTTTTTAAAATATTTATCTATTTACTTATTGTTGAAGGCTGCACTTTTTGTTTTTAGTGTTATTAATGATGGTTTAATCTTAGTGATTCTGAAATTGTTTAAAGAAAAACTGCTGAATTGGAAAAGTTCAGCTGGTGTCAAAGTCTGGAAGAAGGATACAATTAGAGAAAAAGGTTTATGTGTTTGTGTAAAGAAACAAAAACTCCAGGAGAGACTGAAATAGGGAGAGAATCAGGGGAGCAAACAAGAAGAGGTAGAGTGAGTGATGGGTACAAAGTGTGTACTTGTCTTAAAGGGGATGTTTCACATGATAACATGTTCTGTAGCATTGCCACCAGCAACCCACTACCCCATCCTCCTTGTCCCCATGGCAAACACACACACACACACACACACACACACACACACACACACACACACACACACACACACACACACACACACCTGTTATCTCTGCCTTCCCACCACCCAACCAGGCAGGCAGACAAGATTTCTGAAAATAAATAAATAACCTTCAAGAACAACAAGTTATACCGAATTCAGTTCAGTTCATCTAGGATTTATTTATGCTGCACAATTCAAGCTTTTTCATATTGTAAAGTGGACAGATGAATCCTGGCCAACAATGTTTACTGAGCAGTTGATTAAAACAGGATTTACATAGTAAGGCCATAACTTTTATTTCCGTTTCATCATTATTAAGCAAAGAGATTTTCGTTTGTTTTTATTTTAATGATATTGCAGTTCTTAATGACCAGGCATGTGCTTTGTGCTGTGTAGTGCACTGATCATCACTTTTAGTAGTATATATTAGATGTGTTAGCTTACTTAAAAAAAATCTAATAATAAATCCTCGGATGAGGTTTTTTTGTTTTTTCGAAACACTAAACCCTGCTGTACAGTAGAAATCTGCTATAAAACTTTGCAGTAATATACATCACTTAAATAAATTTGTTATTCAAATGTTGCTGCTCAACATTAGTTATACTACCTAGTTTAACCACTTTACTGTATTGGCTAAATTGTGTAGTAAGCAGTATTGCGGTAAACTTTGCAAAGATGGACGTTGCTGAACTAATGCAGTGGTATCTACAGTCGGCACTACTTTAGGTCCTGGGTAGCAGACATTATAATCAAGAGATATGGTACTGAAAGAATCCTCAAGAAATTTATGGGGGAATTTTGCAACAGTAAAGACTGTGGTACAATATATATCTTTCAAGGCTGAAAGATTTAAAACCATATTTGTGCAACGTCAGCCAACTTTTAAGTGATTTTTATCAGATTTAACTGGATATGTTCTGTAGTTTTTATGTCCCCTTGACCATTAAAATGAAAGTTAATTGAAAGAGTGCTTCAAAATAACTGCCCAAATAAGTGTCCAGAAGAGTAACAAGACTTGCTTCCTGAAGGAGTCATCAATTTGATAAAGTTATTTAGTAACAGTTGGCTAAATCCACCTTTATACTGATTGGAAAGCAGCCACGATATCACTCATCTAGCATCTGCTGTATTCCAGAATGTAGTGAGCTAAATCCACAAAGAGCAGTAAAATACAGCAGCAACATAGGTCAGCTGGATTTGCTACACCCCACAACAGACATTATTATCTAAAATTATTTCATTTCTGATTCATTTCACCTGCTTCCCACTACACCAGAACTTAGGGTTCTTTCACCTGCTCTATCCCACTTTAACCCTTGGCTATATTATTCAAGTCACACAATAATTGTAATTTATTAACAGGAGCTCCGATTATCTTTTATTTTTTCCAATGCTCAACATTTCACTTTTTCAAAACCACAAAATAGAAATTTTAGGGCTGAACCTCTTCACTCGTATCCATTATCTATGATTCGGCAGACTGTAATGGAGTTTGTTGTAGCTTTTATACTGGACACTAGACCACTTCATCAGAAGCATGACGTGGCTGCGGTAACAGCCGTTTTACAGCGCAGCAGATTTGGCTGATGTGCATGGCAAGTTAAATTACCATGAAGTGGAGCTAGAGTGTTTTTGTGTGTGTATCTGTGAGTGTGTCTAGCAGAATGTGAGAAGCGTGTAATAGGCTCACCTGTCTCTGCCTGCAGACTGATGGGCAGGTGGAGAAAATGAAAGCCAGATGGGAGGAAGAAGCGGTGGAGAAGGGTGGGTAGGGGGTAGATAAGACTGCAAAGACAGGATATGGTGTGGATGCATTCATATTTTATATTTTTACAAAATGGTAATGTGTCGCCTGCTTCAAACTGGAAGTGCAGTTTTAGAGTCTCTTTGGTGGGGTTTGCTAGTATTTTTAGCCGGATGTTCTACTTTTCAACAGTAATGTTTCAAATCTTTCTTTTAGATAGAGCTCACTTTTGACTGACATTGACTGTTTTTATGTATGCTTTTTTTTGGGGGGGGGGGACTAGACTGCAAAGATAGGGATGACCTGATGATATTCTCAACCTCACCACAGATAATCACTCTTTAGAGGTTGTGACCACTTTGTCGTGTTCAAAAAGCTTAGGGAAAGGCAGGCCTAAATCCCCCCATTTTTAAATGACTGCTCAATCTCTTTAAAGATCAGATTCTCATATCCTGATGTCAAATCCTTAACAGTGCATTTTTAGTGTATGCAGTGACTAACTCCATGTTGTTTTTGACAGGGTGAAGAGGAGGAACGTGCTGACATTTTGCCCTGTCAGAAGTAAGTTTAATTCTTGTGTGTGTGTGTGTGTGTGTGTGTGTGTGTGTGTGTGTGTGTGTGTGTGTGTGCATGCTTTCTGTAGATCAAAACTCAAATCTGACTTGTTTTCTTGCCTTTATTTACAGTTTAGCTTTATGATGCATTGTGCTGATCGTGTTTTACAAAGTGCATTTAATGTTCACCACAAACAGGCAAAAAAGCTTGTTCCCCTCTTTGTTTTCCTGCCTAACCATGTCAGTAGTGAGATAGCATCATCTCGTAAATCTGTCGTGGTGACACATGAAACTTACATCACACCACTTTGACGATGATGGTTTTGACAGTGAGCATTCAAGATTAAATCAGTCAATGTGAGTCCCATGTGGTAAAAAATAATGTAAGTGTGAATATACACCTTCAGGTACTTGATGAGATGATGAATATGAAATTTTTTGGCTCTCAAGAAAAAAAATATTTGAAAAAAAAAAAAGTAATAAGCGATCCCAGTAGCTCTACTCTTTGAAAAGCTCTGGTCTGCCAGTATGGTGGTCTCTCCTTCTCTGTCAGTAGCATGTCTTCAGCTGTATCTGGTTGCTGTGGTGACATGTGTGTGTCAGCGGTAGGATGTGTGATGTGCTTGTGTGTGCGTGCGCATGGAGCGGCGGGTGTTGAAAGGACTCTGTAGAGGCAGAGTTCCCCTGTCCAGAAATTCCAGCAACACATACATGTCAGTGATCAGATACAGAAACTGTAGGTATGCAGACACTGCACACCTGCATGTATGTACACACATATATACAAGAAATACACAGACAGCACGGACACACACGTCGACAGATATCCAGATTCCATTCAGGCCAATGCCATGCATTCATACTGACAGCTAAGGACTATAAGGTTACACAGGGAAATCCGTGCCTGGAGCAATGCTTTGAACACTAATAGTATTTGTGCACACTTTTCTTCAGTCACAGAGACTTGGAACTAAAAATGTAATGTCATTGAATTAAAGTAAAGAAATGTGAGCATTCTTATTTTGTCAGAATTGTCTTAATGTCTCATAAGTGACAGATAATATTATATTGAAAATTAGCAAATGTAAATTGCTACTCATTCAAATGTTGTTGAAGGGCCCTTATTTAAGGACGACTTGACTATAGCTGATGAGAGAGCAGAAAGAATTGGAGATTTGCTTTCCCCAGCCACAGCTCTTTTGTGTAGGTCTTGGGATTTGAACCGAGGACACAAGCCCACACAAGCTTTACTCTTGATAAACAGGTGTAAGGCAATCCAGTTACTCAGAGACTCTCTTTTCGGCATAACTGTAATTGAGTTCAAGTTCAAGAATTAATTCTCCCTTCTGGGACATTTGGCTTGCAGCAAGCCATATCTCATGCAGGATAATCACAATAAACAAAGAGCAGTGAATATTCAGGAGACTGAGACACAGGAGACCGGAAGGTGCGTTACAGGTAAGGTTGATAATGGGAATGGAGATACTTCAATAAAGTGGGATGACTCCGCTCTGAGCATGTAATCCATTTATTCCATGCTATGAAGGTATTGTTATAGAATATTTTACTTTGAGCATTTATTAGTTTGGAGGCATGAAGGAAAGCTAATGAATTCATGTTACGATTTTTAGACAATGCTTCTCAGTTAGCTTGACTTGAAAGCTTGAAAAAAATAGGGGGGAGGGGGGGGGTTAATATTTTTTTTAATTTAAATATTTTGGACATGACAAGGATTTGCTTTGTTTGCTATGCTTTGTTACATCTTCACATCAGCTGTTTTCAATATTTTGTTGGAACAGTTCAAAAAAACCTTTAAAGTCCATTTATTTTCCCCGTTAAATGTCACATTTGTGGTTCCCTGTTCATTTTTCATTCGGTGAGTAACATGAGAGTTGTCTTTTTCAGATGAAAAGGGATGGCCTAGTGAAAATATATTTACATGATGGAGGTTATAACCTTTTCGAAGTTGAAATGTCACATTCCCTCTTCCTGTCTTGATAATGCTCTCTGGTCTCTTACTTTTGTGTTCAGAAACAAATGTAACTTTTACATTTGCTTGTATTTTGTAGCTTTATACACACTTTATGCAAGTTTTTGGCCATTTTCCCACTGAATGCATCTAATTTGGTTATATTGCTAAGGGGGAGTTGTCCTTCTGAAGAAATATATCTACTCAAACAGCCCACCCTTCTTTTATATTATGATGGATATCAAATACTAACTGGAAGAAACACACAGGTCCACTGCATAGTTATTGATGCTGTATTCAAAAAAGGCCTTCATGATGTACTATACACATGAGACATTGTCCACAAAACCCAGTTCTTTCATCTTTCTCTCTCTGCAAATGATTCCATTGACATGTAGGTTGGCAAATTCCTCTACACTTACGCAAGTGCATCTACCTCCTTCTGTTTAGTGCATCAGTGTGTAGGGGTGATCTGTAACGTGGGAGTGTGTTTTCATCACTGCGGGTCGTCTGGTCGTCAGAATCCCATTTACTCAGATACATGCATGTATGCGCACGCACATACACAATCAGTCTTTCCACGTGTTTGTTGTACATAGTTGAAAAGCACACTTTTTTTTAGATCATTTCAACATTGATTTATCTACAATGTACCATGTACAGCTCCCAGATTTTTTTGCAAATGCATTTTAGCATAAAATTGACTTTGAAATTGACTTTTAGGTTTTGCAGTTGTGAGGAGGGATTTTTGAAATTATTTTTATGTCGCCTTTTTTTGTATCTTTGTGTGTTTGTGCACATCTGTGTGTGCGTGTTACCTAAGAGCCTGCTCTGTCCTAATGGATTCAAAATGACCTGAGAGCTCTTTTTAGTTCTCTCATTATGTCAAGCATCAAGAAGTGTGTTTGTTCCTTTTTAGAATAGCTAATACACTTTCATTTAGCCCACAGCAGTGCTTAATAACGTTCATTAGTTACCACTGGGTACAGGGAGATGTCACTGAGTTTTTTCAGTGTTTTAACCCAGTTTTCAGGGGGAAAAAAAGCTAGAGGAGGCTATAGAGTACACTGCAAATCTCTGTAAGCAAATTTAAAAAAATGTATCTTTAATAAGTGTAAAAAAAAAAACAATTTTAATGGGAATTTAAATTACATTATATATTTGTTGTTGTTGTTTTTTTGTTTTTGTTTCATAGTGTCATTCTTATAGTGTAACTATAAATGACCCTTTACCCATTACCTTATGGCTTAACCTACTTACTCTTTATTTTTAATTCTTGCAATATCACTGGCTCTGACCTATCACTGTTGACATGGGAATGATACGGAATAAGAAATACCAATATAACAATAAGGAGTAATCCCAATTTAAATCACATTATAATGATTGTAACACATCTTTGTAAATTCCCTGTAGGTGAGTGGACCAGTCTGACTGGAAAGTTTGCATAAACTCAGGGCACTGAGTCCCAACATGTATAAGGCATCGAGAAATATTTTATACAAGTTCCACAATCATATATATTATCAATTGATCACTGAATGGGGACCTTATGACTATGTTCACCATGCATGCGTTTATTAACATATGTTTATTTAGTTTGTGCACATTCTACATTTGTTACACTACGTATTTTAACAGTCAGTGCAAATTTTGCATCTTCCCAGTGCAGTTGACTGGCTGCTGATTAATGAGAAGTTATCAAAAGCCACTAAACAAAGTCTAGAAAATAGAGCACCAGAACGCAATGTGGGGATAAGAAAAAAACAATTTGGGTGAGCAT
The DNA here is from genome assembly GCF_057382275.1 of Copadichromis virginalis. Taxonomy (NCBI): domain Eukaryota; kingdom Metazoa; phylum Chordata; class Actinopteri; order Cichliformes; family Cichlidae; genus Copadichromis; species Copadichromis virginalis. The sequence goes on along the minus strand of NC_140624.1, from coordinate 38,992,631 downwards.
CATCATGTCATGAGACATGATTGTCATCAATATTGTTCTGGTAAATTTTCTAGTTTACTATATCCCTTCATTAAAATATTGTACCATGCATTTAAATATTTTATCATGTATGCAGTATATATTATGTATGTATATTTGTGGCGTTCAACAGGATTAGTTGATGACATTAAGAATCCCATGAGGTGTGTAATATTGTAATAAGTCGCAAACCTTTAATTTTACTCAATAAAAAAATGTTCAATTAGCCAACATTATGAGTCAAAGATGTTATTGACCAAACACATGCAAACCCATATGGAAAAGAAATAGAAAAAACTTATAAAAGACTTGCATAAGATGTGGCCTACTTCATATAGTGAATCATATAAGGCTTACATGATTTACTCATGAAAGTGGCCTCTTTCTCATTACTTTCATATATTTATTTAGTAAGTATCCAAAACATACAAGTTTCATTTATAGAATTTTTCAAGGGATCTTTTATCTGTTTTCACTCTTAAGATAAGATAAGATAAGATAAGATAAGACTTCATTGATCCCACAACGGGGAAATTTTTGCGTCACCTCAGCTCAGGTACAGATATCACAAGAAAATACAAAAATACAAATAAGTACAATCAATGAAAAAAAGTAAGATACACTATATACAATGGTAGCACACACAGTATGTGACTATGGATATAGTTGGAAATATTGAAGACATAAACTATATAGCTTGATATAGCTATTGTACCACTACTATTCCTATTTATAGACATGTACACACACACATGTACACACTAAATATACATATGTATACATATACATACATATATACCTGCACATGTCCATACACATGGAAGGTCCATTATGCATGACCTTGTATGCTTTTCATACAAGTTTCATGCAAGACAGATACAAACTTTATAAGATTTATATATATCTTTTCCATATGGGAGGGTTTGCTTAGAATACGGAATAATACTAATATAATTATTTATTATATATAAAAGCAGTGGTTTTTCAGTGTAGACATTGAATTTAATGTGATTTGAACAAAATTATGTTGCAGATACAAATTTTGGTGACCGTCAAATTATACACAGGCATGTTGAATGTGACAGGTGAAACAAACATTTTCAGAGATGAATAATTAAAAAATGAAAAGAATTTGAATTAATGATAGGTGATGTTTTTTGTGCAAATTTTCATTGAAATTTACCACCTGTTGGATACATACGACAAATATTTATGCCATAATCACAGTAAGATTATGACTTGCAGTGATTAAATGTTGCACATTGACAAGGCAAAAATTTTAAGGTCTGTGCCACTTGCCATGCTTTTGACCTAGAAATGCTGACAAGGGAGTGATAGGCCAAAGAATTGTATTAACCCAGCCGTGTCCTTACCATTGCTGACAAGAATTTTATTTCTTGCCGTGCTGCTGCGTTAGACAGCTCTGAGTGGAGTGGGCTAACACTAGTGAGAGCAGTATGTCTGCTCTGTAGGATGTGATTGCTGACAAGTGAGTTTTCTTTGGTCTTAAACAATGCTGAGCAGGGATGGGTAAGGCAAGGAATAGAAACAAGTTAGCTATATCATTTCTACATGTTGACAAGGAACAGCTCTGAAATGCGCTAGTCTGCCTGCCCTTGCATCGCTGACACGACACTGGATGTTTGTTGACGAGCTGTTTGCTACTCCCCGCCCATGTCAGCATGGCTAAGGCCACATACACATCTGCCGCCTGAGAAACTTGAGCCCATCTTTCCAGCAGATATTGTTAGTGTCTGCTTGTGTATGCCCATTGACAGGGATTAGCAGCGATGTGTGAGCATAGCTCCTTGGGATGGTCTTGCTTGCTGTTGCAGGTCAATGCATGTGTGTTCTAATGTCCGTCAGTGTTAGTGTGTGATTGTGTGCATGAGTGTTTGCCAGACAGTGGGGGGTTAGGCCTGGATTGCAATAACAATGGAGAGGAATTTAAATGAGAAAAAAAAAAAAAAGGGGGGGGGGGTCAGGGAACGTTTGCAAGGAGGATGGAAAAAGCTTTGGCACTATTGTTATTCTGCCCCTTTGTCATTCTGCTTCTCCATCTCTCTATTACACATCTCTTGGTCTCTGTTCCTCACACTCCAGACTCCCAGATGTCTCATATAAGTCACTCTGTCAGCTCTTGATTTGATCCCAAACTTATTACTGTTTTTGTGATTTCACTAAACAAGTTTTGTGTTCTACCAATGCTTCCACTGTGTTGACAGAATGGGCTGATTAACTAATGATCTGCTCACTTTTGATACTACTCAGTGACTTACAGTTTTTTCTGTAGCACTGTTTGCCATCCATTGTGTTTCCTTTTCAGCAACACAAAAAGGTAATGGATTTCAGAGTTACACGATGCATGCCAGAGAAGTTGTTAGTCCCAGCAGCTGGTTAAATCCCCAACCCCAGGTGTTGGGGATTTACGTTTGCCCTCAGTTGATGTAGCACTTTCCCCCTGCCATAACATGGCTGCATAGGTCTACAGGGACACAGTAAAGTAAGAAAAGAGACAGCGATAACTTCCATACAGACGAGACAGCAGTCTGATTCCTTTTCTGACATGCAGCTGTCACAAAAATAAAAGACAAGCAATAAAAAAAATGCATTGAAGAAGTAGGGCTTTTCACATGACAGCTAAAACGTCTTACTGGGAGACATCGAGAATCTGGAACTTGCTGTCTAAAAGTTGCCGAGGGCTGGTATCAGTATAGCCACACAAAAAATAAAGACTGGCAAGACTTGTTTCGTACTTTATTATGAACTGGCTTAATGTGACCTCTCTACTTCAACACTGTGATTTCATATTCTGCTTATATATGATCAACTTGGGTACAAAATCGAGTTTTTTCCAGGACAAGCGAGTTGGAGTGACACGGACAATCGTGTAACATTTCAGGCCAACTCCAGATGGCTTTTGTACTGCAGTCCAGTTTAGTCAAGTTGCTAATACAATCTTGTACTACATATCCAAGCTTAATACACGTTCAGAATTTGTGCGACTCGGTGTGTCTGTCATATACACAGGCATACTTGCTTTCTATCCACATCTCTGTACACGCCGCCCCCACACACCCACCACCCCCACCCCTTTGCTCTGTTGCGGCTCTAATTGCGATCAATTAGGAAACTTCAGAAGGCTGAAATAGGAGCTGTGACAAGGGGCATCCGCTGAGCTGGCAGCGAGAGAGAGAGAGAGAGAGGCAGGGAGGGAAAGAGAAATGAGAAGAACGAGAATGAGTGGAGGAGGAGAGGGAAAACGGTGATATAGGAGTGGAAAGAGGCTGCGGAGGGGGGCAGGAGAGCGGAGTCCAAGTTGGTGTCGAGAGATGAGCTAATGGTAATGGCGTGATTGATGTGGCCACAGCAGCTGAAAGTCACATCGTTTTTCATGCCAGGTATTGATTCCTGACAACCTCTTGTTAGCTTTGGGGCGCAGCAGATTGGGCATGGCACAAACAGTGCCATGGTAGGGGTTTTATTCCCATCTGAAATGTATGCTGTTATACTGCTGAAAGGTGCTTTGAACAAAAGCATCTTACTCTAAATTCGGAGCATGTCAGCTGTAAAAAAAAAGACAGAGCTGCAAACTGATTTTAGTAAGGAGTTGTACTGCTGAGCATAAAATTCTGTTTTATATTTTGATTTTAATTCATGAGATTTTACATAAATAAAGGATGTGCAGGTCACGTTAGCATTACAAGTCTGTTGCTTCATATAACAGAAATATGAAATATCTACCATTATGTGTCTGGCTTTGAGAAAATGTTTAGGCGTGTAAAGGAAATTCAAAATGTCAACACATTGGCAGTACAACTTGCAAATGTACACTGAGCTGGAGGCATTTTGGTGACAGGCTTGTGTTCAGTCACTGCAAAAGCAATCTGAGAACCCATCAGCTATATGTAGATATCTATTTGTAGAAATTTCTGCCAAAGTGACTCATGGTTAACAGTGATATTGCATTTTTAGTCCGTATATTTACCTAAAAGAAATAAAAAGTGAAAAGGTTGCATAATTATTCTGTGCATCTTGTAATTCGGTGCCTGCATCCATAACTTTCCCCCCTTTCATTAGGCAAATAAACTGATAATTTGCTTGTCACTACACTTGTATTTTTGACAGCATTCGGATATGGGAAAAATGAAGTGCCTCTTTGCAACTTAAGCTCTTCAGAACAGCAATTCTCTTCAAGACCGTCAGGACAAAGGCAGCTGATCAAACAGAAACTGAAGTCTCAACCTTGCCTTTTTCTGATTCTCACTGTGTTTGCATATGCAATACAGACTGGGCCCTAAACATCATCTCCAAGACATTTTGGCTTGAACAGTCTTACAGAAAAACAAGGAACTTCCAGTACGAGTCAAGTATTCCCCCCCCCCAGGGCAAAGCTTATAAATAGCATTATCATCCGGAAATTTTCCTTCACAGAGGCTACAGCGTACTGGTTGCCTTTAGCTTTCTGAGGCAACAGCTGAAGAATGTTTCGACCACAGCGATTCTACACGAATCATGTTATTTCACGCAGAGCTTGACTTGCAGATAAAAACAAGCTTGTTGTGAATACACTGAATGGTAATTTTTGAACAGTTTATATCACAAATATCATACTTTGTTTCTAGCCTTGAGCATGTTAAGTGTTTCCAATCTTGATTTTTTTTTTTCTTTTGTAAAAACAGAAAAAGATGTTCTTGATACATATACTAGAAGCTGAGAGCCACTGGTGTCTTGTTTAGCTGGATTGCCTTGGGGTATGCAGAGCCTTTTATCTTGTCAACCTAATGTATGTGTGCATGTGTGTAGGACAGGAAGAGAGAGAGAGAGAACAAGAGAGAGAGAGAGAGCAAGTGAGGAGATAGGCGGATCAATACTAAGCCGTCAGGAGGTCTGCTACTCCCAGAGAGAGAGGGAACAGGACACCCAGCTGAGAGTGGAGAGGGTGAAAGTAATAGACTGAGAGAGACAAAGAGTGAAGAGGAGGAAGGGGTGAAGTAAGAGTGGAGAAGGAAAAGATGGGGGCGAGATGGATGGACAGTGGAAAAGCAACAGGGAAAAGGACACGGGGATGGAAATAGGAAGGGAGAATAGATGTGGCCGGTGATAAATGAACAGATAGAAGGGACAGGAAGAACATGGGGAGAAGAATAATGTAGCTGAAAACCAGAAGAATGTGATGGAAAAGGGGTGAGGAAAAGGGCAAGTGCAGGGTTACAGTGTAAGTTACTGTTGACCCTGAAGTGCAAAACACACCGACATTTCAGAAAACTAAACTAAACACTTTGACACAAACAGCAACTGAGTATTTGTCATTGTGTTTTTGATTTGTTCTTGTTTCGAGGCTCTTTTATGTTGAACAGGTGTCCGTTTGTCTGTAAGGAACTAAGTACACACACACACACACACACACACACGCACACACACACACACAAAAGATGTGATTTACAGAGATACAAGAAAAAAACAAATATTCATGTTGTGTTACAGATGTAGGGGCTCAAGAGTTGGGAGTTCGGCTTGTAATCGGAAGGTTGCCGGTTCGAGCCCCGGCTTAGACAGTCTCGGTCGTTGTGTCCTTGGGCAAGACACTTCACCTGCCGCCTACTGGTGTTGGCCAGAAGGGCCGATGGCGCGATATGGCAGCCTCGCTTCTGTCAGTCTGCCCCAGGGCAGCTGTGGCTACAACTCCACCAGTGTATGAATGTGTGTGTGAATGGGTGGATGACTGGGTGTGTAAAGCGCTTTGGGGTCCCTAGGGGGGACTAGTAAAAACGCTATACAAATACAGGCCATTTACCATTTACCATGTACAAGGGAAAAAAGTATGTACACAACAAGAGTATATTACTTGTATCTCTGTAAATCAACATCTGCTGGGATTTAAACCTTAAACTGTGACAGTGTGAGGGGTCATGCACGAGCTTCTCGTTATCCAAATTATAAAAAAAAAAGACTTGGTGTTTTTAACATGCGTTTGATGCATAATTAAAGTGAAAATAAACATCAAATAAGGAAGGAAGTGAAACTGTAATGCATAAGAGCTAAAAGGTTCGACTTGACACTCATAATGAATATTTAAACCCTGGTGACCGTAACTCTTTAAATGATTCATTGTTCTCCCACATATCTATTTTTAGATCCTTTGTCTTAAAAAAAAAAATCCTGTTTCAACTCTTCATGTTCTTCTCTTTCTTCTTCTGACACATTTTTTCAGCTGCTGGTTTCATACTTTTTAAAAAAATGTCAACCATGACAGATAGCAATGACTTATTAGCCTGCCAGCTGCGAATAGAAAGAAAGACAGAAAGAAATGAAGAAAGAGAAAAGACAGGAAAAATCATCTGCAAATTATCTGTGAATATCATCAGCTGTAATTATCTATCCGCAGTGTATTTCAGCTAGTGATGATTAATATTCTTAATGGGCTCCGGGAATAGTATTATTTAATGTAGGGGAGTAAAATTGGGAATAATACACCATTATTACAAAATGAATTCGGCATGAAGAATTTCAATTGACTTTTGTTATACTTGGGCCAATAATGACCCAGGTTCCTTAATGAAAGAAATGACTGTGAGGCATAACACAGTTTTTTTTTTAATGAAGTAACGGAACGTAATGAAACGTCTCCTCCTCACTATTGCTTTATCTGGTTTGTAACAAGCATGAAAGCAAAATGAGCATTTTATGCTTTAATATAGAATTTCAAAGGAGTCTGTATTGCTAATCAGGAGGTCAGGACAGTGGAGGAGATTACAATCAAAGATGAATTGTAAAATTGCCACATTATAGGTACAGGTAAGGATGGGTATTAAGTGATTGCGCATGGGTGGGCTTTGTTTAACTTATTGCATACTTGCAATGTAATATATGGGGAGACCCAAATAGTAAAAAACCCCAAAACGTTGTAAATCTGTGCATTTTCATGAGTTTTGATGCTAAACTGCAAGAAGATTAATGATTCCTTCATAAGCTAGGTTATCTAATATTAGACATATTCACTGATGAAGACCAACAGCCTCGTTTATAAGACAATATGCCTTTCTAACCTGCATCTCTCTTTCTATCTGAAGGTTAGGGCTCACAGGGGAGGAAAGGGATCAGGTTACACTAATGCATCATGGCTGCTGGAGGACACACACGCACACGCCTCGTCACACTCTGTCTCACCTTATCTCTCTTTCTCTTTCTCTCACGCACACACCCTTGTGTGCTGATACCCTTGTACAGGTTTAAAGCATGGCCGTGGCCTTGTGTTATTGCAAGCTGCAAGCACTCTGCTGTCTGTCTCAGGGTAAATCACTTGTCTCTAAAAATAAACTGAAGTCATATACGATCAAAAGAGGCCTGGTGGAGGTTAAACAGTGGCAGATCAGTTTATTTCAACATAAGCTCGTGTTAATGAGATTAAACTTACATTATGGGAAAACCTGAGATACAGCTTTGTACTTGTGATTTCACTCTGTGTTCAAGTGCTCATTCCTAATCTGGACAAATTGTTTTTGTTGGAAAGGAATTTCATGTCACACATCAGAGAAAAAATGGTCACTGCCATCCTGTAACTTTTTCAGTTCAATTCAATTGTATTTATACAGCCCCAAATCACAGCAACAGTTGCCTCAACGTGCTTTATATTGTAAGGTGGACCCTACAATAACATAGAGAAAAATCCAACAATCATACGACCACCTATGAGCAAGCACTTTGGCGACAGTGGGAAGGAAAACCCCCCTTTTAACAGGAAGAAACCTCCAGCAGAACCAGGGAGGGGCGGTCATCTGCCGCGACCGGTTGGGGTGAGAGAAGGAAGACGAGATAAAGGATAACTGTCAACTTATTTGGTGATGGTCATATGATTGTTGGGTTTTTCTCTTTTTTTTCTTTTTTTTTTGGTAGGGTCTAACTTGCAATATAAAGCATCTTGAGGCGACTGTTGTTGTGATTTGGTGCTGTATAAATAAAATTGAATTGAACTGAATTGATGGGGCGATGTCAGTCAACAAGGCTCCATATTAGCAAGTATCAGAATCAGAATCGCGTTTATTGGCCATGTATATGCACAGACACATACAGGGAATTTGATTCTGGTGACTCTCAAGCACAGCAATGTAAATCACAACAATATGTAAACAGCACAATACACACACACACACACACACACACACACACACGCTCACGTGTGTATATATACATGTACACATGCATACACATACATACACAAAGCTGTGCAAACCAACCATAAATGACAGAAATGAAATTAAGCATAGCATGAATGTATAAATGAAGTATAGATGTTCAGCTAATATATCAACTCTAAAGTACACGTTTTACACATCTTAAATTTATCAAAATGATTTTTACCTCTGTATTCCCCAATACATTATGATAATATTACTGAAATTATTAGTTCACAGTTATTTTTAGAGTTATTGACTTATAATTTTACAGGCTCTAATATAACTCCCCAGAATTTATTGGAATGAAAAGACAAAACATGCTGACCCCATATGTTCTTTATCTGCAAGTATGACGCATTTACAGCCAACAAATTGTTTATATTATATTTGTGACTTGTGTACAACTCTTGAGAAAAGCCAGCAGTTCATGTGGAGATCCAAAAAGTGCCTCTGGATTAGCAGAATGGGGTGGTGTTTCTGTTTTTAAGAAGCAGGACCAGAGGGGTGTGCTCCAATTACATGGGGATAACACTGCTCAGCCTCCCTGAGAAGATCTATGCCAGGATACTTACAGGACAGTCCTGTTAGTCAAACCTTGGATTCAGAAGGAAAACATTGTGGTTTATGTCAGGGTCTTGGAATGCTGGACCAGTGCTTTATCTTGTTGAGGATATTTGAGGATGCGTGGGAGTTTGCTCAACCAGTCTACATGTGTTTTGTGAACTTGGAGAAAACATTCTGTCATGGGAGACCCTGTGCGCGCGCGTGTGTGTGTGTGTGTGTGTGTGTGTGTGCGTGTGTGTGCGTGTGCGTGTGCGTGTGTGTGTGTGTGTGTGTGTTTGAGCAGAGACTTTGGGGGGAAAAGGGTATCTGGGCCGTTCAGACCCTGTAAAACTGCTGTGGGAGACTGATCTATATTGCAGGTAATAAGTCAGACCTGTCGATCCCATATGGGGCTTAGTGTGTCTGACTAAAATGCCTCTTGTGTGGTGAGATGTTCCTCAACAAGGAACCTAGAGGACACCCTGGGACAGACTGGAAAGATTGTATTTCTTAGCTGGTTTGGGAACCCCTTGGTGTCTCCCCAGGTGAGCTGGAGGATTTGGCCATGGGAGGGAAGTCTTAAACTACTGCCCCCATGACCCAGCCCCAAAGAAGCAGCAGATGAATGGTGATTCATTCTTGGGTATTTGGTTTAGTGCTGCGGGTGGTTGATTTACCATAGTAATACTAAATTACCCTAAAGAGCTAAAGAACATATCACCACATTTGCAATACAGGATCATTTCAAACCAGGTTAATTTTGATATTTCAAATTAATGAAGTCAAATGTCATACTTTGAGGTCATACATTAGCCATGACATTGTGAGTAACAACTATTTGTGATACAGGGTGATGCCTACATTATTTGGTATGTATTTTTAAGTAGTGTAGTTTACACCTCACTTCTAGTTTTTGTACTATTGTTTGTGTTTTTTTTTTCAACGATTGCATTGCCATTTACCATAATAATACAAAACATATCATCTGTTTATAACATTGTGAAATTAAAAGTTTAGCTTTACTTTCAATCAGCAGTTCATTTGGATCAGAGGGAAAGAGTCAGTGTGTGTTAAAGGCCACCCCAAATTCAGCTTGCTAATAGTGCATTTCTTCTATCAGTAACGTATTCATCATCGTCCAATCCCCACTGTCGATCACTTTGTGCAACGGTTGCAGTTACCCACTGGGTCATGCAAATCGCCATGAGTGTGCGTTTGAAACTGCGTGTGCACCAGACTTAATCTCCTAATGTGGAGCCATCATTCATCCATTTAGCTGTACATTAGTTTGTTAGTCAATTACGCGCCCTTGTTGAGTCAACAGCTTGGCATTTCCATCATGTTGGTTCGTCTAAGCAAACAAACGAAGTACTCCCCTTGGACTTATGGAGATGTTACAAGAAGACTTTTCAGTATTCTTATTTTCATTTTTAGTATTAACACAATAATCCGTTTCACTATGAATTGGTCCGTCTCAGTGAAAGCACCTTGGTGTGAAGTCCATTTATAGTTCAAACACACTGGGAAACACTTTCACATTCTCATTCAGCTGGTAAAAACCTATAAATGACTTTCCATGAAATTTCCACTGGAACACTGGTCACTTCTTAATAGTAAAGGTCAACGGTGAAAGTGCAGAAGGATTATGTTCTCTCTGAATGTCATTCTTTCCCTTATATACATGTGCACACACATGCACAGACACACACACGCGCATTCTCTCTCACACACTCACACACTTTCGCTCTCTCTCCCAAGTCTAGTGATAGGGCCTTATTGTGTGAGCCAGAGGAAATGCAGACACAGCAGAGGACAAGCCATCCATTGATCTGAGTATAGACTCGTCTCGTTCTCAGCCTCTTTTCTCCCTTCTCTCGAGCTGCTACCCCGCACTGTCTCTGCCTTTCCAACCCATTGCAACCCCTTGTTTTTCTCTGCTCTTTGTGTTATCTGCACTCCACTGTCCTACACATATATATTTTTTGTCACCCTATGATCGACCACCCTCTGTGTCTCTATATTATCACCTTCTATCTGTAGGCCATTTCTACTGCTTTTGTAGCTACTTGCCTTCTTGGACTAACCATGCTTTCTCCCACACTCTTGTCTTTATTTCTTTTTATTCCAAAAATAATCTATCTCTTTGCTCTTCCCTTCACTCAGCTTCACCTTCTATATATATATATATATATATATATATATATTCCCACTAATCCTTATTTCCTCATGTTTCATTATTTTTTTAAGGTAATATTCAGGTGAAGTCTGCAAGTTAAAAAAGAAAACAAAAAAGAAAACAGAAAGTAGTACACAAGAGGAGGAAATACAAAGTTAAATGCTTGTCTGAGGAGGAAGTAAGGAAGTGGCAGAAATAGACAAAGAAAATGAGAAGAGGAATCTATCTGTGAAGAAAGGAAACATAACATGCTATGGAGATAAAGGAAGAACAATTAAAATAACGAAAGAAGTAGAAGAAAGGACAGAAGAAAGAACACCTGATGAGAAGCGGTAGTTCAAATGTCTTGGAGCTATGCCAGTAAAACCAAGCACAGAGAGAAACTGATGTACTGAACGCATCCACCCCCTTGCACACACATACACAGCACAGCCTCAGTAACGGCATAGCTCACGGCTAAAGTAACCCTCAAGTGACTGGTGAGCCTCAGAACTAGCTGCTCTTGAACGTCCCTTATCTCCTTCACCTCCCCTCTTCTTTCCTTTCCTCGCTGCTTCAGCAAATTCCCTCTTCACCTCGCTCCTTCACCTTCTCCCTCCCCTCTTCTTTCTCCGCACTGACACTCCTGTCTCCCTCCCTCCCTTCGGTCCTCCATCCTCCTTTCTGCTTCCTCTGTGCCTTGCTCCCTTCCTGCTGCACAGGCTTTTATATGATCCATGTGGACCTCCCTAATGACATGTGGAACTCTGTGTGTGCGATCGTGTGTCTGTGAGTATGCGTGTGTTAAAGGTGCTGACATGTGCATGTGTGTGTATCTGTGTATGTGTATTTGAAGTGCTGACATGTGCGTGTGTGATGGAGGTACTGATCGTAGTGTGGTTCTCCTACTGAAGTTTTGCCGACAGCTTTTTACTTTTGAAAAGGGCAGTGACGAGAGCTGGTGGGTAGTGAGGGGAGGGGGTGGGGAGGTAGTGAGGGCTCGATGGCTGTGGAAGACAAAGGTAGAAAAAAAAAGAAAGCAAGAAAAGATTGCAGGAGAAGTCAAGAAAGGAGCTAAGCTAATGTTGGGAGGCATGAAGGATCACAAATTGTTGAAAAGTGAACATGAGTAACTGCACTGCTGTCTCGTGTTCTCCTTTTTGTTTTTTCAGTGTCACGGCATTATGGCAAACAGCTCTTTGAAATGTGTTGCAGAAAGTTGAAATATTACAGGAAGAATAGTCTGAAACCAACAGGAAGAATGGGATGGGGTGAGGACGAGGAAAGGAAAGAAAAAGACAGAGGAAAATAGAGGGTGCAGGGTGCTCGGCATACATAAAGTGCTGGAAATATCATGTTTCCTCCTTTCAAGCCCGCAATGAGATGAGAGGACACCAAGAGAGACAGAGAAAGGAGAGGTGACAGGATTTTGTCACAGTGAAACGAGCTCTCTTGGAAGATGACAAGTTTTAAAGAGGACTGATTGGGGCTTTAAGCGTTTCTTAAGAACTCCCCTTGACTGAAAAGACTGACCACCTGCACACATGCTGGGAAGTGCTTCTCTAAAGTGATTCATGCAGCGTATTTTCAGTCACACTCAGCTTATGGCCAATGGTAGAATGCTGACATTTCATATTTGAGGAAACCAGTTTTTCACAATTACAGATTTAAAGATTGGTCCCTGAAACATTAATTACTGCCACATCACACTTAACAGAAGATATACATGTGAAATAAGAAATTACTAGGCAGAAATGATCAATTTCAGTGAAGTTGGAAAGAAAAAAAAAACAATTATAAGATGTGCCAAAACTAAAAGCTTCTTCCAACTCTGATTCTAAACCCTGTGTTCTACAGTAGATTCAGAGTTCACACTGCAATAATTTAAATGTGTAACAGATAAATTAAAAACGAAATAAACTTTAAAAAAAATCATAGAGTGGGTCAAATGCACCTCTTTGACATGGTTTTTGTGCATACTTGTTTGACCGATTCAGTTTAGGTCAGCCGTGCATTTATAAACTTATGGTTTTTACTGCTGAGTCTTAACATATGGTGAATTCCTTCCAACTCCCAGAAAAATAAGTGTAACATTTACAGCCCTGGGTTGACATTACATATAGTGTCAGTAAAGACCTACATGTTAACCGTAACCATGGTGACAGTAGTCCCACAAATTTAAGCTGAAATATATCAGTGGATTGTTGGATATAACTGTTGGATGCTGGAATTGAAATTTATTACATAAGCAGAATTGATTGACTTAGAAGAGATTAAAAATAAATTATTTTTAAGGACAATTAAATAGACATGCTTGTTTAATTAAATGAAAACATCCCTTTACCTTTGAATTCTATATTTTGCTATATATATTATAACTCAGTATTTTTATATATGTGAAGTATGTGGGGATTAAAGTGTTTTTGTGTCTGTTTTTGTTGTTGTTGTTTTTTTCTATTTTAGTTTTTACCAAAGTCAATACAAGGCTCATTTAACCATAAACCATATCTTGAAGTATAAAAAAGTGGACCATAGAAATATCACGCACAGTATATCTTCAATAAATTGTTAAAATGCCCATACAAAGATTTTATCTGATGAAGGTAGGAATATTTTCTGGATGATTTGTACTTTTTAAAAGTTGTATTTATTTATACTTAAAACAAAAGCAGACTTTGTTGGACAGATGAGCTGACCTCTAATGAAACTAAACCGATACCTCTGTGAAAGAGACATCTAAAACACGAAGCTTTGGTTTGGCTCAGAGCTTTTCAGTCAGTATTAATGAGGTAAGAAAAAAAATCCACGAAAGGCTGTATTGAAGTGGGAAGTGAATGTATAGGAGAGAGAAGAGGTATAGAGGGAAGCTTTCTCTTTGTCTTTTCAATCTTGCTTGAAATATCTTTCATAGACTTGTTCATTTATATCTTGAATGTGTTTCCATTATAGCTACCAGTTGGTATCTAAAGTAAAAAAGTAAGAAAATTAGAAACGTGACTGGACTGTAGTCAAGCGCTATAGGCAGCAGTATACCTGTGCTTTGCATTTTTCCAAATCCAGATGTTTTTCTCTTAAGCTTAAATGTGTTTTTGAATTGTGTTTTTCTTTTTTTTCCCCCACAATGCCTCATTTGCAGGGATACATAGCAGTCCTTCAGTGGCCTGATGAAACAAGCTCTATGTGTTTAAACTGTAGCATGTCTTTGAAGTGATACAGACATGTTTGAAAGATGAAAGGAAGAAAAGAGAACATATTGTAGACCAGTTGTCTACTGTTATAAACTTTTAGACAGCAACACACACCGCAGTCTAAGAGTTTGCCCACAGTCAAAAGCACTCACAGAGACTGATCATGAAATGCATGCATCACACTTGTGATTTGTGAAGCTACCACTCTGCTCTTTTACCCTGTGAGGGCAGTACAGATAAGTGTTCTGCAAGTGTTTAACTATTTATGTAAGGCATTTCATAATAACCTTTACGAAGGTAATTTCTCAAATGTTCAGACAACCTTTGTATTAAATTCCAAACCTGTTAAATAATGTGAAAATCTGCTTGAATTGCATCTTGTACAAGAACATATTTTGAGTTATTTTCAGTTGTTTAAACTGTTATTTTGAGAAATACAGAATAGCTGTATGTATGTCTAAAACAGATCTAACATTTACACTGTGGCTTTCTTTTTTCCAATGTTTTTCATAAATGACTGTGGGGTCCCAAAGGTTGATGTAGGAAATCTTTGACAGTTTGCTAGTTAAGAGTGATTGATGCCTGTCTCCCTATCAGCTGTTAAGCAGGGATGAGGGAGAACTGGTGATGCAAATCACATTGGATGCTGCCTGCTGGCATCTGACTTCAGGAATGGTAATTAAAAACACATTATGACAAAGACAACATCTGGTGGTGCATTTGAAGTGTCAACCCAACAGTAGTGCAGCGCTACATTACCCTGGCAGAACATGCACAAAAGATTAAAGGTATCCTGCAAAACTGCAGACTCTATTTCAAACCATGAAAAATGACAAGCAAACAGTGTTAAAATTAAAATCATATTTTCTCCTGCTTGATGGTGCTTTGTGGAAAGTAAAAAACAATCACAAAGTAATTAGTTTCATTGCCATGGTGCTTTCCAACTCACTGAAAATTTGCTTTGAATTTTGTGCAATATTTGTTCCTTTTTCATTTATGTTGATTTACGCTACCATTAATTTGAAACAAATGAAATATTATCAGTGCGTAAATGAATGGAAAGCCTGCTATATCTCAGTGAACTTAATAATTAAGCAACTGGCAAATGCAATTTTCTTCCAAGTGACGCTAAGTAATCAGAGTGTCAAGTCTGGTGGGTCATGACTGTACCGTCCAAGATAAGAATATAAGGGATGTTTCTCCATTACATTTGCTTAATTCTTTATATATTGTGAAGACCTCAACCCTCTTTGCTTTCATAGTGGATCAAAGCAAAGACATTTCTTGCAAATGTTCATCGCTTCATTGTGGCAGATGTGCTATATGAAAAAAACAAAAAAAGACGTAGCACAATTTTAAAGGGAGGCAGTTGTACAGTGTTCTTGTTTTGAGCTTCTTGGTCAACCTTTATTTGTGGAGTTTGTAGTAAAATTAGTTTTGTGATGGACTAGTGACCTGTGCTGGGCATATCAAGTTTGGTAGTTTCTATAGAAAAAATAAGCAGTGATAGTTGTTTGCATGCATGTGCTGGGCAGTTATGTAAAGCATTTCACTAATCTTTCATGTTGTATCACATACTTGGTGGTGATAAGGCCACAATCAAATCAAGTTTGTCAAAGGTCCTCAAGGTGAGACAAAATTACAAATATCTCAAAGGCTAATGTCAAATGTGAATCAATGTAACAGTTCCCAAAAATAAAACTTAAAACCACACACACGCGTTTTTACGAGCCCCCCTAAGGACCCCAAAGCGCTTTACACACCCAGTCATCCACCCATTCACACACTGGTGGAGGGAAGCTACAGTTGTAGCCACAGCTACCCTGGGGCAGACTGACAGAAGCGAGGCTGCCATATCGCGCCATCGGCCCTTCTGGCCAACACCAGTAGGCGGCAGGTGAAGTGTCTTGCCCAAGGACACAACGACCGAGACTGTCTAAGCCGGGGCTCGAACCGGCAACCTTCCTATGACAAGCCGAACTCCCAACTCTTGAGCCACGATCACCACGATATTTATTTCTTTTTATTCTCTCTCTTTCAAACACAAAAGAGAGAGAAAAAACACAGCATTTTGAAGTGTATAGTAAGAGCAGCACATCATTCTAGTGTAAGATGGCATTTCAATCCAGTCTAAAAACATTCACAGATATACTGAAACTTTTGACAGTGCAATTAAAGGTATCGGAAGTATTTCAAAATCTTATTTAATTCCTTTGAAGATTTTTGGGTGGTGCAGGGACTAGACTGTCATTCCCCACTGAGTAAAATTAAAAGTGGATTATTATTTTATAATCTTTTGTCCATGACACCATCCAAACATGTGCACAGTGTGTGTCTCTGTGTGTGTTTGCTAAGCCACTTAACACTGACCTATGAATCATTCAAACAGAAAAAAGTATCTAACTCAAGGGATGAACCAGTTAGCAAAGAACTAACTAAAATTGTATATTTATGAAAACAAATTGATTCCTAAAGACTTGTTTGTTGAAAGTTTGGCCCATCTCAGCATTGTGTGCAGTGTTTCCTTAAAAAAAAAAATGAGGAAACTGGACAAGCGGAGGACAGAAGAAGTAGGGGGAAGCCCAACAAACAAACAAACAAAAACAAAACTATTTACAGCAAACGAACAGTATCCAAATGCATCTGACCTGACCTTCAGTTGATCCATGTATTATTTGATGAAGCCTCGTTGGGAATGGTCTCAGTGGCTGTCAAGGACTTATTCTTAAGGAAAACATGGGAGAAGAGGTGGAGGTACGCCAAATTACACAAAAACTGGACTGAACATCACTGGCAATAGTCAAAGGAGCTTGCAAAGAAAAGCGTCTGGACTTCTTTAAGTTGCTTGAAGACCACGGAGGCCGTGGAGACTGTCAGAAAACGACTACAAGAAGACAGCTCCTTGGAGGACAGGATCAACTTCACACCTGATCAGATCTGCACACTGTTAGACCTCTGCCTCACCACTACATACACTCAACAAAAATATAAACACAACACCTTTGTTACTGCTCCCATTCCCCATGGGATGGACGTAGAGACCTAAAATTCATTCCAGATACACAATATAACCATCCCTCCCAAACAGTGGTCACAAATCAGTCCAAATGTGTGGTAGTGGGCACATCTGCTATATTGAGATAATCCATCCCACCTCACAGGTGTGCCACATCAGGATGCTGATCTGACATCATGAGTAGTGCACAGGTGTACCTCAGACTGCCCACAACAAAAGGCCACCCTGGAATGTGCAGTTTTGTCTCACAGCAAAATGCCACAGATGCCACAAGCAATGAGGGAGCGTGCAATTGGCATGCTGACAGCAGGAATGTCAACCAGATCTGTCGCCCGTGCATTGAATGTTCATTTCTCAACCATAAGCCGTCTCCACAGGCGTTTCAGAGAATATGGCAGCACATCCAACCGGCCTCACAACCGCAGACCTCGTGTAACCACACCAGCCCAGGACCTCCACATCCAGCAGGTTCACTTCCAAGATCGTCTGAGACCAACCACCCAGACAGCTGCTGGAACAATTGGTTTGCACAACCAAACAATTTCTGCACAAACTGTCAGAAACCGTCTCAGGGACGCTCAACTGCATGCCCGTCGTCCTCATCGGGGTCTTGACCTGACTCCAGCTCGTCGCCGTAACAGACTTGTGTGGGCAAATGCTCACATTCGATGGCGTCTGGCACGTTGGAGAGGTGTGCGCTTCACGGATGAATCATGGTTCACATTGTTCAGGGCAGATGGCAGCTGAGAATGTCCCAGTTCTTGCATGGCCAGCATACTCACCGGACATGTCACCCATTGAGCATGTTCGGGATGTGCTTGACCGGCGTATGCGACAGCGTGTACCAGTTCCCACGAATATCCAACAACCTCGCACAGCCATTGAAGTGGAGTGGACCAACATTCCACAGGCCACAATTGACAATCTGATAGACTCCATGCGACGATGTGTTGCACTGCATGAGGCAAATGGTGGTCACACCAGATACTGACCGGTTCTGGGTCCCCAGACCCCCAATAGCGCAAAAAACTGCACATTCCAGGGTGGCCTTTTGTTGTGGGAAGTCTGAGGTACACCTGTGCACTACTCATGATGTCAGATCAGCATCCTGATGTGGCACACCTGTGAGGTGGGATGGATTATCTCAATATAGCAGATGTGCCCACTACCACACATTTGGACTGATTTGTGACCACTGTTTGGGAGGGATGGTTATATTGTGTATCTGGAATGAATTTTAGGTCTCTACGTCCATCCCATGCGGAATGGGAGCAGTAACAAAGGTGTTGCGTTTATATTTTTGTTGAGTGTATTTCAAGTACAACGAAGGCTTTTACAGACAAAAACATGGCTGTGCCATGGGCTCCCCCGTGTCACCTATTGTAGCCAACCTTTACATGGAGGAAGTGGAAAGGAAGGCTCTTGGCTCTTTCAAAGGAAGAGTACCCAGCCACTGGTACAGATATGTGGACGACACCTGGGTCAAAATCAAGACCCAAGAAGTGGAATCCTTCACTGCGCACATTAACGCTGTGGATAAGAACATCAAGTTCACCAGGGAAGACACAAAGGACAACTGTTTGCCTTTCCTGGACTGCGCTGTGCACATTGAAGAGAACGGCAAACTCAACATCGAAGTTTACCGGAAGCCCACACACACGGACCAGTACCTCCTCTTTGACTCCCATCACCCTCTGGAACACAAACTTGGAGTAATTAGGACCCTACACCACCGGGCAGAACATGTTCCCTCTAAGCCTGAAGGAAAAAAGAAGGAACACACACATGTAAAGGAAGGATTCAAAACGTGCGGCTATCCTAAATGGGCGTTCTTAAAGTCAGCAAAGAGGCACAGAAAAGAAGACCAGACACCAGCGAGTAGGGATGGGTATCGTTTAGGTTTTATCCGATACCGGTGCCAAATCGGTACTTTTGAAACGGTGCCGGTGCTCAAACGGTGCTCAAACCGGTGCTTAAAGAATGGAGAACACAAAATTGGTCCAAAAACCTCTCATGTTCAGCTGTTTTTTGTAAAAATATAACAATGTTAGCCTTTTCTGCAGCTATGGGGCATATATGGTATCACTCTTGGCTGGAAGCAGTGCTTAAACAATGGAAAAAACACAAACTTTGTCCTAAACCTCTCATGTTTAACTGTTTTCCACTTTTTCTTTGGTCATTTTAGCCTTTTTAGCCAGGGTGAAGGGAGTATCTGCCATCAAACAAGAGGACAGCCGCATGTAGCTATGATGATGTTTGCTAGTTCACCTTACATGCATTAATGTAATAACGTGGTTAGCCTACTCAACGTAAATTAGCTACTCACGCAGAGAAGAACGGCTGCTGCCACCATCATCCGTCATCATTTCTGCTACACTGGCAGGGCTAGGGGCCAGGACTCTCCTCTTCGTGTTTTTGGGGGATGTTGCATAACAGGCAACCCACCCGCAGTAGATGTGCTCGGTGTGAGGTCTCGCAGCAAGCTATCAAATACGGCGCATTTCTGGGCTTTTAAAAAAAACGCTATGCGTCGCCAGGTGTTTCATCGGATTTGAGGTGTTACCTCCTTTGACAGTATCACAGTATCAGCTTAAAGCACTTGTTGCTGCTGAGTTTGCATATTTTGCTATGAAGTACAGCCAGACTTTTGACCGCTTCGCCTTGGACATTTTTAATCTGTAGCTCTGCTCTAACAGAACGTACGTACCTGGCCCCGCCTACGATCCTCGGAAACGTAAAATGATTGGCTAGAATCTAAAGTGTATCACAGCTCAGGAAAAAAAGCACCGAAATAAAGCACCGAAATGTGCGCTGCTTTTCGGTCTGGTTACTACCGTTTATGTCAGAACCGGTGCCATCATGGCACCGGACACCGGTACCCATCCCTACCAGCGAGGGAGGATAAGAAGGACAGACGCAACAACATTGTCATCCCCTATGTAGCCGGTGTATCAGAAAAACTCAGGAGTTTTCTCCAAGCATGACATCCCGGTGCATTTCAGACCCAGCAACACGCTCAGACAAAAACTGGTTCACCCGAAAGACAAAACGCCAAAACACAAACTTAACAATGTGGTGTATGCTGTACAGTGCAGCGAGGAATGCTCAGACCTCTACATTGGAGAGACCAAACAGCCACTTCACAAGCGCATGGCACAACACAGAAGAGCCACCTCCACAGGACAAGACTCAGCAGTCCATCTGCATCTTAAGGATAAAGGACACTCTTTGGAGGATGCCAATGTTCACATTTTGGACAGAGAGGACAGATGGTTTGAAAGAGGAGTGAAAGAAGCCATCTATGTCCACTGTGAGCGACCATCTTTGAACAGAGGCGGGGGTTTACGACACCAACTCTCTGCCATCTATAATTCAGTTTTGAGATCCCTTCCCAGACGCCTTAACGCCCACTCACATCCTGGGCCATCTGACCTCAGGAATTCGCATGATAAGGTGGGGCCAGGTTTCACAATGAACACACCCGAATCTCTGGCTGATTGGGACCCACACCCAGTTTCACACCTTGGCTCAGGCGATTAGAGGATCATCAGGGGGTCCTTTTGTCCCTCTGTGGGGGGAAACTCCCACTAGGTTTATATCTGGGACTCTCCACCATTTGACCTTAGAACTAAAGAAGCTTCTCGGATGAGAGGTGAAACGTCTTCAAGCAACTTAAAGAAGTCCAGATGCTTTTCTTTGCAAGCTCCTTTGACTACGATGACCTGGATGACTGAGAACCTTCACAGACATCACTGGCAATACATCTCATAGAATGATGAATCCAGGATAGTTTTAGTTCAAATCACCATCAGCATCTACCAGAGGGGTTCAGGAGAGAGGTATAGCATTCCTAGATAGAAGAAAAACACAAAACGATGATAATGTTAAGTATTTATTTTATTTAACCTTTATGTGACTAGGAAGTATATCATTTTCAAGGGAGACCTGGACAAAAAGTCACACCATTACAAAGTAACAGTGATCTTAAAATTAAATATACCATGAATACACATGAGACGCACAGAAACACAGACAAACGCACATATACCTCTGAGACTTGGCCTGGGTCTCTATTGTAAATGCCGCAGTTCATCTATGTGAGCTGTAGTGAAGTTAGTAGCTAATTAGTTTGGCACAGCAGCAGTCTTCCCAGGCCCTGAATGTGTCTGTGCATGTGCATATGTGTGTGGTGTGTGTGTTGGGGGTGCAGTGGAGGTGTTAATCCCAACTTGTTGTTCTACACCAATACCCCCACCCTCCTTTGCACCCCCTTTAGACCCTTTTAACTTTCTGCTTGTCCTCTCTCTCCCTCCTTCTCTGTTTCCCTTCCACTTTTTTGGCTCTTGCTTTTCAGTCTCATTGTTTCTGTGTTCTCTTTCACCTTTCGCTTATTCTTCTTTCTTCTGTTCTGTATTTCTTTTTCTTTAGTTATGTGCATATTTTATTCATGCCTCTGTCTTTTTACATCGTGTCTTTTCTCCTTATTTACTTATTTTTAGTTACCATGATTTTTCTCCCTTGCAGGTTATTTCTTATTTTATTTCCCACTCTTTCTCCCTATTCCTCTCTCCCACTCTCTTATTTTCTCTCCAGCTCCTTCCCTCCCATTTAATGAAAGATCCCGGTATTGGACTATATAGACTATAGTAGAGTGTTGTATGGGTCCCCCTGGCTTCATTTCTCTGTATCCCACTGTTCATCATCCATCTTTACATTTCTCCCTTAGCCTCAACTAATGGAGGTCCTCCTCTATCTCTGTAATCCAGTGTCTCTCTCCCTCCACCTTTCTGTTGCTCTTTCTTTCCTCTTCCTCTCTGTAGACTAATGAAAGTCTGCGGTGTTGGTCTAATCCCCCGGCTGTGTGCTCACAGCCTCTTTGTTGGTCACATCTGACTAATGCCCTCCGTCTCACTCCACAGCACAGCAGCCTCTTACCTCAGCCCTGGTGGACACACACACACACCCACAACAGACGCACAAACAGACACACACATATGCAAAGACACACACACAGACATTTTTGCCTAAATTGTATGCATCAGTAACTGTCTTTTAAAGAGATACTTTAAGATACAGTTACAACACCCACAACAACACCATCCATACAACCTGCTTACAGAGTAAGTGTTTCTATGCGCATTGTTCTTATAAACACAACACGTTTCCGTACAAACTTACGGCACGGTGCCTTTTTGAAAATTATCTCTCAAGGATAATAATTTTTAACCCTTAAAGTAGGACAGTGAAGTGCTGTTTAAGGACCTTGTTTGTATGTTCTTCACTTACCTCTGTTGAATTATGCATGAATCCGTTAAGCATTGTAGTAGCCTACTCTTTTGCTTTAAAAAGTGCATTTCCCAATTTATCATAGGAACTAATTCAAGTGAACTGGCAAATGTTGAGATTTGAAGTGGTGCTGGGTACCAGAGCAAAAAGAAGATGAATAAAAAGTTGAAGCTCATCAGGGTTAGGGTAGAGAAACACTAAAATGGTGTTCCCTCAAGAGTGCTAGTAATAGCATTCAAAGGCCAAAGAACCCTCATGTTAACTGTGAAACTCAAATAAACCATTAAATTATAAAACCATTAATAAACTAATGCACAGTTTGCATCTTAAGACTATTATTTTTTGTGATATTAGCTCAGAATATGTTTAAATTTAAACATAGTGTTATGGCCCGTCTAGGCGCGGCCAGACCACAACATAAAGGGTGATCCATCCCCGTCCAACCCCAAGCAGCACGTCACACAAAAAGGCGGTCCACCATGCTCTTACATTAACATAATACAGTGACACAGTGAACGGTTGGGTTGGGCCGAGGATGAATGAAGTGGCAGTCCCCGGCTGTCTCTTCTTATCCGCTGCCTCACGGTCCTCAGCCAATCGGTGCGAGCCATCCACCCTGGATGCACCAATCCCGGAGGAGCACCTGGACACTCAAATTCACACATGATTACGATCACAGTCGTAACAATAGAAATGAGCCAAGTCCCCCTGTCTGCCAAGTCTAGACTCAGCTGTCAGACATCTCTCATTGAAACTTTTATAATTTATCTGGATGATCAGCATTTAAAAACAACATTTTAAACTCAGAACTTTATAATGTGAGTGTTTCTTCTTGTCTTTCCTACTAACTGAATTGCTGCATGACTACAACCATCTACAAAAATACTGGCAGCTATAATTTCAGTTGGCTTTATGCTAGATAACAGCATACAATGTAGAGGGGAGTAGTTTGTGATGATGTTAACTGGGTTACAGTGTGTCGTTCAACTGTGAAAAGTTGCACGTGGTAGCTTTACAGGTCTGCTAAGAGAGCTTGTTGGTTACACTGAAAGTGCACAGAAATAATCTGACTGATGACCTGACCATAAAATATAATTTCAGAAAGGTTACTATGTGGGCATTGTAAATGATTGCTTAAGTTTGACCTTCAGCTTCTCTTCAAGGCTCAACAGTGAATCTTTGCATCTATAAACTGCTGCCTGTATTGATCTGACCTTTAGTCACTTATATTGTAGCAACACTGTACCCAGGCAGCTAACTGACTCTGGCACCTACACTCAGGTCAAAGCAGATCATTTTTAACCTCACTGAAATTAGTCATAACACTTTATTCAAACCATATTCAGATTAGCTTTCAGATCACTGCTCCATTATTATGACAGTGACCTGAACTAACCTTGGTTTTTCCTCTTGTAGAATCATTGTTAATGGTTTTTATTGATGTAGCGATATTCCGTGTCCTTGTAGCGCAAGCACGTTATAGTCAGTATTCCTTGGACTGCCAGAAATATGTCCACATGACAAATCCAGTATGCCCATATGCACTGAATTCAATATATTTAATTCATATTATTATTATTAGTATTATTATTATTATTAATCCTCCTGTGCTTGCAGCACATCATTGTCTGTGGATCACAGTGTGTTTGCATGTGTCTGGGAGGACTGTCTGAGCTACTTTTATGTGTGTCAGTGTGTGTATGCCCCCATGTGGGTTTGAGGAGTTGAGTCTTACACAATTCTGACAGTGTTTGTAATATTTTCGGTCATTAGATTGCCTGTTTATGGAGATGCAATAAATCATGACAAAACATACTCAAACACAAGTGTGTGTTTATCAACACGGCAAAGCTGTTTCAGGCCTTGCACATTTTCAGCTGTGAATGTTACATTGAGGTTAAATTGTTTCAGTTTCCGTGAGACTGCAGTGAAATTGAGGCTTAACATGCTCTATGGCTCAATGCTTATACAGTGTAAAGTGTTTTCTATATGGTCGGATTATGTTTTGGGAAACAAAATAATGGGTTTGTGCTTAAGTGGGCTAATCTTAGTTTGGAAGCACGAGTGGTTATCACTTATTTTATTTTATTTGTTTATAAAAAACAAAACAAAACATATCAATCAGTAAAAGCTTGCCAAAAAAGTAGCTATTTTATAAACTTTGAGATGTTTCACAAGACACCCTCACTAGCTAAAGCAGGGTTTATACATTCAATTAAGTTCGGTAATATTTCTATAACATTGGTTCACAGCAAAATTAATCTCCAAGTGCTTTCTGATGTAAGATAAGGACGCTAGATCTTTAGAAAAACAACCTCAACAGTCCGTTGACCCTGTAAGGCCAAGCACTTGTAGATGATGGGGAGGAAGACCTCTCTTAAAGCAGGAAGAGATCAACGGCAGACCCAGGTTCAGGGAAAAGAAGGCATTTGTTGCAACAGATTGGAGAACGAGGGGGAGGAGGAGAAGAGAGTAAAGTGAGACAGTGTGATGAGCAGAAAATACAAACTATGGGCGAAAGAAGACAAAAGTTAATGAAGTGCAATAGTGGCATAGAGGCACATGGGGAGTGAAAGGGGGGGGGGGGGGGGGGGGGTAGAAAAAGGGTCCCCTAGTAGCTAAAACATAAAAATTATAAGACTAATCTTAAAAAAGTAGAGAGGAAGTCTGACTGTTGAGCCCAAAACAGATGTTTCTGTTGGAAAGGAACCTAATGACGGAAGTGTGTGCCTCACATTCTACTTTTCAAAAGCCAATGAACCAAAAGTAAACCTGAACTCAAAAAGCAAAGTGCTCTGATGTGACTACGAGGTCTGATTATTGAGACATTTGTATGTGAGGGGAGGGATTTTAAGTTCAATTCTAGATTTCACTTCAAGCCATTAGAAAAAAAGAAAAAAGAAAAAAAAGAAAGATGAAACATCTATATATTTTCACTGGCTGTAATTATTAGATAGAAAAGAAGAAAGGAAATAATGCCTCAATAAAACTGCTTTTCCCATTTAAATCAAATGTTGAAGTCTGAATGGTATTATTTTCTGTATTATATTTTCTGTTTTCTGGCAGTGGAATATGTATCATCCTGAAATGACCAAAATGGGCAAAATCAGTAAATTTGATTTATTGTTAAGTATCCTCTGTAACTGCACACATTAAATAAATTGCAGTTTTTAAGTAAATCTGCATACTGTACTGTAGATTCTGTAACATGACATCAACGACATGAAAACACAGCCTAAGAAAAATGCTTAAGTCTTGGTTTTTTCCCCCTGGATTATTTTTATTCTTGAAAATTAGATACCATTTGAAAAGACTCTTTTTTTCTTAAAAAAAACCAACAACATTGAATTAACATGAATGCATGAATTGTTAATTAGATAGCATATTTTTAAAGAACAACTGCAAATATCGAGCATGTTTACAAGTTTTCTTTAGATGTTCAAAATATGCTAAATTTTCAACTCTGGGTCATGATTTCCTTTCTACAACTAAATATAAAACAGTCAGGGACTAAGAAATAATTTTAAATGACCTTCAGTATTCATGCAAATAATTCACATCAGTAATTTTGCATCAAGCTTCTCTTCTACCTTCACCCCCGTTCTTCTCTCCACTTCCAATAAATGTAGACTATATTTCAAACTAGATACTCTCCTGTTTGGAGTTAACATGTACAAGTCAGCCAAAGGTGAAATCAGGCTGTGCCAGGTTAGATTTTCAGCTTACAAGGTCTCAGGCGAGGCTCCTCTGATTCATAAAGGGTTTGCAGAAGGAGCAAGAGACGCTGTGTGTGATCGCCAGAAATACTTTTATACCGTCTCATCCGTTGAGGCCTCCAAGGCCCTTGTGTTTTCCTAACACGCAGACTATCCAGAAAGAAATTATTAAAAAGTCTTGTTTTAAGAATACAAAAATGTAATTTTACTCATAGTAAAATTTAATCATTGATAAAGATCAATGTTATTCAAATAAATTAAAAAAAAATCAAATTTAAGTTTGCATAAGTTCTGTAAACTTTGTTTTAGATGGGATTACCAGAAAACCCAGCAAAATTTAAAGAACAAAATAAAAGGATCACAAGAAGGATGAAAAAAGTCAGACAGATAAACCGGACAGGCAAAAAAACAAAACAAAACCAAAAAAAACAATAAATACCATAAGTTGCCAAAAAAACCATAAACCCACAGACATACAAGTCTGTGGACATCCAATAAACATAGTGGATGGTAAGAAGAAAAGGTGAAAGGTGTTCAAACCTCTCTTGGCACCCTCTCCAGTTTCCTGTCTAATCCGACAGAAGCCGCCATGAAATCAGATCTCCTGCTCCATGCCTCCTGCCTTGACTGTAAAACCATGCTAGAATCTAGCAGGGAGAATAACCGAAGAACACGGGCACTAATCCACCTGTCAGTCTGCAGGCTCTGGGATTTAGGACGGACTCCTGTCACTTGCTGTGAGGTATAAGAAGGGGAGAGAGGACAAATGTGAGCAAGGGCTAAAGAAATACCTGTGAATTCCCTGTGTATGATACTACTCATCCCTTTTCTGTCATTCAAACCATTGCTTTCACCTAATCTGTTTATAGCTATTACAATATTGTAATTTACTCTCCTTCCACTCTACCTTTGGAGCTCACTTACTTACTCTCTGTGTTTCAATCTGTGCAAACATATTCCCTATCTACTCATAACTTTTTCATCTTCATTAGCTTCTTGTTATCAGTTCTGACATGCCATCTTTTCTCCCCTTACTTCTCAGGGAGATTTGTTAATACCGCCCTGGCTCAGAGTGCAGTTAGAGATAATCTACCTTCCTGAGCTGTGAACTTTATTATTGCGAGTTGATAAAGAATGGCATCCAAAAGAATTATGTAGATGTGCCAGATAGCCACCTATCCAATTTATAAAGTTTTGACTCTAATGGGTCTTCGGGAGGCAAATGGGAGCTTGAGGAAGAGCAAGGACCATATAATCCAAAGGTTAGACAAGGTAAATTTGTGTCTAATTCATGAATGAAATATTTTTTATAAGTCAAAGGAGATCAAGATCAAAAGAGATTTCACTTGCAGCCAATGCTGGATTACTGGAATGAACCCTATAATTGCTCATCTCCTGAATCAGGAGGTACTGATGTTGGCAAAAAAGGTGACGAGTAATCAGATGGTAGCACTAGTGTGAGAAGCTGGAGGCAGTTTGGCAGAATCAGTTGATTAAATTACTAAAGAAAACAATGGTTGGCTGCTACGTTGGGTATTTGCAAGCTGAAAAGTAGATGCATTTTAAACAGGGTACATATAAGAACAGTGAATGAGAAATGTAGAAATGTATGCTAAGATGCAAACTTAGATCACTCTGACTCATTTTAATGCTGAGGGGAAAACGCATCAACCAATCTCAGTGCTAAGCTCTCTCTAAAAGTTAGACGCTGACATTCAGGCTTTTATCACAGGGACCTTTACTCATGCCAAAGCGGCTGAACTTTGATCCACAGTCATGCTGTCAGTCAAAAAAGTAGTGAGAGACACAGACACACTAGATGTTAACTCACTGCTTTCTGGAAAAGAAAACAACTTTGTTTTAAAAGTCATGCGCTTTGGGCAATTTTCTTCCAATTATTTATTATCTTCTATTTTCTGTCATTTTAGTTTCTATGTTTAAGTGAGTTATGCTCCTCCAAGAAGCATGAGGAAGCTAATTGACCTTGCAGAAGTGAACATATGCATTAAATTCAGCATATTGTGAATTAGCCAAAGCCATTGATGCACAGTAGGTCGCATTCTGTAGCTAATTATTATCAGCCATCTGCTAAATATTGTCAGCAGCTTTGCAACGTTTTTACGTTCTAACTTGTGTTTCTTTACCATTTG
Organism: Copadichromis virginalis; assembly: GCF_057382275.1. Taxonomy (NCBI): domain Eukaryota; kingdom Metazoa; phylum Chordata; class Actinopteri; order Cichliformes; family Cichlidae; genus Copadichromis; species Copadichromis virginalis. The sequence goes on along the minus strand of NC_140624.1, from coordinate 38,964,382 downwards.
TTATTTATATTCCTGTACCTGTTTGTGCTTATCATCCTGTCAATCTAGCTTTTCTCCTTTAAATTTTATTCAACTCTTATTATTTGGGGAAGCGTGCGCGTGCGCGTGCACACACACACACACACACACACACACACACACACACACACACACACACACACACACACACACACACACACACACACACACACACACAAGACATGAAAAAGAAACCCAAAATGAGCACAGTTTGAGAACTGTAGGAGTCAGTGAAATAGCGGTTTGAAAGAACGGATGACTGCAGACAGATATCGGCAAAATCATATGTGTAACATTCCCAATAAAATGCAAAAGTAGAGGTGTAGTCGCCAGGGAGTAGAAAGACAGTCGGTCAAGATGGTTGCTATCGGGCCCTTGACAGAAAACATAAGAAGTTCTTTGATTGCCTGTGATTACAGATAAGTGCAGTATTTTCACAAAGACCCATTTTTTTGATAAAGACTTATCCTCCCTTCCCAGGAGAGGTGAAAAGAGGCTGACAGACAGAGAAAAAACTGGATAACGGCAAAGAGGGACTGAGAGAGGGCTCTCGTTGGTATAGCTCTGTTGATGTGATGCTAAATTATTCCTCGTGTTCTGTGCCTCATCATCTGTCTGCCAACTTTTGTTTTACATTTTATCTCTTTGCTTTTTTTTCAGAATGTGCCTTTACTCTAAGCTCTACTTTCTATTTTCTCCCTTTCACTGTCTGTGACCTCCTTTTCACATCTCTGTTCCCTTTCCGTCTGTTACGCCAGTCTCTAATGTTATCATCTTATTAAATCATTGTTATCAGTTGCAATCACTTCCATAGATATGGCTAGTAGGTGTCCTCTCATTCCTGCTCATGTAATCCAGATGTGTTGTCATCCAGTCTAATCAGTGGCTGTGTATGAAACCTAAACCTCAAAAAAGTTGAAAAGACTTTTTTTTTTTTTTTTTGCATGTTGGGCTTTCTCAGCAAGATTTTGGGTCTAGGACATGCTTATCATCTCTTTTTTTAACAGCAAGTACTTTGATACTCACATTCATTTTACTACACTGTTTGAAAGCAGTCTTCCTATTGTCAATTTGGCTGTTTATCATTTTTTTTGGCTTATTTTGATGTGGGCTTTGTTTCATAACACTCCAAACATTTCCCTACTGGTTACAATGTCTGAAGCCTGGGTCCTCCTTCATTAAAGCTAGACAATACATGCTACACTTTTGTTTGACATGCCTGAAATGAGCAAGGCATTCCCTGAAGATGACAGCATATGTTGCTCCAGAACCTGTGCACCTGTACAGTGCTGTTTCAAACAGCATTCATATAGCTTGACTTCAGTATCTGATTCTGAAGCCCATCTCAGATAATGTGGAAAGGTAAACAAACACATGGGTTATAGAAAAAGAAAGAGTGAGGATTTTATGGGAGCTTTCTAGAACTTTTTTGCACTGCTCAGCTCACATCACCCTCTCTGAAAAGCATGCAATATTTCTATTGATAAGTAAAGCAGGGAGAGCCCCTTTCACCTTGAAATGTGCTGCATTTCTGGCTAATCTTCTTCTTCCTTCTTAAAAATTACCTTTCTGAAGGGCGCTGGAGTTCAGGGAATCAATAGATCACTCAGGCTGCAAATGTATTATCTTATAAAGGAGGGGTGGTGTGTGTGTGTGTGTGTGTGGGGGGGGGGGGGGGGGGGCGTTGATGGAGAAGGGAATAGAAGTAAAGAGAAGGGGAGAGTATGAACAGAGAGATGAAGAGAGAGTGGCAAACAGAGAGGAAGTGAAGGATAAGGGTAAAGGGTAAATAGGGTGAGAGCAGAGTGGTGGAAGCTAGATGGATCAAGCAAGGGACTGATGAAATGGACATTAGGCGAGGAGAGCAAAAGAGGAAGCAAGATGGAAAAGGCAAAAGTTGCAAAAATATTACCTGGTAGACTACGAAGAAGTACTAGAGACACATTATGAATAAAAAAAAAAACATTCTTACTCATTCTGAGTATAAAGTTGAAATTTGGAGATTAAAGTCAAATTTGTATTTTGAGAAAAAGTTCAGTTCAGCTGCTACAGCTCCTATACCTTCTACCAAATGCCTTGTGTAGATGAGTTAGTGTAATATTTGTTTATTTCTTAATGTGGCCCTAATACTCTGTCATAAGAACAAAAATAGGGAGAATATGAAAAATTAAAGGGTGGCTTCATGGTACCTTTAAGTGACTACATAAACTTAAATGCAAGTGACAGAGCTATCACAATCAAAATCATCTTTAGTTGGCCAAGTTTGTGCACAGAAACAACAAGTTAGGCTTATACTAAAACTCAGTTCCCAGAAAAGTTGAGATGCTGTGTAAACTCTAAATAAAAATGCAATAAGTTGTAAATCATTTAAAATCTAAAATAAAGTCAAAAATAGCATCAACTGTTGAATCCACTTTCTGGGTACATTAGTGCATATATCAAGGGTAACTTGCATATCTAAAGAGCATACTTTTGTAACAATTAGGCTCCCATGCTGTTATATGTGTACTCTTTAAACATATCATTGCCTCACCAGGGAAATTTCTACTTAGCTGCAGTTTTGATCTCAGAGTTGCATTCAGCTTTGTCTGCTTTGCCTCACGTTGCTTCATATCTTTAGTACACTGACATTACATAATGCTGTTATTTTGTAATTTTGTTTGTGGGTGAAAATGTAAAATGAAAAATGAATTAACCTGAAGATAACAAGTAGGACCCCCCTCCAACACCAAACCCGCCACCACTCTTAGTTGCTCACATACGCAGACAAACACACACACACAGATCCACACAGGCAGACAGATCAATACAGTCTCATTTCACACCTTGTGCAGCCAAAGTTTTCCATTGTAGAGGCAGCAAAACACAGACAGACAACAAAGATAGGTAGTCAAGCAACACACAGTGAATAGAGAGACAGATAGACATAGAGATGTGAGGCTAGGTGGCAGAAACAAGGTATAAATGGTGAGGTGAATCCCAATAAAGGTGTTTTGAGTTTCAAACGAAAAAAAAAAAAAAAAGATTTCCTGGGTGGCTGACGCATTTTGGAGTCTGTCTAAATGGTTGTGTGTGTCTGTGGTTTTTGGAGTGCGAGGATCAGACATGTTTTTTGAGTTCAAAACAGCCCGCTCTGTTCCCGTTCCTTACAGTGACACTGATCTTCTTCTCAGTTGCCTCTCTAATATATTTCCTTGTCATTTCTCTTCCTTTGCCCCCCTCCTCCACTCTCTTCATTTTACATTTTTGACATTAGGCTGACAGTTTTAGCCATCTGACGCTTATGCTAAATGCAACAGCAGATTAGGCTTCAAGTCTTACTATAGCGACCCCTAAAAATAGGAAACACAAAAGTCAGAGTGTTAGCTTTCTTACAGCAATCCTTTGACCCTGGAGAATAATCATGCTAAAGCAGAAGTTTAATAGATTAAGTCCCCTCCTCTCCTTTCCTTTTTTCTTCTCTCCTCAATTTCCTTATAGATTGAGGCAGGAGCAAGCAGGTGGAATAGCCTTTAAGTTTAACCATGATGTGCATGTATGAGCCCTTCCTGTCGACGGGAGGCAGAGCCTTAAAATTTGGCCTTCCACAGCCTTTCTATTCCCTTCATTTGTATGTGCGTATCCCTCCTCCCTCACTTGCCCACTCAACATTGGCTTCACTCCACAGGCTGCCGACTTTAGTAATCAATATATATGTGTGTGCCTGAGTGTGCGTGTGAGTAATGGAGTGAAATCTGACAGCAATTGTCAGTCATCTCACACGGGCGTCAAAATAGAGTCTAAAATGGTGCGCCAAAAAGCAGTGTGTTCCTCCACTCATTTATATGTATGCATATGGAAGCTTGAAAGCATTTGATTATCATCCATCTCTGCATCACCTCTTTCTGAACCACCTCCGAACAATAAAAACCATTACAGCCACTTTGCTGTACACCAGTGAACATTTGTCATCCCATTGTGCCGATAACAATACTGTGAGATTACTTTTGTTCAGTCATTATTCATCCTTTTATGTTTCCATTCTTTTGGCAAAGAATTGCCTTGTAACTTAACTTTCATGAACCAAAATCCTGTTTGTGTTTATTACATCCCATTTTTTAAAGGCCAATTTGCAGGTTTGTGATCTTTTGTGATTTACTGAGAGCACCACCGCAGTTCCTTAGTCCTTGCTGCATTTGTTATTATGGGTTTATATGTTTTAATGTCAAGCAATAATCCAAGTTTTAATCAACTGTTGTCACCACCACCACCTACCGAGGAATAAGTGTGTCATTTAGGGATTATTTACTGGAAAATATTTTCGTCTGAGTAGGTGACTGACAAGAAGGAAATTAAGGGTCTCATGTACTTTATTCCATCAAATATCCATTCAAATGCAAGTCTTCTGGCTTTGGTTGCCCATTCAGGGCACTGGAATCAACTTGTGCTGTAATGAGATATATACAAAGACATCACTCAGCTGCTTCTCAACTGAATAGCAAGGAACTAAGATTAGCCGAAACCCACATTTATATTGTTTATTGTGATGGATTATCAAGCCTGGGTAATTTTCCAGTCTGTGGAAGTAGCTTTTCATCATGTACAAGAAAAAAAAATTGCAGCAAATGGCCTATTTCAAAAAAGAGAAACAAGCCCAGTCTAAGACATATTGTTATGCCTGTCTGGTTCAGGACTATTACAAAACAGCAACAATTTTCCCCAAGTTGAAATGTATTCACGTATTAAGTCAAAGAATATAAACCAAATAGAACTGATATATACTTGCTAACACAAAAGTCGTTGTGGATTAAACTAGCGATAACTGCAAACACAATGACACCAAAGGAAATGAAAATCTGAAAGAGTGAAAGGCACCAATATTCCAAGTCCATCTTGGAAAGAAAGCAAGCAGGTGAAGACAGCTCCTTGTATGAGGCGTGAATAGCTATGGATTAGGATCTGACTACACGGCAGACAGGGCCAGCAACCAATGACATGAGGTCTTTCATTGGATGATGGCGACAAGTCCCCAAAATGTTTGGACAGGGCGATGTTTACCTCTCTTCTTTTAACAACAGTGCGTAAACATTGGAACTGAGGAGACCAGCTGGTGTACTTTGAAAGAGGACTGTTGTGCCTTGTGTGATCCAGGAATCTAGCTTGGGCTTGGGATGCAAAAGGAATCAATACTTTAAATTTCAACTTGACTCTTAAAATGTATCCATTGTGTACTTATTAATGAGAGTGAATATTATAATTCTGGCTTAGTCCCAGACTTGAAAATGCATTTTTCTTCAGTAGGTTACTTCTGATATTATTAGATATTAAAAAAAAAGATAAACAATTATGCCATAACACCAACGGTAAACAAATGTTTTGGTTTGTTTTTAATTCATTTCATTTCTCGTTTTGACATTTTAATACTAATAGTATCCACCCACGTTAAAACTCACACCGAAAAAGATACACGACACCACAGCCATGATTAATATTCTGGTCTCAAGTATATTTCATTATCTTCTGCTTAAAGTTAATTCTTCTAGTCAGCTCAGTTTAGGGACTTCTTTCGACTTGGGTGGTTAGATATTTGGCTGAGCAACATGGGAGACTGGATTTTGAATGTTGAATGTCTAAGTGCTGTTGCATAAGAGTCTTAAATGAGTCCTTGATAATCGGAAGACAAACACAGTTATATAAACTGCACATAAGCATCCGTCTATGTGCCGTGTAGCTGACTATTTGTGTGTGCACAAGTGAATATGCTTCGTCCACAGTGTGTGTATCAACATCTGTGTGTATTTCTTCTCTTACCATCATGCGTGGAGTCCAAAGTAAGGAGATGTATTTCTCCTGTCATTCTTATTCTACTTTAGTTGCTATTGTGCTGTTTTTCTTTCATTCAGTTCCTCTCTCTCCTACTATTTTTGCTCCTGTTGTCTTAAAGATTGTTCATACCCTTCTACTTTCTTCATGTTTTTGTTTTTCAGTTCCTTCTCTCATCTTCTTTGTGTCCAACTTCATCTCTGTCTTCATTTTTCTTTAATAGTACTTCCTTTTGGCTTTCTTTTTCCTCTTATCGTTCTATGGTTTGGGATATATGTGTTTCTGAGGAGCGTGAATACAACCTTGATGGGATATTTCCCCACAGGATGTCATTAAGATGCAGCTGGGGTGGACATAAGGTGTGTGCTTAGGGATCAGCCAGAGCCAAAGCTGTGTAACAGATTGCCTTGCTAATAAACTATGAAAGGGCAGGAGCAAAGTGGTAGGGGTGTGTCAACATGTGTTGGGGAGGGGGGCAAATGGAAAGAGAATGCTAATAGTTCTGTCAAGACAATCACGAGTCAAGTGTTTGCACAGGTGCTTATCAAGATACACACACATACTTCATGTAGTTTCAATCAGATCTGCCCCTAATGGTAGTGGACACTTGTGCGAAAGTCTTTAGCCACCTCTCATCTTTTTATATTTTGTTAGGAAAATGGGAAATAGGTGTACAATTTATTCAAACATACAAACATAAATGGAAAGGGAGCATTTAAGACAAAAACAGAGTTTGTACAATTCTAACAAAATTAAAATTCAATAATTGGTATGACCACCTTTTTTTCCACACAGCCTGAACTCTCTTATGCACTCTTTCTTATAATTTCTTTAACTAGTGCATACTTCTCCAGCCTTTTAGGACATTTAGAGTTCTTTAGATATTGGCTGCTTTTTGTTCTGTTCCCTGTCAAGATGATCCCACATTGCTTCAATAATACGTTGGTCCAGGCTCTGGGGAGGCCAGTCCATGACTAATAGTGTTCTGTTGTGTGTTTTTCTATCCAGATATACTTATAGTGCACTACCAGTGTGTTTGAGATCATTGTGATGTTGAAAAATGAAGCATTTAATAATCTGACACTTTAAGATGGAATTGCACGGTAGATTTTCAGTCCAGCTCTTGTGTAATTTCTCATACCTCAGTCTTTTCTCTCGCAGTTTCCCTTCCATAAGAATCATTTCTTCCCCTTCCATTGAGACTATTTCTGGTGAGCAGTGTATAAAACCTCTATAAATGCCAGAGACATCTTTCAGGTCCTGGGTCAGGTATTTGCTGGACTTCTCATATGCCTTAAGGGCATGACTTTCAGATGCTTTTCATCTGCTGTGGACATTCTTTATTTTTTAGGCTTGTTTCTTCTTTTATTCTTCACTTGTCCAGTTCCCTCAATTTTTTTTTACAACACACTACACACAGTGCAGAGATATTAATAGCTAATGCTAATAGCGCTTCCTCATGAAAAATACTATTTCATGTCTATCAAACTGTTATCTTTGACATTTTCAAAGACTCAGCTAAAGAAATAGTAACAATATTATTATTACTTCTTTAATGGCGTTGGTGACGTTCTGTTAGTGACTAAGGTAACAAAATGTACAATTTAAAATTGGTTCATTTCTACGTAGTTTGTTAAGTGTAAACACCACACTCTGGATTTAGGTGTTGCTCATTGTTAAGGGGCTTAGCACACAGAGGGAGACTCACTTTCCAATGCAAACAGAAAAACAGAAAAAAAACATTACTATAGAAAGGTACAAAGACTGAAAATGACTGAAAACGCAGTCAGTGTAGAAAGAGCTATTGCTGAGGACCACTTAAAGGTGCAAGAAAGTGACACCCTGGAAGCAAAATATAAAGAAACGAGGGGTGATTGTATGTTAATGTTATTGACTTTTGAGATTTATTCTGCTTTGTGTTTGTTATCTTTATTCCATTTTTCTATAAATTCAAATCTTCTTTGTGTGCAAGACTAATGAACCTGACACTCATTCAAAATGACCTAGCCACCTACCTAGCAGTCACAGTAAATTTATACATGCACACATTTAAACTTCTTATCATCATGGGCTGTGCAGATGGAGCTAAGTTGAACAATAATAAAAATGCAGATGATTACCCAGAATCACCTCAGGCTGAAGGAAATTAAAGTATATATTTTAAAGTGCTTGGGTAAAGTTGACTGAACCTGTATGTTTTGTTCAACAACGTCCTGATTTATATTCAATGTCGCCATGCACATTAACAAGTGTGAACTGCATCTTGAATACAGCTTTATGTTGCTGGCTACAGGGCGGCTCCACTGAAGTAGATTGAACGTCACTACTTTGCTTAAGAATGAAGCAGTTTGTCCTGGGTGGAGATGTTGCATTTGTGTTTTCCACCCACATCTGATTTATCAAATTACCATTTTCTACAATCTGTGGCCAAATATCTACTATATTTTGGCTCATCAACACTATTGCATTATACAATGAAGCACATTTACATTCAGAGGATGTCACTGGATCTGCTTACTCATTGGTCTATCATCGTCACACCAATTCCTCGGGGACGTTGAGGGCTCGCTGCCTCGTGAAAATACAAAATGCTGTCATCAGCATTTACGGGAGGGAAGGAGAGAGGGAGGAAGAAAGAGGAAGATGAGGAAGATTCCAAACAACACAAGACACTACAGGGAGTGCAGAATTATTAGGCAAATGAGTATTTTGTCCACATCATCCTCTTCATGCATGTTGTCTTACTCCAAGCTGTATAGGCTCGAAAGCCTACTACCAATTAAGCATATTAGGTGATGTGCATCTCTGTAATGAGAAGGGGTGTGGTCTAATGACATCAACACCCTATATCAGGTGTGCATAATTATTAGGCAACGTCCTTTCCTTTGGCAAAACGGGTCAAAAGAAGGACTTGACAGGCTCAGAAAAGTCAAAAATAGTGAGATATCTTGCAGAGGGATGCAGCAGTCTCAAAATTTCAAAGCTTCTGAAGCGTGATCATCAAACAATCAAGCGTTTCATTCAAAATAGTCAACAGGGTCGCAAGAAGCATGTGGAAAAACCAAGGCGCCAAATAACTGCCCATGAACTGAGAAAAGTCAAGCGTGCAGCTGCCAAGATGCCACTTGCCACCAGTTTGGCCATATTTCAGAGCTGCAACATCACTGGAGTGCCCAAAAGCACAAGGTGTGCAATACACAGAGACATGGCCAAGGTAAGAAAGGCTGAAAGACGACCACCACTGAACAAGACACACAAGCTGAAACGTCAAGACTGGGCCAAGAAATATCTCAAGACTGGTTTTTCTAAGGTTTTATGGACTGATGAAATGAGAGTGAGTCTTGATGGGCCAGATGGATGGGCCCGTGGCTGGATTGGTAAAGGGCAGAGAGCTCCAGTCCGACTCAGCTAGGTGGAGGTGGAGTACTGGTTTGGGCTGGTATCATCAAAGATGAGCTTGTGGGGCTGAGGATGGAGTCAAGCTCAACTCCCAGTCCTACTGCCAGTTTCTGGAAGACACCTTCTTCAAGCAGTGGTACAGGAAGAAGTCTGCATCCTTCAAGAAAAACATGATTTTCATGCAGGACAATGCTCCATCACACGCGTCCAAGTACTCCACAGCGTGGCTGGCAAGAAAGGGTATAAAAGAAGAAAAACTAATGACATGGCCTCCTTGTTCACCTGATCTGAACCCCATTGAGAACCTGTGGTCCATCATCAAATGTGAGATTTACAAGGAGGGAAAACAGTACACCTCTCTGAACAGTGTCTGGGAGGCTGTGGTTGCTGCTGCACGCAATGTTGATGGTGAACAGATCAAAACACTGACAGAATCCATGTATGGCAGGCTTTTGAGTGTCCTTGCAAAGAAAGGTGGCTATATTGGTCGCTGATTTGTTTTTGTTTTGTTTTTGAATGTCAGAAATGTATATTTGTGAATGTAGAGATGTTATATTGGTTTCACTGGTAAAAATAAATGATTGAAATGGGTATATATTTGTTTTTTGTTAAGTTGCCTAATAATTATGCACAGTAATAGTCACCTGCACACACAGATATCCCCCTAAAATAGCTAAAACTAAAAACAAACTACAAACTACTTCCAAAAACATTCAGCTTTGATATTAATGAGTTTTTTGGGTTCATTGAGAACATGGTTGTTGTTCAATAATAAAATTATTCCTCAAAAATACAACTTGCCTAATAATTCTGCACTCCCTGTAGACAGCCCTTACACATTTTAGCCAAACTAAATTATAGCCAATGTATTTTTGTTTATTTTAAACGGAAAATTGAGAGATAGCATATGGAGGAAGAGAAGATGGAAAACTAGAAAGAATAATGAATGGCACAAGCGACAGAACAAAGGTGGAAGGATGACAGAAACGCACCAGGTGGAAAGGAAAATAGGTGGAATGAGAGATGTGAATTGACACAAAAAGAGACAGACAGTTTGAGTTAAAATGTTGAATTATTGCCTCAGTGGGAGAGGCAGAAAGTAAGAGGGTGGCTGACAGGATGTGTGCCTATGGGGCTTGTGCTGAACAGAGACAGTTGACTAAGACGATTAATGAGTTTCTCACTCCACGAGACACACATACGCATACACACATAGACACAGGGTGAGCTTCAGTAATGACATCAGTGTTAAAGTCAGCGATGACTAAGTGTAGACCTCCAGAAAACTGATGATCAGTAGTAGATGAGTCTTCCCGGGGCAACAAAACGCATGACTATGATGTAATGTGATGTCCTGTGTGCTCAGCAGGTTTAGGTGTAGCATGCAGTCACTGTTTCCTAGGCTTTAGAGTATGAAAGGATAATATGTAAGTACCTTTCTTGCATATTTGCTTCATTTCCATGATTCGTAGCTCTCTTGTTTATGTACTTTTCATGGATATCAAATTTGTGGTTTTGGGCAGGTCTTAGTGGGACATCATAATAAACTGTTCACATCTGAATACATGAAGTACTTTTTTAGATATTAAAAGAATCAGATAAGTTAAACAACATCTAATACAATTTTCCTGAGTATTTTTTTGTATAACTGAAATACAACTTGGCTGTGTATGTGCACATGTGTACACAGACACAAGCCTATTTCAGGATTTCAGCAACAGACACTTAACTGTACTTAAGTGAATGCTCCAATATATTTAGTATGTTTATCTGGTTACTGAGGTTCTAAGCAACCATACTTGAAGAGCATGTGTGTGTGTGTGTGTGTGTGTGTGTGTGTGTGTGTGTGTGTGTGTGTGTGTATCACGCATCAACATGACACAAGTGGTTTTGTGCATTGTGTGTCTTTGTATGTGCACTGTATATTTCAGCCAACTGTGCAAGGCCACTCAGCCGATAGCCAGACCTACATGAAGGCCAGAGGAACTCTACAAATAAACTCCTGTGGTACAGACCAGTGGACAGTTGAACAGATAGAGTTTTGTGCAGTGCATGTGTACATTACTGTATATGTTTGTGTTTGAGTGTGTGCAAGCCCTATGTATGGTGGTACTGTACTTGATTGGTTTACTTAGAGGGCTTGGCAAATACGTCCAGTAAACATAACGTTTTTAGTTTCCACTCAGGCCTGCATTCTCAAACACAGTCTGAGACACACACGGTCAGCACACATCAGGTCTGAAATACATTTTGTGTTTGTCTTCAGGCTTCCTCTGGCTTCTTTTTTCTAGTTTTCAATATTTGTCCTTTCTCTCCTTACTGTCTTGTTTTCAGGCTTGTTCCCCTGTTACTTGTTTTACTCATTCTCATTCCAAACGTTTTATCCACAAAGACAGCTCATGTCCTAGAGATCAATAATTTCTAGTTTGGGAATAAATATAAACAGACATTTATGGGGAAAAAGTATATGTCTGTTTATGGGGAAAAAGTGTTTACACGTTCATATCTCCCTCTACACATGTTTGCTACAAAAAATAACAATAATCTATATTTTCTCATGGGCATTTAAAATATTCCCTTTCAGCAATGTACCAAAAAATTTGGTTTCATTCACTGTGAGGCAGCAGTATGAGCCACTGAGACTCTGTTGAACCTCTATCATTATGGTATCTTTGGGCTCCATTGGTGCAGAAACATTTTCCCAGACTAAAGTTGGACCATGAACTTATCTGACTTTATGGAAAATGTTGAATATTTTTGCTATTCTTTATTTTCATTACTGAAGGGAGGGGTGCCTAAAAGAGACTGGCCTGCATACTGGTCAGTGTAATTATTGCCTATTCCCTATGCAATTATTCCCTGTATAACATCAGCTGGCTTTGGAAGAGGAAAACCTTCAATCACACTAACCCTTAGGAATGTCTACTCTTGAGTGATCTATAAATTATTACTCACATGTCACAAAAGACTTCTGGTTAAACTCTGCATCAGTAAGTTGAGTGTGACTTTATGAGAGCAAAGCTTCGGGTGAATTTAAGTTAGTCGTTACAAATGTTACAACAGTTTTTCTTGGGGCCAATAAGGATGATGAACTGTTAAAAATATAAAAAATCCATAAGAAACAAATACAGTTGAATACATAGGTGCAAATGTGTAATGATATGTAGCTTTGTGTAATTATGAATGGGATTGATACATTTTTTAAAAAGTAAGTAAAATTCTATTGTAGGAGTAATTAATAATAAGAATAGTAAATAATGCCTATAGCTACTTGATCTCTGAAAAATTATTGAATAATGTGCTTTTTTGAAAAAAAAAAAAGGTAGAAAACAGATTTGAATATACATATTACTGTCTCAAAATCATCTTATTTTTTTATTTTTTTATTTTTGTTAAAACAAGATTACTGGGCTTCATTTAATAATCCTGCATAAACTGGAGAAACTTTAAAAAATAATTTCTGACATCCAAGCAGGAATCCAGAGAAGGGGCAGCTTTCCGAAGTGTGTTCATTGCAGTGACAACAGTTTAAAAATAAATAAATAATCTGTGCTCCAGCTGAAATAACTGGGATGCTGAAGTTAATTAAAAAAGAAAAAAAGCAGCAAAAGAGAAGTTTGGAATCAAAGATGAAAGGAAAAAAGGCTAACCGAATATATAACAAAAAGAAAGCTGATTGCAGACAAGTAGCATGGCATTTGAGATGAGAAACTCACTGCAATGAAGGGAAAAAAAACAAACTTACTTCTGTGGGACAGTGTCAGAAAGTTATTATTGCGGAATTACATATATGTGTGTGAAGTATTCGTATGCATGATTTAGGCACAGACCCGTGCACACTACTGGTAAATGAGACCCGTCATTAGTAAAGGTTATTCTTGAAGATGTCACTTTGACTGTTTTTGAAGACACATTTCCCAGAAGGTTAAGGAATCACACACCCTTTCAACATAAACCAGGACAGACCTGGATATATAGTCATGTAAAAAAAAAACATAAAGAGTTTCCTGTGAAGTATCCAGTAGATTGTAGAACCAACTTTAAGTAATTGTTTCAGTGTGACTTTTTCAGTCTCTCACATCATTGTAGATGAACTGGTCCAGTCTTCATTACAACATTGCTTCAGTACATTGAGGTTTGTGGGAATTTGTTTATATGACTATCTTAAGGTGCTACCACAGCTTTTCAGTTGGGTCGAGGTCTGGACTTTGATCGACCATTGCAACACCTTGATTCTTTACTTTTTCCAATTTTGCTTGACAGTTGGTATTTGTCCTGATATGCTGCATTTGCTTTTCATCAAATGTGATGATGTGCATTGTGGGCACTTTGGTCTCATCTGTCTAAAGGACATTGTTTCAGAAGACTGGGTTCAGATGCAATTTTGCAAACTTAAACCCTGTTCCTATGTTGGTAACCCTCAACCTTTACAAACAAGTCAAGCTTGTTCAGTCTTTTTTTTAATTGCGCTGACATAAACTTTAACATTTGACAAGCAAATCAGGTCCTGTAGAGTCTGAAAAGTAGCCGTTGGATTTTTTTGGCAGCTTCAATGAGTACTATGAGTACTCTGACCTTTTGGTGAATATGCTGGGGCATCCTTTCCTGGAAAGATTGTGCTAACACTACCTGAATGCTCCAGACCAGCAAACTGTCAAAACTTCTGCTTTTATAAAGGTTGTCACACTTGCTGAAGATTAGTTAATCTAATTCACTGAAAATAGTGCACCTGGCTGCTACTTACCCTTTTTCAGAGGACTGCTAAAGTCCTGTAAAAACTTTCTTAGTTACATGACTAAATCTTCCCCATCTAAATGTGTATGTGTATATGTGTGTGTGTGTATATATATATATATATATATATATATATACACACACACATACATATATATTGGCTGAAACATCTGCACATCTTTTGTTAGAGTTCACTAAGTTGCATCATATAACAGCTTGGCATAACAGCAATGACCAGTTACAGTTCTGTCATTCAAGCAATTAGAAAGTGACTTTTGCTTTTTATTTCCTGTGTGTGTGGTTTTCACCCAGTTGTGCAAGGCCTCAGCCCTGGTTCTGATTAACTCTCTGTAAAAACACCTCTGTTCAGAACATCACAGCCCATACATAACACTCTCCCTTTGTCACACACACACACACACACACACACACACACACACACACACACACACACACACACACACACCGCTCTTACACATGCTGCACAGCTCCTGGAAGCTCCCAGTTCGCAAAGGGGAGAACACACCCACTATCGGAAGCCTGATAGAATTTAAGAAAGCTGGGACACACATCTGCACACACACACGCACACACACACATAGTGCTCTGTTTTCTTAGCTTTGATACACTTATAGAGTTCAAAGGTGAGAGGGCTGGAGGTAACTGTGTGTTTTTTCAGAGCTTATAACCACCTAAAATCCACTTGTACACACACAAGGAGGTCCAGATGGCTGGGTGGAGGCAAAAACAGACATACACATGCATACAAAACGCATAACACACCTCAAATATCTGTTACCTGACATAAATAGGGTGAGTCCTATTCATGCATCCAAGTTCTAGATTTGTTTGGACTGTTTGGGTTTTTTTAATTTTGTTTTTCCTTTCTGTTAATGAGTTAGACTTCAATGTTTAATCTCCGGCTGTTAATAACATTTCACAAATAATATTCTGAGGATTAAAAACAGCAGCTCGTGCCTCTGTGTTGGTAAGTGTGCAGCTTTTGGCTGTTTCTAAAACACTAACTCACATCAGACAGTCCAGCTTAGTGACGGGAGATCACCACAACAGGAGCACCAGCAGGACACATGATACATAGTAACTGACGTGTTCAGGTCCTCTAAATCTCAGCCAGCTGAGAGCAGTCACATGTGATCAATTGCTAAATTTATCACTTAGACCTAAATGCTGTCATCCACATGCACAAGGAACTGCATGCGTGCGCTTGCGTGTGATTGTGGGCTCAACCCCTGCTACCTCTTGAGACACGATTGACGGTATCTTTAGTGAGCAATTATAGCCAGAGCGACTGTGAAAAAGGTCACAGTCATCCAGCTATCAACACTTTGCACCAAATGCCAACTGTGTGTGTATGCATGTGTGTACACTGTAGCCAAAATGGCAGCAGACACACTATCAGGATAAACATCTCCCACCCCGCCATACCCAGTGATTGTAGATAATCTGCAGCAACTCTGCATGATTGATGAGAGAATTAGTGTTGCCAAGCAAAGCAATGCATTATGGGAATGAAGAACTTGTATTACTGTATAGGGAGCAGGGAATTAAAAACTACAGTGGTGATGGTTATGTGTGATTTTGTGTTTGAGTGTAAGTGTGTGCCACTAATAGGTGATGTGCAAGAAACTCTATCTATCTATCTATTAGGGGTGCAACGATACTCGTATCGATATTGAACCGTTCATACAGTGGTTTCGGTTCGGTACGCATATGTATCGAACAATACAAAATTTTTAATTTATTTTATCAACTTTCCTTCTGACGATGCTGCCTGTGTTGAGCACTCAGTGGACAGTGCAGCCTAGGCGGAGTAGTCGAACGCAGATTCACTGAGCGCAGGGCAAGCTAGCGAGACAGAAGTTAAGTGCTTGTTGCAACATGGAAAATTGAACCTCCCCCACCCTCATTCAGATCTGGCATTTGGAACTATTTTGGTTTTCATGTGACGTATGACCCTGAAGGTAAGCGCGTCATGGACAAAAGTAAAACAGTATGTCGGATGTGCCACGCAATGCTCAGTGGGAACTAGTGCGTTAGCGCAGTTTGCTCGTTAACGTGTTGACGCCGTGCAGCCCCACGCATGGGGCGATCCGTGGTAGCTCATTAACGTCATTTCAACGAGATTAATACTGACAGCACTAGTGGGAACACAACGAATATGACTGCACATTTACTCCGACAGCAAGCACGCATGCTACAAATGTTACCAGAGTCATTTAGACAGCCGTTAGCACATGATTCTCCTTATGGGGACCTGATATGTTTAATATGCTGCTGAGAATATAGCCCAGAAGAAGCGTATAGTATAGTTTTTATTTTGGAAAGAGCCATTTCTCTGTAATAATTCTCTTTTCCAAAGATGAGTGATTTCTCGATCAGATTTTTCTTTCATTATTTTTTTGTTTCAGCAACATTAAATTTAAAAACTGTACTTTTGAGTTAAAATATATATTTATAATTTTAATAAATGACAAATTAAAAAGGCATGAACAGTTTTTTTGTATCGAAAAAATATCGAACTGTGACACCAAAGTATCGGACCGAACCTTGAATTTTGTGTATTGTTACACCCCATCTATCTATCTATCTATCTATCTATCTATCTATCTATCTATCTATCTATCTATCTATCTATCTATCTATCTATCTATCTATCTATCTACCTGAGAGCTCTGAAATTAGAAAAATAAGAATAAAAAACTACACACTGCAGTAATTTTTTTGTAAACAGAAAGACAGCATCAGGTGGTGCTATGCTTTTTCATTGAAGTTTCTTTTTCCTGCAGTGCACTAGTCACAAATTTGGGAGTAGAGAGGTTTTATCAACTAATTGTTGCTTAAAACAATTTGTTGACTTTTGTCACCCTTTGGAGAAAATTCCAATTAGCAACATAAACCCTGCTGCCCCAAAATTGATTCACATGCCATGTGGCTGCTTTTTTATTTTTAAAGGAACAGAAAATATATATTTATATATATTTTAATATACATACTTTCCTTATTTTTGAGCCGGAGAGATCATTCACAAATTTTATCTATGTCCCCTTGGAGGAAAAAAAAACTATAATAAAATAAAAACTCTGCTTTTCTATCGTTGCTCCAAGGTAGGACAAATTATCAAAAGTAAGTCATATTATACATTAAATGGCAGATAGAGCAAGGGTTGTATTTCTGAAGAAAGGATTCTTTTAAAGTACAAGTGTACCTCCTGGATATGATGCCTTGCTTTAGAGTTTCAAGGTTTTACTTTATACGAATATCCAATTATCTGGAGATGTTCAACTTTCTCCTTGTCATTGTCAAATTCTCCTTCTGGATCTCCTGCCATCATTTACAGTTTATTATGGTTGCATGTATCTTTTTAAATTGCTTGGATTTAAAGAGACTAGTACTCTTGCAAGCCTTATATTCTAGCTGCAAGAGAAGGGTGGTGTGACTGACTGTCTTGTACACTCTTTCTTCTATATTACACAGCCTTTCCTGTTTATCTGAGCAGCTTATTCCTCCAGATGGTGAGTTGTGTTACTGTGAGTTAGTATATAATGCCAGCAGGGAAGGTAAGGTATGATTTCATAGACATTTAACATGCTCTGTGGTGCCAGACATGCTGGTTTCAGCATCCGACCTTTAGCTAGGTCCCAGCTGGATAATGTGCCACTGTCTCAGCATCATATATTCTTTAACTGCCCGTAGATCCATAAATCTCAATGCACTACATACCCTGCAGGAATCACTGAATAAAGATGGGTAGCTATAACCATTTAAAGTTAAATCATTTGTTTTGGGTTTATGTTGTCAAGTGAATGGGCCTCATTTTCCCACATGGTGGATATCACCCAAGAAGAACAAACTATTTACAGACAGCAGGGAACCGTCATCTTTTGTTAGGTTTCCTTATACGGTTGATAGCTTTACTCTTTTCCCTTGGTATAAAACAAAGGACTTATATGTTACTCAGGGGGATGCTGTTTTTTCTTTTAATTTGATTCAATTTTGTTGTATTGAACAGCAGACACATTTGCAATAAGGTATTTCTGACAGCTTGCTGACAGGAGGAATTTGGACACTTTATTTTTGAAAGACAAAAAACAATATAGCATCTATACTTCAGTCAGCGTTTGGTTTATTAAGTTTGAATTCAAATTAATGGGCATGGAGAAGCACGCCTTACTGACTGAAGATGCTGCTGTGAAGGGATCACAAAGTTCTAAGAGGACCATTTCAGTTACAAGACGCCTTACTGTAGCTTTCGGCCAGCCACAGTAGTTTGAATTCTGACATTTTTGGACCAGAGTAACAAAAATACTAATACTAATACTACTAATAATGTATGTGTATTTCTTTAACAGAAGGATGCCTTCTATCTCCACTTACACAAAAACCTAGCCTGCCTAGTGTATTTCCCTCCTGGCTTTCCAATTTAAATGCAAATGTTCCCAAATCGGACTCCACAAAGGCGCAGAGGCAAAATCATTTGACGCAGATGAATTATATATTTTAATTAAGCAGCCAAAAGAATCACGCCTATTCAGCCCTTTCCCCTCCAATAAGAAATGAATAAATAAATATGGAATAAGAATGGAAAACGGAGGGTATAAATGGGTGAGTCAGGGTAAGTAGGAATGGAGAAATGAAGGCATGAGAGTTTGTACCGAGTTTGCGTGATTGCAGCTCTAACCGCCCGTGGGTTGTCATTATGTGAACGATCTGAAGCTGTCAGATTTCAAAACTGTATTGTTTTCTGATAGACGGGCTAAATACCCCCACGGTTTCAAGCATAGACACACATATTGGAGCATTTGAACCCACATAGTCTTAAATGCATGCAAACACCCAGGCACACAAACGTCATTTGGATTTTGATGAGCAAACCAGCACTTAGAAAATGAAGAGCAGAGATAGGGATTGTGATGATGTGACAGGGGATGCAATTTTAATTTCACCCCCTGTCATTCTCCTCAATATCTGTTCAGATGAAATACATATGAGCTGCCAATCACTCATATATACTAACAGAAACTCCAGTGCAGGGGCACAAACACACAATCTCTCAATCATATCTTTGCATGCAAACTTTCAGTCACTATTTTAATCTTTGGCTGGCGCGCGCGCGCACGCACGCACGCACACACACACACACACACACACACACACACACACACACACACACGCACAAACGTACATAACCAAAAATGCAAAGTTGATACTGTTAAGTAAAAAATTGTAGTGCAACGCAGCATTCAACAGGTGACTCAACAGAAGGTTGTCAAAATCTTAAAACCAAACATGCAGCCATCACAGTTAAAATGAAAATAACTATACAGACTTTCTTCCATTTTTACTGTACCGTTTAAGCAGTCTCAGCTCAGCTGTGTAAAGACAAGAAAATCCCCCAAAATACGTAGTTGGAGCAATTAAAACTGGTACGATGATGGCTAAATAGCAAACTGAGTGTGCATTGTTTGCATTTTTGCCACAGGGGTTGGTATACTCTTTGAGAGTTGTCCCATTAAAATTGTTTCACAATATAATATATTTCTATATAAAAGAACATCATTAAAAATTGCAACAAAGTAAAGGAAAAAAATGCATTTTGAATTCCATGTATTTAAAGACATAAGTGGATTGATTGCCGTAAGTGCAAATCTGATATTTCCTTCAAGAAAAATCACATTTTGTCCTTTTTATTGTGATTTTATATTATTCCCCTTAATTTCTCAGTAGTGTGGTCCGAAATACAGTTTTCTACCAGTCTTCACTAGTTATTGTGTTACTATGGATATTTGTTAGCAACGGATATGCTTGGGCCATCTGGGCAATAGGAGTTGGGGGTGATGCGGGGCGTGGCAGCAGAATTTATAACTGCATCATTGGTTTTATCTCTCACACTGTGCATAGCCTCTGTCTAGGTAACAAACCACAAGAACAACAACACCTGTGCAAACATCTAATTCGGAGCGCTAATACTTGCAGCTCTCTGCCAATCACAGAGCAGTGTAAGATTTCTGCTTGCATAGCTATGCTACTCAGCTATAGATTTGTCATCCACTCTTTTTCTTTTTTTTTTTGTTCTAAAACATTATGAACAACAAGTACTTCTAGCCCCATGTCACTAAATTAGCAACTGTCAGCTGAGCTGAAGCGTGATGATTACTTCTTTGGGACTGATGTCAGGCACCCAAGCTAACATGGTATACATTTTTCATACAGAGAGGGGAAAATAGCTACCTACTAAATTGAATGGTTGTCTGAATACTCAGTTATTTGTGTCCCAGCTTTAGTTTGGTCATTCATAAAAGAAAATAAAAAAACATTCCCTAGAGTTTTCAGTGTCTGATTGTTTTAGTGTGATTGTAAAAGCTTTTCCATGTTCTTGATAATAACTCTGCAGTAGTTGCAGATGTATTTTCCCGTTTGTGAGATGCTTAAACATGGAGTAGTGGTGTTCATGTTCAACCCTAACAAAGAGAGACAAGACAAGTGAAGGGTATGATATAAGGAGGGAGAAGAAGAGATGCATACTGAAAAGAGAGAAGACCGAGTGATTTAGGAGAGGGAAAAAAGGGATTGAAGTAAAGAAGCAGAAAAGAGAATCAAGTAAAGGGAAGAAAGAAGAGCTGAAGCCAAACAAAGAGGAAGATGTAATGGGATATGACACAGGTTTTTAACAGCTGGAGTCTCGCATCAAAAGAACAAGGAAATTCACTTTCCTTTCTCTGCCTCTATTTGGAGTGCTTACTGTGTTCTTCTCATGCAGACACACACACCTTACTCACCACAGGTCTCAGCAGCAAGCGGACCCTTAGACAACCCCTGTCTGTATGATAGCCAAGTATTTCTCCTCACATAACAGAGGAAAGGAGACAGAGAAACAGCCCAGGCACCGGAGAGTAGATGGAGAGTGAAGAGAGAGGCCACTTTTTAATGGGAGGATCTAGGTTCAAGCCCCATTGTTGGCAAGGCTCCACCAAGCTCAACTTTTCTTGTACAAGATTGTGCATTCGTAGAAGCTGCTGCGGGGTAGCTCTGTTGTAGCTGACCCTGGCCTCTGACCTTGCAACTTTCTGCAGATGAGGGGGCACTAGCATCTCATCAGCGGACAAATGATCATATAATGGAACCTTCGCAAATAAGTTGGTAAAAACAAATGTAGACATTATAAAGGGGAGTCACTCATAGTACTTGTAGAATGACACCATGCATACCGTAACCCCTGAGTTGACCTAGCAGAAAGAAAAACCATACTTGAATCTGGCAACATGACTTATTGCCTGAGATCTACTCGATTGATCAAACCACTGTGGTTTGCAAAAAAGACCTTGCACAACTACCCCTAAAATCCTACATTGTTCTTTTTAGAGGAGCTCGCTACCTTAGCCAGCTGCTGTAAAATAACCATAACTCCCCTTTTATAACCACAATTTGTCATTTTTACAATGTTTTTGCAAGAATGAACAAAACCTATTTATTTTAAGAGAGCACTGAGACTGTTATTTTGGGAACAGAAAATGCATGAAACTTAAAGACCAAAGCATTGAAAGTATTAGAAAGCAAAAGATGTGTGCAACTTAAAACCTCTTTCATCTCACCTCACTTTCAACTGGTAAAACTAAAGTACGTAAGACGAAGGGGTGCTCGTGAATTATTGTTGTTTTAGACGAGAGCTGTGCGTTTGTTTATGGTGTGCTATACCTTTAAGAGCTGCTGGCCATAGCCCATCCCAGAGAGGATGGACCCATTAGACTGATGAACACAACGAGAGACAGAAGGAGAGAGATGCACATGAAGAAAAAGAGAGTAAGGTTACACAGTGAAAATGATATCAGCAGATGAGAGGAGTAAAGAAAGGAAATAAAGGAGTGGGAAAGAAACAGGAGGACACGAAAAAAAAAAAAAACCCAAAACCACTTCAGCAACAGCAATACTGAAGGGAGATAGACACTGAGAGAGACAGAGAGAAGAGAGGAAGCAGCTATCTCTCCATCTCTTACATCTCTTACATTGTAGGCGTCTATGGGTCTGTCAGTCAATCAGGACGACAGGCGGACACACTCACTACCCGGCTCTTTGGCTCTTGCACGCACTGATAACTTTGCTGTGTATGTGTCTACAGATGGCAAACCTTGTGACATCGTTGTGCTGTGTAGTTCTGGCTGCAGTGGTGGTAGCCTATCCTCGCAATGGTGAGTATGCATTTCCTTTTCTCGATTTGCTCCTCCATTTCTGTTCTGCTGCAAGGCCTCTCCTTTATGCTCAGAAAGTTTGACAGTTTTTCTTCTTCTCCCTGTTAACTTTACTGTCTTCTACACCCTCGGCTCCCTGCATTGTTTCTATTTCTCTGCTCATGAAGTCGTTTTAAAGATTGCAGTATGTTTATGGATTTGAGCTGTGTGTCATTTGGCCACTCGGTCTGAGGTCAAAGGTGCAACAGTCTAAGACAAATGAACCTTTGAGAGAAAGCTTATCAAATCATCTTGTTACCCCATGTTATGTGGTGCTATGTGGTGCTAAGGCTTACTCAGAAACAAATGTTGGTTCAACAAAGTAGGTAGCCAGCTCAACTGATGATCATGAGCACTCGTGCACTGAAGTTGTGAGGGAGAAAGGGAAATTGGAAAGTAGATAATGCAGTGACTGCTCTTTTGAGACTTCACCCAAGATTCAGGACTGTAAATTAGACCATGTGTTTAAATGGGTGGGTGGGTGTGTGCATGCACATGTTTGTGTGTGTGTGTGTTTAAAGGAAGTAAACGAGTCACTTCAATTCTAGAGAAGAGTGGCATTGCCTTATTAGCCAATGAGATTGGACTGTTTAACTCAGATGACCCAGAGAAAGAGTCTAAGGAAGTCAATGACGCACATCACTCTGTCACGAGGGTCTCTTATACACACACATACACATATACACACACACACACACACACAAGCAGAGCAGACATGGCAGATTTATATATAAATCTGCGAAGTAGAAAAATGGAAGCTTCTCAGGGTAAAATGAAGGAAGAAAAAAGTAAGAGGAAGACATCAAAACTACAGAAAGCAAACACAAGGAGATCTATGGAGAAAAATAACAGTGAATGCTTGTTTTCTTGCTTATCTTCTTCACTTAATATGTTTTAAGGATGTTTTTCAGTGGAAAATGTGGCTGTATTTTAGAAATCATGCTTTTCCACTTAAATTTCTTGCGTTGTTCTAAAAAGTTGAACAAAAGTAAGACAAAGGCAGCAAGAAAAGTAATTACAGAATATGTGAAAACAAATGGCATACAGGAAAAGCACACATGAAAAGAGGAAGAAATTAGTAACAAATAGTTCTGCCTAGGGGAGAAAAAAACTTCTGTCCATTTGTGGGTGTATGTTAGCACTCTAGTGCTTGTGGATTGTCTGTTTTTTGTGCTCCATAGCTCGACAATCTTATACTGTGTAACACACAAATGCCTATATGGTCTGTGTAAACGAATCACAACACATATCCGTAACCAAGTAACAAAAGCGGTAGGATGATGAGTAATATCAAAATTTGCACTCCACATTCTATCTCAATACATGTCATACACACACACACACACACACACACACACACACACACACACACACACACACACACACACACAGAAACACATCTGGTTGTATTGCAAAGTGCCTTGTTGCTCTGACAAATTGCCAGAAAGTTTGACTGACAGGATTCCCTGGGGTATGCCTTTCTTGGCAGTGAGAGTGAAGCACATACGTGCACTGTGACACACACACACACGCACACATATATATATATATGTAGTCAGTATTAAGGGATGGAGAGGGAATGAACTTGCTTGGTCTGACTCAGTTTGCACAAAAAGCACACGCAGAGGAAGGCTCAAACTGTGTTTGTGTGTACTTGTGTGTAAGTATGTTTGTGTGACATGGAGTGTATAGGAAATCCATTTGAGACTTCCTAATTAATGACAGCAGCGCATGCTGAACAAAGACAATAAGAAACAGTGGTAGAAAGCATCTACAGACTGAGTCAATCAAATAGTTACAAGCTTCACATTTACAGAAGTCGCTCTTGTCTGGAAGACAGGATAGAGGATGGCGCGCGATGAGACTAAGAGACAGATGAGGAGGGATGAAACAAACAAGAACTCTCTTGAGAAGTAAAGAGAGAAAATGGCCTTAAATGGAAGACTGCTGTAAGACTACTATATCTAACCCACAAAAAGAAAACACTTTGGGATTAATCAGCTCTCTCTAATATTAATTAGGGAAGCTGTTATTATCCTTTTGTGCCAAGTATGTGTTGGCTGTATTTTACGATTTTATTCAAATATTCATTAAAATATATTTAAAAAAGAGCAGAACATTGTGATCATTGTGATTATGAATTCAGCAATAATCAGCATAAGTGGTTACGATGGGACTAAAGAATATCTTGAGATATTTTAGAGCAGCTGGTGTTCTCAATCACGAACAAAGTGCACAAGGGAGAAATAAAAGAAATGCGTAAAATCTGTTTTGCCTCCTATTTATACTGGAACAAAGCGTATTCTTTTAATGAAATGTGCAATAAATCTATTTACTGCTATTTACTTAATAATCAAAAGAGAATGGCTGGTCATAGGGTGCATTCATTTTTTTAGCAACAAGTCCTCACCTCAAGTAATTACAGTTGCTCTGATGTGGAGGACAGTACATAAATTGGCCATTTAGCTATTTATTGAAAAAAGAAAACAACACTTGAAAGGAAACTCAGACAATAGAAATGGTATTCTCCCAATAAAACAGGTTCTTTCGTGGCACTTTTCTACTTTACTTGAACACTTAAAACATTCTATACAACATGCCTCATTCACCCATTTATACAAGCACTTTTTTCTACACTTAAGTGCTTTCTGTCTAACGTTCACACAAATGCACACTCCAATGGACCCAAAGGACAGCAACTCGGGGTTCAGTAATTTACCCAGAGCATGCAGGCTGGAGCAGCCAGGGATGGAAACGCCAACCTTCCGACCTGCTCTACCTCCTGAGCTACATCCACACCAAAATATACAATGAACAGAATAAATGACCGAAAGGTCAGAGAAAGTTGTATCAGTTAAGGTTCCTTGAATGTGATATTTGATTTTATATTTGATTGCTTGTGAAAATGGACAAGGAGATGGATAGAGGGGGGACAGGAATGATAACGGATGGAGCCAAGAATATGTTTGGGGAAAAAGCATTAGAGAATACATTTCTACAAAGAGAAAGAGAGATATAAAATTATCATTATTGTATTTCCAGATTATTATATTTCAGTAGTGATACAGTCACTCCCATTATATAAAAAAATGAATCCGCCTATATGATTGATCACGTATGAGTTCAAAAACCTCTTTCTAGCTCTGTTTTTTATCTTTCGTTGTGTTCTCTCATTCCCTCTTCATCCTGTTCTCTGCGTCTTTCTCTCCGTCTTGTTTTATTCCTGAGATATACCAGAGAGTCCCTAGTCAAAGCAATACCATTACATTAATGGGGTGCCTCAAACAGTAAATACTGAGAACAAGCACAATGAGAATACAAATTAACTGCACAAGAACACTCAATGGAGAGCGGAAGGAGTAGAACAAAACAAGTGAAGAAAATTAAACATGGAGTGAGGAAAATGAGGCGTAATTGAGATCATTTTGAGATTGCATACATTTCAGCTGAATTTTCCTCTTATTTTTTTATGACAGAAATAGTGCAGCTACATCTGCTCCTCCACCTTATCTCTGTGTATGCGACTAGTGTAGGAGAGAGAGAGTGAGAGTAAATGTGGTGACATCATGCTGTTGACT
The DNA here is from genome assembly GCF_057382275.1 of Copadichromis virginalis. Classification (NCBI taxonomy): domain Eukaryota; kingdom Metazoa; phylum Chordata; class Actinopteri; order Cichliformes; family Cichlidae; genus Copadichromis; species Copadichromis virginalis. Next base: position 38,938,608 of record NC_140624.1, on the reverse strand, counting down.
GAGAGGGCAAGTTATTTATGGGAGTCCATATCCTGATTGAGAGACGAACATTTCCACTCATAATCATCCCCTCCATCTCTCCCCCTCCCTCAGTGTCTTTATGTCTCTCTGTTTCCCCCTCCATCCTCCTCTCTCCCCAACTCAATACTTCATCCTCTTTCTCTAATTCAGTCTTCACTTCATCCACACTTACCAGCCTTATGGTTTATTTTATTTATTTATTTATTTTTTTTAATTTTGCCATCCTTCTCCTCCTGTTCAGTCCCTCTAATACTTTACATTATTCCATCCCTTTGCTCTAGATACTTTTTTGCTTTCACATCATTGCTTTCTCCACTAACTCCGTAATCCATCCGACAAGTGATCAACAGCAGATTTATCACCCGTGACATCACTAAAGGTTTTTGTGCGCTTCATCTCTGGCCTTTGCTGAGTCTCTGTACCTTACCCTCCACCTGACTGCTATGGATTGAAAAAAGAGAGAGGAAGATAGAGAGACTCGTGAAACAGAAAGTGATACAACTGGGTCAAAGTAGGAGAGAGAGAAAAAGAGAGCAGGAAAGTAAGAGGTTAACTCCTGCACTAATTCCATGGTATTACAGCTGTCAAAGCTGTATCTATTTCTTGAGCTTTCGACACGCGCTGCCATGGCTTTCCAACATGCCTGGGCGTATACTTTGCTAAACTGCAGCCTTATTTATCCATACTCTTTTGAATACATCATGATAAATGCTGAAATTAAATCAATCCTGGCATTTTTCACCATTTATCATGCAAGGCTGCCAAGTCTAATTTAATTCATGTGCAGATGCTCATCTAGACATACGTAATTAGCTTTAATAGCTGCAGCACTCCAAAAGCAAGATTTCAGACTGAAATACAGTATACATATACCTGGGTGCTTTTTAATGCTTGTATCTCCTACTAATCCAGTACAGTCTGTCTATATCACTGTGTATTTTCATAAATTAAGATCCAAACGGGTGATTAAAAGGACTTTTTTTTTTTTTTTACCAAAGATTTTTATTTTTTTAACTCACTTATAGGGCAAATGCTGCAGTTTCTGGTTGGGAATGTAGGATCTTCTGCAGGATGACTTCTTATTAAAATCTGACATGCAAACTAACTTTATTATAACTGATCATGTATATTTGCATAAAGCTCGACAAATGTGCTGTAAGACAAGTTGATTGAAATCACACAAACAAAAAAAGTCATAGGTTTTTAAGCCAAAGAAATGAGAGAGGTTTAAAACAAGTTCCATTCTAGTGAAAAGCTGTCATGGCAGCAGCAATGTTTTTGTTGGTAATTCTAAAAGTCTTGAGCACACGTTTAGAATTACCAGAGACAACTCATTTGGAGCAATTATTCATGGAATCTCGCTGCTTTCTAATGTGTTATCAGAGAAAATAGACAGCTGCTGTAAATTATAGGTGATGCTGGTGTAGTGTGTCTGTCTGCTTGCCTGGCTGTCTTGTATGTTTAAGCCACGTATGTGCAGAAGAAACCTCAAGTGCACTCATTATTGTGAGTAGCACTCAAAGTAATCAGTGGTCCTTATTTGGCACATTGCTTGTATTAAATTCAAGATGGAGCTCAACCAATTGATTGACTGACTGGATTGGCAGATGGATTACAGTCTGACTGACTGGCATACAGGCAAAGTGAAGTAGCCTAATTTGATCATGATTTTGAAACACAAAAACAAATGTTGCCAAAAGAATACAATGAAGGATAAAAGTAACATAAAAAAAAGAAGAAAAGAAACTGGTCAATAGCCAAAACAGTCCTGAGCTAAATGTAGTGAAATGTTTTTGTTTCACTGAAAATGTTTGGGTTAATACAACTTAAAGTAATGAAGTTGTTGATATGCTCTGTTATTCCCAACATGCTACTAGGTCATGTTTGAGACCAAAAGTTCTTAAATGAAACCATAAATGACTAAAATACATTTTAGCAATAATGTATCAAATGGGCTCGGTACTGATTTTCAGATGGCTACTCTTATCTAAAGTATTTATCCATTTTTGATTAAATTGGTTTTGTATGAATTGGAACATCAAATATGACAGGCAATTTTCAAATTTCAAATGATATGATATTATTTCTCTCTGACCTTGGATTAGACCTTTCAAGTAACAGGGAATCCTGAACATATATTAAATTATCCCTTTCATTTATTATCTTCTGCTTATCCGATTTAAGGATCGCTGGCCCGTGAAGCCTATGGCCATCTAACATAGGACAAGTGGCGGGGTACACTCTGGACAGGTCACCAACCTGTTGCAGGACCAACACAGAGGGACAGTGCAGCCAATTTAGAATCACAGCAATTGCCTTAACCCTCTCCAGGCAGACGTTGCAGATTTGCAACAGTTAAGAACTAACAACCTGATTACCCCACATACATATTTTATGAGGTTTTTTTTGCTCAGAAGTACCACTGCAGGACTTGGTTGTGCATTAGCAACAAAAAACTTAATTTGGGCCTGAGAGGGTTAATAAAGTTTGAGGGTTTTTTTTAAATTATTATTTTAGTTGAGGTAGGATCTGTTTAGATTCACATCCAACTCCTGAAGAAAACAGGGCATTTCTTTCTCTAACAAATTACTTTGTTCTTGTAAAGTTATTCAATGATTTATATGTGTTAGGAGCTGAAATAAGGAAATATAGATATCTTGTCAGGCTAAAACTTGAAATAAATACTGGAAGACAACTACAATATAAAGAGAAACAAAATGATCAGTTTTCAGTTAAATCTTTGTCATATCATAAGTTCACTTCAGCTGGAAAATACAAAATCTGAGATAGGAAAAACAAATATCTGTAGAATCCATTAATGTTCACTACTAAATATTCTATAATTTGTCCACTATAGATTTCGGATTCCCGACTGCCTGATACAATCTGTCTGGTAATGGCCCATTTCCAACCAATCACTGTTTTATGCCAAGATATGGAATCTCAGAATCTCGCTATCTGAGTCGAAGTGTTTGTTTGTGTGCTATCGGACTTAGTGTGTGTCTATGTGTATTGTCCCATCTAACTCTTAACTCTTAACTCATTAATCTTTTAGCAGGCATTCCCAGTAAGCCTTTGATCAAAGCTTGACTGGGAATCCCAGTAAAGTCATCACTCTTTGATGGCTGCTTCCCAAAACTCTGAAGCAGTTAAATAACATGCACATTTTATCTTTCAGTTTTCCACCCAAAATGTATAAATGAATTTGAAAACTAGATCTGTAAGCCTTAATGGAGCACAGTAGGGAAGTTCCTGAAAACTGGCACTGACTGGCAGCAGTGCAGTTGAAGGTCCTAATGGTTCAAATAGTCATAAAATAAATATTGTATCGATGGTTTTCCATAAAACTTTGAGGTTTAGTCTGTAATGCATTTTCATAATAATAAACCCATTTTAGAAAATATGTGGCTGACCACCATTTTTTTGCCATATTTTTTGTTAATTCTCATAAACTTGTAGTAACATATTAACAAATTGTTAAAATAGTCTTAGCAGATGTTGCTATATTACCCAGAAACCTCTGAAATTACAGTTGATAGAATGTAGAAGTAGAACCCCGAAATCTCAGTTGAGTTCGTCTGATATGGCCCTTTAGAAGTGAAAATAAACACTATATGTGAGAGCCGCACCAGAACTCAAATGAGCAGCAAGTTTTCTTCACTGCATCTTCTCACGACCTTGCTTTATGTCTTTTTTTCTTTTACCTCTCCACCTCTCTTAGAATTACTTTCATTAACAACATTGAACATACAAAGACAACTTCCCTGATCTCTGACATTCAACTCCTGAAAGTGGAAGTTGCAGAGGTACTTTTTTCAGCCTTTTTCTCTCTCTTCATCTCTGCTTGTATATCTCTGTTTCAAACACAGTCTCAAGATGAAAGTGGAGGAGAAAGTGCAGGTGAAGCTGCCCTTGAGCAGCATTATATTGCACTAGCCAGCATGTACACTCATGCCAGGCTTTACCCAATTCTTTAAAGGAATAATATGAATATGCTGATGTGTGCGTTGGCTAATGTGAGTCATTAGCAGAAGTGCAGTCTAATGAGGCTTACAGCAGGTCACAGTTAACCAGTGTTTAATGACAAATAAATAGTGAATGGATTGATGTGATTGCTTTAGGGTCAGACAGCATTCAGCATTTTAGACTTATAACAGTATATTTCTGCTATTGAGCATCTATGGTATGTGCACACAGAGCTTCAGATATGCTAGTGTGTGAGTGTGTCTGTGTATGTGTTTCTACTTACTAAGAGACTAACTGCTGGTAATCCTATCCGGAAGTTTTCAGTTATTGCTTCACTGACCTGAAACCAAAATGTGAGTGAGAATTTGTGTGTATGTATATATATGTGTGTGTGTGTGTGTGTGTGTGTGTGTGTGTGTGTGTGTGTGTGTGTGTGTGTGTGTGTGTGTGTGTGTGTTAACACACATTAGTCGTCTGGTGTGCAGGTGCTTCTCTGTATGTCCGTATTAATGTATATAACTGATTCAAAATACACTAAAGTGTGTTTGAATAAGTGCATGCTCTGCAGTGCTTGTGATTACAGGGAGTGCAGAATTGTTAGGCAAGTTGTATTTTTGAGGAATAATTTTATTATTGAACAACAACCATGTTCTCAATGAACCCAAAAAACTCATTAATATCAAAGCTGAATGTTTTTGGAAGTAGTTTTTAGTTTGTTTTTAGTTTTAGCTATTTTAGGGGGATATCTGTGTGTGCAGGTGACTATTACTGTGCAGAATTATTAGGCAACTTAACAAAAAACAAATATATACCCATTTCAATTATTTATTTTTACCAGTGAAACCAATATAACATCTCCACATTCACAAATATACATTTCTGACATTCAAAAACAAAACAAAAACAAATCAGCGACCAATATAGCCACCTTTCTTTGCAAGGACACTCAAAAGCCTGCCATCCATGGATTCTGTCAGTGTTTTGATCTGTTCACCATCAACATTGCGTGCAGCAGCAACCACAGCCTCCCAGACACTGTTCAGAGAGGTGTACTGTTTTCCCTCCTTGTAAATCTCACATTTGATGATGAACCACAGGTTCTCAATGGGGTTCAGATCAGGTGAACAAGGAGGCCATGTCATTAGTTTTTCTTCTTTTATACCCTTTCTTGCCAGCCACGCTGTGGAGTACTTGGACGCGTGTGATGGGGCATTGTCCTGCATGGAAATCATGTTTTTCTTGAAGGATGCAGACTTCTTCCTGTACCACTGCTTGAAGAAGGTGTCTTCCAGAAACTGGCAGTAGGACTGGGAGTTGAGCTTGACTCCATCCTCAACCCGAAAAGGCCCCACAAGCTCATCTTTGATGATACCAGCCCAAACCAGTACTCCACCTCCACCTTGCTGGCGTCTGAGTCGGACTGGAGCTCTCTGCCCTTTACCAATCCAGCCACGGGCCCATCCATCTGGCCCATCAAGACTCACTCTCATTTCATCAGTCCATAAAACCTTAGAAAAACCAGTCTTGAGATATTTCTTGGCCCAGTCTTGACGTTTCAGCTTGTGTGTCTTGTTCAGTGGTGGTCGTCTTTCAGCCTTTCTTACCTTGGCCATGTCTCTGAGTATTGCACACCTTGTGCTTTTGGGCACTCCAGTGATGTTGCAGCTCTGAAATATGGCCAAACTGGTGGCAAGTGGCATCTTGGCAGCTGCACGCTTGACTTTTCTCAGTTCATGGGCAGTTATTTTGCGCCTTGGTTTTTCCACACGCTTCTTGCGACCCCGTTGACTATTTTGAATGAAACGCTTGATTGTTCGATGATCACGCTTCAGAAGCTTTGCAATTTTGAGACTGCTGCATCCCTCTGCAAGATATCTCACTATTTTTGACTTTTCTGAGCCTGTCAAGTCCTTCTTTTGACCCATTTTGCCAAAGGAAAGGACGTTGCCTAATAATTATGCACACCTGATATAGGGTGTTGATGTCATTAGACCACACCCCTTCTCATTACAGAGATGCACATCACCTAATATGCTTAATTGGTAGTAGGCTTTCGAGCCTATACAGCTTGGAGTAAGACAACATGCATGAAGAGGATGATGTGGACAAAATACTCATTTGCCTAATAATTCTGCACTCCCTGTATGTGTGCCGACAGTATAGACTGCAGTGTATGTGACCCTGTCTTGGCTGTGGTCACTATAAAGACTTGTATAATTTACCACTACCCTGCCGTGCAGCAAATGACCACCTGTGTCTGTGTGCAATCAAAAGATTAGGTCAGGAAAAGAAAGCAGAAGTAAAATTAGAGGTTGACTCAGGATTGAGTCTTTGGGAGGTTAGGAATTTTAAGTTTCAATTTATTGACTTTACTTAAGAGGATGTAGTGGTTCTGACATACTGTGATGTGCACTGCTTCCAGAGTGTGCCATTTAATGTGCCATGCAAACAGAAACCTAAGCACTTTTGCCTTCCATACTGTATATCATGCCGTAAAAGGCCTCATGAATATACATAGTTGTACATTTTATTTATTTTTGTTTATACTTAATTTATGGCATTCTTTTTCTTCCACAGTACAGTTCATCTTAAATGTAATTCAATAGCTCCTTTCTTATTAAATGTAGAATGCTGCGTATCATCTAGACTGTTTATTTTACAAATAGAAAAAAATGCAGCTTTTTTCTTTTCTATGCACTCTGCTTTATGACTCCAGTTCAATGTATTGTAAAAAGAAAAAAAAAAGACAGATAAAGGCATAAAAACATTATCTGTCTTTTTTTCCACCTTATAAGGTGGACAATAGCTAGTTTTTCTTTTGCCGACAAAGTCAGAATAAAAGGTTCTACAATTGTGGCATTTGAAAGAGGACACTAACAGAATTGATTAAAAATAAAAGAGCTAGCTGTAATTTCAAAGAAATCAACTTAACAAATCAATTTATTTTAGTCATTTAAAAGAAGCATTTCATTCGTAGATGAACAGAATGTCCCCTACATTGAATCGAGTGACCATTTGCAAGATAGATTTTCTGTTTCCAAAGCCACTTTGTTGATTCTAACCCATTAAATCTCAAGTTGTGTTTTGCTGTGCCATTAAAATCACTGAGCCCCCACTAGTTCCCCCAGTTCCTCCTGATAGACTGTTCAATAAGTTAATGTTGCCAGGAACCTAATGTAATTCCTGCTAGTATGAGCTGAGTTTTGGCTAATGTTGCTTTGCAATAAAACTTTGTTCCAAGACATTGGAACTGAATCACAAGAGCCTTAAAAGGGGTCTTGGGCCCTCAATGGTGCAACAGTTCTAAATATACACATTTAATTTGATCTATTGCGGACAGAAAGACCTTCAGTGTGATGCATTGGGGGGAGAAAGTGGCAGAGTGACAGAGGGAAAAGATTACCATTTATAACACTGAACTTCAGTTTAATTTAATTCAGCTCAACTTTATTGTCATTGCTCTGAACTTAAACCATTCCCCTTCGCTCAAATACACAAAGAAACAAGAAAACAAAAAACAAAATTCTGAGTGCAGTGAACAAGCAATGAAAACTGAGCAATCAGTCAAGGCGGAAACTACAAAAGAAGGCAAAACAATAGAAAAAAAGAAAGAAAGAAAATCAGCCGAACTGCATTTAATGTTTATATAACCAATCAAATTTTGTCAAAAAAACTGAAAAAAAAACCCCCAGTAAATTAATTTTATATTATTAATTTTCTTAAACCCCCTTGTTATAATGACCTTTCACAGTTTTGTCAGTAAAAACTTAACTGTTTTTAAAAATTGTATCTGGAGTGAATTCTATCTGTGATTGCTTTGAGGTTATTTTCCATGTGGAAAAGATTTTATTTTATTGTTGCAAGGAATGAAAAAAGGCTCGTCATGTCCTGTCACTTTGAGCTTGTGTCTCTGTCACTTTGTATTTCCTTAGAAAACTTTTTTTAAAGGGAAAGTCAAGATGTATACCAGAGATGTAAGCCAATACCTGTGTATCAAAAAAAGAAAGAAAGAAAACAGCAATGACTGAAGTTTACAAAAGCTAAAAAAAACCAAAAAAAGACACCACAACATTTCTGAAAGAATTGGTTGTCCTTGTAGCGGAAAGGGAAGTGAAGCTCAGAGTAAGTGTGTGCATATTTGTGTGGATGTGCATTCTCAAGAGACTGTGTGTGTGTGTGTGTGTGTGTGTGTGTGTGTATGTGTGTGTGTGTGTGTGTGTGTGTGTGTGTGTGTTTGCTTGCATGTGCATGCATGTGTGTTTATATTTATTGCCCATGACATTGTGCAAGGACAGTCCTATCTCTCTTGGCGGTAGTATGATTTCCTGTGGTGGAATGGATTCATACGGAAAACCATTCGCTCTCCAAACCCTGAAACTGTATTGTCTGGGGACAATAGGCTCCCTCCATTCCTTTCAAATTCAAATTCCCAAAGCTTTCTTGTCCATCATACTGACAAAACACCGTCGACAGCTCAGAGATACCGAAAGTCCAGAGAGACTTAAAGGCTTGTGGCGGAGAAATTGTGTCGTCACACATAAGATAACGTTTTCATCCACAGGAAACCATACTAACTACATAACATTTTGTTTGTGAGAATTAATTAGTGTTTGGGCTTTTTTCACTCGGTACAAACCACTTGGGAACCTTTGAGTCACAGCATGAGGGATATTTGCATTGCAGAGTAGCCTTGCGTTAGATTGCAAATTTGTAGACTGTGGAGGTCATTTCAAGCAGGACATATTTTAGTCGCCGTCTTTGTTTTGTGACAACAAAAAATGTTCTAATACGGTATGTGTTGAAACAAAATATTAAATAACAAAGATCCTCATGAGGAACGAACTGCTCTGCATGGAGGGAAAAGTGAAATTGAATCTGCAGAGTGGTTTACGGCTTCATATTACATTTCAGTAGACTTGAACAATGCAAGTGTGTTGAAAAACAGTTTATTCTATTATTAATAAATAACAGGCCACCTCTGTACAATAGCCATACACCCTTGAGCAAAACACAGAACCACAGCCTGCTCTGTCACTGTCAGAGATGCAACTATGCTGCTGCTCTGGGACATGGTATAATCTACTAAGGCTAACAGGTCATTATGGAGTGTAATGTCCTGTCATAGCCTAAGTGACCAGTCATTGGATTTCATTTAGACACCAGTAATAGGATAATATCATCTCTGGATAAAGTGCCATGAATTTTTCACCAGAGCAAACTGTGTGGGTGATGCTGATTAAGAGCAGGGCGTGTCTGTTTAAAAATACTTAAATTCAGATGTCATGAAATAAAGTGATACAAATAAATAATACATAAAAAGGAAAACAACTGGGGGCACAGAAACACAACGCAGCTATCTTCCTTCTATCCCCTCGAATCCATTTCTCAATTCTTGTGCATAATAAGGCATTACATAACTTGAGACATGACGCTATAATATCTGCCCACTGGCAATCACATTAATGGGGACTCATAAAGGTGGCAGCATTAAAGCAGTGCAACAGTTCTCCAAATCCATGGTTGAGTGGGGCCACAGTCCTGTTCAAATCTTTTCTTTTCTTTTTTTGTTTTTTGTTTTGTTTCTTCATCTCTCTTCTTAAAAACATATCAACAGCTCTAAATGGCATAATAACAAGACATATTTGTCAGAGCATTATAATGTTAAAGGGCTACATAGATTTATCTGGCTTCTCTAATTTAGAAGTAAACATAAGCTATTCATGGATATCGCTGTGTAAAATGAAGTATCAAAGTATCAAAAACGGTCTAATTCCAAGAGTTGGCAAAATATTCACTGCTGCTCATATTTCAAAATTATTGTTAATTTAATCAGTAATGAGATCATGAAGGCATACTTCCAAAACGCAGGCACCTTCAAACATACCTTCCTCCGCAGCATCACATGGCTAACCATACTGTATTGACCAGAGCTATCTACACACACAGAAGTCCCCCTGCTCCAACACAAACACACACACACACACACACACACACACACACACACACACACACACACACACACACACTTGTTTATTGGATTTTGATTTCTTTTTGCAGCATGTCAGCATTCCTGAATCCAAAACCCAGAATTTTTCATCAAAAACAAAACAAAAAATAACCTATTGCAGCACTGCTGCCATTTTTAAACCTTTCCTTAGAGGCTTTGTTCTGACTACTTTGATTTAAGCGTTTTTATTTTGCACTGGATCTCCTTCTCTATGTCAAAATGGCAACACTTCAACTTAAATTTAAGTTTGGAAAGAGGGCAAAGTTGCATGGAGCCAAAATCAGGTGAAGCAAGTGAAGACTGCGTTGCTTTGGCTGTTCGTTTACAACAAATGTTCTCCCTCAAATGCCTCAGAATGTTACAAAAGAGTTATTACATTAACAGAGTGACCCAAGGGGATGAATTCACAATGCACAAACTGGTGAAAGCTGAAAAAAAACGATCTGACCTGAGGCATTGCTTGAGCAGTGTGGACTTCTCCACTGAAGATTGTTGTTTGGTTTTTTGCAATAACCGATATGCAAATCTAAATTTGATGGAACTGTCCAAAGGTCCGCAAGCAAGCAATCTTGGTGATAATTTAAAGGAATGTGTGTTGTTTGCTTTTAATGAGTGTAGTCAGAGAACTACACACATTTAAAATACCAAAGATTTCAGAATTCAAAAAGTCTTGATTTTATATGGTGAAACAATTTTTGTTTGACTAAAACAGGGGAGGAACGTTTCCTTATAATTCCACCAACTTTTTCATTGTGCTTAATGAATGTTATTAATTGTAGAATGTGTTTAGATTGATATGTGGCATTGCTTTTGATTTACACAACAGTTGATAGAATTATGACTTCTGCTGCCTTTTGCTCCCTTTACAAATATATCTACAGTATGAAATGCATTCCCCTTCTCTCCCCTCTCACACTTGTTAACATACAGCACATCTTCTTAGATTCTTAGATTTTGGCCACTTCCTGCATCTCTCTTTCTCATACATTGTACTTATTTTCTAAGAAGGTTGTGAAGTCTTTCAGGATAAAGGCCCCATGATAAATTTTTGACTTTTACACACTCTGGCACTGAATTACTTTAGCGCCTATGAACATAGAAGTTTAATTTCTTGTCTTTGTGGGGCTCATCTGACTTGTATCCTTAGTGCTAACTGCCCCGTTTAACTGCCAATAATCACAATAGAAACAAAACAGCTCACACAACCAGTAAGAGCATTTGTCTTTTCAGAGTAGTGCACAAATTAACCTAAGCTTGATGCTTCTCTTCTCAGTAGCTACAGACCGATTTCAAAATTACCGTTCATTTCTAAGATTTTAGAAAAGGTTGTGGCTAAGCAGCTTATAGCTGTTCTAGATGAATACAGCATTCTGGATAAATTCCAATCTGGCTTTCGTAGAGCTCACTCTACTGAAACTACACTTCTTAGAGTCTCCAACGACATTTTAATGAGATGTGATGCAGGAGAATGCTCCGTTCTGTTGATGTTGGACCTGACCTCCGCCTTTGATACTGTGGACCATCATATTCTGCTAGATAGGCTGAGAGACTGGGTGGGTATATCAGGGGCTGCTTTGGACTGGTTTGAATCCTATTTGCATGAACGATCCTTTTCTGTGGCTACCTCTAAGTACAGTTCCTCTTCTACTTTTCTTGCCTATGGTGTGCCACAAGGTTCAGTTTTGGGGCCTTTATTGTTCTTACTGTATTTACTTCCTCTTCAACACTTATTGAGCACTTTTAAGGACATTTCGTATCACTGCTATGCAGATGATATTCAGGTATATATCTCCTTTAAGCCCCATGATGTTTCCAAGCTACAAATTTTGCACAAGTGCATAGACTCCATTAGATGTTGGATGGCTGGAAACTTTCTTCAACTAAATGAGGAGAAGACTGAAGTTCTTGTTTGTGCTCCTAAAACTTTTGTACCTAGTGTTATGGAAAACTTGGGTCCACTTGCTACATTTGCAAAACCGTCTATCAGGAGCCTTGGTGTTAGTATTGACTCAGCTCTGACTTTGGATGCCCATGTAAAATCTTTGGTTCGCTCCTGTTTTTATCATTTGAGAAACATTGCTAAGCTGAGTCCCATTGTATCGCGCTCCGAATTAGAAATTGTCATTCATGCATTTGTTTCATCTCGTCTGGACTACTGTAATTCTTTGTTTACTTGTTTATGTAAAGCCTCTTTGGATCGTCTGCAAGTTGTTCAGAATGCTGCTGCAAAGCTTCTGACCAAGTCCTCCAAGTTTTCCCATGTCACACCCCTGCTGATTCAGCTGCACTGGCTCCCCGTTAAATTCAGGATCCAGTTTAAGGTTTTGACCTTGACTTTCAGGGCCCTGCATGGACAAGCACCAACATATATAAGTGAACTTTTGCATCCATACATTCCCAGCAGGTCCCTGAGGTCATGTGACCAGGGCTTGCTTGCTGTCCAGCACACGAGGTTGAAAACAAAAGGCGACAAAGCTTTTGTAACTGTGGCCCCCAGATTGTGGAACTCTCTCCCTTTGAGCCTGAGATCTGTGGACTCAGTGGTCACTTTTAAAAAACAGCTAAAAACCCATCTTTTTAAACTTGCTTTTAGTTGATTTTTATTTTTAGGTTTTAGCTTCTGTGAAGCACTTTGTGATTTTTATCTTGAAAGGTGCTATATAAATAAAGTTTTACTTACTTACTTACTTACAAATTGAAGCAATTAGTGTTCACATAGAGCAGCTCATGCACTCATTGTTTTTACAGACATTTCCTGTTAAATTCATAAAAACAAAACAGCAAGCACTCTTTGGCCACTGTGGCTAAAATTACCAAACCTTTCTGTCAAATTTATGTCATGTTTTATGACACGTGTAACACCTGCCTCTTATTATTTAGAAATTTGAATGTTTATTTCTCTTCAGCTATGCTTCATGACTTCAGCATGTTTAACTTTTTGCTGTTAGCTTCTGCAGCATTAGTTGTGAGAAGTTAAGTTTTAAAAATGTCAGTTCTGAACTGTAATTGTGAACAATGATTTGACACTTGTTCATAAGGTTGTATTGATATTCCAGTGTGAAAAGGAAATTTACAAGTCTTGCATAACTTTATACTGAGCAGAAAAATGTTATGGTTACAAAATTGTTACTTTTGAATTTAGTTTAAGAGTTATGGATCATGTCATTTTTTTAGGAGAAGCATATAACCTACAGCCAAATCTAATTTCTAGCCAGATGCATTAGTGCCTTAAAGGTAAAACATGAAAGCACATGTGTGCTCAAACAAATGGACAATATACTTTACTTCAACAAGGATCTGAAGCATGACTACTCCTGTCTTCAACTATGGGATTAACACACATACTGTCATGTCTTCAGTACTGCAATACAGTGTGCAAATGCTTTTGCACAGGTGAATAGGCATGTCCATGCTTCTTGGTAAAGTTTACAAAGTTTGAAAAACAAATTGTTCCAAAGGTCCAAAGATTTATTTGCCTGGTTAGACCTTGGTTTGTTACTAATTGATCAAAGATTGGATAGATTTTTACTGGAAAATATCACATTAAGCTTGGAGGCAGATGTTTTCAATTTTAAATGAATCCACTCTAGAGAAACTTTGCCAAAGTAGAGGGGTTTTTATGTGTGGCCAAAATAAAAAAACAAAACATAACCCTTACATCTCCTGATACCGTAGTTGTACGGTCACCGTGGTACAGAATATGGCTCTATTGCGTCTTCTTTTAGAGGAAATTTGAAGGATTTGTCTTCTGCTGCTGATTTAGAAAATATTGTCATTATATTAAAAACCCCTGTACCAGACTTGTACAGCCCCTTCTGTTTCACTGGAACACCAGACCTTCTTCTAAAGTTAAATTTAAACCAGAAAAAAAGATTATATTTTAATTTTATAAAATTATTTTCAGACATCACTTTGGCTAGTGTTTAAACAAGCCGTACCTTTACTTGACGCAAAGCAGAAGTGGAACTTGTGCAAAATATATGTCAGGTTTCATATCATTGCTTTCATAGTAATGCAGTGCTTTACTTAATTATGTAAAGTAATTCAGTACACTACTTGTTGCATTACTTTGCATGATCTGACTGCATTGTCACATTAGTACCAGTTGATATAGACATTAGGCTACAGTGGCTACAGGCCACACAACAACACAACTCTCTATCCTAATGAGAACACATATACGATTTTTCTTTTAGTTTTTACGTATAAACAACAACACAAAGAAAAGTTGAAAAGCAGCACAAAGCGATTTTAAAGCGTTTGGCAAGTTAGTCTACTGTAGAAACTTTACATTTACATCTACATTACCTGTTGAAGTTCAGGGTCTGACTGCTTTAGGCTGAGGTCAGCATACACTCAGGTTTAACATTATTCTGGCTTCTTGGCTAGCAATGGCTTAGCATGTTGTCTGAAGCAGAAACTTGCAAAGAGTTGTGTTAGCAGTATAACGCAGTTGTTGCTATCCTGGATGCTATTTTCCATCACATGCTTTTTGTAAAATTTAAAAAAAAAGTAATGTCCATATCTCCACTCCTCAAAATCTCTAGTCCACTCCACCGTTTCTCTCAAGCAGGTGTGCAGAAAGAAAAAAAAGCATGTTTGATGTTTTTTTTCTTTTCTTCTTTCAAACCTGGCACGCAGATAGTGGAAGATCTTTTGTAACGTAAGTAACAACATAATCATAATTTCATTATTGTACTTAATGAATTTAGTACAAGGACGTGTTACATTACTGCGTTACTAAAAAATGTAATGTGATTCCAGTAACACGTTACTTTGGAACATCGTTCTAAACTAATGAATAAATTCAATTAACGGTTGTGTCCTCATGGAAGAAAGAGTGAGTGTGCACACTTATGTCTTACTCTTGTTTTCAGTAGGGCAGGAGCAGGTTGAGTGATGGATACATTGTTTGTGTGTGAGTAAGAAAGAGAAAAGAGAGTGGGGAGGTCTGTTTTTAATGAGAAGAGAGTTTGGAGCAGACAAAGAGGCCAAGCTACTGGAATGTCAACAAGAAGGCTCTATGTATGTATGTATGTGTGTGCATGCTTGTGTGTGTGCATCCAATTACATTAGCTTTTACTCACTCAAAAAAAAAAATCCCATGGAGGCAATGCACAGATCATCAACAACAGTGTCAACGGTGTCCAAGCATGCGCTGCCATTCATATATCCACAAGGACATAGTGATCACTGTGTGTACAGAAAAGCATACTTGAACCCCACACACACAACCACACCACTCTTCCTGATACCCTGTTTTGGAGCTGCGATGAGCCGTGTAAAATGAAGAGCAAACATACCTGGATGTCATTATAGCCAGACTTCAGACCAGCTTATTACTAAAACATGGGGCCTATAACCAACTGTGTGTGCGTGTGTGTGCATATGCTTTTTATTTTTGCAAGTTTTCACACATGAAGTACCTTGTGTGCCAACAGATGAGTGTGCTGGGTGTATTAGCAGTATGGCAAGTTTTAATATTTATTCTGTAATACATGGCATGAGAAATACATACCAGCATTGCTAGGTTTGCAGGAAATGTTTCCCTGCCTTTGCTTAAGGTTTTCCTTTGTATTCACTTAATTTTTGCATTTCTATCTTGCATTCGTTCCTTCTTTTCTTACAAGTGTGTGCTCTCACTGCACACACTCATCCATAACATGTGTTTTGACATTCCTTCAAAGCACCAACAAAGCCTCTTAATTTCTTGCATTTGGAAACACTGTTGTTATAGCTCTGACATTTCTGCATTTTTGTGGTTTCACAGTCTGTGGCAAAGAAGGCTGACCTGTCTGTGGCTGCGAGTGAGCACGAGACCATGTGATGGTGTGTTTATCATAAAGAAGGACAGAGAGACAATAAGAATACAATTGGAGGTTAATTTGAGTAACTGAACTTTTAACATCCATATATATGTATTTTCTTTGTTCTGAGCTATGATTGTCGCCACTCTGTCCCTGCTTCTTCGGTTTTTGAAAATTTAAAGCAGAAAAAAAAAGACAAAATGGATCTGTACTCTCTTTGGCTCGTGTGTAGCACGGAGCCACCTGTCTATAACAGAAGCAAAAAAAGGATAAAGTAGAAAAGGGAGAGAAAAAAAGACTACTGACTTTTGGGTCATTAAGGTAGAAGTCCATTGATTTTGGCTGTGTCTACCCTGGCCAGTTCTTTCCGCTTGTTATTGACCATCTGGTCTGCACTTTTTCACCAGATCTGCTGTCTACTGTCTGCTGTTAGTGTAAAAGGGAGCATATTTTAATTAATTCCCATATAGGTTTATAGGAAGAAAAAGATTCAAATGCTTCTGCATTGCACCTATTCATTTCAAGTTTGGAGTTTAATCAAATATAATGCACACTGATTAAAACTTGACTTGACTTCACAAAATCAGATTAGATAGCACGCTTTTTTGTTGCTTCTTTTTTTGTTTTGTTTTTTAAGGATTTTTAAAGATACTGTGACAATAGGTTTTTTTAAGTATAGGGTGGGTTCCCAGAGAGTGAGCCTTGGAAGCTAAGCTAACCCAGGACCATTACAGATTACATGGAAAGGAGGGGTGATAGTCAGTAGAGGTGTCATTTGCATCTGGGCAACATGGGGTACCAGGAGTCAAGACACACAAGAGAAGGGGATGGTAGACAATAACGGAATACATGTACCGCTGTTACGTATTTAAAATACAAAATATGAGTAACTGTATTTCGTTACAGTTACCGTTTAAAAAGGTGGTATTTAGAATACAGTTACTTTGTTGAAATAAGGGGATTGTCGCGGGTCAGGATTGTTTGGGTTTTGTTTGACAGCTATGATCTGTTGTTCCAGGTGGCAGCGTTATGGTTGCCATGGTTACAGGGTGACTCGCTCTCTCTGCGACTGTGTGTTTCCTGGGTGAGAGAGCGCCTTTTTGTTGTTGTTGTTATGCTAAGCTAATAGGCAGAGTGTTAGAGACATAGCCCTAAAGAATGTAGCCTCATGGGCAGTGTAGTCCGTGCTGCAGGGAGAATGGACTGCCATATCCGTTATGTGTTTGTGAGCGCGAGGAGGCAGAAAAAGGAGAGTGGAAAAGTACGAGTTATCATCGAGTAGAAACGGGAGCTGGACGCATGTAAATATAATAATAACCACTGCAGCCAAGAAGATAGTGATGGGATTTCTGGCTCTTTTTAATGAGCCGAGCCGTCTCTTTCGGCCCTGAACTGGCTCTTCAGGTTGTTTTGTTGCTTTAATTAATTTATTATTAACAACAATATAAAATTATGCACAAAAGGAATTACTAATGTAAAAAAAAGAGTGGTTTTATTTATATATGTTCATATATAAATATATGCGGTGGCCCCTAGAGACAAAGCACGTACAAACTCCAAAACACATTTCTAGCGTTAACTGAACTTCCAAAACAGAGCTACCTAGATCACTTAAATTACACAATTGAAAGCATGAAAGCATATGTGTATTGTTTGTGTATTTATACACAAGCACTCATATATATATTCGAATAATTAAAAAAAAATTCATTTACCTGTTACTACCACACACCAAATCCGGTCATTGGTACTTCCTGGCTTGTGTAGCCAATAGGTAACAAAGCTCAACACTGCGCCTAGCATCCTGGAGCACTTCTGTTGTCTTTTGTATGTGTTTTGGAGTTGAAGTGCTTATGTGAATGGCTGAATGAGGCAAGTTGTGTAAAGCGCTTTGAGTACTCAGAAAGAGTAGAAGTGGCTATAAAATAACCAGTCCATTTAAGGGGGTTAAAGTGTGTGGTTAGATGACAAGATCAAGGCCCAGGTGTCAACTCCAGATTCACACATACCAAAGAAAAACAGCTGGTGAACTGGAGTCTGTCTTGACAACCTTCTTTTAAAACAGTTTTGCATGTTTGTGTGCATAACCATACTTGAAGGTATGCACACTCCTGCACACATGGGCAAACGGCAGGTACAAAACCATCTTTCTTTTTTTGTGTGTGTGTGTGTTTTTTCCAGATTGTGCGTGTCGGTTATGTGCGTCTAGGGAAGGACCTAAGTAACACTTCTCATGTAGATGCGCGTTTTAGAAACAATCTATCTTACTCAAATTGTTTGCTGATTTTTCCTAAATGATGTGATTATACAAAACAAAATGATCTTTTTGTTTTATTTAGGACTCTGACTTGTGATCACTCAGGTCGTTATTTCTAATCAGGATTGTAACTTACTGCATTAATTAACCTAAATCCTTTTGAACTCCCAATAAATGAGTATAATAGAATGAGCATTCTCCAATCCATGTCAAATCAAGGCTTTGAAGTCAAGAGTATTTATGAGGACTACTGGAAAGAGAGGCAGGACTGTCAGGGGAAATTATTTGCTGATAATGATTTTCATTGTAGCAAATGTTATGTTCAGCATCATTAGTCTTCCTCTGACAAATGATGAGCGTGAAACTGTAAGTAAACTTCGGCGTCAAGGACAGAGCAACAACACCCTAGGCTTTGCTCCAGTTCAAATAAATCTGCGTGTTTTCACCACTGGCTTCTTCTAAATGTATTTGTTTTACATCTTGTTTTTTTCAGCCCTTCGTTGCATGCCAGCTGAAGCTCAGGAGACTGAGTAGTAATCTGTGCCTCCTCAGCTGCTTGGATTACAGATGGCGATGTGTTTTGCAGTCGCTGAACTTGACAGCAGCTCTTTTCCTTTCACACCTTGCTTGTTGTGTGTATTTTAGCACTGTTATCTGAGGAATCAGAGACAAAGAAAAAAAAAAGACCAGGAGGACATGCACTCATGCACACATTTTATTATGTAGGTGTGTAAGTCTGAGTGTGTGTCATTGGTTCTGTGCACGTTAGTGTGCACAGTCACTGCGTGCATTGTCTGTTGTGTTTGTTACATTTCCACCGTCACACATGATTGATTGCAGCTTCAAAACTACTCATGTGCAGGTCCCTCGGTACTCGCCAGTACTTGGAAACCAGTCACACAGCAAACACTACACTCACACAGCCATGGAAAAATCATTCTTGAATTTCAAGGAATCTCTGTGGTGACAGTGACATAGCCCCTAGTTCCACTTGGAATGGCAGTTCTTTGATTGCTGACTCAAATAACAATGAAAAAAATGCTGGAAGCCCCCCCTGCTGTGTGGTGGAGTTGCGCCCATGCCCCATTTAGCTCCCACAGCAACAGCTTGACAAACTAGACTGATTGCTGTTCCAAGAGTTAGGAGATTGATAGCTCAGTGGCAGCTACTGCACACTGGAGTTCAGCAACAGGACGGAAATAACTTAGATGCATTCCACCTGCAAAATATGCTGTTTAATAGTATGCTTTCTTACTTTTAACCTATTACAGTTTTTTACAGACGCTAGGACACATTTCTCAATACTTAAGTCACTTTTGCAAAACTCTTCACACATTTCTCCTAACTGACCCTCAGCCTGGCAAAGCAGTTCATTTCACATTCAAAATGCACTACAACTACCAAAACACTTCATTCAGGTCTCAAATGAACACATTCCTCCAGAACACTAGCAAAGGTTGACAGCCGACAAACACACTTTGTCACCCACAAAACAATGACCTAAAAAACACTAACAACATGTAGCATTACACAGTGTTTTCCTGTGTAAAACAAGGACACATCTCTGTTTATAATTTCAATATATGTTACTGGAATGAATCAGACATCATGTATTTATGTTTATGTATTTTTATTTTTTTGCACTAAGTAATCCCAAAATACAAGAATTTGTATACACACCATCCACTGATACACATACAATAGTAATGCTAATCTACTCGGTCTCCTCCATTTGGCCACAGGTTCTCATCCACATCACATCTTATGTCATCTAGGGTAATACACCTAGGAAAGAATCTTCTGGCTGCCAGAATTGAAAGAGTTGAACAATTGAAGGAGTAACAACTGTGTAGATGTTCATCCACAATGAGAATCAGCTGTGGCTGGTTAAACTGCATTGTTAGATTTAAAATATGTTTCAATAAAATATTGCCGTTGGATTTTGCTGTCTTTTCAAGTTTTGCATTGTGTTATTGTTTTGACCATGAGTTTAACAGTTTTGAAAACAGTATGTAAGCACATGCAAAATGTCCTGTCCGTACAAAGATTTTTGGCAGTTGTTGTGTCTGAGTGAGAAGATGATTCATGAAATTTGAGAGATGTAGTCATTGAATGCATTTTGAGCCAAGACAATGATAACTGGTCCTCAGTTTAGCCCACATAGACTTCTGTTGTGCTCACTGTGTGAGGAGTTTTGCAAACGTGACCTAAGTATTGGGAAATGTGTCCTAGCGTCTGTAAAAAACTGTATTAACAATAACTTTTCCAAAGCCAAATTTTCATTCTTTACCTCTTCAAAGAATGTTTCTTGAGCCGATTACAACCAAAGTTCAATAGGCTAAAACTTTTAAACCTTTTTAATAGACAGACATTAACAACACCCTGTCATCTTTATTTCTTGCTGGGATGTCATCACGCTATTTATTATGTGGCAATGCGTGTTAATGTAGAGCAATATATAAACATAATTCGTTGTACATCAAGTTAGAACTTTAAACTATAAGTAGGCACTCATTAGAAACTTAGTTATTAAGGGGCATCAACATGGGAAGCGATTAGCAGTGATTTGGCAACCAGAGACTGTAGAAAATCAATGACATTCAGCGACTTTAAATGTGGATGAGCAAAATAACTAGTGGCAAAATAAAGTGTACGGGATCTGAATTAAACATTTCAAAACCTTGAGGCAATTGATTAAAACAACTGCCAATGAGAGTGAAATACACTGCTGACTGACATATAACAGAATATAACAAAGATATGTTACTGTAAATCTTTAAATAGAGGAGGATTATCTAGGCAAGCAAGTGGACCTTGGAAGGTCCACTACTGATCAGTCTAGTCAGATCTGTCAGTAACAAAGCTAATTGCTTCATGTGTGGGTGTCCCTATAGGCTTTGTGCTAATGCTAAGTGTATATACACACACAGACAGACAGATAGACAGACAGATAAAACTGTCCTTGTTTCTGCACCACAGGGGAAATAAGAGTTTTACATTTCCCATCGTTGGAACTATCATAACTTTTTATCACATGCAATACAATTTTAGCTAAAATTTCCATGCCACTTCAGTTCCCTAGTCAAGGTCATGGTATATTTGCACAGTGTGCCAGTGATGAAGGCAGTAATTTTTGCTGATATTATCTTGGAACCCAGGAATTCTGTCATATATTATAGTCCATTAATTAAGACAGTCATTTCTCTATCCATCCCCCTCCCCCTGACTTCTCCATCTGAAACCCTTTCCTCCTCTAGCTGCCCTTCACCTCCCTTTTTACTTTATACTTTCTTGTTCCTTTGCTAACTTCCAACACGTCCCCTTTCCTAAATCCTTTGGGGTGACTTTCTTTTTTCTGCCGTTATTTTCCTGTCTGTCTCACTCTCTTTCTCCATTTTATCATCCCCATCACCATATTAATTTTCCCCATATCTCTGTTTTACTCTCTTTCTTTCTTCTCTGTCTGTTTTTCACCAACTGGTTTTAATAAATGAATGTCTTGGTATTAGCACTGACCTTTTGAATTTGGCTCTTGGGGATGTTTTGGGTTATGTTAGCTATGTTATTAACCAAAAGGATTAGGGCTGTGAGGGAGGTTCCTGCTGGCTTATGTCTGATTAGTATTATCATTATTTAGTCTTGCCAATGGGAAGCAAGAAGAAATATTTATTAGATACACACTCAATTCTAAAAACTGATAATAAAAGTTTCTTTCCCCTTATCTAAGTTTACCATGATGCCACTGATGTTGCTCTTAATGCTATATTGGATGTATATCAGCCCCTAAAAGTAATTTTAATCCCATCACCTTAACTTTAGCCACAATAAAAACTGGTATGGAAATAAGCTTTAATGTCATTGAGAACAATAAAAAATCTGATATAAAATGTCATCAAATTTGTTTCTGGAGGGTAGAATTAGGTGAAAGAATCACTTGAAACTATCAGAACAGGTTGAAACAATATGAATTAGATGTTGAGCATTGGTTTCTTGTTGATGTGGCAAAAAAGGAGAATACATTCATAATGGTAGACTACGACAGACACTTTTGGATTTGGACTCAAATACAGGAAAAAATATAAGAATAAACTTGAACCTTAAAATGGGAGATCAGGTGTCTCTGTTATGAACGACATGTACCCACTGATTAAAGTCTTGGTGTAAAACTGCCCTGATGGAAGTATTGTCTTGCTGGATGGAAAGTGTCACAAGGAGTCAGTGAACGGCTTAGGAAGTATGAAAATGATGCTATGATAAAAATCTATCTATCTCAATCTAACTTAACATTTAATGGAGAATTTGGACTGATGTGTTTGACGTAATTCAAAATTAAGAACAAATATAGTTATGCCATTTGAAGAAATGACGTAGATCATTCGGAGGAGTTAAACACGTAGAATCAAAGCCAAAGTGCACTGAAGCTCTTCTGGCCCCATGGTGGCCCAAAATCTTGTGTGCTTTTTTTTCATTCTTTTTTTTCCCACTTAATCCAAAAAAGAAGAAGTTAAATGTATACGTCAAATAGAAGAAGGTGCATTTAAGCGATAACTCCACCTAGGGCTGGGCGATATATCGAGTTTTTTAAAAATATCGATATATTTTCCAGAGGTGGGACCAAGTCATTGTTTTGCAAGTCTCAAGTAAGTCTCAAGTCTTTATCCTCAAGTCTCAAGTCAAGTCTCAAGTAATGTCAGGCAAGTCAGAGTCGAGTCTCAAGTCACTGGTGTAAAAGTCCGAGTCAAGTCACAAGTCTGAAATTTTGAATTTCAAGTCCTTTCGAGTCTTTAAAAAAAACAAACGAAAAAATAATGTTGCAGTTATGCTAAATGTAAATATTAGACCATGTAATTTTAAAATCTGTGTTTTTCTCAACACATACAAAATAGTGAACTTAGAAAATATACACAAATTGTGAAATTGCACCTCTTTAAAATGCAGCTCAATTAAACCTAGCTCCAAGAATAATTTTCACCGACAGTTCTGAGATAAGCTGCATGTTATTCTTGGATGCGGTTGTAGGACCAGCTTTAAAATCGCATGACAAAAATATCATACACATTAAAAAAAACTGTATCACCAACGTAGCCTGGAAAACATTTGCTAGTTAGATGAAGTCAGCTATCTCATCTTAGCATATTTATATGCATATTTATAATCATACGGTTCTTGGAGTGAGTGCACACACTCATGAAGTTTAGTAACTTCCGGTCACTGCAACAAGCCCAGGTACAGTTTACCGACGGATGGGTGCAGGACCTTGAAATGCACCGTGTAGAAAGTAAAGACCATCGTACGTATCATAAGTTTACCAGTCTCACAAATCGTCTTCATAAATACACATTCGTTAACCGT
The DNA here is from genome assembly GCF_057382275.1 of Copadichromis virginalis. Lineage (NCBI taxonomy): Eukaryota > Metazoa > Chordata > Actinopteri > Cichliformes > Cichlidae > Copadichromis > Copadichromis virginalis. The sequence goes on along the minus strand of NC_140624.1, from coordinate 38,915,198 downwards.
TTATTAATATAACCTTTGAGCTCAACGGTAATTAATTAGTAGTGGAAATAATTTCTGGTAGCATCACAGAAATGTAGCAGTGACAACAATATTGTATGCTGTAATCGTACTGGGCAATTAGTGATACAAAAAACCTGTTTTATCCTGTGAATAAAAGTATGTGTTTTTGTCAGTGTACCATAATAACAGAAGCGAAACGCAATATTGTGTCAGGACAATTCACTATTTATGCACAATAAATAAAGGAGCATAGCGCGACAATTTCTGTTCAGCGCCAGACTTACTTGTAACCTATATCACCAATTATGTTAAGAAAAATGACGCATTAACTACAACAGCAGACTGACCTTTGTGTAAATGCTTGGAGCAGACTAACCTGTGAGCTGGAGTGTTCTGGGACGTTATATTTGATCTTTGAATGGCTGCAATCCAGGCCACCCGTCGCCTCTTTGTTACTTCGGAAACATGGCTCGAACAATTTCTCTTCAACGACGTAATCCGATAACAACCGATCTCTTTACCCGTCGGCTTCCCGTGGCTGTCATGCGACCGGCTATTGCAGTTAATAATACAACAGCTTCTTGACATTTTTGTGTTTCTTTTTATCGCTGTATAACTGATTTTAATTGAAAGCCTGCGTGCGCTAGTACCGCTTGCCACGAGTTCCCAGAATCCTTTGCGGTTCTACCCGTGAATGACGTCACATTTTCAATCTCCATATAATATGCATGTTAAATTTTATATTTGGGGTAAAATATCAAGTCTTTTCAAGTAAACCGGTTCAAGTCCAATTCAAGTCCCAAGTCATTGGTGTAAAAGTCCAAGTCAAGTCACAAGTCTTAGAACATTTTTTCAAGTCAAGTCTAAAGTCATAAAATTAATGACTCGAGTCTGACTCGAGTCCAAGTCATGTGACTCGAGTCCACACCTCTGATATTTTCATACGAGATATAAGATGTGACAATATCGTTTATATCGATATAGTCTATGTTACGTTATAATTATACTTGTGGAGCCGCAGGTTTGCCTCTCTTTCGTCCACTTTTGTCTCTACGCAACGTTACTCGGCCTCGCCTCTCCTTCACTGAACACAACTCCCCCTCCCCCATAGCTTCACCTGCAGGCAATGACAAGATGAAAGCGGAAAATCTCCGTTAGCGAGTTACCGCGGATCGCCCCGTGCATGGGGCTGGACGGCGTCAACGTGTTAGCGAGCTAACCGCGCTAACGAGCTAACCGCGCTAACGACATGCAGCCCGGAGGGGCTGCACGGCCTAAAATCCTTTCATTTTCTCAAAAATCGACAGTGCGCCTTATGTATGAATTCTGGTTGTGCTTACTGACCGCGAACCGATTTTATGTGGAACACAGCGCTCAGCAATCTGTCAAAAAATGTTTTAATATGACTTTGCTAAGCTACGGAGCTGCACCGCTTGATGTCGGAGGATTACGGCTACCGAGGAGGAGCCTCGCGGAGTGATACGTACTGTGTGTGTATAAGGACCACAAATGGCACCTGTTCAGAGACGTGGTGCAGCTGTCTCTTTGTTATTACGCTCAGCGTCTATTAGTTTACATTTTGACTGCACAATTGTGAGCTTTTTGTTATGCACAAAAACAACATTTTCTTTTATTTATGGACCATGATTATTTAATAAATGCTGATAGTTTATTTTTGAGTAATTTCTTCATGTACATCTACGCTGTATGTAAATAAAAGTGCCCGTGTGACATCTGGGACACAGTGTGACTAAGAACTCTCTTTTTGTTCTTAACATATGGCTTTAAAAAAAAAAATCGAGATATATATATTATATCGCCATCCAGCTAAAAAATATCGAGATATGAATTTTGGGTCATATCGCCCAGCCCTAACTCCACCTGTATAAAGTAAAAACAAAGAAACAAAAAAATTGACAGCTCTCAATTTTCTCTCACCACTCAATTTTTTTTCTTTCTCTACCGCAAAACCTACAGATGTTTCTGATCAAAGCAGTGTTATCCAGCTGTCTCTCCCCTCAACCCCCCACCCCATCCCTGAAGCCAATTCTTAGGAATCTTTCTCCCATTCCTCATTTCATGACCTCTCTAATCCAGGCTTGTAAAATATTAACTGCCCTACTCAGTCTCAACAATTCATCCTCCCTCTTGTGCTGTACCCCTTTCCATCTAACATCTCTCTACTCACCACCTCCCATTCCATCTCTCTTTCCCTGCACTTCCTCTCCTTTTTTACACACCCCACTTATTCTCTCTGGCTCCCAAGTTCCTCTCAGAACATAACCGTCTAAAACGTGAAGTATCAATTAACCCGGTTGCCTGCAAATCTTCCTGTCTTCTCCAGTGGATTTGGCAAGCCGGATGATGGGCAATGAACAGACTGACACACATAAACACTCAGACACTCTACGTTTACTTGTGCAGTGGGGCCAAGATAAGATGGCAGGAAACAGGAAGTGGATTTATTTGAGCATTGGTGCCCTGACTCATAGACAGACATGCACAGAAAACACGCATACACACTCACATACAAACACTTACACAGCTGCAGCTGCCTCAGTGTTCACATAAAAGGAGAGGCAAATGCAGAGAGAGCGAGTGAATGTTAAGCTCTCCGTGGGAAAGAGAGACAGGAGAGGATAAAGTGATAACTTCATTCCAAGATGTTTGCGGAGGAAGTGTAAGTGTGAGAGCGTGTCTGTGGGTGCAGAAGTTGCATGTTCATGCATACTTGTGTAGAAGTGTGGCCTGTATGCATCTGTGAGAAAAGTACACATAGGTCTGTATCAACAGTACATCTGTATCAGTGCATTAATATGTGCATGACCGTGAAAGTGCCAACAGCAGTTTATTGCTGATAGTTATTATGTCATACAGCAGTTAATCAGATCTCTCTTTTATAAATTGCCAGGAGGATTTAGCATTTTGCTGCGTCATACCTCACAAAACATCTGAGGACCCTGCCTAACCAGCTGTGCCGCATGCTGACTGAGGCAAGAAGATTTCAGTGGGCCTGTGAAAATGATTAGAAAACAGTATCTGCAGATGCAGAATAATGTATACAACTGTGATAAAAAAAAATTAACATACATCGTAATTTTGAGCTTTAATGATTTCTTTGAACTTCCACTATTAGTGATATATGTGACAAAGTCTGAAGGGAAGTAATTTTTTTTTTATTCCTTCCTTTAATTTGCAGTATTTGCAGTGTGTTTTTGATATAATCTGCGGAGAGTGTTCGTAGTTAAAATAAAATCCTGCGGCTTATTTGCACTGCAAATAAACAATTTTGTGGCAGACTTTGCAAAGCTGCTATCACTGTCTGCAAAGCTGACAGTGATAGCAACCTTGAGAGTAATTTTGTAAATAAACATGCTGTAAAGCCAAAAGTATTGCGAGTTTACTTCCAGTTTTGAAATGTGTTAGCCTTTCATTTGCCCTGTTCTCATTACAAAACATTTTTAGACACAAGGGTGTCTGTGCTAAGAGGAAATGCGATATCACATTCACTTAAAGCGAATGTGAAAAGAAAACTTGTGTCTGCAATGATTTTTTGTTTGGCCGTTTTTCTGGTTAAAATATATAAGCACATTATTAATGGCTAACCTTCTGACTTCTACCAGGATTATTTTTTTAATTCAGCTTTAGAGCTTTTTCCACATAGAAAAATTAGACTTTTTTGCACTATTGAACATTATTTGCAAAGAAATAAGAACTCTGTGGCTTGAGTCTGTGTAATAATATGAAATAATTTTGGAAATGATTTTGAAAGCTCAGAGCCTGAGCTCACAAGGGTCCAATACAAAGACAAGTGAAGGCCAAAAGTGGAGGAGGGGTGGTGGATCAGAGGGCCCTGGTGGTGGATCAGAGGGCCCTGAGCAACAGCCCAATCAGACATGAATAACCCATGTGTGAAATCATAAATAATTTACTGCGTATGCTTACTCTACCTGTCAGGACTAAACTTAGTAATTTACTGTTTATCTAACATACAACAGTATAATAAGTTTAAAGAAACTCAGTGAAGCTGATTCTAATAAAATATAGGAAACTAGAAGACTTTTTTAAATGGTGGTTACATATTTTCATTTTCATTCCTGACCCTGTGTTATGTCAGATTTTACTAGTTTATAGTGAAAACATATATACATCTTGTAAAATCTGTCTAAAAATGTAGCAACAACACTGATGAAAAAAAGCTTGTAAAATTGAATATGAAATGTTTATTCAAGAACACGCGCTGGCAAGTCAGCAGAGAATTTTAAGCAAATCCGAGCTTCTTTCAAATATACTAGTTTTCAAGTTTTCCTTTTCAGTTAATGTGAAATTGCAGAAGAAGGAAAAAAAAGTCTTTCTATTCTGAAAATAAGATCGATACTCACTATTCTTCCAATCACTGTTCAGCTGTGTGCATTTTATTTCTCTATATCAGTAGAATTGGCCCAGGCTGCATCAGCATGTGCAGCCACCGACCGAAAAAAATTGATCTTTTCAACCTAAACTGATAATTCTCCTGGGCTCTATCTCTGTGTGTCAGCCAATCCAACATTTTACTGTTGGACTTTCAAAAGGCATGGCTCCCCTTAGGCATACAAATGTGATTCACTGATAAATGTTCTAGTGAGTTACAGCCTGACTGGAAAGTGACAGAGTCACACAGTCTGATATGTACATGGCAATAAATCGACAAAGAGGGCTGTGTGTACATGGAGAACTGCACATTGTCACGGAAAAATACAGCATGCAAGTGTGCATTGTTGCGGACACACAAACACAGAGAATATAAGTCTTTGGGATGGTAAATCAGAATGCCAACGCTGAACTTCAATTTCATTTCACGCCGTTGCTGTGCAGTCACATCATAACTTACAGCTGGTTGCTCACAGACACACACTTTAAAAACACACATGTGTGCACAAGTGAAGTCACAGACACACACTGATAAGGAATCATCCTCATATATGACAACAACAACAACAACAAACTTTATTTATATAGCACATTTAAAAACCAGTGGTGTACCAAAGTGCTTAACATACAAAAGAGTAAGATGAAGTAACAGGGAGGATGAAGGCTATAGCAAAGAACCAGCATGGTAGCATGTTAAATGGCATTAAAACACAGAGGCAAAAGAAATGCATATAAAAGCATAAAAGAACAAAATATATAAAGGATAAAAAAGTCAAAAGATTTTTGGCAAGATATTCTGTGTAATGAAATGCTAACATACACACACATGCTTACACAGTTGGTTCACCACAATCAAAATTCATCAGTATTCCAATCTAGTCAAAAGGGTGTTCATGATAGTTTAATGGCTTGTAGCCTTGGTTACAACATAAATCTGTGCATATGAGTCTGTGACAAGGTCAAACTGTGAGAATTTGTGTGTCCAATTTGTGTGTCCAATATGGCTGCTGCTCCACCAGCTCAGAGAATATACCAAACTGACTTCACTGCAAAGAGTGTATATCTTACTAACCCTTTTCCATACCATGTAAGCTGATCAACATTGTTTTTGAAACACTTTAAACTAACTAACTACAAATGTGTTCTAATTAAAACCAGATTTTTAAAGTTGTACTTTTAAGTTTTATGCCATATGTGAACTATTGCAAGTCTTTTACAGCACTAGTTCAGTTTAGCCTATAACCTCTGAACTACATTTGCAAAATTAAATCATTTGAAACCCTTTTCGAGCTCAGAAAACCCGATGAGAAGTTTATCCTCTAAGTCAATGGCTGCACTTCATCCAAAGACATTTGACAGCAGAGTATTAGAAAGGTATAACACTGGAACTTTATATTTGAACAAGTAATTCTAGCCATGTTTAATCAGCTAATCAAACAGCATGGCTGCTCTTACTCACAAATATCCTCAGCAGCACAAGTCTAATGATAATTTGCCTTTAACTGATCTTTCTGGTCAAATAATTATTAATCACGGTCTAAGGAATGAAGACAATGAAGACAAGAATTGAAAAGGTGTCATTGCATTTCACATAAAGCAAACAATACAACACTGAGTCTTTGTGTGTCTTTGACTTTTTTCCCATAAAATGTAAATTTTTTTCTTCCAATAGTCTTAACTACATTTGTGCTTGCTTTAACCTTGGCCTGAACTACTGTATTTGAACACTGTTTGTGTGTATGTGTGTGTGTGCATCCCAAGTGTATAATCTTATATGAGGTCAATTTTTTCATGATTACTGTGTGTATGAACTAGGATTGTGGTATGGCAGTTTCATGCATAGCAACATTGGAAACACAAGCAGATACTTATGATTACAGTTTTTTACAGACGCTAGGACACATTTCTCAATACTTAGGTCACTTTTGCAAAACTCTTCACACAATCCTCCTAACTGACCGTCAGCTTGGCAAAGCAGTTCATTTCACATTCAAAATGCACTACAACTACCAAAACACTTTATTCAGGTCTCAAATAAACTCATTCTTCCAGAACACTAGCAAAGGTTGACAGCCGACAAACACACTTTGTCACCCACAAAACAATGACCTAAAAAACACTAACAACATGTAGCATTACACAGTGTTTCCTTGTGTAAAACAAGGACACATCTCTGTTTATAATTTCAATATATGTTACTGGAATGAATCAGACATCATGCAGAATTCGTTAATATTTGTTTATGTATTTTTATTTTTTTGCACTAAGTAATCCCAAAATACAAGAATTTGTATACACACCATCCACTGATACACATACAATAGTAATGCTAATCTACTCGGTCTCCTCCATTTGGCCACAGGTTCTCATCCACATCACATCTTATGTCATCTAGGGCAACACACCTAGGAAATAATCTTCTGGCATGCCAGAATTGAAGGAGTTGAAAAATTGAAGGAGTAACACCTGTGTAGATGTTCATCTACAATGAGAATCAGCTGTGGCTGGTTAAACTGCATTTTTAGATTTAAAATATGTTTCAATAAAATATTGCTGTTGGATTTTGCTGTCTTTTCAAGTTTTGCATTGTGTTATTGTTTTGGCCATAAGTTTAACAGTTTTGAAAACAGTATGTAAGCACATGCAAAATGTCCTGTCCGTACAAAGATTTTTGGCAGTTGTTGTGTCTGAGTGAGAAGATAATTCATGAAATTTGAGAGATGTAGTCATTGAATGCATTTTGTGCCAAAACAATGATAACTGGTCCTCAGTTTAGCCCACATAGACTTCTGTTGTGCTCACTGTGTGAGGAGTTTTGCAAACGTGACCTAAGTATTGAGAAATGTGTCCTAGCGTCTGTAAAAAACTGTAAACATTAGCAGTTTCATGATCATTGATGTGCATGTATTACCTTAAATGTTGTGATAGAATGCAAAGCTGTGCATATATATCTTCTTTACTTCTGAACTGCATGTTAGATTTAAAATACATTTAAAAGTAACAAATTAATTCCCTTAAGAATCGTTGTAATTTACAATAATGAAATAATTCTATATGTACTATATTTTCTTAAACATTTATTGTGTTAAAATCCTAGTGTTATGCACTTGCCGTTGCACAAGTTTCTGTACACATGCTAATGTACATGTATATACATCACTATAAGTTAATCTGCCTGTGTTTGTTTATGTGGGCTCGTTGCTTAGTAAACAGCTCATGGAGTTAGATGTACAGCCAGTTGCTTTTTGGGTTTCTCTGAATGGTCTTGTTTTTCTTTAAATAGCCCCTGGACAGCAATACTGGATTGTCTTGCAGGTCTTAGCCAAAATATGACATTTTGCTGGCTCTTTATCGTTAAATCGTAATATACTGAAAACATCACAGGACTGCATAAGAACTGCAATGCCCTCAGTGCCCACATTTAATGCAAAGTTCAAGTTTCCTGGCAAGAAAAAAAATGTTGAGAAACTAGCCTTCCCTTGGGCCCTGATGGTGTGGTGTACGTGCGGGTGCACACACATTGAAAGAAACTTACCACATTACATTTTCAAGCATTTCAAATGTAATATATGTGGTATTTTTTTAAAACCCTGAACTTGTGACTTGAATTATGCATTCACTGTTTTGTTTGTTTTACTTTTAAGCTGTGGTGTAACTTTTTTTTTAGGTTGCGCTTAATGTTTGTGTTGTTGGTGGTAAGCATGAAAAATAGCAGATGAAATGACATTAAATCATGAATATAATGCTAGCAGCATGCCATTGACGTGGTTCATTTTTGGACTCTGGTGTTTCAACTTGAAAGGAGAGAAAACAAAAAAAAACTCGCACTAATATAATTCATCAGATTGAATCCTGTTTTTAGTTCCAAAATTGCGTACTTTTGGTTGCTAGATGAGAGGTTTTGGAGGTAGTCAATAAATGATCTTTTCTTAAGGCTCCAGGGTAGTTATAAGCTCTGTACTTAGGCAGTCTCAACTGGCTTCAAACCAAATGAAAAGAATAATAAGTAAAATTAGTAACACTAAATCTTTGTGAAGGACATTTGTGGTTCATATTCTCATTTAGCAGAGAAAACCAGTGTTCTACCACTGCGTAAAGTGCCCTGTCTATTACCAAGAGAACAATAGCACTTGAGTTGAATGCCATTATGGTTATTAGCCCTGCTTGTCTAGATGGTCATGAGGCATGAGGACATTATGCAGGGCAGTCTACGTATACGCGAGTGAGTACATGATTGTAATCATAAGTATCTGCTTGTGTTTCCACTGTTGCTATAAGGTGTATTATGCATGAGTGGCATGTTAGAAGACTACTGATCACTGATATACCATGAATGAATACTGAAGTTTCAACACAATTCATATGGCATGTAAGTGAGCAGCATCAAGGTCAGAGGGAGCGAAAGTAATGGAGAGGAGAGAGCAAAAGATGAGCAATGAGATATACAGAGGGGGGACAAGATAAGAGAGACACAGTGAGAATAACTCTCAGAAGGATAAACAAAAGCAGACACAGAGGTAACAGCAAGCATCCCTACAGCAGATAGTAGTACTACAGCATGGAGGGCTCACGGACATTATCATATGTTGATTTTTGGTATATTAAGACTCCATAAGACCATTTTATCTGTGCAACTGGAGCTTGTATGACTGAAGGACGAAGCTGAAAATCCTGATAAAGTTAATTCTCTGGTGCCATAAACTACACAAGTTATCCAAACTGTTCAAGTGGATTAAATGTAACTTCAGTAATACGAATTCACACTTGATTTAATACCACATTGAACATTTTTAATCCTTAAATATTTAGCAGAACACTCTTTGTTTATCAGCCCCCAGCTGAGAATAGTCAGTAGTTATAACTGTACCAGCTGAGGACGTCTTTAACTCTGTCTCGGAATCTGTGACTTCTTGATGAGTGGGAAGTATAGCGACACAAAGCAACGAGGAGAAAAATCTTTCGGGTTATCTGAATAAGTTTAACTAAGACGAATCAACAGGAATCAACAGCTTGAATGCACTGAGCCCAGAAAATATAATTCTGGTACACACTGGACACTGTTTGTGAATCATCATCAGCTAACAGGACAAGTTGAAGTTCAAAGCAGGTCATTGATACAGGCAGATGGGGGGGAGTGACACATAGACAAGGGTGGAGGATGAACGATAAAGATAGAGACTGACACAGAGAGTGAGAGGAGAGGAGGAGAGTGTTGATAGGACAGAAGAAAGACAAGGAGAAGTGAGAGGACAAAATGAAATGGAGAGAGATGGAGAGGGAGCAAAGGCGAAAGATGTGACTGGATATTTGAAAGGACTGAGGCAGTGAGAAGGTGATGTAACCTGAGAAGATACAAAGGATTGGATGGGGCATTGAGGGGGACAGGAGAGGTTAAAGAATCATTGCTGTACATAGACGGGTACTGACCTTCACAAAAACAAGAAATGCTAAGTGCAAAAACTTTGTAAGGGGTAAGCTCTCACCAGGGACTTCATTTTTCTTTCAGCTACTAATAAAAACTTCTTTCTGATTAAATCAGTTGGATGACATTCATGATTTTCCACTTCTATTCTATTAACAACTCAGTGTCAGTGTTCAAATCAGTTTTGAAATGACTTCTGTGCCTTTGATAAGTAAGAATTACTATTACAAGTTACCAGTAATCACACAATATATTCTGCAGTTAGTTGGTTTGAAAGCGCAATGAATGACCACTGACTTAAAATTCAAGGTCTCTTCTCTTCTCTTCTCTTCCTTGTCACATGAAGCACCAGGGCACCAGCATCATCATCAAAGCTAACATCAAAGTCAAACTTTAAGGTTTATGCTAAGATGCAAATAGCTTTTTATGTAAATAAAGTCACACAAACTTGTTCAAAGTAAGTTGACAGAGAAGGAGATCAAAGGAATTGGCATTTCTTGCCACTGACATGCATATGCACACACATTATTTGGCAAATTTGGAGGGCGAGCGTGGAGATGGCTCGGGCGGACAGCAGAAGAAAAAAATGATAATAATAGAAAAAAAAATGAAGATGGCATGAATCACAAAGAATTACAAAAAGAAAGGGTTAGTGAGGGGTAATGAACGGCGGAATGGAAGACGAAGAGAACAAACAGCGTTGGGTTAATGTTAATGGGGACAAGGATCTTGTCCCCATTAAATATAGATGGCTCTGTTATGGGACATGAAATATACATGAAACACTGGGTTGGCATCTGTATCAGCTGTGATAAGAAGCATGTCTGAGTAGATTGAGAGATGGAAGCTAGCTCAAGTGAAAAAAAGGCATTGTGGTGAGAAACAAAGGTGGGTGGGGAGAGACACACAAAGAAAAAGTCTAGGAAAGAGACATCAGACCAAGACAAGGATCTTGACAGCATTTGATCTACAGCCAGTAGAGGCAGCACGCCCACCCCCCCCCCCCCCCCCCCCCTGTTCATAGAAGAGGGCTTTTACAGAGATGGAGATCAATATTTTATTGTTGTTTCTTGTTGTGCTGTTGATCCCCAGTGTTAAGTGTTAATCTGAGGTCTTCAGTCTCTGTGGTCGTGGCATGCCCCATGAGGCTTATCAACACAACAGGGCTACTAACCCCAGTGTTTGGCGAGAACACCCATTAGGCTCACATATAACCCCTAACCCTGGAGGTCACAGACCCAACTACTTTCCTGACTGGGCATTGCTGTTAGTTAACAGAAGGCTAAAGGCATCAACGAAAAGACACGTCAGAATCGACTTTCTCTTTCAAAATTTGATAGAAATAGTCAGAGAAAGTTGTTTGTGTTTATGGACATGATTTGTTTTGGGGTTTTATTTGTCAGTCCCCACATTTTTGAAATATATTTCAATTATAAATCACAATGTATTGTTTGTCTGTAGCAGAAATGTTGTCTTTTTTTTTTTTCTTTTTTTTTTGCCTGTCCCGTTTGGCTCTTTTGCCATCAGAATTGTTGTCTAAAGGCAAAGAAAGATGCCCAAAGGATTTACTTTACCAAGTTGACCATCCCAGCCTTGCCGTAATGGTCCATTTGATTTGCCTTTTATTGTTTATTTTATTTTCACTTGCTGACTTGACTGGAGGAAAGAAGGGGAGAAAGAAAGAGGGAAAGAGAAACAGCTGAGAAGAGGGACGGGGGAGAAGGGCAAAAGACAAAAACCAACAGAACGGGCAGGGGGAAAAAAAAGAAAAAGAAAATGCATATATCGATCACCTGGATCACCTGTTGAGAAAGAAAAAAGAAAACAAGCAGAAGAGAACAAGAGTAATAGAATAAACAACATCACAATGATATATGGGAATATGACAGTAAATACTAAATGTTAAACATTATTGTGCAGCACATAAGATCAACAGAACACAGTGTGCTTTGAGGTAGGAGCCAAAAAGGGTGTAGTTTGTGGGTGTGATCACCCGTGTGTACACCTGTGAGCATGGACGTGCTTGTTTTTTTGGTTTTTTTTAATGTTGTCAAGAGCTTTCTGCAGGGATGTGTCAGTCTGCCAAACAGGAAATTGAGCTGTGAAATAGCAACTGTTATATTTTTGCCCAAACCATCTTTTTCCAAACCTAACTAGGTAGTGTTTAATACCTAACTGGAACATTTTAAAATCATAATGCAACTGAGTTGTGAAAATCTGTCCCTTAAGGTTTCTGACATGAGCAGCAAAATGATTCATGTTACTGCCAAAATTTTAAACTTTGTTCCATAAAGTAGAAAATATATTTTTTGTGTACACAAATAAACATATATGAAAGCGATTTAGAGAGAGAATTAGTGTCCAGAAACACACACACAGAAAAAATAACAAAAGAATAAGAATAGATTAATTGGAAGTGTGTTGAATCCTGAATTGGAAGTCTGTGTTCAGTTGCCAAGGGCCAACATGCACACAGGGCAGTAATTACACTGCACAGATATTTTAGTGGTTATTAACTGTTGCTATCCCCAGCACTTAATCATTGTCTCTGTCTCTTTTCAGCTGATAGGATCCAGTATGGACGAATAGGCAGTGATGTCACCATGCAGTGTGGCTCCCTGGACAATGATGCATCAGTATCATGGAAGATGAATGGGACATATGTGAAGGCCCAGCACAGTCTAGAAGGCCCCAGACTGATCCTGACTAACGTGTCCCTGAACCATACTGGACTCTACACTTGTTTTCAGAAGCAAGATGATGACAAACATGAAGCCATCTTTCTCCAAATTGGAAGTAAGTACAGTAGCTTACTTCCAATAGGACGGGCGCATTTGCCCTCTAAGTGTTAAGGATGAGACATGACACATTTTTAATCATCCCGAAGGGAAAGTGAGTGATTGCAGACATAAGATGGAAAGACAAAAGGTGAATAAAATAAGAAAGTAGTAAAATAAAATAAGCTACTCTTGATGCCATTGGGATGTCAACAAAAAACAAAAAGAAAAAAACCCCAACAACATAGAAACAAGTATGACACTGCTGATAATTTCAAAAGTAATCTGATACAAATGTGATAAAAATAATGGCTATAGATGCCCTGCTTAGTCTTACTTCAGCTATGTTTAAGTAGCTTTCTGTGTAATGTAAAATTACTCAAGAAAGTAAAGTAACAAGATGGTAAAATGTACACATAAATGAGAATTGTGATGAATCCTAAAATATAAACTTCTTTAACACACGGTGAGTCTGTTACTATTTTTATCGTTGTTGAGGGCTGTCTCTTAACAAACTGAATTATGTCAATTAGCTTAACCTTATTAGCACTAGCTGTCATTAATGCTTATATTTTATGTCTCCATGGAAATTTGCCAGAGTTTTGTTGTTCCATTAAGAATTTATAACTAAATGTATGATACCATTCTTTCAATATAGAGCATCAAATAATGAAGAAACAAGTACATTTTATGTCTTTAACACATTTAAAACCAAATGACTTTGCATTACATTACTACTATTACTACTACTAATAATAATGATAATCAGTGCAAATAAAAAATCTGCTACATACATTCAAACCAACAACAACCCTAACCCTCCAACCACAATTCCAATTTCAGCTGCTTCCAAAGCTTGACAAAAAAAGGTCTAAATATGTGATCAGCTTAGACTGAAAGATAGTCACAGTCGATGCTTGTGATATCATTTGTGATATCATTCCAGTCTTAGTGGAATCACAGTAGAGGCCCTTTTGAAATAAGCTTTGAGTGCGGGATGGTCAGAGCTTATAAAACCTGCGACCATCCCTGCAATCAACTGTGTCTAAAGACTGAGGAATATTACTTAAGAAGCTGAATCCATTCTATTGACTAGTCACAGGATGTTATGACTGTTATGACTTTGTATTAACGACTGTGAGGGTCAACCTACAGCTGGCTACCAAATTTCCAGATTCTTTTTGTTCCGTGCAAAGTGAGCACTTCAGCTAAATGACAATTTTAATAGTACGCTGTAATGTTTGAGGGGCTGTTTCATTCAAATTTTAAATGCCAATATAAAACTTGAATTGTTGTGATAACAATCTTTACAGTAGATCTGCTGCCAGCTGACCAGTTCTTATGAATAGCTGTTAAAATTATATTTGGTCTATTTCCTGTTATGGTGTGCATAATCGTAATAATCATACGAAAAGTAAATGATGTCACTTTTAATGGACTGCCATGAGGGTTTGTGAGTTGGCATTGGCCTCATTTTAAATCCATTATTTTCATGGTGAAAGTTTTATGCACTTATTCTTTGCATAATAAGTGTGTTGGATGGAGTGGTAAATGGCAAGACGATGACTTGAATGAAATTGCCTTTGTTATAAATTGCTTTATTGACTAAGCTGAACAGTTTATATGACAATGAAAAGAAGAACCCCAGAAGTAATTTCATTAGTTGGTCTCTATTTAAGTTAAACGTTAATCTTAGTACATGCTTTTTGTGTGGTATACTGGTATAGCTTACAGGATGTCCAAATATTTGAATGTTTATAAATGTTAATAATGATTTTAATGACAAGCGATTTCTCTAACCAGCAGATTAGCGTTCTGCCTTATTTATAATATATCACATAACTTATTCACAGTTATTATATTTATCATCCTCCATCCATTAGCTTGGCTGTTATTTTTGAATTCATCTGTCACTGCAGTTCTGCCTCATGACAGATTGAATGTCAATCTTAAATGACAGATCGAATAAAAACAATGTTCAGTCAACAGTGAATTATTATCTACTTACTGTAGTTAAAATAAAATAAAAAGCAGGGACATTATCTCTGCTGGGCAGTGTTTGTTCACATGAAAATGATCACTCTGTCTTCCCTCCTTTTCAGTCTGTTAGTAGTAAAAGGAATAGACAACATTTTAAGTTACATTTTTTACAGAAATCACACTTTAGCTGCAAGAAGGCTAGAGAGTGAAATTAAATATCTTCTTGGCATCAGTCACAGTAGGCTACTTCAGAACGGTGGCAAATTTTGATACACAGCACATGATTCATCACTCCAAGGGGGGGAATAGCCCATACAGCGTTCATCTTTCTGACACTCTTGTGTTATTGAGTCCACCACAACTCTATTTTTGAGAAAAGCAAATTGAAAGACAGGTCGACCGGTTCATTTATCTCATTTGTGCCAGGTGAAATGTTAAAATGTCTTTCGTGAATCATGCATACAAATAACCGATCCAAAAAAACAAACAAATAAAATAAATAAACACTCAACGGTTAAAGATATTTTTGAAAAAGCGGTCAGCTCACGTCCCCTTTAGCTAAACAGTAAACCATGCCAGTATGATTCCATCCACTTGTCAACAGAACCAATAGAGGCCAAACACACAACCCATCAAGATTTTATCCCAGTGCTGATGTTAAATGTTACATTTCCAAGCAAATGTTTGATGAATGAGACTATATGAGCGCATGACAGTTTGGTTAATCATATCAGCAGTGATGAATTACACAATGCTGAAGTAATACTGATTTAATGACTTTTATGTTATGGCAAATTATGTCAGCGGGGGGAATGATGCAATTCACAAACAGGCCAGGATATGTGTGTATGTTTAGGTATGTATAAAACAGAGAGAGAGAGAGCCTTAGACGGACAGATGGAAACAGTATCTGTGTACAAACACATGTGAAAGACTGGTGCTGCTTTTCTGCTATCAAAATGACACTTTGTGTGTGAGAGACAAACAGAGTTTTATTTTATCCATTCATCAAGGGTCAGATCCTACTTTGCTAACCTACTTTTAGCACTGAATCTAACTGTCTCAATAACAGTCTGTGATTTTATGACACGTTCAAGATACGTTGGGGTGGCAGCAACTGTAACTCCGCATTGCTAAATCTCTTCTGTCTGTGTTTTATTGTCTGTTATGACTGCGACTTTGTTTTCTGGCTACATTTTTTTTCATTATGTTAACTGCCACCTACAAAACTTTAAGTGTTGTGCAGCTACAGTGATAATGACATCATGACAGGCTACACTTGTTCTGATTACCATCATGATGGTAGTTTGATTTTATGCAGCGTTTATTACTTACACTGGGGGCTTGTTATGTTTCACACAGATAGAAGTGTTATCAGGAGAATAGCACAGAGCCATCTGTTTATGCTTTCTAGTTTTTCTCCTTCACTCTTTGTCTCTCAAACTTTTTTGATTATCTCTCATCTTTCTTATCTTGCCTTTCGTTATTCTTCATACGTATGTGTGCGTGTGTAAAGCAACCTTGTATGATGTCCTTATTTTCCCACTCTTTCTAGCATCCATCTATCTACGCCGGCTTTTTCATTTGTGTTAGGCAGCATCGCTTGGCTTTGTGTTTACACTGGTTTGCATTAGGAACACTAGTGTTATGCTATGTGTGTATGCGCGCTTGGTCCACCTTCACACCGAATTTATGGACTGTGTCAACATAATGTTAGCACAAGGAGACAGCACTTGTTTGTGTTGAGTTTCATGTGGAAATATAGTGCTGCTTTGATGTCTGTTTCTTTTCCCATTTGTATTATTTCACCACTGTATATAACTGTTAGTTTACATTCTCTCTGTTACTTTGTTTTAAAAACTGTCCATCTCCTCATCCACATGCATAAACAGAGAGACACACAAGGAAACTTCAGCACCCAAGTACTCAGTGACGTCTTTAGACTGTATCTTCAGAATAAGACGTGATGTTAACTGGTAAAGGGGGTAACATAAAGCTGGTAAAATAAAAAGTGACATATGGTTTAAAAAATACAATAGAAAATGAAAGAGTACACCCAGTAAAATTTCATTATAATTTAATTAGCAAGCGGTCATAAAACACTGAAGCGCTTGTGGGATAGTGCATCCTTTGCTGTCATAACAGTGAAGTTATTGCTGTCCTCCTCTTCTCTGGCTTTGTCCATTCTTGTATGTATTGCTGTTTTTCAATGACTGTCAGCTAAACAATTTATAGTATAGCAAGATGAGCTGCACCCAACCAGTTATTAAGCCTCCCAGCAAACACAGCATTAACAGCATAGCATCATATATCCAGCCACTCACCTGTCAGCTGCATTATACTGCTAGTGAGAACCAGCTGCACTTTATGCAAGTTTTAGACATAGTCTATGTGCAACTTGGTTATATCACAAAGAAATAACTTAAAGTTTACATCTTCTGCAAAAGGATGTTCCATGGTTAAAATTATCAGGGAGATGGAGGAAAGTACGGAAGGACCTTTTCTTTAGGGAAACATTTTACATATGATAGCATACAAGTCAATTTCACTGAAAGCTCTACTACATGATGATAACTCTTTGAAAAATGTTTGTATTGACTTAGTTCAGGTGTAACAACTAGATAAACTCATCTGTTCAATTGCAGTACTTAATGTACAGTGTGACGGTTAATTACTGAGGCTTATTTTGTAGGAAACATGAGTACCTGAGGAAAAAAGGTTTTATTTAACCCTCCACACTCCAACAGAATTCTACTAAAATGTTCTTGACAATTTTGAAGAAAAGGGAGAAACTGGTGAATATTGTAAACACTCATATTTAGCAAAAAAAAAAAAAGCTTAAAGAATTTACAGAAATCTGCTTATTTATTCCTTATATTATTGAAATTATCTATTGCCAGCAGGATTACACATGTAAATCTTCCATCTGTGCCCAGCTAACAACTAGTCGGCTAAAACAACAACAAATTGTTTTAAGATAAAGTTAGACTCAAGTGTTTAGAAAGTCATACTGTGAGAGTCTGATGATGCTAGTTTTATTTCAGATAAAGTGTTATTGACAACAGCTAAGTCTTGTAAAAACAACCAACCTTACTGACAAAAAAGTTTGGGATATCCTCAACACTTCACAGACTCGTCGATCAATGTCAGACTTCTTTCACAAAGTTTTATAGACTCAGATGCTACAGATGAACAGAAGCACTTGAGGTGACTTGGGAGTAAACATAAAAAAGAGGTTGTTATGGGATACAGAGGGTTAAATATACAGTGTAAAACATATATAATTTGCGAATGTAATCAAAGTTTTGAGTTTTTTTTTTTAAATTATTATTATTACCAGAAAAAGTTCACCGAAAAAAAATCATCCGACGAATGTAAACCACCTCTTCACCAAATACAGTGGCAATGAATAAATTCTGAATGATGGGCATTTAAGAGACTGACAGTCAGAAACCCCAGTTTGAAAACTGAGATGGACCACTTCTTCTTTCCTTCCATTTAGAGGTAACTTTTCTCACAACTTTGAAATGATAATGATTATCACCTTAAGAACATGCAACACACGCATGAGTGTCTAAAAGCATTGTTGCTATTGACTCCCTGTTTTTAGAGCCCATAATTCAGCTACTCAGCCCGTATGCCACTCAGAATGCCAGCTGAGACGATACAAAACCAGCCCCTGCCCGCAACCACTCCTCCGCTTCCATTACTGTAATGACAACATTTTAAACATGTACAATGAAGAAAAGCATTCATCTTGCAAGCAAGAATTGTGTCTGTATAGTAATGAATTTATACCACAAATCATCACACAAAAAAAGAGGGATCTAGGTTTGGCACCCATTCTCGTAAACAAATCCAGTTTGAGCTGCTCTCAGATCATAGCAATGACATTATGTAAACAGTTGCTTTTTTTTTCTTAATGCTACAAATTGCAACCGAAGTCTTAACCACTAGTGTTGGAGTATCGAGTTGATTTGTTTAACCCATGTGCATGTTGCTGTGTGAGTGTGGTTAGTGCTCAAAAACCATACTTGGAAGACCAGAAATGGAACAAAATATGCAGTCATTCTTTCCCTGCTTCTTAATTCCAAGTCCAGTCTATCCTTGCTCAATAAGGGGTGTGTAAATCACCATTTGAATTAGGCAGCAGGACACAGTACCATTCCATACTATTGGTGTGTCTTTTTTTTTAGTAGATGCAGTACTTGTATTTGTAGATGCAAATAGATATAACAACTAAAATGATATTTACTTATAGCTGTTTACTGTAGCTCTTGTTGTTGTCCCATCCAAAGAGTATAACTTTAGTATATTTAATATGAGTTTAATTAAGCTCACATGACACTTTTAGATGACACTTTTTGAATAAATAAGATAATGTATAGCACAAAATGTGACCAATGAAATGCCATACCACACACTGAGTGTTTTCAACCTCCTAATACAAGAAGGTGTGATTTCTGTCGTTAGAGTCATGTGCATCTCCATCCTCAGGCAACTTATTTCTACACAAACACACACAGACACACCATGAATTGATGTCTTATTCCTTTCCCTGGGTAGCTTGTTTTGGTGCGTAACCCCCCCCCCCCACACACACACACACACACACACATACACACACACGCACTCAAGGGACCTGTGCTACATTGCTGGGTAATGGAATTGTCTTGTCTCCTTGCAGACAGATCGCTACAGAGGAGGGTGAACCCATAAAGCTCCTCTGAGACTTCCTGTTTAACCAGGAAGTTGCCCCCACATGTAAGGGCACTGCAAGAACTACTTTTCTTCCTTTTTAATTACTCTCCTTGCGTGTCCCAGTATCCAGTCAATCATAGTCAATGGAATCATTGAGGATTCACACAAACTTAGAATTTAATTCAATAGTCTAGCAAAAGCGCATGCTCTCTCATGTCATTTTTAAAAAAAAAAATCTACAAGACCAGTTGCCACAGTCTGTCAAAACAGAGTAAAATTAGTACTTTTAAGGCAGTCAGTTTAAATACATGTTCAAAGAAATAGCATAATCTGATTCATATGTAAATCAGATTGCTTGGTTTGATTTTTTTTTTGTAGTGTAGTCAATTGTATAGTATAAGTTCCTATATTGCGTGAAATGTTAGATATTTATCAATAGAATAAAAAAAATTACTTATGAAGAAAAGAGTTATCCTGTCTTCACAACATTATTTTATTTATAAAGTATGGGAAAAAGTTTTAGTACAGAGATCTGACCAAAGTCTGCAGTGCCACCAAGTGTTTTGAGTAAATCCAATAATTTCTGCTGCAGGATTAGTGTTGTAGCTGATCTCTGACTCCTGGAGTAAAAACAACTCTTTCCTTTAGGAAACAGTGAAAAACAAAAGCACACGCTAGGAGAGGCTTAATGAGATAATCATACAGATAAGAGTTATTTATCCACATCTTAGTTACCTCCCTTACAATATTAATCGTGACCATCATTGTCTTCTTTCTGTCTTTTTACTCCAGTTTGTCCTCTGTTGTTCCGCTCTACATCGCAAATTTCTCCCTGCACCATTTTTTGCTCTACTTGCAGGACAACAGTAATTCCCATCAGTTTATTGTAGCAGAAAACCATAACAAATGGGAAAATGGCCCTGGCTTAAGAAGTCAAATGGAAGTGAATACATGTATGTGTATGAAATAGTGTGTGCATTCTTTCACTCTCACACACACTACATTCTTCTTTCACACACATATATTTTCACTCTCACATAGTTTTATTAAAATTTTTATGTTTAGATATTTTTATTCTCATGTTTACACATATTTAACACACATTGCAATATTGTGCTCTCTTATACATGTATTTTAATGTACATATTTACAAATTTTCACTCTAACATACATGCATTTTCATTTATGCATTCCTACATGTTGCGCTCATTTACATGCATTCAATATGCATTTAATCTCACAAATAATATATGTATGTAAGAAGAGAATGCATACATGTCTGAGGAAAATATATGTATGCAAGAGAATAATGTATGTGAATGAAGGAGTTTAATGGAAACGGAAGGCTGGGTGTCTGTACCGCTGTAATTGGCTGAGAAGCACGCGCAGGTCACTATCAAGTGTCTGACAGCCTGGAGGGGGGAGAAGAAACTCCAGTTCTTCAGCAAGTTATCTACGGCGTCATGTTTGTGCCACTATTCTGAGGGCACGTAAAAAAAATTTGAGCGCAAGTAAAAAAAAGTTTGCAGGTGCAAGTGTTGCATTTTGAGGAGAAATTTATTTTGAGCGAAGAAAACTAAAATTTGAGTGAACAAAATTCATTGCTGTGTGCAAAAAATGTATTTCAGTGTTTGCTATTATCCACACACACACACTCAATAGCAGCCCCTCTCGCTCAGTTTTTGTATTTGCGCTCGCTCGCAATGTGTTGCTCGTGCGTGTTCAACTCTTTCTGTACGCCTTTATATTTGTGCCACAAAACCAGCCAATCACAGACTTGGATGCAAAGATATCTGATTGGCTGTTCTGGTCTCCAATCAGCTTGAAATGACGAAATGCAATATCCCAGAATCCATTTCATCCAAAACTCAAACGAGGCAGTGGCGGAGGAACACAGAGTGGCGGAGTTTGAAATATTACTCTTTCTGGGTCACAAAATAAACTTTTAAGATATTTTCATGCGAGAATGGTCATGTGTAAACTTCGAATACCTGCTCGATTCATCAAGACATCACATATTTCCATAAGTGCTCTAACGTTTTCGGAGATGCCTTACATTTAGTCTGTGTCAGACTGAGGATAATGTTTTCTGAAGTTAGAGTAGAAAAGAGTACATGTAGACAAATACACATCATTGTAGACATAATATTGGCATAATATTTTAATATCCCACCTCCACGGTTGTGGCCATTCACGGTTCACCCATGAAGCAATTTTTTTCTTCCTCATATCTTAACATTTTGCCCCAATCCTGTTTTTTTTTTTTATCTCATTCTTGTCTTTCTCTTTCTCTCACTAATCCTCTTACACCGCGCCTAGTCTGTCCCATTTCACCTATTGCTTTGTCTTTTCCTTTTCATCTTTGTCCATGCGTTTCAGTCTGTATAACTTTTTACTAAAAGTCTCACACTTTTTCCCATCTTAATGTTTACTATTAAGACCAGAAGAAGTGTATAGTATGTAGTACATTAGTCAGTATACATGTGTATCTACAGCCCACAATATCTTAGTACTACTGAATTTGAATCTGTATAAATTTTTTCTCCCTAAGTGAAGACTGGTATTTAGAAATCTGGCTGCCTGATGGGCTTAATTAGCACTGGGGTTTGTTACAAATAGTGAGGTATTTTAAGGACATTCACAGTAATGTCCTTAAAATACCTCTGAGTTGTCAGAGCACCGTATTATTTTGGTCGTCTGGGTGATTGCATCGGAACTTCTTTGGCATTTTGGATCTGCTTGGTCTGCCAAAGCGTTTAATGTAAAGTGACATCCACCTGAATACTTACAGGTTTCTCAGCAAAGCATTTTATTGAAATGAGATGTGAGAAAGTTAGTGTTGATTCTTCACAGAAATGCAACTAAAATTACAAGATCAGTGCCTTTAGAAATGGCAAATTTGGTGTTACAAGTATACAAGTGAGTTTTGTCACGAACAACAATGCTCAGCCAAGAGCATGGTTGTAAGAGTCCTACATCCGTTTCACAAACATGAGACTCATTGTTTTGCTTCTGGTAGCATAGCAAATAGAGCATCACTTCTAGTCTCCTAAAATTCTGCTCCTTGGCCCTATTAAATTTCCAATGCTCCAGCTTCGTTCCACTTGCATGCTCTGCATGAAAAAACACCATGAAGTATATCGGGTAATTGGCAGTGTGCTATTGGTGCTGCCATGCCTGCCCTAAACGTTTTTTTCTCCCCCTTTTGCCAGCCTCACACCTTCTCCAACATTCTCTGGTCAATCTTGAAATGGATTGATGGATATATTCTTATGATTAAATTTTGATTTTTCATCACTTCCTCCATCTACACAGTCAGAGTTAACTTGTCCCTTCACTGACTCTTTCTCATACTCTTTCTCATTTCTTCCCTTTACTCCTGTCCTCCTCTTCCCCCAACTTAATCTTGCCCTCCTTTGTCTTTTTCTTTCTGTCTCTCCTTCAGAGCCTTGATTTTTTTTTAAATTACTAATCTTTGTAGGAGCCAGTCCATTAATTTTTGGTTCTGTTAGATTTTGATCAAACTTCTGATAAAAAGGATTAATTGAAGCAAGCCAAAATCCATTGTGTTCCCTCCCTTTCTCTCTCTCCCTGTGTCACTCTGTTTGCCTTTCCTAACTCTAATCTCCCTTTCTCGCTGTAATTACCCATCCAGAGGTAGTGGAATAAACCAAGTGATGCAATGTATTATTATCGTGTCTTCTCTGTTTGCTCTGCTTTCCTACAGTTGACATGCAATAAAGCACAAATGTCTTTGCTATGTGACCGTGTGTGTGTGCGTGTGTGTGTGTTGAATGTAGCTACTGCTGTCTATGGGTGCCTTTTTGCATGCTTCATAATAATTTGTCACTGGCTGTCACAATGTGTTTTTGTGTGTCTGCTAAGAAGCAAAATCCCTGTTCATGCTATTGTCCAGTAAAATAGAAAAGTCTGGGCTGTCTTGGCCCTTTTATGATCTCGTGTGTTTGTGTGCTCGCGTGTACATGTGTGCGTGTGTGTGTGTGAAGGCAAAAGAGAAAGCGAGAATCAGTAGGAAGGAGTGCCTGTGACCAGAAACTATTCCCCCTGGCTCAATGTCCATCAGTGAGGTTGAATAGTTTGCTCCACTGACGTCAAGCAACTGAGGAATGGTCAGATATCCATGAAAATATGCTCAATGGCCATTCTTGTGTGTATGTGTATATGAGTGTGTGTGTGTGTGTGTGTGTGTGTGTGTGTGTGTGTGTGTGTGTGTGTGCCTGTGTCTGTGTCTGCAAAGATTTTCAAATGTCAAATGTTTTGAAAGGTAACACTGTCCTCCTTCTGCTGACCCTTTCAGCCAGGCATGTCACACAAGTTCAGTCTAATCCACCTGAAAATAGAACTTTTGGTCAAAGAAAAAGAAACTGTTAACTGTTACAAAGATTTCCCTAAGCTTTCAGTTTTTAAACAATAGTCACACATGTCACATGGATGCATAGAAAATAAATGGGGATAGAAGGTTTCAGCAGTATACCCCCCCCTTTGTACTCTCTCCTATACCTCAATATGTATTGGGGACACATTGAAACCCAATTGCTCAGAACATATCTGAATGTAGCTTGAGATGCATAGGGTCACATTTCCATGGTTGTGTGTACGCTAATGTGTCCTGGGCCATCTTGAAGGGCTGCTTAATCAACTCAACTGATGTCTGCATAGGCGGACACAGAAAAGATACTCATTCATGCACCAAAATCATATTAAATTTAATAATACAGATATTAAAAGTCATTTTGAGCAATGTTGCAAGCCATTCTCAAATCTCTTTGAAATATAGATAGCTAGCTAGCTAGATGGATGGATAGATAGAGTACATTGATTTACATGTCTTTGTATAGATGTCTTTTACATGTGCTCATGGTGCATGTAGAATGTATTTGTGTAGACAAATCCATTTATGTATGGTCTCCTGGTATTTTCTTTCTTCTCTTCTGCATGTATCTTTATATGCGTGTGTAATGAACTAGTACCTAACATAATTTTCTGCTTCAGGATAAAAGTGACTCCTCCATTTAGTCTATTTGGGCCATTTACGTTTGATGCAGCAAACTAATCTGCTCTTCCCAAGGAGATCGTTTCACACATTGACTGACTTATTAAAGTCGTGCTGATGTAAAGGCAGACTGTTAGCATTTAACTTGTATTCTGCTGCACCTGCTTCAGTAGGAATTTAAGACTTCAACAAACAGTTAATGGTGTGTCAGTGAGTATGTTCAAGTCAATGTATTTTTGAGAAAGATTGCAAATGTGCTATTGATTTTACTTAGCCAGCAAAAAAGAAGAAAACGAATGCAGAAAATTCATAAACTTAAGCCGTTTGCTTGTTTATTTTAATACATATATTTATGGCATTCCAACTTTTTTGTAAATACCTCTGTAAATCAGCTATATGATATATGATTAGCCAGGTGATAAATGGACTGTACTGGAGCACTCAAACCACTTTATACATAATGTTGTCTATAACATTCACCCATTAAAAGAAATACTTTTTTCCTACATCTAAGTGCTTTCTATCTAACATTAAGACTCCAACTTGTTCAGTGTCTAAGAGATACTTTGGCATGCAGGCTAGAGTAGCCAGTTAACAACCAACCTTCCAGTTAGCAGATGACCAGTTCTACCTACCAAAATTTGATTTTGAATCACATTTTAACACTGTGTATGGTTAAAATGTGAACTGAGCAGAGGTCTCACCCATTAACATGTGCTGTTATGTGGTTGCCCCACCTCCAAAGGGTTGAAGCACATACCAAGGGATTGTGTCCTTCACTCTCCAATTACTTGTTGGAAATCTTTTTTTCTCTCTTTGCTTGTTTTCCTAACTGTCTATTCTTTGTTGTCTATTGTTAAAAAGGGACAAAATTTGTAAAAATAAATAAAAAAAATAAATAAATAACCCCAAACTAACAAACCAGTGTTTTGTTCAGCTTTTGTTCAACTACAGCAAGAGTTGTTGCTATAATTTGTTATAGGTCAGCTATAGTGGTCATGGTAACATTATAGGCAAGAACTGTCTTATCATCTGTATTTTTTCTCATATACCTAAGTGATATTGTGCTCTCTAAGAATTTAAGTTCTAGCATAATAGCTGGTTCAGCATTGCTGTCTTCTTGGAAACGTTTCAATTACCCCAGCTTGTTGGCCCAATCCCTGGGGACCAAGAAGCTGTGCGCCTGGACTGTGGCTAAATGGGACAGTCCCCAAGGACAGATATACTCACAGAACGCAACAGTGTGGTTGAAGTAATTACTTTTTGGGGGGTGGCTATTACAATACTAATATCAATAAATGCACCTACTTGAAAATTTTCATGAAAGAAACTGAGATCTGAGATTTACAGAAATGGGTACGGGAAGTCTACTTTTGTTTAAGATAAACAAGCACCTTCTGGATATTCAGCCACACAAATACACCACCACATGTTGCAGTGGGCAGATGAAAGGACTCTCACACAAACATAGCTCCTGTGTCGAATGAACCACTCTTATTGTGGAAAAACACAGAAATGTTGGTCTTGGCCGGACAAGAATGTGGGCTGGATCTGTGCTGTGTGTATCAGCAGCACTTGTGTGTGACCAATGAAAGCTCAGTTATTTGTGCGGGTTTTGTTTTATACTGTTACAGAAGAAGATGAAAACACATTCACACAATCATCACAAGCCTAATTATCATTTGTAGTTTGAGGAAGTGTCAGCCCAACCATTTTGAAGTAGTTTTTGTAGCTGCGATTGATTCAGCACTTCAGGAAATGCAAAACATTTGATTATTTATACATTCATTTATCTTCGTCTTTGAATGTGAAAATTATTCCTTCACAGTAAAACTGATTTCATTTACCGTGGATCATCTCAGCTCTTAGTGTGTTTTCTAGAACATGAAACAACGTCAAAAAGCTATCAAACAGTACTTGACCTTCTTCTATCCCTCTGTGAACAATCATGTAAATATCTTACAAGAAGTATTATGACATGTCAGATTCAGTTAATTGCACAAGCATGCCACTGTCAGGGTTTTCCCAAAGACTTTGTCACTAGTTAAAGTTATGAAAGTAGCTGCATCTCTATTCCACTGAAACTGAAACACACACACACATTGGTTTTTTTGGTTTGTTTTTTTTAATTGCATATACACTCACTGTTTATAGTTCAATTTATTTGCCATTGCAATGAAATCTACAGGAAAGAGTGCCGTTGCACTAGAAGTAAAAATCGAAGTAAAATCGAGAAAACTCAGTGGAGAAAAGGAACTGTGTTTAATTTTGTGATCTCAGTTCTGCTATTAAATAAACATTTAATAATTACAATTACAATTTAATTAAATAAATTAAATAAATCAAGGATTAAAAATAAGGAAGGAAAGAAAACAAACAACTATTTAAGTACAGAGCTTTACAGGTGAAAAGAAGAGTTAGTAGTCACAACAAAGCATCGCCTTACTATTAAATGTGACCAAAGACAATTATAGCATGATTAAGAGACCATGTTAAATATTTTACACACAATTTTTGGCAACTACATTTATAAATACGAATAGTCAATTTTATATATTAAAAAATATATAAGAAGAGCAAGCATGTGGAATTGGCTTTTTCACCCAAACTAGTTTTCATCTTCACTTCAGTTTATTAGGCTTGATTCATGTATGTGTGCATGGCCTAAAGTTTGCAAGTATACATAATAATAATTTTTAAAAAATCTGTACTGAGACAAAAAATATAACATCAAATACTTCCTGGCTTAGATATTGTTCTGCTTTGAATAAAGCTGCACATTCTTCAAAGGAATATTGTATTTTATTTTATAAAGATTTATAAGATTGTTTGAATAAACAGCTTAAGAGATGAATTGCAAATCCATAAACAATGTTTTTCAATATGTTTTTAAAACACAATAATAAACCATTGTGTATACCTCTGAAGCATGCAGAAGTGTTCTTGTTTCAGCTAGCAGATGTGTGTTTGCAAGTGCCCATGTTGGACTGTTACTGTGCGAGACAGCAAGCTGAGAAAACTCAGAAGAGAAAAGAAATCATTTCACATTCCTTTCAGTATCTCTGGAGGGGAATCTTATTGTGTGCTAATCAGAGAGAAAGATGAAATCATCAAAGCAGTATACAGTCTAGTGAGTCTGCTTGGATCGCAACGCTCAGTCTGCTTTCTCATTTCTTTTTCACCCTCCTCTGCTTTCGGTACGTCGTTTCCTTCTCCCTTTCTTCATCCTCTTTCCTTTCTCCAAGCCTGTCTGTCAATCCTTTCTGTCAGTTTTGTTCAATTTGCCTCTGTGTCTGACATGTAACTGACAGTCTGAGCTAGTTATTTTTGAATCTTTGACCAGAATATACTTTTACACTATATTTAATATAATGTTTTGCTGTAAATTATTATTTTTTAGAAGAAAGAAAGAAAGAATGACTGGATTGAATGTCCACACTAATAGGATGCTGCTGATAGAAAATGTGCTCTTACTCAGCATGTCCATGCCTCAGTTGTTTCTTTGACAGCCAGCGCCATAATGGCAGCAGTTGTTTACTCTGTGTAAATTCACTCTGGTCATTTGCAAACTGCGACATGGACATTCAGTATTAGATTTGAAATACAAATTGGATTTGTTGGCCCGAGGCTATTAATAAATGATTATAAGGGTCCCCTCTTCCTGTTTTATCTGTAAACATATTTACATTTTCTTTCCTTCTCTCTTGTTTGGCATCTGCCCCACTCATCTGTCTCATCATCAAAATCACAATGAAATGCAATTTTTTGTTTTAGCTAAAATAATAAATTGAAAAACTCAAGCTTGGCTCTGCAGTCCTCTTGTATTATCTTTCTAAAGCTCATTAAGAAATAATTAACCTGATTCACTTTTGCTTTAGGCAGATTTTCCCAATGGTATTTTATAATACGGACTTACAATGAAAAGAGAGATAGTGGACAGCATGAAAATGCTTTTGGGAAATGAAGACAGAATTAATGATAACACTGCACTGTTGCACTGGGCATGCAACTCATTATTGGAGCATGATTCAAATGCCAAATGTGTTGAAGGAAAGAATCAAATGAGGAAAATGAATGAATAATGGAAAAAATGTTTTTAGAGTTTTTTAGTGGGAAGAACAACTTGAAAATATGTTTGACTTACTATTCTGAAGCAGAGATTATATGAGATCTTTTAGTTTTGGACCGATTGCAGTTTTTGTCCAAAAAGGCGAACGAGATCATGTCCAATCAATAAGCATACTGTGATTGACAGGAGACTAGTGTTATAGTATCCTTTAAATGTCAGTTATTGAGCCTGACACGTAGCCATGTCTTACAAGTTGCATTTTGTTAACATAAATGCAATACATGTTAATATTTGCACGTAAAGTCTTCTTATAATTTATGTGAACAAATAAGTGTCTGCCAGTCTGACTGGAGAAGAGCCATCATGTAAAAGTTAATAAGGATTCACCATGATTATACCAGGAACCTCATGAGCTGTCATTGACTTATCGGCAAAGACGATGACATTCATTGATGGCAAAGGTCATTCTTTATCCGCTGTCATAATAACTACGATTTAAAGAAGAGTTGAAACAATAAAACGTTGGTATTCTTTCAATGAAAATGTAATTGTGTCCTCGGTCTAAAGGACACGTAAGTAAAAGAAACAGACACAATTTGGTCCACCGGCACAAGCACTGGTAATTTGGATGTATATGATTGCCTGCTCATCTTCTGGCAGTTCTACATTAATATTACATATGTCACATAAAAGCCTTACTCACTATAGGCTCACTTTCTTAGTACAGAAGAAGCAATCTCCAGATGTTTTCCTTTTGATTTATATGCACAGGAGACTGGGGTTTAATATGCTCAGATAGATGGAAACAACAAGTAAGCATGCTCATGAGGAGTATAAATCACAGAAATTACACAAATTAGCCTAACACATTACATTTAAGCAAATAAGAATGTTTAATTTTCATTCCAGTTTAATTTGCATTTTAAAATCACACAGAAGATGTAATTTTGTCAAGTATATTTATTTTCCATTTGATGCATGTCACATCTCTGGAAGATGTTTTATCTAAGTGCACGTTTTAAGAGGAGTATTTCTTTTTATACTGTGCTCACATGTCCTAATAATAAATTTGCTAAAATGCAATATGATAAAGTGCTGGTAACAAAAGATGAACTGTTTTGCCATTCATCTAACAAGCCAAAACACACTTCACTTCCTCCTCCAATCTTTTCTTTTCTTTACGTCGATCTTTGCGCTCTGTTGATAATGATCTTGGCAATAACATACACTTTCTGTAAGAGATTCAGAGAGCACACGCGCAACAGTCAGCTAAGATATATTATGTTAGATTTTCACAAAAAATCATCAAAGCAAGCACAGACACACACACACACACAATCACATATGTACATCTCGCATGCAGCTACGCATGCAGCCGAGGGTAATTGCCTCATTTCTTAATGATGACCATCAGAGAGTAGTGAATATAAATTATTAACACTCGCCAGGAAACATAGGCACTCACTGACTCACAGCGTACACTTGGACACACACAGTATGCATGGGCACAACATATAATGACAACAAAAGCTTTTTTGGGCGTGCGTCACACTAAAAACATCTTACTGCAGTTTTGTGGTTACATCAAAACTAATCACAGATGAGTGTATCATGCATTTAAAAGTCAATGAAAAAGTCCTACTTTGAAGATAGTTACTTCTCAAATATGACCTAGCACTTAAAAATGACATATTTTATAAGAAGGTACTTATTATACATGTCACATTAAGGTCTGTAATTATAATTCTATACTCATTTTTCATGCACTGTTTTTAAATGGATGTAATCAAATATATTTAGCAATTAATAATCACTTTAACTGTCAAATTTATGAGCTTCTCATGTATCTATCTGCATATTAGAGATTTTCTTTTTCAAATAACTATTTCTTTCACCACTTTGGAGATGATAAATTACAGTGAAACAGGCAATTCCTGCTGTGTCTTTACTGTCTTGGTTCTGTGACCTCCAGGTTAATGACGGGCTAACATCAAACACCTCAAGCATCAAATACCCTTTTAGAAAAGGTATTAGAAAAGCTTATTAGTTCTGCCCTCTAGTGTCATTACAAAATTCAATCTCACCGGTCTAAGTCGTTTCCATGCTCAGGACACATTTCATGGAGACCATGTCTGCTGTCCAATGCAGTTTGGGGAAAGAAAATGCATTATTCATTCAAGGCTTCTACATGACAACAATTTTTCATATCTTCAGATATCTTTTGGATATAGCAAGGTGGAGTGTTGCCTGTTTTACAATTCACAGCTTGGCCTATAGCAATGTCAAGGGCGATGTGCACATCTGGTGAAACACATGTGAGAATGATGCTTTCATATAATATTGATTGAGATTCCAGACAGGGTTTTTGAGAGGCCACTGAAACTGGATAAAGATGCAAAGCTAAGCAATTAAATGGGGATTAATAGCCTCACGGTTAAATTGGACATAATTTATTTGATTACTGACTGGTGTCACGCTGAAGGCAGCGGGATACTACGATGCAGGATGTCATCTTTCATTTGATCATAGGTTTAATAGCTATTAAGACAGCAATTGTTCAATATGGCTGTAGTTCTTTTTAAAAGTGGTTGAGGCTGTCAAGGCATTCTGGCTGGGTTTTACTGTAGTGATAATTTGGTTGATCATTAACCTTATAGTATTTGAAAAATCCATATTATTTTCTATTATGATTGCAGGTCACTTGGACATACAGACAATAGACTTTCTTACACTACATTTGTAACGTAAATCAAAGTATTAAAGGCTTGTAATATTATCAGCCTACCTTACCTTACTTGAAAGAAACTGTCCAGCCAATATCTTAGCTAGTATGTTGACTCAACCCTTGGATGCAGTGGACAATTTGTCCAAGCCCTTGGTGTAGGCAGAGGTTACACCAGAAAGGAAAGATAGGAGAGATAGAACGGAAAGACGTGCAGGAAACAACTGAGGGTGGACAAAACTCTGGACCTCTGCAATAGCCTCGCAGCATAGGGGTCACTTGCTCAACCCAGCAAGCTATGCTGCCACCCATGAATACAAATAAATATCAAAATAGTCTTTGAGCAATAGGCTAGGATTTTAACACTGCATTTTGACAAGTCCAGTTCATCATTTACCACGCAATGTATGCCCAAAAATTATCAGTAAGTAGAACTCGGACGAGTGACAGACTACAGAGGTGTATAAATCTCCTCACAGACTGTGCATATTTATATTACTTTTATGTGCAGGTATCTGTTTATAGAGGTTATTGGCCATCTCTTATCAGATTTAAAAATGCGATATGATGCAAACATGCTTTTTAGCATCTTCCAGTGCGATGTATCACAGCTCTCTTGTGCAGTCTGTGTTGTTACACCCCGGCCTAGGCAACCGGGGTGCAACGCAGGAAAATAAAAATAAGGAAAATAAAAATAAGGTAAAAACACACGAGAAAAAACTAATACGGGTTTCCACAAAAATCATCCCAAAACGAAAGTATCGACCACTATTTTCTTTAAAGCAAAATATGATATTTATTTACATCACAACACAAGGCGCCAAACTATTTACAACGGGGGGGAAGAAGATCGCGACCATGATCAACTGACACACAGGGCTTAAATACATGGAGGGAACAATCAAGGAATGGACAACAGGAGGGAAACACAGCTGGGGCAAATCAGAACTGACGAGACAGGGAAACGTAAACTGAACACACTAAGATACACAGACTTTCAAAGTAAAATAGGAAACACATAACAGTCACGCAAAAACAACACATTACCAACGCCAAATCGTCAATCCCGGAGGAGCACCTAGACACTCAAATCCACACACAATTACGGTCACAGTCGTAACACCCCCTTACCCAAGAATTAACATTAACCCCAAAATGTTTAATTCAAGGAGACAGTGCTCTAGACAGGGTGTCAGCCAATACGTTATCCTTCCCTTTCTTGTAACTGATCCCCAAGTTAAAATCTTGCAACAACAAGGACCAGCGCATAAGTCTTTGATTGGAGTTGCACATTTGGGAAAGGAACATCAGTGGGTTGTGATCGGTAAACACCTGCACAGGCAGCACACTTGACCCAGCATAGACCTAACATACCCCCCACCCAAAAAAACAAACATTTAAAACATACAACCCCAACGAAAAATGTTCGTTCCATGTCCAGCCCATACGGCACCGGCCACCGTCCCGCAGGCGACGCTGATGACTGGACGGGTCCTCCAGTGGAAACGGAAAACCGGAGCGGGCCCTCGGATCCTCCAGCGAAGACAAACGAAGCTGATGAAGGCTGGAGCGGTCCCTCGGACACTCCAGCGAAGGCGGATGAAGGCTGGAGCGGTCCCACGGACCCTCCAGCAGACGACGAAGGCTGGGGCGGTCCCTCGGAACCTCCAGCGAAGGTGGATGAAGGCTGGAGCGGTCCCACGGACGAAAATGGTCACCAAGTGCGGTGCGTAAAAACGTACCACAGTTTAGTGCTAAATCAAAAGGCCGGGGTGTAACATATGGGGGCTCGTCCAATCGCTGGAGGGTCCGAGGGCCGCTTCAGCCTCCGTCTGTCTTCGCTGGAGGGCCCGGGGACCGCTTCAGCCGTCCGCCGTCGCTGGAGGGTCCGAGGGAGGGACCGCTTCAGCCGTCTGTCTTCGCTGGAGGGTCCGAGGGCCGGTCCAGCCTTCATCCGCCTTCGCTGGAGGGTCCGAGGGACCGCTCCAGCCTTCGTCGTCTGCTGGAGGGTCCGTGGGACCGCCCCAGCCTTTGTCGTCGCTGGAGGGTCCGTGGGACCGCTCCAGCCTTCATCCGCCTTCGCTGGAGGGTCGGTGGGACCGCTCCAGCCTTCCTCCGCCTTCGCTGGAGGGTCCGTGGGACCGCTCCAGCCTTCGTCGTCTGCTGGAGGGTCAGTGGGACCGCTCCAGCCTTCATCAGCTTCGTCTGCCTTCGCTGAGGGGAGGGTCCGTGGGACCGCCCCAGCCTTTGTCGTCGCTGGAGGGTCCGTGGGACCGCTCCAGCCTTCATCCGCCTTCGCTGGGGGGGTCCGAGGACCGCCCCAGCCTTTGTCGTCTGCTGGAGGGTCAGTGGGACCGCTCCAGCCTTCATCAGCTTCGTCCGTCTTCGCTGGAGGGTCCGTTGGAGGGACCGCTTCAGCCTTCGTCCGCCTTCGCTGGAGGGTCCGAGGCACCGCTTCAGCCTTCGTCCGCCTTCGCTGGAGGGTCCGAGGCACCGCTTCAGCCTTCGTTTGTCTTCGCTGGAGGGTCCGTGGGACCGCTCCAGCCTTCGTCTGCCTTCGCTGGAGGGTCCGAGGGACCGCTCCAGCCTTCGTCGTTTGCTGGGGGTTCATGGGACCGCTCCAGCCTCCACCAGCCTTCATCCGCTTTTGATCAAACATTTCACTTGGGGTTACATGTTTGATTTTTGGGTGTGGGGAAATGTTACGTTTCGGTGTTGTCAGTGTTTTGTTTTTGCGTGACTGTCATGTGTTTCCTGTTTTACTTTGAAGGTCTGTTGTTATCTTAGTGTGTTCAGTTTACGTTTCCTTGTCTCGTCAGGTCTAATTTGCCCCAGCTGTGTTTCCCTCCTGTGGTCCATTCCCTGATTGCTCCTTCTATGTATTTAAACCCTGTGTTTCTGTATGTCAGGGTCGCGATCTTCCCCCCGTTGTAAATAGTTTGACGTTTTTTTTGTTTTGATGTAAATAAATTCGTTTTGAGACACTTTTTGGGATTTTGGTGGAGAGCTTTAGTTTGTTTCTCGTGTGTTTTTTCCTTATTTTTATTTTCCTGCGTTGCACCCCGGTTGCCTAGGCCGGGGTGTAACATATGGGGGCTCGTCCGGGTAACATTGCGAGAGGTCCCGGGTTCAAATCCCGGACGAGCCCCCATATGTTACACCCCGGCCTAGGCAACCGGGGTGCAACGCAGGAAAATAAAAATAAGGAAAATAAAAATAAGGTAAAAACACACGAGAAAAAACTAATACGGGTTTCCACAAAAATCATCCCAAAACGAAAGTATCGACCACTATTTTCTTTAAAGCAAAATATGATATTTATTTACATCACAACACAAGGCGCCAAACTATTTACAACGGGGGGGAAGAAGATCGCGACCATGATCAACTGACACACAGGGCTTAAATACATGGAGGGAACAATCAAGGAATGGACAACAGGAGGGAAACACAGCTGGGGCAAATCAGAACTGACGAGACAGGGAAACGTAAACTGAACACACTAAGATACACAGACTTTCAAAGTAAAATAGGAAACACATAACAGTCACGCAAAAACAACACATTACCAACGCCAAATCGTCAATCCCGGAGGAGCACCTAGACACTCAAATCCACACACAATTACGGTCACAGTCGTAACAGTGTAGACTTGTATCTCCCTTCTTGTAGTGATTGTGTCACTGCTACGCCTCTTATCAGCTTGTGCTCTACAGTGGGGTAACGGCCCTCTTGCTCCAGTCAGACTGACAGTCACTGCCTGTCTTTGCTTGTGAACTGAAAATGTTGCTTTTGAAGAATCATCTCACATTCCTCTACCCTTAC
This sequence comes from Copadichromis virginalis, assembly GCF_057382275.1. NCBI lineage: Eukaryota > Metazoa > Chordata > Actinopteri > Cichliformes > Cichlidae > Copadichromis > Copadichromis virginalis. Next base: position 38,880,278 of record NC_140624.1, on the reverse strand, counting down.
CACCCATTTCTCACTGGACCTAACCTTGTGTTTGTCTTAAAAGGAAAATAATTTTCCCACATTGCCCCTGGGTTACATTTCTTGTAAAGCAATCTCTATGATAGCATCTTCTAAATGTGTGTGTGTTGACATCCGCGGTGCTTCATGTGTGGTTATAAGCATATTTAGGTGCGAGCAATGATTAACGCATAGCAATGTCTGACTACCTCTAAACCCACATGAAAATTGATCTGTATATAATCTGACCAGGGAATTTCCTCTGGCAAGATCAAAACCCGTCATTTCCCTTTACACAGTGGTTATGTGATGTGCTTGCAGGCTCACCCACAGTGAAGCTACTCATTCTGACGGCAGCCTTGCTGATGTGTGCGTTTTGGTTTTTGGGCCATGTTCAAGGCTAAAGGGTTTTGCGTCAGTGTTGTTGTTTAGAAATGGGATGTGTTCAAACATGTGCACAGCTAATGATATGGGCGCATCCTTGGGTCTCGCCACATACCACCAACCACTCTTCTGTTCTTTCATCGAGGTCTGCAATTGGTTTGGTTCATGATACAAGCACGATGTACTGATCATATCAGAATATTCGAAATGCAGTGCTGTATAGAGCTCTTCTGGCCATTACAAGCATGGTTGAAAGCAGAGCTAAAAATGCTATGGCAGAAGAGTTAATTCCACAGAGCAACTTGTCTCATGTACAAGTGTTAAAGAAAAGGTCACATGTGCAGCAAGCTATGTCAAGCAATAACAGGAAAAGTACTGTAACAGCAATTCTGGAAAACACAACCGTAGCTTAGTTTAGTATCTCAAACAAAGCAACCAGTGCCAGAGCTCGAAGACATGTGAAAAGAAGCAAAACACTGTGCGGCCTTAAAAACAAAACTAAATCAGTGCAATATACAACTTGACAAAAACATACCATGGATTGGGGCACAAGTAAGTCTTTGTTTTGTGTAAGGATAAAATTACCAATTCAAACAGGAAATCCCTTTAAAAAGCTGGACTCTAGATCCCCAAAATAAACTGTTTTCAAATACATATTGCCCAGCCATGTACGTAAATGACAGAGAGTTGCAACTTGTCCATCTTCATGAGGAGTGTTGTCTATATATGACTTGAGCTGGTTTAGTATATATTATTAAAGACATATTTTATTATATCATATAATGGAAGAAAAAAAAAAAATTAAACAGCGGCCGCTCACTCCTTGGCGGCCGCTTATCGGGGCCTGGAGCCTGGGGCTTGCTCGGGCCACTTCGGAGGTGGGGTGCCCCCGGCCTCTCGGCCTGGGGCTCGGTCACTCAGGCACGGCTGGCTGCCGGCGGAGCTCACGGGCGCGTCACTGCAACTCCCCCTGGCTTCTGCTCCGCGGCTGCTGAGTGAGCCCTCATCTGGGACTCTCCTCAGCTCTTTCTGGGACAGTGGCGCGGCTGCCCCTCTGTTGGTTTTCCTTGGTCTCTTGTGTTCTGAGGGCCTCTGGATGTCTGGAGTTTTGATCTCCTCCATACCTGCTTCATGCCCTGGAGGACGGGGCTGTGGCCCCCCACACCCTCTAGCAGATCATTACATGAAGGAACCTTTTAAAAAACAAAAAACAAGCGCGTCCATGCTCACAGGTGTACACACGGGTGATCACACCCACAAACTACACCCTTTTTGGCTCCTACCTCAAAGCACACTGTGTTCTGTTGATCTTATGTGCTGCACAATAATGTTTAATATTTAGTATTTACTGTCATATTCCCATATATCATTGTGATGTTGTTTATTCTATTACTCTTGTTCTCTTCTGCTTGTTTTCTTTTTTCTTTCTCAGCAGGTGATCCAGGTGATTGATATATGCATTTTTTTTCTTTTTTTTTTCTTTTTTTTCTTTTTCTGCTCATTCTGTTGGTTTTTGGTTTTTGCCCTTCTCCCCCGTCCCTCTTCTCAGCTGTTTCTCTTTCCCTCTTTCTTTCTCCCCTTCTTTCCCCCAGTCAAGTCTGTCCCATGTTCAGTAAGTGAAAATAAAATAAACAATAAAAGGTGAATCAAATGGACCATTATGGCAAGGCTGGGATGGTCAGTTTGGTAAAGTAAATCCGTTGGGCATCTTTCTTTGCCTTTAGACAACAATTCTGATGGCAAAAGAGCCAAACGGGACAGGCCAAAAAAAAAAAAAAAACAGTGGAGTAGTGAATGTATTTGAACTTGCATGTAGTATTAGCGTTATTATAATCAGTTGATAATCCCCGTATTTTCTTTATTTTATTTAACAAAAATTTGCTTGCCCTTTCACATTTTTTCACTCAGCTTGGTTTTCTTGGATTCATTTTCACTATTTCTTACTTCGGTCTTCTATCATGCTCTCCATTTTATTTCCTTTCCCCTCTCCCCATCACTCTCTATCTCTAATGTGATTTAGTATCATATGATTAATGATGGCCATTAGAAGCTTCAATATCAACGTGTCTCAGAGTTCACCAGATACGGCCCATGTAGCATCTGGCCATCCGTGTGTGTGTGTGTGTGTGTGTGTGTGTGTGTGCGTGTGCGTGTGTGTGCATACTGTATCTGAGTATCTGTGCTGCTGTGCCTGTGTGTCCACAAATTGCCCTTCAGTGAAAGAGGAGGAGCACACATAAAATCCTTTCCTAGTGGATAATTTGTGCACCCCCCCCCCCCCCCCCATTCCCCTCCATAAACACACATTCATATGCTTGCATGCCAAGGAGTTTATTAAAAATGTAATTAAGGTTCAGACACCTTGAAATGGAGCCGCAGTATTTTGTTTACTGTCACCATATCCAAATAATGAGCAAAGCTGAAAACATATCCTTTGAATTCCTGAAATAACACAGCCTCAGATAAGTTTACGCCAGCTGAATTATGAATTTCTTTCTTTTTAATGACAAAACAGAAGCATAATAAAGAGAAACCTGGGAGTTGTCTTAAATGTGTTTAATGGTGGGTGAAAACTGTTTAAGTCGACGTTAAAGTTATTTTTTGGGCATATTTTAGTTTCTTTTTTACTTCTTATCTGAAAAACTGATAATTAGACACATTATGTTTCTTTGGTTATTTAATTAAGTAATTTTAAAGCTGTTGTGGTTGCTGTTTGATTTGTTCTAGATATTGATTCAACAATTAAAATACCTGGCTTTGTGTGTAGTGAAAATAAAAGAGTATCTTAACATGCTGGCTTAAAAACTGCGCTAAACCCCTATACATTTTAACTATCATACCACCTTAGTGTTGTTCTGCAACAGCACAAATATATATATATAAAAAAAACCTACACACAGAGTTCATTAGCATGGGTTCAGGTTACTGCCAGAAATACTTACTCTTATTGAAGAATTCTAAGACGTACATGTTAGCTAATGTGGTAAATAATACAACTGTTTAATTCCCCTGTTGTCAAGAGAAAATCCGTATGTTCTAAATAACTAAAACTGAAACTACTGAAAAGTGTCAGTTCTGCTCTTTTTTAAATTATTTTTTAATTTAAAGATCACAAATAGATGTTTCAAACTATTTATGACCGTTTAAGATTTGCACATTTGTTTTTTCATTATCTCTTTCTTGTGGGTCAACTTTGTAATTTGTCTCCTCGATCACTGTGTCCTCCTCCTTAATCATTCTCTTCCCCCTCACCTGAAACATCAAACTCCTGAATTAAAGTCGAGGCTCTAAAATAAGAACATGCGCACAACCATGCTTATTTATTTCCACTATTGTCACATTTAGTTTCTGTCAGCAGATTAGTCAAGCAACCCTCCCATCTCTGCACAGCTCACAGCAGGCTGGCAATAACAGCAACAGCTGGTTACAAGCTAATCTTTTGCCAGCTAACATTAGGCTTGTGTCCTAAAAATCACACTTTCACTCTGATAAGCAGTTTAGTTACATTCTCACATTGTAAGAGAGTTTATGAATCTGGAAACGTTGCATCCACGTCAAAGAACATTTCAGTGACACAGACTAACAGCAGTTAGCCAAAAAGCACAAAAACAGCCGCCTTTACCAACAGAAAAGTTTAAGACATTCTCACCAATATACACTCACTCATAATATCACTGTCATCAGTCAGAAATGAGGCTTTCGCAAAGTTTTACAGTCTCCAAATAGTAAATGGATGCTTCACACCTGGTGTTTTGACAGCTGAGCCTACACTTAGTATCGATGAACATCAGCCAGAGCATTTGAGGTCACTCAGAGGAAAAAATGTAAGATATTGTAAAATATTTAATTGGCATGTATATATATATATTTCATTCTTGCATTACTATTTAGTGTTGATTATTAAAATACATTTAAATATAGCATGTACAAAAAATATTTTTATACACACCATCCACACTCATGTTAATTATAGTTTCATTTATTTTCTGACAAGGAGATTTTATTCACTGTCAGTCTTGGTGAGGTAGCTGGCTAAGGACAATGTCACCTGTGTAATTTAACTGACCAAACTTTAAATGCTGTGTCCACAGTAGTGAAATTGAGATCACCATAACTGAAAATCATCATACTTATACAGATCAGTAAAACCTATTATAAGTGGCTGAATCACAATTCAGTGCACTGAATGATTACCTTTTAATAATCAGATGATTCACACTTAAAGGCACATTTAACCCTGCAGGAAAATAAACTGGAAATAAAGACAGAAATACCTTTGGTAAGCCTGAGAACCCCACAAAACTCCAGTGACAACGGTATATTATAGCATTTTTTTACCACGACATGCTGTTGTTGGTACATCATAGAGAGTAGCTTTGTCCTCTGTGTGTGTCTGATAAGAGGATTTGAGTACTTTAAGGCAGCAACACTTCACATACTGTAAGCCTCATATTCACTTTTTACCATCAACCTTCCCTTTTTTAATTTTAAGTTGTTTTTTTTCTTTTATTTCTTTTTTGGTCATTTGTTTTGTTTTTGTTTGTTTTTATGTATAGAAAGAACATGCAGTATTTAAATTAGACAAAAAACCCTGAGAAATATTTAGCTCATTTAAAAATGCAATTCAAAAACAGTCATACAGACAACTTTTATATATTATAATATCAAAACATATAAAAAATATGTTGCTGCTTTTTAACATCAGATTTGTGTTGCCGCCTGATAAATAGACTTGATATAAAAAATTTATGAAAGTTTTGAAAGTGGCGTTTGGTGCTAAATAGGCACAAAAATTGTGTTTTCACGTTAATATGTAACCATTATGTTACATAATCCGTTAGTACATATATTTCAGCCTCTCTCCCTGTCTGTTAAATTATTTCTGTCACTGGTATGCATAAAAAATAAACGAATTTTTAGCACTGCATTTTGAAACGGTCTGCACTGCAACCAATAATAACATAACCAGAAACTGACTTTCACTGTCAGCATTGGAGATTGAAGGGGGAGAGAACTTGTCATCATGCCACCAAAAACCTGTTTCAACATGAAAGCTACCATTAACTAAATAAAGGAAAATAATTTCAAATATTGGAAAGAAAATAAAAAAAATCCTGGAAATTTGCCTACTTAGTCTCAAACACAAAGGTGAGATGTAGCCTTTTATTTTATTTTATTTTATCATGCAATTGTGCTACACAGGCACTGTCTGTAACAACCTGCAGTTAGAAACCCTGTTATGAAGTGCACTCTGAAGAAATGTTACGCACATGGCTTGTTGGTTTTGCAGCTGCTGTGATGTGCTGATAGAGAGGAGCACCCACACTCCGGTGTGCCGACATCAGCCCTAACCTGATCGACGTTCATTATGCTGTATAACACATTACAGAGCTGAGTCATTTGAGATACTTATTGACTTTCAATCTCTGAAAGTCTGTTAATCTCAGCGAGTGGAACAGGGTCACCTCATTCCCTGTATGGAGATTTGGATATGTAGGTGAATGAGGTGGGAAGTGCTGTAAATGACCCCCCACAGAAACTTCATGTGCATCATCAAAGCAGACTGTTTTCTTAGGAATCTTTAGCATATGGCACAGCTAACCCAGTAGCACTAAGTGAATGTAGGGTTTCAGTTCTGACATGATACATTTTAATGGATTATATTGTTATGTTTGATTCATTAAGCTGTGTCCATAAGAAGAAAACAGTAAGAATGTTGTACATATGTAAGTAATCCTGTAAATGTTGTGGTGTAGTGTTTAGTTTTCAACTTAACTTGTTTAACTTGTTAAGTTCATGATTATTCTGAAAATGTAACATTGGCAGCAGTGATCCATAATACAAAATATAGGTACTTATATATATATATATATATATATATATATATATATATATATATATATATATATATATATATATTATATATATATATATATATATATATATATATATATAAAAAACACCCAGCACGCCCCTGCGGGCGGTTTATCCTTCAAGCTCGGGTCCTCTACCAGAGGCCTGGGAGCTTGAGGGTCCTAAGCAGTATCTTAGCTGTTCCCAGGACTGCGCTCTTCTGGACAGAGATCTCCGATGTTGTTCCCGGGATCTGCTGGAGCCACTCGCCTAGCTTGGGAGTCACCGCACCTAGTGCTCCGATTACCACGGGGACCACCGTTACCTTCACCCTCCACATCCTCTCGAGCTCTTCTCTGAGCCCTTGGTATTTCTCCAGCTTCTCGTGTTCCTTCTTCCTGATATTGCTGTCATTCGGAACCGCTACATCGATCACTACAGCCGTCTTCTTCTGTTTGTCTACCACCACTATGTCCGGTTGGTTAGCCACCACCATTTTGTCCGTCTGTATCTGGAAGTCCCACAGGATCTTAGCTCGGTCATTCTCCACCACCCTTGGGGGCATCTCCCATTTTGACCTCGGGACTTCCAGGTTATACTCGGCACAGATGTTCCTGTACACTATGCCGGCCACTTGGTTATGGCGTTCCATGTATGCCTTGCCTGCTAGCATCTTGCACCCTGCTGTTATGTGCTGGATTGTCTCTGGGGCATCTTTACACAGCCTGCACCTGGGGTCTTGCCTGGTGTGATAGACCCCAGCCTCTATGGATCTTGTACTCAGAGCTTGTTCTTGTGCTGCCATGATTAGTGCCTCTGTGCTGTCTTTCAGTCCAGCTTTGTCCAGCCACTGGTAGGATTTCTGGATATCAGCCACCTCCTCTATCTGCCGGTGGTACATACCGTGCAGGGGCCTGTCCTTCCATGATGGTTCCTCGTCTCCCTCCTCTTTCTTGGGTTTCTGCTGCCTGAGGTATTCACTGAGCACTCGGTCAGTTGGGGCCATCTTCCCAATGTATTCTTGGATGTTCGTTGTCTCATCCTGGACTGTGGTGCTGACACTCACCAGTCCCCGGCCCCCTTCCTTCCGCTTAGCGTACAGCCTCAGGGTGCTGGACTTGGGGTGAAACCCTCCATGCATGGTAAGGAGCTTTCTTGTCTTTATGTCAGTGGCTTCTATCTCCTCCTTTGGCCAGCCTATTACCCCAGCAGGGTACCTGATCACGGGTAGGGCGTACGTGTTGATGGCCCGGATCTTGTTCTTACCATTCAGCTGACTCCTCAGGACTTGCCTGACCCTCTGCAGGTACTTGGTGGTTGCAGCTTTTCTAGCGGCCTCTTCATGGTTCCCATTCGCCTGCGGGATCCCCATGTACTTGTAACTGTCCTCTATGTCTGCAATGTTGCCTTCTGGTAGTTCAATCCCCTCAGTTCTGACTACCTTCCCTCTCTTTGTTACCATCCGACTACACTTCTCCAGTCCGAACGACATTCCAATGTCATTGCTGTATAGCCTGGTAGTGTGGATCAGTGAATCGATGTCTCGTTCACTCTTGGCATACAGCTTGATGTCATCCATGTACAGGAGGTGGCTGACAACTGCTCCGTTCCGTAGTCGGTATCCGTATCCAGTCTTGTTAATGATCTCACTGAGGGGGTTCAGGCCTATGCAGAACAGCAGTGGGGACAGAGCATCTCCTTGGTAGATCCCGCACTTGATGGTGACTTGTGCTATGGGCTTGGAGTTGGCCTCTAGTGTTGTACGCCACATCCCCATTGAGTTCCTGATGAAGGCTCTTAGGGTCCCATTGATCTTGTACAATTCTAGGCATTCCAGTATCCAGCTGTGGGGCATTGAGTCATAGGCCTTCTTGTAATCAATCCAGGCAGTGCACAGGTTGGTCAGTCTGGTCTTGCAGTCTCGGCTGACTGTTCTGTCTACCAGTAGCTGGTGTTTTGCGCCTCTGGTATTCTTGCCAATTCTTTTCTGTGTCCCGCTCATGTATTGACCCATGTGCCTGTTCATCTTAGCCGATATGATGCCTGACAGGAGCTTCCATGTAGTACTGAGGCAGGTTATTGGTCGGTAGTTGGAGGGGACCGGTCCCTTCTTGGGGTCCTTGGGGATCAGGACCGTCCGACCTTCGGTTAGCCATTCCGGGTGTCTCTCGTTAACTAGCAGCTGGTTCATTTGTGCTGCCAGACGCTCGTGGAGTGCAGTCAGCTTCTTCAGCCAGTAGGCGTGAACCATGTCGGGCCCTGGTGCTGTCCAACTCTTCATACTGGAGACCCTTTCTTGGATATCTGCCACTGTGATGGTTACTGGACCCTGTTCAGGGAGGTCGCTGTGGTCTGCCCTCAGATCCTCTAGCCACTGAGCATTGCCGTTATGGGTTGCATCCTTCTCCCATATGCTCTTCCAGTATTGCTCCGTCTCCAGCCTTGGTGGTGCTGTTCTCTTATTGTTCCCTTGCCACTGAGAGTACACCTTTGCTGGTTCTGTGGAGAACAGCTGGTTTATTCTCCTGCCTTCTATCTCTCTGGTGTACCTCCTCAAGCGGCTGGCCAAGGCTGTGAGTCTTTGCTTGGCAGTTTCCAAGGCCTCAGGTATGGACAGCTTGCTGTATTTCTTAGGCACCTTATTTGTCGCACCTTTCTGCAACTCCGTTAGTTGGCTAACCTCCCTCCGTGCTACTTTGATCTTGCCCTCTAGCCTCCTTCTCCATGGAGGGTACTGCCCCTTGTCACTGTTCAACTTGTAGCCAAGCATCTCACTGATCACTGCTGCCGTATTGTAGATCAGCTTGTTAGTGTCGGTAATCGTGGTTGTAGGTATTGCCCGTAGTGCTGCATTAACATCATCTAGCAGACCTTCTGAGGGTACTTCACGTAATCTTGGTAACCGGCTACGGGGGATCCAGGTTTCAAGCTTGGCCATGATCCTATTTTTCAGGTCAGTTCCTCTCACACTCAACGATCCTTCTCCTATCGCACTTGGGGCTATGTACCCAATCTCGGGTGGGGGTGATGATATCGCCCCCCTGACCTGGCGTCCTGACTCCTCCTTGCCGTAGCATTTGTGTTGTACCTCGTCAATCTCTAGCTGTGAGAGCAGTCCCTTCTTTCGAATGTTGGAACACTGAGCTACTAGTTGTTTCGCCGTCATTGTGGATGTTGGGTATCGAAGAATCCATAGGTCCCTCATCCTATTCATGTAGCCCCTTCCGCCGGGGTTACTTGTGTAGTAGCATTCCAACAACGCCCTGTTTTCGTCTCTTGCCCACCGATGCCTTCCAGTTCCAGTAGCCCACTTTTCGTCAGGGTGCCCTGGTTCCTCAACACCTGACGCGGACCTTGTTGATCCGGGCGACGTCCGAGCCGGCATGCCTTCATATTTATCTGTCTCGCTCATGTCTGCGGTAGGCTTGCTTAGCATAGGGGGTAGGGCTGCTCAATTAATCGAATTTTAATCACGATTACGATCTGGGCTTTCAACGATCATTAAAAATGACTGAGCCGATTATTAGCCCCTCCCTAATTTATCCGCGACACCTTAAAGGCCGGTCCGTGAAAATATTGTCGGGCATAAACCGGTCCGTGGCGCAAAAAAGGTTGGAGACCGCTGATTAAGAGGACCCGAGGGAAGCTCGGAAAGCTAAGCAGAAGTTATTTGGAGAGTGACTGCCGTTGGTTGAAAAGAGAGTTTAAAAAAAAAACTTCAGTGGTGTTGCACACTATTTTATATTATTTTTTTAAAGTCATTGTTAACCCTTTAAAGCCGGTCAGAGCAGCACGCTCCGTTTTGCGTAACTATTTTTAAATCCCTGTAGAACCTGAACCGTGTAAGCTAGCGCAATAATTTGTTTTGCATATGAAACCGGAGGAGTTGTACTTACATCTGATGCCATCAGCTTGTCCTAGGTCACGGTTTCGTTCCACATATAGCTTTGCAAAAATTGCATAAAAAGCGCTTGCAGGAACAAAAACATAATATTCCAGAAACACGCTTCGCCGTTCCTATCAGCTGTTCGTAACACTTCCCACAGTGAAATGATGCACATGCTGTTTTCTTTGCAAATTTGCATCATAGGATTGTTTTTTGTTTTTCCTGCAGTATATAAAAATTGCTGTATCTCCAAAATAAAACTATGAAGACACTCAAAATAAATTTCCTGTTGTTGTAAACTATTTTTTGCAACTTTATTGTATTTAAAGTTTTGAGGGATAAGCCTCTTAAATTTCTCCAAGTAGAAATATATGTAAACAAAACAAAAGCGATTTTCAATTTTTTTTGTAGTTTATTGCACTTTTTTGCAATTTATGTAATTACTATGGACTTAATGCATACATATTATTAAAATATGGGCTATAACAGTTGTATTGATCTTTAGCAACTTGAAATGCTCCCACAAATGGCACTACAGCATGTAAAAAAAAAAAAAAAAGCTCTGGTGGACTTGGTTCTATAGTAGGTCTTAAAGGGTTAAATAAATATCGTCAAATAATCGTGATCTCAATTTCAGTGAAAATAATCGTGATTATCATTTTTGCCATAATCGAGCAGCCCTAATAGGGGGTCTAGCCTTAGGACCCTTACTGGATACAGACGCCCCAGGCAGGAATCGAACTTGCGATCCTCTGTTCCAAAGGCGTGTAGTCTAACCATTCAGGCCAGCTGTCTGCTTAATGACTGTGCATGTGGCTTTCCACGGTGCATCTCCCTGCCTTGATACTGTGACAGCACATCACTCTCCTGTTCCTCCTCCTTTCTAATTTACCCGTGATGCAGCCTGTAATCGAATATTCCATCTGTTGCATTAAGTCGTGTCCATGTCTCTTAGCCACATAGTGATGAAGTAATGCGCCAGGAAGTTGGACTTTTCTCTACCCTGCTTTTGCTTCAGTCAGTTTCATCCACTTCTGGTTTCGTCAGTGTTTTCCTACGCATCTACACAAACCCTCAAAAAGCATGCATTTGTATTCCAGTTATGTTTGTGAGCTTTTTCAGAAGAAGTGAGTTAGTTTTTTAAAAGGAAAGCTGTGGCTTCTGCTCCATTATCAGAAGAGAAATTCGCATCTCTACTATGATTTTGCTCGGTATTATTGTTGAAAGCCACTGTAAAATGATCAAATCCATTGTACCTGCTGTAGATGTATCTTGACGTCATTCTACAGATGGTCTTCTTGCATTAAGAAAAATATATTATATAAAATAAGTTCAAGTGCAACTCTTAGCTTTAAGTAGACCAATGATGCATGATACCAGTTAACGGTTATCTTTGGTATGACATTTTAATTAAAATACACTTCTACACATTTATTTATGTATTTGTTTATGCTGAGAGTCACTGTGTCAAGTTTTCTACATCAATCAACAACTCATAAATGTACTGAAATACAATTATGCTGATATCAGCCCACACAGTATGTTTGTATGTTACAGTGGTCATTGTAACTATGCACTATTAACATGTTATGAGACCTTTCCTTTTAGCGATTAAGAGACATGGAGACGAGACAAAGTTTTTCAGCGATCGACTGTTATGTACGATGTGCATTTTCATCCATCCGCTCACCTATTCAGTTGCTCAAGTATGCAGCATTAAGATTAATAGGGATGCTGTGAGCAGTCAGCCAGATTCTACCAACCGACATCAGAAGCCTGTTTCACCAATGTCTTCTTGTTCAGCTATGTGAGCCGTATAGGCTAGAAAGAACATTTGTCATTTCAGCCATTCATAAGAATACTTTGAAGTTAAGTCTGAAGCAAGTGAAAAAGATTTAAATAATCTCCCTCACTGGCCTCCGTATATCTCCATCTAAAACCTTTCTTTCTTTATCCCATTCTCTTTTCTCTTGTCAAGAGGTTGCCTACTCTCTGGTCTTAGTTGTCTTTTTTCTTCTCTCTTTCTGTGTCAATCTATCCCTCTCTGGCCACGGACTGTCACCTTATGTTTAGCGTGAGGAGCGATGGGGGGAAAGAGTGAAAGGGGAAGCAAGGGAGAGCAGGACGCTATGCATGAGAGGAGGGGAACAGAATCGTAGCTTGGGATGGTGGTCGAGATGGGATTTGGTGTTTAAGGATTGTGTGTGTTTCTCATCGGCTTCGATTTGTGTTTGTTTGTCTGCAGATCTGTTTTCACGTGCGTGTGTATGTGTGTGTGTGTGTGTGTGTGTGTGTGTGTGTGTGTGTGTGTGTGTGTGAGAGAGAGAGAGAGAGAGAGAGAGCCAGGACGCGCCCTCAAAGAGTGATCCACGGTAGGGGGGCATTCATGATTTCATCACCCAAGAACTGCGTAAAGCTCTCTCAGACACTCCTCCTTTTTTTGTCAGAAATTCTTTGCTGCTTTCCCATGCTCCCTTTCTTTTTAGTTATGTTTCCTACAGCTTTTTTCACAATGTTTTCTCTGCCCTTTCCATTATTTTACCATCCTCCAATCTGCCCTTTCTCTTTTTTTCATACAGCTTTTGTCATCTTTTCCTGATCCTGTTTGGTTTTGTGTCAGTCTCACTATCTCGTGCTCCTGTCCGAAATACTACTTTTAGTTTCTTACTGTCTTCAGCTTTTCACTCTCACTTCTCTGTTAACTGTCTCTTTCTTCATAATTTCTTTTTCTGCTGTTGCTCAATGTTGTTCCTTCTTCTTCCTTTTCTGTAAAGTGATGCAGGGGCACGAATTCAACCTTTGAATAGAATCATTTAAAACCACAGTTTTATATTTATATATATAGGCAGTCACGAAGCAGTCACGTACACTAGGATTCATGTGCACACTTGTCCATGCACTCTCACTCACATAAACATACAAACTCACACAAATACACTCGAATTCTTTTTGTGCTAAACTGCGATTGGAAATCAACAGCAGATGATGACAGTACAGAGAGCGATATGAATGTTCTATTTTATGGTGGCCAGGGTTGATTAACTCACAGCTTGACCGCTGGGATGTGTGCAGCTGAGGCTCAGTTAAGACTGTTTATTAAGAGGAATAGATAACCAGTAGCAGTGGTTTGACTTGATTTCATCCATGGCCAGGCTGTACCCTCTTGGTGGATAATGAGTTCTCCCCAAAATACTTTTCCCGATGCAGAAAATAACAATTTGTGTTTCTGGAGATTGTCAGTCCCTAATATTTATGAGTCTATATTGTGTGATTCATTTCTCATAATTGCACGTTGCCATACCATTTTTCGAGTTTACTCATAATTCCTGCTTTTGTCCTTTACATTACTGTTTTTCTTTTTTCCAGCCTGTTGCACATGCAAAGATTCATAAAGCCATTCTAAATGATGAGGAGAAAGCGCTTCCTGGCTGGTTACACATTTAAAATACTTTGCTGCCTAATGGTTAACCACTTTGCAGTGCATAAAAAGTAGAAATGTCCTATATTGCACAAGCCTCTTGCTGCCTGTTCAAAGTTTAATTGGAGTGCAAATGCTAAATGAGCTAGGTACGGTTATGCGGTGCTTTGAGTGTTTGCACCTCATCCATTTATTAAATGTTGCAGATGGAGGGTACCATTTCTGCTGCCATCAGTCCAGCGCAAGGGTGCAATCAACAAAAAGGCAGAGGATTCATATATTCAGCAAACAGTTTTGGATGACAGATACTGGAAAAATCTCCTCTTAACAATCCCTGCTACACACTGTGTTAAATTCAATTCATAACCTTCATTCCAATTAAAGTGTATTTTTTGCTGCATGGAAACATTTCTTAGGGTTGAAGAATTTATATTGAGGGGAAACATAGTTTAAGAGATTTTATGTAATTGGAAGCCACAGTAATTGTAAAAGATGCCTCCATCTGTGCCAAGATCCCAGAAGATTATTCTGACTAAGAGGAAGGAAAGTTGCTAATTTTTTATTAGTCAGAGCTTCCACTTTCTTGCACTGACTTATTTTCCCTCCTTTTCTAATTCACTCACCTGCCTTTTTTATGTAATAAACCTGTGACCAATTAAATTAAATCTATCTCAATTCTCCAACAACAATGTTAAATCTGTTGATGTCGTGGCCATTTTATGTTTGGTGTGATGAGCGCTGGGATGACTGAGCTTCTCCGAAAGTAGCATTTGTGAGCACCACATGTAGGGTCCTATTTTCAGTGTTGCCCTATTTTGAAAGAGTGTTAATGCAGGAGCGATATGTCAGGCTGTTTGTAAAATTAAACATCATGTGACAGCTTTCTTGGAAATCAGTGTTCTCTCAGCACACACATATGCACACATGCACATGCTAAAAGGACAAGAGGTCTAATGGTTGATGAACTGGCTCCTTAAATCACTCTCTAAACGCAAACTCTCTCCCTCACTCTCTCTCTCTCTCTCACAGACACACACACACACACATACCTCATTGGCATGCTTTTATGCCTGCACATGTCCTGTCAGATCCAAGAAGGCATTTAAAACACCAACAAGGCTTCTATTCTCTTTGGCCTAAAGCCAGCCTGCAACACGCACATGTGCACACGCTCACACAGAGAATCCATACAGCCACACAGATAACTACTTGCAAATTATACTGACAAAATGAACACACATACATACGTGGACACACACACACATACACACAAGGCTTCTTCAGTTACAGGGGAATATTTTCATAGAAAATTCCCTAACACTCCAGGTGACTGACCCCCTGTCGCTGAAAAAGCACACTCTCCCCTTGCACACACGCACACGCATTTCCGTCAGCCAGATGAAATTGCCCTTCAAAGTAACCGCACAATCAACAGCAGTGCACCTCTACACGGGGACTCTGCACAGCTTTCACATTGTTTTTGCATGATTTCACTGCAACATAATATATTGTCTAGGCTATATCTGTGATTTTCTGTCTGAACGTGTGCGTCTGCACTCGGGAGAGGAAAGGTCCTTGGGTATGTGACATCGGTGGTGTTTGTGTGCCACGCACCGATTAGTCATGTCACATTCCATCCCCATCCAGCTAACACCATAGCCTGCTCTTTGATACTGTGTGGCGCACACATATAAACACACAAGCTAGTCTCCTCGCTTTAAAATAAAACTTTATAAGCTTGATCTTGAAATAGAACAGAAAAACACTACACATAAATTTTGAGAAGGCTCACTTCATTGGCCCCTTTCTTGCCACTTTCCGCTACTTTTAAAGCTAAACCTTGGCTTTGATGGTCTAACTTGGCAGCTGTAATCAAGCATCCAAACTAAAAAAGTAGATTAAAAGAACACTGCTAATCGATGTAAACATGTATTTAAGTGATTAAGGTGTGAAAATATGCAGAAAATCATCTTTGCCAAAGGTTTATGAGAAAGAAAATGAATTTAACATGTTTGCTAGACCTCGAGGATATTTCAATTTGGTGCAAAAAAATCACCACTTTAATCATAAAAGACTTTGTTTATAAAAACGTCCCATAAGGCAACACAATTAAGAGCATAATAAGAAACAGAAGGTAAATCCAAATCTGACTGTTAAATATAAACAGATATTAGAGACTCACAATACTGCACACAAGCCCACCAAATTATTTATAGGGTTTTTTTCTTTGGACTATGAAATTTTCTCTTCCTGGATCAGTATTGATCCCTGCCTCTGAAGCTTTCTTCGAATCTTCTGTTCACTGTCATATTAAAGCTTCGAGTGCATTTTCAGGTTGGCCCTTCTGTGACTGTATCTTTCAGTGTTTAAGCAGACTTGGGAGTAAGGAGCTCCTCTCTTTACACTATAGTTCCAGTATAATGGAGAGCAGACCCAGACTACTGCTCAACCTGCCAGAAGCACACTAATGTGTTTATAATGAGGAACAAGTATATTATGACTAATGTCACACTGAATGAGTTTCAAAGTGAATCATCAGTGATGTCTGCTTTCTTAATGGAGTTCTTTCTTCTTTTCCTTCATGCACAACATTTTACAAGCAAGTACTTTTATGGGATGAGCTAAACATTTTGATGTAATTGGGACTGAGGACACCATGTTTTACATTTTAAATATATCAAAAGAGAAATTAAGGGATACAGTTAATAGTGTGTGTGTGAAGGGGTTGGCTTATTCTTTTCTACGTTGTAAAATGTTGTGTAAATTAATTAAAATAAGGTTAGAATTGCATCCACAGCATGTGTACATTCAACAAAAAAACAACAAAATCCAAAAGAACTAATTATGATGGAAATATTTGGTAGGCAATTGTTTAAAACTGCACCAAAAGACTTAATATTTCTTTTTCTTTTTTTTTTTTTTTTCCTTTTTGAGAGATACAAATAAAAAAATCCCTACACTGTATAATTTTTTTCAGCCCAAATCAAGTCTGACCACAAATATCCTGGGTGAACCAGACAGGAGTTATGACAAGCAATCTGCTGACCTGTGGCCTTGGCTGGGTCTGCCCATGGCCTTCTCCTCCCGGCCACTACCGTGTGGGCAAAGGACTGAACATACTGTATGCATATGTGTGTACATGTGCAGTCAGTCCCAGTGGTTGGTAATAGCAGTAGACAGTTTTTAGTTTCAGGGACACTAGAACCATAAACCTCAATGTAGTCCAAATCTAGCGTGTCCTTTGGGAATCTGTTATGTTGTTGTTTCCCAGATAGTGGCACACAGTACCACACGCACACACGCATACACAGAAACACACACACAAACACAAATATAATGGGCTTGTGTGTGTGTGTGTGTGTGTGTGTGTGTGTGTGTGTGTGTGTAAGGACAGATTCATAAATTACAATAAAATTTTAGTCAGGATGGATTATTTGCACAAATAAGCATTAACAGTTTTTGGACTGCACTTACCGCTTCTTAATTAAACAAAGGTGCAAAAATGACAGAGGCTCTCCTTTTTTTAATCTCTAAGGGTTTTTTTTCTCACCGTGGGCTTCAAATGCTGCTTTTTATTCTTATTTTTTATTTATTTTTTCTTTTCCCAGAGCACCACAGTATGCGCAGAGGGTTCAGTGCATTTGGTGAAGTGTGACAGGTGTTGTCAAATCCAGGTGCAGTGCAGAAAAGCTGTCAGGTCTATCTCAAAACAGTGATCCTGGCTTTACTTCAATCAAACTCCAGTGTGGTCCCCTGGGGGTCACACCAGATGTAAAACCCTAACCTTGCACTTGTTTAAAAATAAGTAGCATGAGTCAGTGGAGATACTGCATTTGTATTCTTCATCATTTTGTACAATAGATAGCGTGGTCGTCAAGAAAGCCGTCAAAAGCAAAATGACAGTAATTATTAGTCAGACTAAGTTGCATATTTAATTTATTTAATTTGACAAAAGTGTCTGAAACTGACAAACATTGCCTTAAAAATGATGCTGACATGACTTTTGTATTCACACACGCACACACACACACACAGATAGATAGATAGATAGATAGATAGATAGATAGATAGATAGATAGATAGATAGATAGAGCTCTTGACAAAAGAAGTTTTCTTTTTCCTTATACAGTATATCTTAGATGGATCTCATTCCTTTTTCCACCTGCTTTTTTTCCCTCTAATTTCGGTAAAGTGGTGATGGAGACAGCCATGCTGTAATCTTCTATTTAATCTGCTAATCCCATTAGTTATCACACAGAAATTATTCTACCCAACCATTATCCCCCCAGAGACCTATACCACACAGAAAGATGTGATTTTTTTCTGTATTTATCTACAAACGTGTTTGTAGATAAATGCAGAAAAAATACAGTATGAAAAAGAAAGCTGTACAAACTTCCACAGAATTTAGATAATTCTTCACACATAAAAATACTAAAATGTCCGAATAAAATGAGTTGGACATCAATAAATAAAAAAATAAATAATAAAAATGTGTATGTATATATATATATATATATATATATATATACACATTTTTATTATGTGTGTGTGTGTGTGTGTTTGTGTGTGTGTGCGTGTGTGTGTACTGTTCAGGCACAAAATATGTTTAAATTCACTTTTCAACATGCTGTGAGAGTTGTGTCTTTCTTTGCCGCTTGCGGTGGAAGGGAACTGGGGGAAAAAAAGCATCAACAATATTTTGAATTGCATCATCTCAAGAAAGCTATTCAGTAAACATAGCTTTAAGGTTTCATTTGAAGCTGTCAACACATTGTGATGCCTGCTGACAGTTCAGAAAGGTGAAATCCACAAATGCAAACTCTTTGGTCCCAGCCAGCTAAAGCATATCTTGGAGAAATGGAGAAATTTAGCAGTCATTTATTGAGATGGCAGTTCTTTGAGTGATGTTGTACTGATCTCACAAGCAAGGCTGTAACATGTCTAATATAGTTGTTCAGTTCAAGTGTCAGTATCTGGTATTTTCATGCTACAAACAATGTGGTATTGGTTTAACCTCCTAAGACCCGAACTCTTTCATGGCATGCATTTTTAATTTTTCTTTGCTATTTGGGTTGATTGGGACCTAAAGAATGTAAAAACAAAGAATTACCAGATTTTTATTTTTTTTTTACCTCATTTTTGTTTTCTGAGAAAAATGAGATCCACATATGAGGACATTTGTTTCAAATTTTGATAGAACAGTGTATATAATGTCCTCGTAAATGGATATCAGACCCTTGTAGAGAAAAATTAAGTATTTTGGTCTAGACGTCCCAAAATGTGATGTCCACATTTGTGGACGCCAGGTCCTAGGAGGTTAAAGAGATGGCATGTGACTGAGCAGGCATGTTGTTAAATATTGGATTTCTGTTTCTCTGTATCTCTGGCATCACAACAGCCAATTTGGTTCATATACCTAACTGAATTTTGTTGTGAATGCAACATCAAAATGTACACTGTAAGAGGCTATTTTTTGGTTGTTACCAATAGACAATAGAGCACAAAGGATTTTTTCTTTCTTTTTTAATTTTTTTTTTTTTTTTTTATTGAAATAGCAATTTGTTGCTTTGTAAGAGTTAAAGATGCCCTTTGAAATTCTGAAAATGTCAAAAACAGCTTGAGCAGTTATAAGTATTCACTTTTATCTCCCCTGGAGTTTAAAGTAAACCTTCTCCGAGGTTTTTTTTATTCCAAGTTTAGGTGATTTGATAATATTGGGATTTTTCATTCAGCTCATTGTCAAAATTCTTCCCTAAATTATAACAGGAGGAAGTAGCTTCAGACTTGATAAATACATCCATTCACCTTCCACTTATCCAGTTCAGAATTGTGGAGCGATGCACCCTGGACAGGTTAGCAGTCTGTTGCAGGGTTAACAAAGAGAGACAGACAACCAAAGTACAGCCAATTTACAGGCAGACCATGCAACCCAGAACCTGTGAAGCGACAGTCCTAATTATAGCACCACCATGTTTATTTCTATAGATTTTTAAATGTAATGAATACATGTTGTACTCTATAACATTAAAAATAAATAAAGAATGTCCTGATATATATACTTTATAAGCTGCATCTTGATAGTAGTGGTTTGGATTCCTTCTTACCTTTACAACTTGATTGCTGTCCATATTGCCCTAACAGCATCATAAAACAGCTTTCATCACATCACAAACATGTTCTAATGGATTGGGATCTGGTGACTGTGGATGTTATTTGAATACATTGACCTCACTGTCAGTCATCTAGTTTGATGTATTTTAAGCTTTGTGACATCCTCCTGGAAGCAGCCATCAGAAGATTGAACCTCTGTGATTATGAAGGGCTGGACACGGTCAGCAAGAATATTCATGTAGTATTTAAAAGATACCTGGTAGGGGTCCAAAGTGCACCAATTTTGCCAAAATCTATCCAGCCAACATCTTTTTGCAGCATTCTATGATAGCTTCAGTTTTCTGCCCTCACTGTTGTCTTGGTCTTGGTCAAACTGCAAACTGTTGAAACTGCTTTCTTCTCTGAATGAGTGAAAGTGTTTGCTGACTTAAATCTTGCAGAGTATAGGCAATAAAATGTCTACTGTGACACTCTGTTTACTTAGATTCTTTTTTGTCTTCTTTAGTGAGTAACACGGTCTTCTGCTGCTGTAGCCCATCTGACAGATGCTCTTCTGTATACCTTGGTTGGAGTGGTTATTTGCCTTCCTATTAGCTTAACACAATCCGGCCATGCTTCTCTGACCTCAGACATTAACAAGGCATTTTTGGCCAGTTCACTGACCAGGAATGCCTTTTTAGTATTACTGAATATTTTTTTCTTTTTCAGACCATTCTCTCTAAACCCTAATCATGGTTGTGTGGGAAGGTTCCAGTAGATCAGCAGTTTCTGAAATATTTAGATCAGCCCGTCCACCACCAACAAGCACAGCACATTTAAAGTTACTTAAATTACCTCTCTTCCCCATTCTGATGCTCAATTTGAATTACAACAGGCTGTCTTGACCATATCCACATGCATAAAAACAATGAGTTGCTGCATCAATGCACAGTTTAAGTGGCCGACGAGCATGGAGGTGAGTGTTTATCTAGTATATAACAAGCAAGCATCGGCATGATAGGTTTTACACAGTCCATCTGAGATATGACCTCTGATGGAACATGAGTGTGTGAGCATGCAAATGTGATCAGTGCTGCAAAAAAAACCTAACAAACTTGTGCACAGACTATAATTCATTCACTCAGACCACTTAGCCTTATTAGTCTACAACATAGGATTAATATTTTAAAACTATAAACAACAAAACAAACAGAGAACCCACTGCGGCACCATAACTCAGGCCCAGGCCACTTAATGTTATTGTAAACCAAATATTTAATATTTTAAACCATAAACTGAAATAAGCAGGCATGCTGTTTGTACAGTGTGTCCCTTCCATCCTGTCCTTCTTCCTTTCTCTCTTATCCTCTGCCCTTACTTCCCATAAAAAAAAAATTAACAAAAGATCATGCTAGTGATCAGCATATATAGATGCATTGTTGAGGGCATTTGTTTTGGTTTATCAAGCTGATCAAATCCTCTAAATGGAGCAGCTGTCTGTCTACAAAGAAGCAGCAGGAGATTAAGAGAATCAAGAGGATGGAAAAGGAAAATGGGAGACAAAAAAAGAACGAAAGAAAAGGACAAGGAGTGAAGAGAGAGAAGACAGCAGATTATAAAAGTGAATGAAAGCAAGAGTGAAAATGAGTTTTAACGATTTACAAAGCAAAACAAACACGTGGCATTAGAAAGGGACCAAGAGGGACCAGCAAAGCAATTAACGAAAAGAGACGAAGAAAGCGAGTCTGAAATAACACATGGATATTACACTTTGAGAGGGAAAACAAGGGGGAGCTTGGAAAAACTGAGAAATTTGAGAAAATAAAAAATGAGGCGAGCAGAGAAGCTGACTCCGGCCTTGATGCAGACCGGAGTCAGCTCAAACATAACACACCATCACTCACACTCTAATGACTAGCTAGCTCAGTGTTTTGCTGTGTGTAAAACTGTGCAATCCATCTTTAGGGTCTAGTAGTCTTCAGATTCATTTTTATGTGTTCTGCTTAGGGTATTTTGTTGTACTTACAAAGCCCAATTCTGCAGAAACAAATGTTTAAAAGCTTTATTGTATGGCTGATTGAGAAGCGAGACAACTCTTCTATTTCAGTAATGAGAACTGTTCTAGATTAAGCCCTTTTTTGGAGAGTTGCATGATGAGTTTCCTTTTCTTTTTTCCTGGAATAATGGACAACATTCCTCCCTTTAGTACTTTAGTACTTTAGTGCTTGTATTACCCTCTAAAACATGCTTGAGGCTACTGCCATTACACGATATGTGGCTACATTTAGTGCATCTAATCTAACAGCTAATGCTCTGACTGACAGACTGGTATTGTTGTTCTTGCTGTAGATCCTATGTAATTATTACTGTCATTAGTGATTCGATTAGCAGTTGTCAATACACCATCTGACAGCTGTGTCGTCAAGTCTTTTGTTTTGTGTAAACCAAGAGTGAATGGAGATTAATATGAGCTCAAGATGTTATTGATTTGAAAATAAAAATGATCTGGTTTGGATTATTCCAGCTGATTCTGGATTCGATGGGCTGTATTGGCTCTTAATTTCATCTGCAGATGGTGCGCTCACGTTTGGCTTGTGTGTGTTAACCTCATCTGTGGCTACAGAAAGACACAGACACACACACACACATCGTATTTACCACCCTTCTCCTCCCTTGCATTTGACAGAATTCACCATAATTAGTTTGGCCAAGGCTGCTTCGCTGTTTTTAATGGGATGAAATTATTTCACCGCATCAGCAGAGAGGTTTGGAAAAGTTCATCCAACCACTCAATATCTCAAACCTCTTAACTTTGGGTGTGTGCGTGCAAGAAATTGTGTGTGGCTCCCCTGAATCTGTTTGTGTATTTGTATGTGTTCATCCCTTTGTGTTTTTGCATAAATGTCTGTGCAGTTCTGTTTTGAATGTGATAATGACTTATTGATCTGACGACAAACTAATTAGTCACCATGGAAGTCTGTCTGATGGTTGGTGCGTGACATGGGTTTCTCTGTCTCTCTCATTCACTTTGTTTAACTTTAACTTTGTGTTGCTCCTCCAGGCTCCAGTTTCACTTTTCAGTCCTCGGACCATCTCTCCCTTTTTTTTTTCTTTAAATCACCTTATTTTTCTCTCCATCAGAATGACAGATTTGTCCTTGATGTGGTTTTGCTGCGATATCTGAGAGAATGCAATCTGTCTCGTGTGATTTTGTGGTCAGAAGAGTAAGTTTCATACCGTGTTAGCCATTGTAGAATACCCCACATCCTGCGTCTATCCCACTTCTCTACTCTTTACCATGTAACCGCAAAGGCCACCATATCCTGCAGCTCTTCTCAGTTATTACTGCAGCTGTTTTCAAATGATTCCTCATGAGGGTGAAGTAAGACGCTAGCTGGGCTGCATTAAATAAAACACTTTGAGAAGTTAAGGCAATTTCCATTCAAAAAATGGCTTAAATTATTTTTTATTTGTTATTCAGTTGGCTGCATTTTCTTCACGTGCATGCACTTTTATATGCGATCACATTGCACTGTTTTAATAGCATGACGTGTTTTCTTACAAAGATGTTTATCTTAAAAGCAAAATTTACATAAGTGGAGCTAACCTTTTGATAGCCAGTATCCACCTTGAACTCTGACTTTTCATGCCTGAAGCATTTAATAGATCTGTTATGATTAACACTGATGCCTTTATATACTTCTTGTAAATTCCAGAGTAACTGTATATCTCCAACTATAAATACTGGGGAGATTTAATTTTGCAAGTGAAACAGCATAATACATCGATGTGCACTTGAAAATCAAATATGAGCTGTTTGAGAGGAAAAGAAAATAGGCTTTAATAATGTTAAAGTCATCACAACTTATGTCAAGCTGACCTGTTTGGTTAGAACAGAAAGCCAAAGAGAATGTCGTTTTCTACTCTTAATTACTAGTCACTCTTCAGTTTGTATTGGAATTTGTTACTTTATTTTATTTAATGAAGCAATAGCCATTCTATGTATGATCAGAAGATTGTGTCTACATGTTAAAAATGTAAATTTATGAGAAGTCAAAACAGTGATGAGCTTTAATTTATATGTAGGCAGCAAATTAATAAAGAAAACAAAAAACTAGAACCAGTTTAGTAATTTTGCTTAACAGTGGCCTCACACTAACTCACAGTTAATATCAGAGAATTCTGGGACCCCATTTAAGATTATGCTGATTTAGCCTATTGACCAGTATTTTGAAATTCCCAGTATAACATGTCCGGACTGAGACTTGCTGTTCTATCTATCTGTTATTGTTTGTTATTGCCGGCAAATTAAAAGCAACCCAACAAAGAAAACCAGGAATAACGATATAAATCACTGTAAGGTCATAATTCTCCACTGCCGTGTAATCAAAGCATGCTCAGAAATTACTAGACTACAAAAGGACAACAATTTCAGTAAAACTGTTATTCATATTCATCAGAAACTATTCATCTGTGCTGTAGTTTATCAGGACAAGCTGGGTTGTGCAAATTTCTTAATTTCAGTGACTCAGATATTTGTAAAAACAATGGAAATTTGGGCACCTCTAAAAGTTGGAGTGTATTAATATATAGTCATCTGTGGAACAGGTGTAATTTTTCTTTAAAAACATGCTCCGGACAGCCTTTATCAGACCTACCAGGCCTCTTTTGTTCTCCAAAACTGTGTAACAGAGTGGAACTTGTGCTTACCGCTGAATGTGTGAAAACTTTTTTTTTCCCCTCTGGATCTCTGTGTGTGTGTGTGTGTGTGGATTTGCGGGGGGGGGGGGGGCTGTTGTCTGATTCCCCTAAAGGAGATTAATGAAAGGACTACAAACAGAGAAGGAGGGGACAGATGGAGGGATGAGAGAGAAAAGGCTGCAAGAGAGGGAGCCGAAGGGCTGAAGGGTTATAGCATTGGTAGGTGAGGGTGTGTGTGTGCGATTATATATGTGTGTGCTGCTTTGGGAGTCCTCTGTGAAGTCCATTCATGCCCATCTGAATGGAATTCTTTCTCCCTCACTCTCCCCGTCTGGTTTCCCTTTTTTTTTTTTTTAGGGGGGGGGGTTCGTCTTTTAAAATTTCTCATTCCCTCGCAGACGTACCCTTTTTCCATCATCTGGTAATTCTCTCTGTCTCTCCGTCTTTCTCTCTTTTATGCTTTCTATCCTTCTCTCGCACCACATTCCTCCTGTCTTGCCTGTCATGACCTTATGTCTGTGATGTCATGCAGGACAAAGGAGCCAAGTTTGGCTGGGATGTGAAACTGTGAGAGTCAGACGGTCAAAGAGAGCGGATGGGAAAGAGTTAAACACAGAGGGAAACCTGAAGATAAAATGTTAAATGTCACAAAAATGTCACCACAGTGAATGGAATGAGACAGATAAATGGCGTGTTTATTTGAATATTGAAAGTGGAAATACCCACAGTTTGAATCAGAATGTACCTGGTTGCGTACTGTGTCTGATTTTTAGGAATTCAGAAACACATGACTCAGTAGGGAGACACTTGAACAATCTCTAACTTTGATTTTTGGTCATTCTTTTATTTTTTTTAGCACATTTTGAACCGAGACTTCAAGTATGCGTTGCTTTTCTTCTCATTACTATTGCTTCCATAGCAGGGTGTCATGGGAGAGTAGCAGGAGGGGTTAGCTATGTAACTTCCCGTATTGACAATGACATAACTGCAATCAACACGTCATGTTCCCGTAACAAATTTGCCTGTGAATAAAAAAAATGCATTGAAACATCTCGAGGGGTCAATTTATCTAGAAATTGGAGGTCAGTTTCCTCTTTACCTCCTTTAGCTGCTTGTGTTGCCAGGCAGAACGTACTTGTTAGGTATTTGGGAGCTATCTTGAGCTTCTGGGAAATGAGTGACAGCGCTCTTTCTTCCTACGCCATGCTGGTATGCATGTTCTCACATACCAGTGTCGTCATTTGTGTGCACCCGTGGATGAATGAATGTGCAAAATAGCAAAGTTCCCAAGGTTGTCAAACTATTGGATGAATGAACCCTCATGCTGCAATTTCCAGGGAAGATGAAAGAAGTATAAACATGCTGATGATCTTTTCCTTCATGTGCACTTCAGCTAATGCCAAGGTAAGAAGTGATAAGAGTTATAACCTGTTGGGGAAAAAAAACAAAAGGGAGAGGAAAGCAAGAGTAGCCAGTGGGGGGGGGGGCAGCATCTAAAAACCAAAAAGAAAGAAATGGTCCTCACAGCGGAGTGCACAGTCTGTTTTACATTCTGATTAATGCATAGTCACAATTTGCCAACTTTATTTTACTGTATTTATATTTGACCACACACAAAAATATACAGATGCATGTGTGGAGTCTGACCCCTCTACAGGACCTGTCCATCAGACAGACATCCTGATGGATGAAGCTGTCAGCGCCTGTGTGTGTTGCTTATCAAGCAGTCAAATGACCCTGTCTGTAGACCACACACACACACACAGCATGAACTTACAAACACACTGAGACACACTGAGAAATGATACGATGAAGAGAGAAGAAACTGTAAAAGGAGATGAGGGAAATACTTTTTTTTTCTTTTTTGCTTTCTGAACTGACCACCTGCCAGGACTGTCAAAGAAACTCAATGATTCTGTTTCATGTTTATCAGAAATACAAGAACTGAGGCAGTGAAGCCTCTGGCCTGTTTAAGTGAAATGTGGGTTCACACCAGACCAACTCTCATGATTCAGTTTGAGTTTTTGTTTTAGTCAGCAAAAGCGATATACCTAGGCACCAAGAGCCTTCGGAAAAGAGAGAATATCTCATGCTCAAGTCTTCCTTCTTAAGTATAAAGCAGTGCAAGTGGTTACATTTTCAATGTCTCTGACAAATAAATCGGCTTCAAACATGTTTTGATTATTTTAAAAAAAAAACATGTATTTAAAAGTAATTAAAACCTTTATCCTCATTACGCAGATTTGAAATAGGCCCATGCCCATGCAACTGACATGTAGCTGGAAATGGCTGATGATGTTCTTTATATGCTAAAAATGGGTAATTTTAGTCCATTTCTAGGAGGTTCCTAAAATGATCCACGCTTTTGTGAGGTGTCATTGGTACAGTTCTAGTCTATCGCAAGTTGATTGCTAGGTAACATGATTACCTTTAGACCTGATACAGATAAGAACCTTCAGAGGCATAAGATGCACTGGTGTGCCAAATCTGGTTGCTCAAGTCCTGATGGTCTAGGAAGAGTTTGCAAACAAACAGAGAGACATACATTTTGTGTAGTAGTAAGATATGAAATATTTGTCCTGTTAGTCCCCCCACATAAAGGACTAACAGGACAAATATTTCACATCTTACTTTTATCTTATTTACCTCTGTCAGTTGTGCTTTTTCCATCCCTCAGATATATGATTATTTGGAGATTCAGTGCCTTGAAGTCTTTTCTGTTGGCCAAACGTTCCCCATTCCAGCAAAACATCATACTGTAACTAACTCTACCTGCTTTATTGTTGTGGTTAATGGGTGCAAAACATAACTATCTGCTTTATCATTAAACTAGAAAAACACTCCACCTCCTCTTGAAGTGTCAATTTTCCCAAAAGTAGCAGAAGAAAATATCCTTTGACCCATATATGAGATGATAAATAGCCCTTAAAGCTGCAGGTTTGTTGACTTTAAATTAACATGGCATACTTTAATCATAAAAATTAGGCGCCTGAGTAGTTAATATTTTGAATGTGTAATTGGCGACCTTGTGGGAAGGACACCGTTTCACTTTACTTCCAGTGAAGGGTGATGAATATAACCTGTACTATTAGCATCAAAGTTCAGCTGTATTCTCTTAAAAAGTAGAAACATAAATGCTTAATACTTTACATCCACTTGACTCTGTTTCCTCCTCAAGTGGCCATTAGTCTTTATGGCACTGTTCATAGATTAGACAGTGTGACCCCTTCAGGGCAAAATCTCAAGGTTTCACCACTTTTGTGTGTCCATGTTTACATCAGTCGTTTCCTGCCTTGATTTAATCACTGGCATGGCTATGTATCTCTGGGTTTGATTATACATTTATTCAAGGAGAACTACAGTGTCGCGACATCCAAACTACTTTCCAAAGCACCAAGCATACAGTATATCACCTATTTCTGTGCCCACTGCATTATTTATGTGGGGTTTAAAATGAACCATCATGAGTGATGCCCAGTGGAGATGGCATAGCTCTTTCCAATTTTCTAAGCAAGTGTTTCTGGGGAGAAGGGGAGTGAGACTCAGCATGCTCTCATCCTCACTTCTCTTTACTCTCAGGTAGTTGGCATGGGACTGTGTGCATTATTGTGTGTGTGTGTGTGTGTGTGTGTGTGTGTGTGTGTGTGCGCGTGTACTCTCATATGCATACCTGTATGGTTCACCCACTCAACAGTCATTCTGTTATCCTTGGGGGTCTATCTGTGCAAGGATTACACTGGCATCCCACTCTGGGTTTAAAACACAACCAAACACAGGTATACACACACACACGCACACACAAATAATCCTGTGCACAAACACACACATCGAATCACATTCCAAAGCATACCTGCTTATACACACACAAACACACACATGCACACCAGCTTGGCTTTGCTACGGCTCCTCTTTTCAATTTTCAGCTCAATTACATTCCACTGTTACTTAGTCTAAACCAAGATCCCTCTTTTCCCTCAGGACACACACACACACAAGCATGCATACTTATTTAACGGTTCTGCATCCCACTTAAGTCCAAGATTGCGTGGCCCCCTTAACTTTCACTGAAAGGAAGAATCATTTTGTACCGTGTAGACTTTTAAGAACTTTTTTCCCTGTGTTTGCTCAGTAGAAAGGAGGTTGTTCTGAGCTTGAAGTCATGGACTGTTGCCATGACACAGATACAGTCTCCCCACCCCCTAATGATGTAATGATGTCCCAGCCCCAAAATAGCAAAACAGCGCCAAATGCTGATGCTACCCCCACCGTGTTTCATTGTTTATTTGCTTGATTCCATTTCCACTCTTCTTATTCAGTGATTTCTCATAGTGAACACACTAGCAGGGCTTTTGGCAAGTCACAAAGATTTCTGCAAGTTTTAGTTGTTATGCTGTTTCAAGATTGATGTGGTCTTTATTTGTTGGCCTCTACTGGGGAGAATAACAACAGTCATAATTTTCCTTTATTTGTGTTCATTTTATTTTAACATGCGTACCAGAAACCCACTTGTAGCCTTTTTCTCTTCAGGCCTATTTCTATGGTCCTATATAAGTTCTTGTGATTACTCCCTAGTTTACATTTGCCATCTGCTCATGACAAAAGGAGACTCTTTCACTAATCAGAGTTTTAAGACGTGTTTAAAGTGTACAAAACTTCTACAGCCCCAAGTCCAGTCTTTGGGAGACCAAACTGAAAGTAGCTTTCAGAGAACATTAGCTCAGAGGTTTACATACTTTTGTCCAGCATGGATGGTAAAGGATTCATCATAAAAAAAATACATTTAAAAAAAAAAAAAAGACACTTAAGACACAAGTACAACTGTTTCTGCTTTCTTAGTCAGGTCAGATTATGTTCTGGCTTCGCTTTTCTTTCAAATCTAAACTGTGCTTCCTTTAAGGCCACAGTAACTGGCACTCTATAGACTCACTATAAGTAGCATATAATGAAAAAAAGGAACAGCAACACAATTACTCCAACACAGTAGAGGTACATATATGAGGGAATGAAACTGCTTGCTCATGGTAATCTGAATGCACAGTGTCACTGTTCAAAACCTGTTAAAAGTTTTGTTTTTCTTTCTTAAACAAAATTTGATTTTGTACTGATCACCCCCCCCCCCCCCCCCCAACACACACGCACACACACACACACACACACACACACACACACACACACACACACACACACACACACATTCGTACCTCCTGGTGTTAAAAGCATTGCAGGCGAGCGTACAAAAGGAACAAACAGCCATGTAATGTGGCGGTTCCCTCTCATTGACACTGGGCACTGGAATGCAACACCAGGGGGGTAGGAGACACGGTGTGTGTGTTTGTGTGAATGTGTGTGCCATCCTGTCAGATTGGCCTAATCATTAGCATTACTGAGAACTGACAGCAAGAGGAAGGAACAATAAGTGTCATTTATCCTCTTTCTTTTCTTCTGTCTTGCCTACTCACGCTCTTTCCTTTCTTTCTCTTTTTATTTGTATTTTTTTTCTCTGTTCCTTGCTTTTAATCTCTGACACCCCCACCCCCCATCCTCCACCCCCACCCCGCATGACTGCCTGTCTCCCTCTCTTGTCTGCCTGCCACATACTTAATTGTTTCCATAAAGAATCTAAATTTCTCAGCAAAAATAAAATAGAATAAAAGTGAAAATAAAATTAAGAATTCACATTAAGCATTGTTCGGCAGTACTGCTCCATTAAAAACAGCTTGGGTCTAATCACAGAATGTAATCATGGAATACCATCTCCAGTGTAGTTAAATAAAATCTCCAGCTATGATTTCCAAACTGCACACTGGCATCTGGCATCCCAAATACCAAGGTGGGAACAATCATCTTAAGCAATATCTGAATGCAAATATATGACTGAAACTCAGCACTCTTGTTGATGACAATGAATCATTTCTGTTTTTAGGATGTATAAGCAGATATAGTCAGGCAAACAAGCAGAATCGCTTGCATGGCAGGCAAATTAAAAAAAGAACCATTTACAAGAAAGAATTTCAGAAAGACCATTACTCTTCGGTTGGACTATTTGTAACTTGTGTGTTTGCGGCTCGTGACAGAAATCTTTTGACTTTAAATTGCCACAATTTGAAAAGAAAACACATGTTTTATGGAAAGGAAAAACGAATGTTCAATATTTTATGTTAGCATATACAGTCTCTGATCTCTTCTCAAACTTTTCCGTTTGGTAATATCACAAAATCCACTTGGAGATAAACAAAAATGGGGAAAGAAAATCAGCTCATTCTAACCCATCACTCTAATTCAGCAATGAGCTCAAAACTCAAGGCTTGTGTGTATATGTTTTCCTGCTGCTGACTCCAAACAGCACTCAGAGCAATGAGGATAGGTGTGATAAGAGCATCCTGTTGTGGTTGTGCTTTTGCCAAAATGCGGCTGAGGGAATGAGATCACTGCTTGTTTTTTCACTGAACCATGTAGACTGACTCTTGCTTGCTGTATTGCTTTAATTTATCCTTCCTCCCTGCTGGTTCATGCCTCCAGAACTGGAAAGTTTTGGACATTTTATCTCAAGGATAAAGCAACTGAATTTTATGATTATGATCTAGAGCAGGGGTCGGCAACCTGCGGCTCTTTAGTCCTTATAGTGCGGCTCCGCGCGGTTTGGGAAAATAAATTAGAAGTAATTAGCTGAAGTGTATTTTATTTATGTTAGTTCTTTTTTTTAACTTGTAATTCTAAATTGGAAGATTATTGTGATTTTGACATATAAAAATAAAATTATATTTTATTATTTTTTCATCGCTCAAAATAAGCGTCACACTTGCAGAAGCCGGTGTACCGGGCGAAACGCCGTGCATTTATCGAGACTTTCAACCCCAGGTAGGCCAGTTATGGATCTTCGGATCCACATTATGTCAGCAGCTGTTCTCCACCGTGAACTTTGTTAAAAACAAACACCGCTCACGCCTCACAGACGACAGCTTACAGTCCTGCATAAAGATGAAAGTGACTTGTACATCCCCGATTTGCAGACGCTGTGCGCAGAGGTTCAGGAGCAGAAGTCCCATTGTAAACATATCACGGCAGACCCGACGATGTTTGCGTGAACACGCTTTTCAGCATCTCTTTATTGACCACTTTTCACACACGGTTGCTGACGCATACAGCCGGCTGTAGCTTTTCAGCTCACAGCCTGACACATACCAACAACAGCATAGACGGCACAGACGTTAAGGCGGCGAGGCGTGATTGCGGGTGCCGCTCAGGTGCGTCCGCCTCCCCTGCAGCGGCGTTGCAGACCACGCCCCGCCACACACATTAACCTGGTAAAATACATATTTAGGCAGAATTTTGCAAATATCTATTTTTCATTTTTCAGCAGCATAGTGCTTTTTTTCGAATTATTTTTAAAAGTCAAGTCAAGGCTCCAAAAGCCCAAAGGCGACATAAGGGTGGCGGCTCACAACAGTTTTTGTTTTGCGTGGAAACCCGGTCCAAATGGCTCTTTGGGTCTTAAAGGTTGCAGACTCCTGATCTAGAGTCACTGGCAAAGGACATGTTAGAATACTCCACACTGTCATTTCCTTTCTATGCTTTGACAAGTAATATATCACACTTGTGATGCACAGTGACCAGTTCTGAGCTGAAGTGGATTTAATAACTGTTACGGGGAAAGGTCACATCGAATTTTGACATCTGCACATAATCCAAGTTGAAATATATCCCTTTAGACAGCTTGTGCAATTCAGATTTGTTATGTATTGCCTATGTTATTATAATTGGTAGCATTTTGTTTCTTCACATTAGCTTTGTGCATGTTTTTTGTCATAGGCAACATTTTCAAAATTTCTTTCAAAAAGGTCATTTAATTTGTTTTCCAGCAGCAGAATTGATGAAAAATTCAATATAATCATTTAGTCATAATATGGTTACCACTGAATGATCTCAACCAATGCCTTTTGGCCAGTGTGATACATTTTTATCTACCAGAACCTTCAGATCCACGTTGAATCCACCTGAATGATCCAGTGCGCAATTTTAAATCTTTATTTATTCCTTGTTTCCTTTTTCAATGCATGCTGTCTTTACCTCAGCAGAATAACATGTTACGGGCACCCTTTCACATTTACTAACTGACTCATACAGTACTGAGAAAACACAGACAGTATTCATTTCTTTTTTGAAGTTTTGCAGGCACTTATACTCTTGCTGACATTGCCAAGAGCTGAAATCTTCCAGCTTGGCTGACAGGGAGCCTGGGTTAGATCGGCTTGTGCACAGCTGGTGTTAGGAGGACCTGATTGAAACCATGTAGCTTAAAGTCTCTGAGCAAACATTCCATTAGAATAGCATTACGGTATTAGTATGAATCACTGTTATTCTGCAGTAGCCCCAACATGTGGCTGCGTAAAATGCTCTATCTCTTGTTAGTTCTATGGGTGTATACGGTGTGTGCATTCGAGCCTCCTATTTTTGCTTTAAGGTACTCGCAGTTCGTGCAGCTGCCTGTTTGACCTTTCTCAACTAGTTTATGTGTGTATCTAAAGGTTTCTCGCTGTGCAGAATGAGTCTTTGTGCCTCCATAGTAACGTGACACCTTTCATAACTCTATAAAGAAAACGCGCTTTATGTAAAAAGACAGCACAGTGTGCTCCCGCACGAAGCTCCTGGCAGAATTAACAATGATGGCCCCGAGCTTTACAGGCCAGATACTTTTGATTTCTCTTCGTCTCCCTGCCTGTCTCGCTGTGTATCTGTCTGTCTGTCTAGCTTTGAAACTGACAGCTAAATTTAAAGGGAGTCAGCTGTTTCGATTCAGACATCAGCGATTCGGGTGTTACCTGCCTCTCTCATGGCTCGCTCTGGGAGTGATGGCAGTTAGCTGTTTGCGTGTTTGGCAGACTGACACCTCTGATTGGTCAATCCCAGGTTGTCACTCATTACACCATCATGGACACATCAGCTAAGAGGCAATTGTCGCTGCAGTGACAGGACCTCGGGCTATTATTGCTGCAGTGACACAGAGCTTTACCTCTTAGCGAGTCTGGAGACATCTCAACTCAAGTGCTTTACAGCACTCAAATTTTAGCTTTGCACAGTAAAAGGCTACCTGCAAGTAAGACCCTACAGTGAAACTATCCGAGTGGTCGATAAGACTAGAAAAGCGCAATATAAATGCAGTCCATTTACGTACTGCTTACTGGAGACAGGATTTTGCACTGATGGAATGGCAATTTCTAGCTTCATTTCTAGCATGATGTCATCCTTTCTCTTTCAGTGGCCAACCATCCATGTAGCGTTCTCTTACTTTGTTTGAGTTAAGCTATTCAAAGGGCTGCTAACATTATTATTTAATTAGCATGAACAAAAAATCCCAACATACATAGCAGGTTCATAATTTATATTAAAGTACAGAAAAGAGCTACAAAGAAAGTGTTAGGAATGACACTGATCAAATAGCGTACACACATGGGCAGAACTGCAGAAAATAAGAAATATCCCTTCCATTTCCCACTTGAAACAGAAAAATTATCATTGCAATGCCTAAATTTGTGTCACCCTGTCATACGTACAATTTGACATGCTGCTGGGCTCAGTCCCCTGCTAACCAAATTGTTTGTTGTGTTGCCCTGGCAAAAACAATCTATAAGCAGATCTGCTCAGAGGCATTCAGTCACTAGAATAAAAGGATGAATTTCTTCTTGGTTAAGTGTGAGGGAAAATAAATGCCCACATATGTTTTTTTTTTACTGCTTTTGTTTTGTTTCATTTGTCCTTGTAGTGCCAGACCTTTGCTGTTGAAGTTGTGCACAAGCTGGAAAGGAACTAAAAAAAAAAGTAAAAGTTTAAAAAAGGTCCAGGCATGTGAGACTATGGCTTGAAAAGTTGAATTCCAAGTTTTACTAAGAAGATTACTTTTAAATGAACAAATCACTCATGAATGGCACCGTGCTGTTTCCCCCAACTTTCCTGGCAATCTCCACTGCACTTTCAAAATAAATAATAATGAAATATGGCCAGAATGAAGTAGCATGAAAGGAATCCGCAGCCTCTCATAAGCTTCTGTATTTAAGGCTGCTGGTTTGCGCAGAGTTCTGAGGAAAGTCAAGAACACTCAGTGGACCAAGTCATGTACAAGTTAAAAAAAATCACATATTGTGGAGTAAGTGAATGCATTTGTGCACTGTTACTTATTATTACTTGTTTTTTGTTGGCAGGTGTGAAACCCGCCTTGTCTTGTCTTCTTGTAGATACAGTAGATAGTGAGATGTTGTTTTCAGGCGTGAATCTTCTTGTTATTCCTGAGCTTTGAGCAAGATTTGTGATGTCAGTTGGTTAAGTACATGTGTGTGTGCTTTAGTGGGGGTGAGAGACTGGCTGCAGGGTAATTTAAGTGTCCAGATATAATGGTTGTCTTCCTGTGTCTGACCTTGAGAGCTACAGAGGTCAGTGCAACCCTTTCACCACCTCCATGCCTTTTTTTCTGTCCTATTTAAAAGATAAATCTAGGTTACTACAGCTTATATATCATGGTTAGATAGCTGTTTCAGTTTTTTTTATAATAACTTTGTTATCAGAGCTTATTAGTGATGGATAAGTATGACAGAATCTTATTATAAAGAGCAAAAATACATTATTTCAAATAATAACCTGTTTGCATTACCTAGTTTCTCTGCCTTTCTCTCTCTCCCTCCTCGTCCCTTATCAACTCCTGATGCTCTCATAAGGTATCCATCCTCTTTTCATTCATTCATCTCTCACACACGGCTGTTTCCAATTGGCTCACAGACATTCCTGGAATGCCAAGGCATCATTGTGTTGTGCAGTGTGTGTGTCTATGTGTGCGCTTGCACACCCACTGCCCCTCTATTCACTCGCTCATGTTAAGAAACAGCTCTAAACCAGGAGACTGCTGAGAGACAGAGAGTGGTTGGTAGGATGAGAATAAAGATGGATACAGGAGGAAAGTAGAAAAGAAGCAAGAAACAGAAAAGAGAGCTGAGTGTGCACTGCTGAATGTTGTTGATGCAATACCATAAATGATAGAAACGTGGTTCCACGTTCCAGTGTGGTGGGTCGATCTCTGATTCCTCCAGTCTGCAAGCCAAAGTGTGGGCACAGATAAAAACAAAAGCATGAATGCGTGTGTAATTGGGTGAATGGGACTTGTAGTAAGAAAGCACTTTGAACCCTTATACAGTATAAGTGACAATCCATTTACCATTTACTTTTAAAACATCAACCGAGTGGAGATTATAAACAGTCAGCGTCAGCAGTAGCAAGCAAACCTTCGGCAATCACGCTGCAGTTTCCTCAGAAATGTTTCAAATCTAGAAGATGCACAAAAAGGCACAAAAATGCGTACATATAGTCTTTAAAAAAAGTTGGACGTGCTTTTTAAAAATGCGCTTATCATAACTTCAGACACACAAACTTTTAGTGGTATACAGAAGCGCACAACACGCAAGCACAATATGAATGACATTTTTAGTACTCCTGCACTGTTTTGATTATGTATATATAAAATTGCATATTCTCATTACGGACACACACACGGCACACAAGCGCATGCACACTCGTGTGTCCGCGTACACTTTATCATAGCTTTGGAGTGGCAGTTAAAAATATTACACCACAATTACATTACCGTTAGCCAAGACAGCTGGTCTGGACAAAAAGGCACCACAGCGTCTCTACGACTTTGTTCTACAGTTTTATTTACATTCCTTTTTCTCCCATGACACATGACTAAGCTAATCTAAAATGCAGTGAGCCTGGCATTGGCAGGCTGACTCAAGCAGAGACCAAAGCCATCTGCCTAAACAAGTTATGCCATTCAGACCGGTACAGACTCCAAGAGAATATACTTCTTTCCAACAGGATTTCTAAAAATGTAATTTTTACACTAAAAGAGAATTTAGACAGTTGGAGGGATAGGTAGTCGAATAGTTGGATTTGTTTGCTATTGTAACAACACTGGTTTGTAGTTTGTCAAATTGATTCCAGGAAAGCAAAAATAGAATCAGGGAAGGTTGATAAAGTTGCAATTTTGTGTTTTTGTCAGGCCTATAAACTGCCGTGTTTATTGCAAAGCGAATGGATGGAGAAATTGGAGCAAGGGAAGAAAATGCATTCATTTTGGTTGTCATAGTCAGAGAATTCACTCCAAACACATACACACACTGCACAAAATGAAATGAATGTGGATGCATATGAACACAAACACAAAGCAACAGGGAGGCTACCAACACAACCAAATAGCATTTACTACAGTGTCTGCAGCCTAGCAACCAGGCAACTGGATGTCATTGTCCCTCATCACATTTCTGTGTTTGTGTGAGTGCTCCTGTGACAAAGATCCTCTTTTGCAAGATCTTGAATTTTTGTGTGACAGGTTTAGAATAGTGGCAGAGAAGAAGAGAGAATATGGGGAGAGAGAAAGAGCTGCAGTGTTTTTTGGCTGCTTATCAATGAAATGAACAAGCTGCTGCCCCCCAACCCCCCAACAAAAATTGATCAAATTCCTGACTGACACCATCTCACTGTAACTTTAGCTGGTAATTCAGTTCAATCGAAATAGAAGCTCTATACTCTTTGGTACTTTGGTTCACAGTTTTAAGTACATTGTTTTAGTTAATAACTCATGAAGTTACCTTTCAAGAATAAATCTGTATGCATTTCTGCAACTTATTTCCATTAAAAAGTAACCCTACTACTTGAGTATGCACACATGTGGTTTGTGGTTCGTGAGGCTAACAAAAAGCACCTTCAGAATCACGTTTGATTTAGCAATTCAAACCAGATGATGAAAAGGCAGTAATTCAAATACCGTTTATTCATGAGCGGTGTACTGTGTGCCATTAGCTCAGGTGCTATGTCACAGAGACACACACACACACACACAAATGACCGGCTGCTCAATGTAATTTTAATTTCAATTATTGTTTTATTTGCTTTAATATTTATGCTGCCTTTGTTCTACAGGTGTGTGATCTCTTGTTCTTTTAACTCTACTTTAATGAGATTCATCGCAAGCTTTTGATGTTGTAATATTATTGGAGAAACTGTGCAGCAGTTCTTTGTCAGTGCGCATGCTTATGTGTTGTTTGTGCTTTTTGTTGTTGTTTTTGTTTTGTTTTAAGGGCACATTAGTATAATATGATGAAAGAATGCTGTCTTGTGTCATCTCCTCTACATTTCCCTTTATCTTTTGAGATGTTTCCTCTTTACTTCCACTCATGCCAGTCCATTTGTTCCCTCTTTCTTCCTTCCTCCTCATTTCTCCACTTTTCTATTACAGACCCCTGACCTCAGTTTTTAATTACATTTTAACAGTCTTCGAGAAATCACATATTAATTATTAGCTTAATAACATACATCTCAATGAACTACAAATTAAAATTAGAGCAGTTTACACAAATTGGGCAGTTTACATATAAAATGTGTATAAATGTAAGAAAGAGATGGGAGAAACTCCCTTAACCTCCTAGGACCTGGCATCCACATATGTGGACGTCACATTTTGGGTTATTTAGACCAAAATACTCAATTTTGCTCTACAAGGGCCTGATATCCACTTACGAGGACATTATACTGCTAGTGTTCTATCAAAATTTCAAACAAGTATCCTCATATGTGGCTCTTATTTTTCTTAAAAACAAAAATAAGGTAAAAAAAATAAATTGGTAATTCTTTGTTTTTACATATCAGGCCCCAATATGTCCAAATATCAAAGAGAAATTAAAAATGCATGTCGTGGAAGAGTTCGGGTCTTAGGAGGTTAAACCTGTTGATATGTTGATGTTGATAGACTGCGCAACTTCCTTGTTTTTAAACTGAGTTGTCAGAGTATCTTAGTAAGGCTAAGGGTGGGATAGATGTTTATCTTCCATGAGTCGACCAATATATTGCTTTTTCAAAAATCACCAAATATCAAATAATAGTATCAGTCCCAAAAATTCTATATTGGCTAGGCTCTATTTGAAATCAAACTGATTTGGAGTTAGTTATATTGGACAGAGGTTAATCACTGTATCCACATTAGTCCATTTTTGTCTGTGTTTATTGTTATAACTGTGTTATCTGTCTCCACACACACATAAACCGTAGATTTGAAAAATTGTTTAGTATCAATGGTAAAGGGGTTAGCACTGTCACCTTACAGCAAGAAGGTCCTGGGTTTGAATCCATTGGGTCCATAGTGTCTATGTCAGCCGTGGAACAGACTGGAAACCTATCCAGAGTGTACCCCACTTCTCACCCTATGATAGCTGGATTTGCTCCCAGCGATCGTGGATGGGTAGATGGAGAGAGAGAGATTTCTCGCTCCTGATAAGCCATACATCAGCCCCCTTTGAAGAACCCTGCAGTAGAAGCTGCCCTTTCAAGGTGTTTCAGTGGTAGTTTGACTGACACTACTCACATCTGGGAAAATGAACTAAATTAAAGGCGCAAACACTCCAGAGCTCAAACAAACCACTACAAACACGGCTGGCATGAGCACACACACCTATGCTCATCTTCTTTACACCTGATATCTCTCGCCAATCCGCACAATTTTTGTCTTTCAACTTTCCTCTTGCTGCTTCTCTTTCCTCTAACAGACTAATCTTTAGCTGCTCTGTCTGAGCTTTTCCAACTTTGTAAAAAACCCTTTTGACTAATTATGGATGATTCCAGGAGAATGACAGCAGCCTCAGTTCTGTGTGTGTGTGTGTGTGTGTGTGTGTGTGTGTGTGTGTGTGTGTGTGTGTGTGTGTGTGTGGGTCTGTACTGATAATAGTGTGTGGCGATGTCTGTGTTTAACATTGTGTTTTCACGACTTTGACTGAAACTCTCAGATGAGAAGCCAATTGATTGAGATGGCCCCAATTAGTCTCCACGATTAATTGAGTGCGATTGGATGTCGTCCATGGCACCTCATCATTAGACGTTATTGACGGTCTAATTAGTTGCCTTGGTGACCGTTTAAACACAGTTGATTGTGTGTGACAGTGAAACGACCCCACCGCAGCCAATCATGCATACCTCTTGCTTGTGGGTGTGTGAGAGTATGCGTGTTTGACCGTATACACCTTTAGGGAGGTGTTCCAAGAAATTTACAAGGATGTTGCAGGAAAAAACAACAACAAGATGCTGCTAGATTATGCTTAATATTATTTTTGTTATTATTATATCCACCAAGCCATAATAAGTGTGCATCCAGAGAGAGAAAGTGCTGAGATAGGAAGAAAAAAATATTTTTGGTTCTGAAACTGTGGCCGCAGATTAATTAGATCCACTCAGTAATTATAAGTGGTGACTGGAACATTAAGAAACTGTGGATAAATCACACAAGCAAAAGTGGTACTCACATCTGATAGAGTAAGTCACTTTGCATCTTTTTTTCAGACCCAGGGAACGTTTGCCACTGATGAGATATTTGGCATTTCCATTTATTTAATCAAAAATGTAACGATTATTATAAATCACTTCAAAGAGTGATCTCAATTTAAATAGGCTATCTAGCACTGTGCAAAAGTTTCAGACATTTTTGATTTTTTGACTTTTTGCTGTAGGAATACTTATGACTGATCCCAAATTCACTCTGTAGCATGATGCAATTAACCCAGACGCACAACCAGGGTCCTAAATAACCATTTTCAGCAAAGACGAGAACAGTCAATCCTGAGATGATGTGAGTCCCACAGAGCTTAAGTGTATCCCGGAGAATAAGGGCTGCTTTGAAGTCAGGCCAGTCATACTGGAAATTTAAATGTAGATTTTATTTAATAACAACAAGGACTGGATAATTCACTTTAAATATACTATGGTTTCAGTAACTCTAGGTAGTGTTGAAAATATACATTTAATTACATTGAATTGAAGTAAAATAATCATTAAAATAAAATAGAATTCATTTTGATTCTAAATTGGAATATAACCTAGTGTTTATTACCACTGTACTGACATTTTAAATTAGAATTACACCACCCCTGCATAAATCATCCCAATAACTACTTTCCCGAAGTCATTTGAGTTGTCTCTATCTAAATCTTATCAAGATGCTGCTGTTTGAAATATTCACTTTCTTCTCACATTGGTCAAAACAACAGACAGACAGACAGACAGATTAAAGTTTTTTTGTCATTATGTCTTCACATAACAAAATACTGTGCATTAGCACTCAGAGTAGAACAGAGAGTTTAAAAACACAGACAAACACACAATAAATAAAAAACAAAAAAGGGAAATAGAGTGTACAATAGGATATGCAATAAGCAAACAATTTAAGAAGCAGTATTGTATTAAGTGTTGTAAAGTGCAGTTGTCTGGAGCATGTCCTCAGCCCTAGATATATAGCTAGATACACACACACAAACACACACACCCCACAGTAATCTGAATAATTGATGAGTACCTTCTAGTGTGTAATTATAAGCCATAATTTAGATCAACATCAGCTAACTGAAAGCAAAAGGAGGATGATTAGGTGAAAGGAAAAGACACAAAAGAACTTCACAAGGGGGGAAATAATGAAACTCACCAAGATTGGTTTTAGCAGTGGAGCTGTGTCCATGCGCTATATTCGCTATAACAAAGGTAAAATGTTGAAAAGTTGTGTGGAGAGAGAGGGAGTGGCAGACGAGTACATGGTTGGCTAACCGTGAAAAAGAACCCTAATCTCAGAGGAGGTTAGAGCTGGTGTAACATCACGTTTTCTTGCCAAACTTTTTTATTCTTCTTGTGCTCTACCACTTCAATATCCTCTGTGTCTCCACAGCATAAACACCGGCACCCCAACGCCAATCCCCCAAACACTGCAACCCTTTCTCCTTTGTTTTTTCATCATTTCCTTTACTCTATAAACAGAATTCAGACAAATAAGAAAACAAATCACCACAAATTATTTATTTCCTTCTTTTCTTTATTTTAATTTCTTTTTTTGATTCTCTCAGCCACAACGGCAAACAGCACTGATATAGAGAAGAAATGAAAACATCACTTTTAATTTTGCCTGAGATTAACTTTATAGAAAAGTCATACTCTAAAATTTCCATGATTTTAATTAAACTTTCATTAAATTTTAATTAGTCTTATTAAATATTTAAATATAGTACGCAACAACAACAAAATTAATTACGTTTTCAAAAAACTTGGCAGAACCATGTCTTAATTTTAACTGAGTAGCAGCCTTTTCAATTAAACATTTGATGGAAACTGAATTATGCAGTGTGGTAATGTGTAAGGCACTGTTGCCTTGCCTTTGAATATTGCAATGTGCATTCATCTGATTGTGATCCCTCCTCTTGATATGCTTCTTTTCATGTCTGCCTCAGTTGTATACATGTAGATATTCATTAACCATCTTCCCCTCCCTTTTCTTCTCATTATTCTCTCTATAGTTCCCCCTCTGGAGCCTACTATCACTTGTAGGTCCAACACCTACCCTCAAGGTTTTTACTGCAGCTGGCACCAGCAGCATTCAACGTACATCAACACTACATTTGATGTGGAAGTACAGTAAGTGCATTTTATGCATATACAGATGTTTCAGGATGAAACCTGTGGATTTCTGAAGATTATTTCCTGTTATTTTTGCCATTATAATAATAAAACAGTAAGAGTGATACAATCATTTTGGTTCATATCTTAGTCCAACATGGCAAACAAACAAGTCTCGGTTGCCTAGACGAGTTTTAGCATTTTAGAAGTGGGTCTCTGTCAAGTTCTCTTTGAGACTCCCAGAGTCCCACAGCCAACACCATGGCAGGTGCTTTCATTGAAGGTGTAACACTAATATTATTCTCTTTGAATAAAGATGAGGAATGGGCCATAGCTAAAGATTAATTAATAGCAAGCCCATGTCTTTAGTGTTCAGTGTTTGTGTTAAGTATCTGTATCATTCAGTCTTTAGTCTACAACAGTTTTTGCCTTTAAGCAGAAAACCTGCAACAGCTGTTCCTTTTTTCACTGTTCTCTCACCTTTTTCTCTTCAGACATAACCAGCGTTCACTCGAGGTGAAGAAAGATTTGTTCCACAAGAACCGCTGCCATGTACGCTTCCCAGAGGTTTTCTCCAGCTTCCCCTACAAAGTTAATGTAACAGCCATCAATGCTTTGGGGAAAGCTTCTGCCACTAAAACTTTTGAAGAGTCCACTATAGGTAAAACATGCTCTGTGTTATGCTTTGTGGTTTCTGTTACATTCTCTTTTCCTGTTCCTTCACTCCGTTGCATCTTAAAGCACTCATGAAGTTGCGTGTGTTGACCAAATGTGACTCGAAATGAATTACAGGCTTTTTGCAGAAGCTACACAGAAAGGAAACAGTTGTGCTTTCTTATTAAGTTTTGCTCACAATTAGAGGGTTCCATTAAGCCCTGAATTCAAAGAGTTTAAATGAAACCCACACTGACATTTTGAAAATCTTACAAGTATTTGCTCCTAAACCGTTCCGCTCGCAACAAATTACCACTTTTTCATTAAAATCGTTATCCGCACATAGTTCAGGGACAAATGTAAAATGTTTTTCCCACAAAGATTGACGGGTATTTGGCAAAGGAAAAAACTAAAATGCCGAGTGTCAAGGCATCTCTTTGTGTGTGCCAACCGCCGAGCAATGTTAATGCATTTGTTTGCTCACAGATGACTGATTTCATTCATTTCTGGTTCCCTTTGGAGATTTGTTGCACACACAGCAATGCTTGGTGCCAGGAAGACATAGAAAATTGAAAATGCAATGGCCAAATAAATGTCACCCAGCTGATAGCAGAAGTGTACAGTTTTGTTTGGGGTTTTTTTGTTTGTTTTTTTAACCCACAGCATAGTCCATTAGCGAGAAACCCACTGACTGTGCATCCGTGCCATTACCAAAAGCAGCAGATAATAAACAATCGACCTCTGAACCTTTTCTGCAGCAAACAGTATTTAATTGAGGTTTGGACAGGATGTGATGGTCACAAATCAATGGTCTGGTTTCTCACTTTCCCTCAGCCAAAACACCAGCTGCCATATCAGCACATTTCTGATCTAAAAAAAAAACAAAAGAAGCCATAAATGTGCTTCAAGGTTGATTTTTTTTTTTTACTTTCAATTAATTAATTCATTATGTGGCGAGTAATTTCAAAATTAACTTTGAATTGTGAAGTTTTTCATCAGTTACTCTACCAAAGGCCACATAATAACAGCAGTACTCTTGAAATTCACAAGCAACTCTGACTGGAAAGCAGTGAAGAGGAGAAATTCATTTTAAAGAAGGAATGAGGAGTACTTTGATAGATAAGGGAACTGCTGCCAGCAGTCCTCAGCTCTATTGCATTGCTTAGGGTGATATGGGTGTGCATGGTGCATAAACACACACAGACACCAATGGGGCTGTGAGCGATTGTGCGGAGTGTCGGTTGAGAGGGTTAGGTATTGAAAATGAGAGACAGAGAGAGAGA
This sequence comes from Copadichromis virginalis, assembly GCF_057382275.1. Taxonomy (NCBI): domain Eukaryota; kingdom Metazoa; phylum Chordata; class Actinopteri; order Cichliformes; family Cichlidae; genus Copadichromis; species Copadichromis virginalis. The sequence goes on along the minus strand of NC_140624.1, from coordinate 38,836,546 downwards.
GGAAAGAAAGAAAGTCTGTGTGTGTGTGTTGTTCGTGTGCGAGTGTGTGTGTGTGTGTGTGTGTGTGTGTGTGTGTGTGTGTGTGTGTGTGTGTGTGTGTGTGTGTGTGTGTACACATAAGTAACCAAATGAGGCAGTGACATGCTCTGCCAAGCCCCGGACACAGGACTCATGAAAATGCTAATGGTAGCCGGATTAGTGCTTTGGCTGAGGAAATATCCCTCAACTATCGGTAATAGCAAAATACCCCACTGCAAAATACCATTTAATTCTTCCTTCTCTTCATTTCCTGAAAAGTGTAACTTTGCATTTCTTTCCCACCTTTATTTCCTCCTGTTTTAATTCCTTCCTTCCTGTTATCGCTCCCTCTCTTTTGCTATTATCAAACAATCATTTTATTTCACTTTTTTTCTGCATTTTTCGTCCATGCTTCTGGTTGTTTTATTTTTTTTAAGCCTTAAAACATACTTAGTTGCTTACAGCTACATATAGCTAGGTGTTACATACTCTGGTCTGAATAAAGTAAAGTTTGCTTCTTTTGAACTGTAGATCTACACGCAATCACTCGCTTTTCCTCCTGGATAACTGATACAGCTGTCACTGATCCCAAAGAGAAGCGGTGGCTACAGAAACTTTCTGTCACTGACTCTAGAAAACAAGCCCAAACCTTTGCAAAGTTGCAAAGTTTGCAAAGTTGCTAGTTGAAAGGCCAAAACTTCTAACAAAGTATGTTTTGAAACTTAGCCCTCCTGTCTCTCCTCACCTCATCTGTTCTTCGTTCCTGCATTGTTAAAAGTCTTTCTTATGCCATTCTATGATGTAAGTCACATTCATTTTCAGGGACAACGAGGCAGATCGTAAATAAATAAAACAATTTCATGCTTCCTGGTTCACTTCTGAATTCTGAGCGGGAGTAAGACGGTTCTCAACTGTCCTTGTTCATCCGACCAAAGCTGGGGCGGAATTAGATGAGATGAGATGTGTGTGCTTGCGTGTGTGTCCCTACATGTGCGTGCTGTGGGTGAAGTTACAAAGAGAACCCTCAAGGAAGCTCCACACTCATCAAATGATAACTTAAAGCTTTCTAGTGCCAAGATGATCAAACGCTAACTGATCTTGCCGAGCTTTAAAGGCTTCTACAGTTAAAGTATTTTCACTTACAACAAAGAGCTTTTTTTTGCTGGCAGTTCTGACAGCAGCCCACCTGAGCACCCGCTGTCATTCAGCTTTACTACATTACTCATCCAATGAGATGAAAGACAATATGTTGTAACCTAATTCCACCAGGTCAGAGTAGCTGCAGTAACTGAAATCATTGAAATTATTTGTTACTTGTGTCATGCTTTGAATTGTTTCTTAGAAGAGAGGTCTTCATTCGGGTGTATTAACTTGGGATAGTCTGTGGGGGCTACAATAGTCAGCCAGAAGTAACCAGTCAAAGTATATTTTTAATGTGTCTCTGCTGTTTCACCAAATGCTGAAGGTGCTCTTTCGGCCTGAGCTCTAGTGACTTATTTTAAAGTTCAATAAATCAGTTTGAGATGCAGTCATGAAAGGATGGTTATCAAAAATACTCAGCAAAGTAATCCTCACACTATTACACCTGGAGGCAGCATGGATACCTGTTTTCATGTTTATACCAAATTATGAGCCTACCGTCAGGATTCAGCAACAGAGATCGAGTCTCATCAGACCGGGATTTTTACTTTTTTTCCCAATCTTCTGTTTTCCAGTTTTGTAGACTCAGTTTCCTGTTCTTAGCTGACAGGAGTGGCATCCCCTTCAGGGTCTGACACATTGTACGTTCAGAGAAACCCTTCTGTTTCCTTGGTTGTAACAAGTGGTTATTTCATTTACTGTTTCCTTCGAACTAGTCTGGCTGTTTTCCTCAGACATCAACAAGACATTTTTGCCCAGAGAACTGTTGGACACTGGCTATTTTCTGTTTTTTGGACCATTGTCTGTAAACCCTACAGATGGTTGTGTGGGAAAATCCCAGTAGATCAGCAGTTTCAGAAATACTGGACCATCTGGTACCAACAACCATGCCATGTTCAAAATTATTCTTTACCTCAAAGCTGCGAAGAAGAATTTTAGAATTTTGTAAAATTCCTCTTGGAAGAAAAAAAAAAAGATACCAGCTTTAGTAATAAGATCTCGCATTGTATAACTTAAAAAAATAACACAAAATGAAACTTCAAACTTTGTGTAACTTAAACAAATTAAAACCACAGTCGTGCAAAGATTAGTCCTTAAATTTAGCCAACAGAATTGCTTGTGCTTTGGCTTTTGACTCTCTTTCGCGCGTGCAATCTGTCCATTCACAAATTCAAAAACAGGCTACTTTCAGAAACGAGATTTTGATTTGGGACTTCATTACAAAAACTCTCAACTGTCATTACACCTTAGACAAGATTCAATGATCAATGTGCAAGATAACACTGCAGATCAATTTTCCTATTTGTGCAAGTGCACTGCTAGACGATGTCATCCAGCACATCAGTGAATTGATGTCCAGATTTTGTTCTTTCTGAAAAGCCTATTTATTTGAAGAAAAAAAACAGGCTACACCATTAGGTAGAGGGAATAGACACATGGCAGTCGTGTTAGAAACAGTAAATCAGAGCATTTCAGAGAAAACGAAAAATACATGCATGTATAAATAAATGCACAGCACTCTTTTGCAGAATTTACCCTTTTTATGTTTAAAGAGACCACATGTTGAAGCTATATATCAGATACATTTTCCACCATTTTTAAAAGAAAAAAATTAGTTTGTCTCTCGTCTGTGAAAGATTAGATTTTTATGTTACAGTACATCGACAAAGGGGAAAATAAGGGACTGCAGTTACTGTGCAATATGAGACTGAGGATAGAGGGCCAGTAATCTGGACACAAATGAAAGAACAAAGCTAAAGCTGGAATGACAGGCGTTTTTAGGCCAGGCAAGAACATATCGAACAACGGGATGTCAAAAAAATTGAAACCCTGTGATCACATTTTTTGTCTTTCTTTTTGTTTATGTTTCTATAGCTTGTTAAATCACATGGTTGATTTTATCTTCAAACTAATTCTGGGCATATAGCTGACAATATTTTTTTCCTGGTATTTGCATTGCACAAATTTAAATCTGCATTTGCATCGGTCAGTAATGTCCAAACACTTCTTGTCTCGGTAAATTTCACACCCTTCTTTTAAGTGTAAATCCTCTCTTTCTTTTATCTCTCATATAAAAAAAGCACTCCTTTGTCACGCCCCAGCTGCTATCGCAGAGGTCATCAAGTGAAGGATGTGTTCATTACTCATGCAACACAAAGCTACTAGTATATGTTTCAGGTGTTTAAAAACCTAAGGGACGCCCCACCCAGACATATTTCTCGCTGTTTTGTTCTGTGCTTGCACATGTTTTTCCTCTGTTAGGTGCTGTTGAACAAAGAAAATTTATTCTCTCTGGTCTCTGCTGGCTTTACATTGCTCTTGCTCTGCCAGCATGCAATTTTCTTTTTCTTTTCTTTGTGTGCTTCCCTAGTTTTTTCGGGATTTTTAAAATTTACTTGAAAGTCAAAAAGAGATTGTTAACATCTCTTTCTCGAGTGAGAAAGCAGTCTTGTTTGTATGTGCCAACAGCCATCTTTCGTATTTTCAATCATTAATTATGTGCTGCCTGTTTATGAGTCTTCATAAGTATGCATTACCTTTTTATCCACATTGCTTTCATCCACTGCTGCCATCAGTATGTTATCAGACATTGAGATTATTACTGTGGTTTTCCATTTGCTTGTGTAATGCTATGTTTGCATCTAGATGGGAAAGGGTTTCATGTAGCTTAAGTGGCAGGCCGGTGTGTTCCCTTGTGGGAGTGATCTAACAAAGACTGGGTCATTCAATATCATCTGAAAAGCTTTCAATTGAATTCTCTCAATCTCTCTGTCTTGGTGTGTTCCTCAGTGGACAGGTATTCAGACACACATGCCTTTTCATTGGGGAGTGATGGCTTCTCATCTTCTGTCTTGCCACAGATACCTCAGACACTTTTTTCAGCTAAAGCTTTTTATTTCAGTTCAGCCTTATTTAAAGTCTTTCTTGCATTAGAATACATTGCGACCTTAAGCATGTACTAATAATAATGGTAGTAGCAATATTAAATAGATCCCTTCTATCATGTCAAGACTTGCAAGATATAATAAAAAAATAATAAAAATTCTAAATCATGTTTCAGAGGCTGGACGATCCTAAATAGTGAATGTATTCTGTCTTCAATTCAACAGGTGCTTCTGTTACACCACCCCTGCCTGTCTTTTCCCCTTCCTGCATGTTTCAAAGCTCTCACTTTTCATTGCAAGTTTTTATTTGTGCAGATATTTGCTGGACAAATAGTGTTGCAGGTCTTTGGTGAAAGTTCATATTTGTTGTTCTCTAAATTGACATTTCACCAATTAACCTTGAGAGTGCAGCCAATTGCTGCTGACCACTGCTAGACTTGAAACTATGAAAATTGTTGTTATTCTTCTAAAGTAAAAAAGAACAAAAAAGTGTGCAATGATATAAATAAGTATCATTAAAGTAACAAGTTAATGCCTTAACTCCACCTTTATGACACAATTTAGTGCTATATAAAACATTATGCAACTGTCTGAGTGACCTTAATATTCCCCTTTAACTAACTGTTTATACCCACTTTACAGTAAAGCCAGACCCCCCGGAACGTGTGACAGCGACCCCGATCCGCTTCAACCCTCGGAGACTGGAGGTATCCTGGCACAGCCCCGCCACGTGGCCTGACATAGATAACTTCCCTTTAAAGTACTTCCTTCGATACCGGCCGCTCATCCGAGAGCAGTGGCAGCATGTGAGTACCTTTTACACTAGTGCTCACAAAGGCCCCCCCTCCCCCAAAACATGGTGCGATGAGAAATATGATGTGACGTGTTGCTATGCCATTATGAAAAAGGTTTTATCCAGTGGAGCAGAGAAAATTAGCTTTATTAGTTAGTGCAAAGTAGAAAAGTTTTGTTTTTCTTTTCTTTTTCAGGAAAATTTTAACTTACAAGTGGAATATCTGGCACAAGCCAAAAACAAGAAAGAGGTTATAAATGGTCAGAACAGTTTGCTCAAACACTGTTTTCTTAGTGTCTGCAAGTCAACACTAGGATAGAAGTTAATTATTAATTATTGGTGCTCTAAAGAAAAAGGGTCTCAGATAGCGCAGCCAGAGTTTGAAGTTATCACAAAAAATAATCTTTTAAATGGAAACGGCATACTGCTTTTTTTCTTAAAGCGCTAGGAAGTATCGTTTCACGTTATAATCTTATTTTTCCAAGAAATGCTTACTTATCTGGCACTTTTATTGAAACACGGGGATAAGCCTCTTTTTTTCTTCTACATTTGATCAATAGTATTTCCCAAGGTAAATTGAACATAGAAATTGTTTGTTTTTTTTAAAAAATCCCTGTCAAGAGATGCCTCTGAGAACAATTACTGAATATTACGAAAAATTGGAGTTTGATCCCTGGTCAGACAGACACAATTGCTCGGCTGCTTTGGTGTATGTTACTTAATCTGAGTATTTTTTTTGTGGGTTCAATTCCCTGAGGGCTTCATACAGTAAAAGCATATGTGTCCACTATAGGATTCCTGGGATAAAAGCTCTGTCTACCAAGGTCTAATATTACAGGGTTATTAACATGTCAATGGTTTGCTAAGGTGTTGTTCCAAGAGCTTGAGTTACAGAGCCTGGCTTGGAATCACATGGACACACTAACACACACAAATTATAAACCAATACCTTTTTTTCTCTTACTTCATTCATCTTGTCTGTCCTTCAACACCTTCTTGTGTCACTGTCTTTGTATTTCACTCCACCACCCTCACCCCCAGTTTCTTTGTTTTACTACTTTTCCTCTCAGCTTTCTTTGGTTTGAACTGCGGAAAAGTTCGTCTGATGGTACTTCTTTGTTTCTTACTTATTCTACACTTCAAATAAGAAGAGTTTTGGCAAGGTTGTAGTTCTGTACAGCAAACCTTAAAGCATTTTGGTGTCGAGTTATTTCGTGATAGTGATTTAGGTCTATTCACCCTCCAAGCAGGCCATCATGAGCTTTACAAGAAAGGGGAAAACAACTGCAAAGCTGAACCGAAGACATCAACAAAAAATCCAGGCATCCTTTATTACAGTTTTTCTCGATTGCTAAAACACATTTCTTGAAACTACGCCTCATATCCTCACAACAGTAAACACAAATCCATAACATCTCACTCAATTTCCCAAACATCCTATTTCCAGGTCAAAATGAAGCTCTACACCCAAAACTATTCACTCCTGCTGAAAAACCAAACTTGGCCCTCAGACATCAAACACAAGCCCTCAAAAACACACACACTACAACAGAGTTTTGCACACTGGTACAATTAATTCAAAACAATAGTTCCAAAACAAATAGGTTGCTTATGGTTCTCCCCTTCAAAACCCTTGTCACATGATAAACACAAAAGACGCAACCAATGTATGTACAGTGGCACATTGTCATTCATGTACTATACAGTACAACACACACCAGAAACATTATCCCACCTCAGCATCTTGTCTTTGGTCTGGGTCAGGCCAGAGAATCTCATCCACATCACAGGCTATATTGGCCCCAGCCAGGCAGCGGGGGTAAAATCCTCTTGCATGCCTGATCCACCCCTGGCATGCATCTACTGATATGTCTAGGCAGGCCTCTTCCATGGCCTGAAGGAGGTGAACACGGACATAAGGTTCTCGGTCATACACTTTCCACCGCCATACCGAAAATAACTCCTCTATCGGGTTTAGAAAGGGAGAGTATGCAGGCAGAAAGATATTAGAAAACCTTGGGTAAACCAGTCACGAACCAGAGCAGCGCGATGGAAGCTGACGTTATCCCACACAACAACGTAGTGAGGCTGCTCTGGCTGTGCTGGTTCCCTGTAGTCCAGCTGGAACATATGTTGTCTTAAACCATCAAGAAAAGCAAGGAGAAGCATAGTGTTATAGGGTCCTAGTACGGCATGGCGGTGGAGTACCCCTCGTTGGCTGATGGCTGCGCACATAGTGACATTCCCCCCACGCTGACCAGGGACATTTACAATAGCCCGATGGCCAATTATGTTCCTCCCCCTTTTCCTTCTTTTGGTCAGGTTAAAACCTGCCTCATCCACAAAGATTATTTCATGGGGAACAGGCCGTCCTTCAATCTCAAAGATTCTCTGCAAAACACATAACACAGTAGAGTCAATCGGTACCCTGAACCACAGTTCAAGAGTGCTGAAATGGCAGCATAAACTGCCATGCTGTGATGGTACACAATACTTTATACAGTATCAAAACTCATACCTGAACATATTCCACACGTTGGTTTTTCACTCTGTCAGAGTTTCGTTCGAAAGGGACTCGGTATGCCTGTTTCATCCGGAATTGATTCTTTCGGAGGATGCGGTCAATTGTGGAGAGGCTGATGGCATTTATGCCTCGAAAAAGATGATCATCCTCAATCACTCTCCTTAATCTCTTGCAGGCGGATTACATTATTTGCAATTACCATGTTTACAAGTTCCCTCTCTTGCTCCTCCGACAAAAGCCTTAACCTGCCTCCACCAGGTGGTCGTCTCTGTGTCCTACAAAAATAGAAGCACTCATTACTGTAACTGTCACACATTCATTTTACAGGCAAATAATGGAAACATACTGAAACTCAAGACACATAAGTTCAGTAACTTAAACGTTACTGTACAAAGCAGTCTTACTGCAAGTACACCTACCTGTTTTCCTCCCTGAAGGTTCTGATGATGGAGGCAACAGTGAAGCGACTCAAATTTGGTTGTACTCGTTGCCCAGCCTCCCTCATAGTCATCCCATGGACAAGGACATGGTCAACTAAAGTGGCTCGAATTTCATCCGAGACTGACTGTCTTCGTGCCCTTGCTCTTCCCCTTCCTTGTCGCTGTCGTTCTCCACCTCCACCTCCTTCACCACGTCCTCCTCCTCCTCCACCTCTCCCTCCTCCTCCACCACCTTCCTGTTGTCCTAGACCACCTCCTCCTCCTCTTCCACCACACCCTCCTCTTTCACCATGTCCTCTTCCTCCACCACGTCCTCCTCCTTCACCACACCCTCCTCTTTCACCATGTCCTCTTCCTCCACCACGTCCTCCTCCTTCACCACGTCCTCCTCCTTCACCACGTCCTCTTTCTCCACCACGTCCTCTTCCTTTGCATCTCTTTGGATCCATTGTTTCAAACCTGAATGAGCTGACTTTGGCCCTTTTATCTATCCATCGCAGGTTCTGATTGGTGTGTGCTAAATTTTGACTCCTAGTGTTTCCACCTGGTTAATTGTGTGCTAATTGAGCTCAAGCTATGCTGACTTAAGTTAACATTATTGAATGCTAGTGCTTTCTAAATGACTACATGGTGTAAGCACTGTAAAATGTAGGGATTTGTGTGTAGAGTTTTGCAGTAACAGTTCACCAAATTTGAGTCGTGTCAAAGCAGGGAATAGTGTTTATAGTTCAGGGAAATGGGTGTGCTTTTTGAACAATAGCGTTACGGTTTTGAAATTTTAGTTTAGAGGCCTGGTTATAGTGTTTAAGCAATCGAGAAAAACTGTAAACCCTCCTCCTGATAAGCTGGCTTTAAGACCCTTCACAGCAATGAACTGAAAGTCTAAATAATTGCTCAGCTGAAAATTAATTAGAGCAAATGGTTTAATGTTTCGAATGAGTCATGAAGTACAAGAATTGCCAAGTCCCTGCTTCTCAAGTGTGGGGATTTGTTCAGTTTTGTATAATTGACTGCCAAATTGCTTTTAGGTTTTAGGTAACATAATAGGTATTTGGTTTTAAAGAACAGAATGGGAACAGCCAGCAGAACCAAGTTCACTTAGTTATTACCACATCTCTCACATCCTTACAAACACAAAGAAGCGATATCAGAAATGATATATAATCTCTTTGTGTTACATCTTTCTACAAATCTTCCGTGACACAGTCACACATATGAATGGCAAAGTGCTATTTTATAAACACGTTGACATTCAGTCACTTCCTGCCTCTCTGTAGTTATAATAAAGCCTCAGATCTTTGTGGTTCCAGCTGATGATTAAATCTGACACACACACTCAAAGTTTTTCTTCTCCCCCTTGCTGCTAATCAATCAATATGTGAACCGACGCGTGACCTGAAAGTTGGGAAACCTTAAGTCAATATTTGGATTTGGTAAGGAGACATAATTTGGAAATTGCATAAATAGAGTCGATGACAGCTGAAAACTCCAAGGTTTTCCGTTTTTGCGGCATTCTTTGATGAATGTTATTGTGGTCACGGTTTTTATTTTTGCAGCCGTTAGTGTGGTTTTCTGAAGGGGAAATTCCGACACCATCACCTCTGGACTTGTGAGCACTTTATAGTTGTGCTTCTGGCTCCCTTTGTTAACAGTCGGTTAACCGTGTTGGCACTGTTCTCAATCACACAGAAAGTGTGTGCTGAATTTGTATTTGTATGAGTTGCCTAATTTCTCCACTAACTTTTACGATTATGCCACTTCATTGAAAAGGTTGAGTGGCAACTAGCAGACAGCCTTGTCATGTTAGAGTACCATTTATTATTAGAGATGTTATAAATGTAATACATTTGTCTAAACCTCGACATAACCTTCTACATTTACACTTTTTTGCAATTGTAATACGCTGGTATTGAGCTTATTGACACTGGTTTGAGTAAAAACACACCCAGAGTAGGTTGATTGAAGAACGAATGACACAGCAACCAAAATTGCAGCTTCAGTTGCAAATATTTTGGCTTCTTGATTACTTCCACACCGTCTTGTTTGAAGAACAGTAAATAGGGCAGACAAAGCTTCTTTCAGATAATTTTGAATGCCACTATACAAGTGAACCTACTACTTCTCCTGCCGCTCCCTTATGCGCAAGGGGTCGCCACAGCAGATGGATGACTTGGCACAGCCCTCCCAGGGATTTGTGTCTCTTGTGTCTCTTTCCAAACTTGAACCAGGGATCTTTCATGTGTTAGACCACATTATTAGACCACATCGTTGCAGAAATTTAAAATACACTGAATCAAGAACTGTACTACTATAAAAAAAAAAAAGAAGTTTATTTTAGAAAACCCAGCTTTTGGCTTGCTACTGCCCTTGTTGAGGATGGGTTTAATGACTATCTATGGTAGTGCACTGTAGCAGCAGATATTTGGATTTAGAACTATCAAGCTGTGACATAAATCAGTAATTGAAGTTTAATGAGGCTGCCAAAATAAAACGCACTATTTACTGCCCCCCATATATACTTGATTGATTTTAGTATCAGAGGTTTAATACAACTTGAAGTGCTTAGTGTTGCTTAGGAATTCTCCTTTAATGTGGTCGGACAGCAGAGCTGGGTGCGAATGGCTTTCACATGTTATATTTTGAAATGTGTTTTCAGTCAGAAATGAAAGCGGTCATGTGATCAGACTGATCCTCAGAAGAAACCATCCATCGTGCTGAAGAATGAGGGGATGACTGGGACAGATAGGTAGAGTGATGGAAAGTCAGATGGGTGGAGGCAAATGAGGAAAAGTTTTGAAGTAGAGATGAATGGAGTGCGTTAGAGAAGGAGATTGGGCGTTAATGGACAGCAGATGCTCATAGATACAGTAAAACGAGACACATAAATGAGATAGACATGCATAGATACACAGATGCATTTGAACTCGAGTCCAAGACAAGGGGGACAGAAATATAATACAAAGTCCACATTTGAAAAGATGTAAGGTGAAATTGAGCGCATAAGACTGAAACCATATTAGTTGATTATGAAAAGTGACAGAAGAATGGATGGTTAGGGAGAGAGGTATGGAGAGAAAAAGAGAAATTGCTGTATGGAGAGCAGTGTGACAGATAAATGGATGAAAGTTGGAGAGACGTAAAGAAAAAGGGAGCACAAGAGGCTGCTTTGAAAGTGAAGTTTTATAGGCTATTGGTTACCTGGTGTTTGAAGTTTAAGGGAGGTAGATGAATGGTTCATTGGGGGGGGATGAGAAAATATATCTGAAACATTTTAAGCCTTAAACTAGTGGAGTGAATGGAGAAAAAGGGAGGGGGAAAAGCTTTAGACTTAGCAGAAACAAGCCCATTGGGGAATTGAATTGTACATATATTTTTTTAACCTTTAAGTAGGTGTGCCAGACATAAAAACAGCTACAAAAACACTAAAAACCAACAGAATGGTGCTCTTATTGAGCTAGTGGTGGTTTGTAAATGGATGTAGTGCAAAGTAAAGTGCAGCATTAACAGTGAAGCCCCCCCACCACCTAAATGTTATTTCTCTTAGATAGCTGAACTTCATGGCATGGAATAATTTACTGCTTTGCTGGATTTCGAAATGGGAACGCTTTTTAAATGTTTATTTTTCTGTGCCTGCCAAACAACTGATTTGTGTAAAATTACAACTAGTTTAGGAGTCTTGGTACTGAGCTTTTTTCAGATCATGAAGCTGCTATTACACATTTGAAACAGTGCACAGTCATTTAAAAAAGAACGTTTTTGTAGTCCTGTGAAACCCTAAATACAGCCTAACTGCTTCCATAGGAATTAGTAGGGCAAGCAGCATCCAAGTGATGCAAATTAAATGCCCTCAATCATCAGTGACCCCCTCTTTCACGAGCACGAGTTTGAAGGATTGCTACATCCTAAAGTCAGACTGTGCAGTCCAACAGCTACATCTCCACTCAAGTCCACAGGCCTCAGTTAGCATGTGCAAATAGAAGAAAAAAACGCTAAAAAGTTGCAAAACACTGAAAAAGTATGAAGAAATTAAGACAAAGTGGAGCTGTTTGGCCACAAAGCATGGTGCCATGCTTGGTTAAAACCAAACACAACATATTAGTACAAACACTTCATACCAGTCAGACCTCAACCTGGCTGAAGTGCTGTAGCAGGACCTTAACAGAGCTGTATATAAATAAATGTGTTTATATGTGTGTGTATATATATAAATTCTATGAGCTACCTAACCATGAGATGTACTTAGTTTTTCACAGCATAGAGTAATGTGATTTGTAACACACACATATTGCCCCTAGGAACAAGTAAGTCACCGATATGTGATTCCCTTGTAGTTCAGTAAAAGCAAAAAAAAACCAAAAACATATTAATTATTGATCAGTAACTCGCTGTAAAACAATGTAGGATGATGTGCGTGAGCTGGCATCTTAGTTGTTGGCAGATAGCCACACTTCATACACATCATTATCACACCACTGTGTTATATCCCTAGATTCATCAGTGGTCATTTCACAACAAGGAATGCACATACTTGCTCCCAACCCTTTACTGACTCTTTGTCATCAACAGGTTTCAATTATTACAAATTAAGCAAGTGAGTGTTAAAAAAAAGGAGGATTTAATCCATGAAACTTCCTCTTCCCCTGTTCATAAAATTGAATTTCTTTCATTTAGTGTCAACTAAAAACACCTTAAATTCAGAGAATGACCGCAGCCACCGTTTCGCTTCACATTACGTCAGTACACTTTATCAAGAGCGAATTATCAAAATGAGAACAGAAACAACACATGAAAATGCATCTGTATATCTCTAAATGGTCGGTGAATTGTTTTGTTTCCCATGGCCTTGTGTGCATCGTTTCCTCACGCTCCCTTCAGACAGAGGTGAGCTCATACACTCACAGCAATTAAAGCAATGGACCAGTAACTGTGATAAGAACAATTTCAGATTGCTCAATATTCAGTTCATGGTATGAAACTGCATCTGCTGTGCTGTAATTGCCCTTTGGGGATGATGCTGAACTCCAGGCAAGTGAAAACACAGATATTTTCATGCAGACTCGGAAACACACACAGAGACAGATACGCAGATATGCAATTAAATGCTGGTATGCATATAAATCAATACTCACAAATATCACTGCACACATACATTCTTTTGCTTCATAATTACTAAGCCTACCATGCATACAAATGTCAAGAAATCTCTAGAACATGCATGTGTGTATATGCAAAAGCAGCAAACACATAAATTATTGCTTATATTGATAGACTAAGGTGGTTAGTATTGGCAATATGCTGAAATAACCTTTTGCATTTCTGCAAACACCATGTCCACCTACAAATACATACAGCATTCATACACCAGACATAGTGAAAAACAAGAACTGGACAAAAGATGAATAACCACCATGTTAAATACATAAATTCAGAGAAACTGATGGAATAAATGCAGCAGTCGAAGCAGAAAGAAAAGAGGCAGACCTATTTTTTTTCCTTCTTTAATCTTCATCTGCTTGAGCAAAACAGATTAGCCTTTCATTCATTTATTTATTCCACATGTGTGCTGCATCCTCTCTCCGCCATTCATTCTTCTCCCACCTCACATTTGGTCAAGCTTCTGTCTTTTTCCTTTCAGTTTTTATCCCTCCTTTCTTCTCCTTGCTCCTCCTAATTTTTTTTCCAGCTTACGTACCGTATTGTTCCCGTCTTGCCATCAGTCCTTTTCCACCTCTCTCCATCTGTTCATCCAATGTGTGTGTATGTTTGCCAAAAGTCTCTCTCATCTAGCAAGCACTTAGATGGATCAATAGTGAGGCACGAGTTGTATTTGTGTGTGCGTACGTTTTAGTTTTGATTTTGGAACATAAATCTGTTTACACAGTCATACGGTATTTCGGGAGGGGTCAAAAAGCAAGTCCTTGGTAATTTTAAGGTTGGAGTCTTGATTTAAGGTTTGGGTAGTGCTAGGCAAGAAGTAGTACGGTTAAGGATATGCTCTAAAGGATTTAATGTAATCTCTTTGGAAGTGATGGAAACATGAAGTCACAATTCACATGCACTGCTCATAGTGAGCGTATTTGATTTTTCTGTAAATTTTTTATGCATATGGTGCGTAACTAGAGTATTGTATTTTCATGAATAACATTATCATGGCAAAGAAAAAGCAGAGATTGGCACTGAATAAGAACTTACTGATGTGCACATCATGAAAGCGAAAAAGTGCTTCTGAACTTTCTCCATCTTCTCTTTATTTCCACCGTTTCTCTTTTTATGTCCAAATTTCCACCTTTGTGTTTACTTTTCACCTTTCCCTCCCACTCTACCATTAGTTTCTATTTCCAGCTTCCACAATCTCTTTTTTTCCCCCTTTCACCCGCTCGTTCATCGACATATGCACCCTTCCACCCATGCATTAAGCCACCTGTCTAACCATCCGTCCCTCAAGCCATCTATTTGTATCTATAGGTGCACATGATAAATGTGTAGACCTTGTTTGGGAAAAACATCCCATCTAAAGGACACTGCCACAGACAGATCATTTATCAAACCCCATCATCCTAACACTCAAGCACATAGACACACAAACTGCACGTTCAGTGCCATCACATATAAAAGTCACCATCATTAGGCTGTGCTGTCAAAATACATTACAGCTGGATCAAAACCTTTACATATACTCAAAAACATTTTGCACAGGGAGACAGAGAGAGTGGCATGGTCTTACACTGTGCAAACTCTTAGCATTTTATTAATATGAACTTTTTTTTTATTATTTAATAATTGAATATGACAGTTACATATATTCCCCACAAGAGAAGCCTAAAGATTCTCTAAAGGGGGGAGGGGGGGGGGGGGGGGGGTTAACAAGTTAAAAGAGGGCATATGAGTCATCCAAGAGAGAGGTCTTATCTTGTGTCTCTTTCCAAGATTGCAGTTGCAATATTTCAGCATTTTCTATTTGTAGTCCTTTAGATGTCTTACTGTGTAAGGGTGAAATGAAGATGAATGGGGCCACTGCCCTCTCTCTGCCTCTATTGATTTCTATATCACTGTGTCAGTCTGGCCTGTCACACACATATCTATCTGCTCTGACTTAGCATGATGGGGGGGTCTTGCTTCTCATGGTCAATATAGTTCTAATTAAATGAACATGACAGACACCAAATGAAGTCAACAAAGCCGTGTTAAGGATTTGGAAAAAAATATATATACCTGCTGCTCTCAGTTCTCTCAAGTTCTCAGTCATGCTTCCCAGATTAGACTGAGTATAGAAAAACTGAAGACTGTGAGGTTTGTTTTACAAGGTGGGGCAACTCAGAGCACAGAGCGCCTGAAGATCGGGTAGCCTTGGCTCATTGACATGTTTCTCCTAAGCAGTTTTTTTGAAGTATGGTAAGGTTTACTGTCTTGCTAAGGGAGACTGCAGCCATTGAGGAGTGCCTTAACAATGCAGGTAATGCTTTATCAGCTGTGATTTTTATATGATAGTATGTTTCAAAATAACATCACACCATGTGGTTCTAATAAGAAAGTAGCCATTGTTGAGCAGCAGTTGAACAAAGCTCAGCATTAATACTTTGTTATCTTATAATTAATCATTTTAATCAGTCCTTGGTTCTTTCCCCCCTTTTAGAATTCACATTGTGAAACACTGCATCCTAATATAATTAATGCTATTTGTCATTTGTCTCATGGTTTTGATTATTTGAGAAATCAAAACATTATTTAATGGATGTCTGACTTCCCGTTCCGCACATGTCAAAGCAAAACATTCGAAGCTTTAAAAATAATTGTTTGGCGCAAATCTCACATCTAAATAACTCCTCTTCTGAGCTCATTCAGTTCATCCAATGACAAGTCTGTGTAAAACGGTAAAGCATGTCAGCTAATTCAAGGTTGAGGGTCCAATGCTTGGTTTTGCTCACCAGCATACTAAAATGGCCTAAGCAGGGAAACTTACCATGAATTCTCTGTATGAGTGGAGAAATATAACACTTACTGCAGAAGTGCTATGTAAATGCTGTTCATAATACGTGGACAATAACCCCTTTTTCCAATATAAGACCATGATTTTCCATTTACTGTCTTAATGTGTGTATAAGGTGTGACATGTCACAGCATCTACATAAGGATGTGTGCATCTTTAAAAAAGGGCAAGCTTTCATTTGATCAGCATTCAGAAAGGCAGGATTATGAGCTGATAAAGACATTCTGGAAATGTGACTTGAGCTTTTAAGAGTTTCTACAGTAGAGGAGTAGGAGAAAGATGAACTCTGATTTTAGGTTTTATGACATGTTCATGTTTCACATCCTTAACACGCTGGCAGATAGCATAAAACAGTGTTAATACAGAGCCAACTCCACCTCCTGTGTTGTTCAAATTACTGCACGCTTTTTAAGGGTGTAAGGTCTAGTCCGGGATTTTCGATTGGCTGGTGGGGGGGTTCCTTTTACAGTAATTGCTGCTATGGTGATTGGGGCTTCAAAGAGAGAAATACTGTCTGAGAAATTACCCCTGGACCTAGTGTTCGTGTCCGTGTGTATGTGTTCTCAAATGGGAGGAGAGTGCGGCGGAAAAATGGGAGCTGTCAGTCAACCTAATGAGACCAACCTTCTGAATGCACACACACACACATACACACAGAGCGCCATCGGGCCAGTGGAAGTGCCATATAATTGGGTTTCCTTTCCAGGACAAGAGACATGCTCACTGGATTAGATCTGACCACCGACGCCAATTCCCTCCATGTCTCCTTCTTTCTGCTTTTTCTTCTCTCTTTTGCATCCTCTTTTCTCAGCCTCTTCATTTTTTCCCCTGGTTTTTCTGTCTGGTATTTCTCCTTTCTCCTTACTGGTCAGCATGTCTTATTGTCCTTTCCAGGTCAGCCTACAACCTGTAGCTTTATCATGAATGGCCTTGCAGATAATGTGTACAACAAAATATGATATCTTAGCATGCATTATCACAATCATACAAGTTACCATTACAACTGTATTATTATACAAAGCCCGCCATGATCACTGCAGTCCTTTGGAGTTCCTCTGTTTCTTTTTATTTCCACTTCCACTTCACAATGAATTTGTACCTGTGCACGTTAAGATGAGAGTAACCTCTATTGATTCTACATGGAAAGTATTGTTTGTAGTTTTTCAACACTGAACAAAGTACTAGACAAGACAAGAGCAATGTGGGGCAAAACAATTAAAGAGAACACAAGAAAAATGAGGCATGAAACAAAATAAATGAGATGGGCAGAGAAGAGGAAAAGCAAAGGGTCACTTACTTTCCTTGTAGTTTCTTAAGCAATCCCTAAGGAATGTTCACAGCTCGTCTCTCTGCCTCTCCCATTGTCTGGGGTTTTGTAGAAGTTTATTGTGTGTGTCTTTGTGCATATGTTATAACAGACTGAGAGTGACACAGTATTTACAAGCTGCTGTGAATAAAGTTAGAACAAAGAAGCAGAAAATATAGAGTGCATAATATATTAGTGTTAATTTCTGTCTTTACTACTAATGTAAAGTTTGTCATGCATTCCAGTTTTATAGAATGACAAGAAATTAGATGTGTACTTTATTGATCCTTACACAATACAGTCTATCAGGTTAAGTTTATCACAAGATTATTGCTCAGCAGTAATAATGTTGTATTATTTGGTTACTAGAGTAACCTGGGACCAAACTAAACAGAAGCTCCAATACCAGCACATTTGTCTAAGACAGAGTCCCCTGACCTTTTTTTAAAACATGACCACCACACCAGGCATTCTCACAATTATCCATTTAGTTATTTGTAGACACCGCTGTCAGTGTGATACAGTACTTGAACAGTTTTTTTTTTTATTTCAGGATTTATTGTCTAATGCTTAAATTATATTTTTGTTAGGAGAATATATTTTTCTTGTAAGAAGTTGTTACATTGTTGCAGACCCAGCTCATGTTAAATACAACTTGATTTAGCTTGTTAATGAATTAGTCAGTGTTGCTTAATCAGTTATCTACCTGTACCACTTTTATTTATGGTGCTTAACTAGCTTGCCACCTACCAGGCTCGTTAACTTGCTAGGCTGGTTAGTAAACTTATTTTGTGAAACGCAGGGTCAGTGTTAGCAGAAATCAAAAGTAACCACAGGGTAGTGCTCTCTCTTCCTTTGATCTTCACTGAGATATGTGGGTTATTTTGCTTTGCTTTGTTTTGGAGGAGTTTCTGCTGGGAAATGTCCTAAGAATGTAAATGCTGCTTCAAACACAGTTCATTCACTTTGAAACTTGCCAGTAACAATCAGTAGACACGACCCACCTTGGGAAGATGGCGTTAGCGGCAATTAAAGGTGAGGTTTGGTTACCGTTGTTTTCTTGTAACGTCAGCAAGTATCTTCAAACAGCCATGTTTGCATATGCTGTGTACAAACAAAAGACATATGTGTTTATTCATTAAACAAGAAACTGTAGTAATATTTTAGTAATTACCTCCAAAATAGTCCATTCTGTGGTTAGTCTATTATGGTTGAATTATTATCATATTATATCTCAGGGTTAGTGAATATTTACTCTGTCTTAATGAGACATGATTATGGCAAGATAAATATATATGTTTTTGGAGTGGCATTTTGTGTGCGTGTGTGTGTGTGTGTGTGTGTGTGTGTGTGTGTGTGTACCTGCTTGCCTGTCTGTCAGTGTGTAGAACTGCACATACAAATGTGTGGGCACACTTTTACATACAATTTAAATGAACACTAAACAATTTTAATGAGCGGTAAACAAGTCTGATGAACAGCTTTGAACAGCTCTATTTACAATAGATCAGCCCTGAAGACACATGTGAAACACATATCCCCACACACGCGCAAACACATGCACCCAAACACACACATACATACGTAAATTTACACTAACAACATTAAAACCACTGACAGGTGAGGTGAATCGCAATGTTTATCTCCTTACAAGGCAGTATTGTGCTGGGAAACCTTGGCTGCTGGCATGTGGATGTTATGGGACATGCACCAACACATAACAGACTTAACATACCCTCCAATGCGCCCCACTGCACAGCAAACAGTGGTCAAGTGTTCAAAGAGCACAATAAAGAGACTAATTTCTATGCATAAAGATTCACGAGGTACTTTGCATTGACCATTTATGGTTAAATGTGGCCATTTAAAGAGCCGATCCAGATATGCATATTTCCAGGTGGACTGCCATAAAAGGCAGTGTGTGCAAGTGTGTATGAAAAAATTGACTTTTTTTGTTCAAATAACTGTTAGTCTTTTCTGCTTGCGCACACTTTTAGTATGGATTATGCTCAGTTTTTTTAAGTAAGTCTGTAGGATCACAGAGACCTACATAGGTCCAGACAGGTGATTTTAATCAGTTTGGCTGATCACTGAACCTTCACCACCACATGGCACATCACACAGATTTGGTCTTGCAGTGTGAATGATCTGATAGTGTTTTTTGGCAGCAATAGCAAAAGCCCTTTCCAAAGTGAATCGCCTTGCATCTATCCTCAGCCCCTCCTCGCCACCTTCTTTTACTACGCGATATTAAGTGCTGCTTTCACTGCTCCCTGTTAGCCACTTGGCAACACAGCAACACATCCATCTCTCTGGAAATGTTTATTTGCAAGCTGTTTACTCCATTTACTCCTCCTCACATAGACATACGGTATATGTAGTTCATACACATGCTGATGTACGCATCCGTCGGTTCCGGTTCAGCCTCGCAAACACAAACAATAATGCAACAGACGTGTGCAGACATGACAATAAATACACGAATACAAAGAAACGCAAACACAATTGTACAAAGGCATATTTGCCTAAACTGGTGTATGTGTGTTTTCCAATATCGAATGTAAGCACCGACACACACACAGGAAAAATATAGAGAGATAGGGATAAAAAAATAAAAGCCCAACAACACATACACACATAGTCAAACAGATGTGAGCAGATTAACATAGACATCACTATTCAAACATACACATACAGATTGCAGTCACTAAGGAATGCTGATAGAAGCAATGGCTGGATATGCTGGTTGGACAACATCTAAACAATGGAAGTTTTAGCCTCAAAGCCAGCGCAGACGTCTTTTAACCGATCCATATGCACACACAATATACACTGCAGTCTAACCACACGCACATGCTCAAATGATGTTGTTATTGCATTCCACTAATGAAATTAAGCCTATAAATGTAGCGCTTGGTTAGGCAGATAAAGACTAAGCTTCCTTCCAAACAGAGAGCGAGGGTGCAAGAGCTGAAAAATACATTGCCTCAGTTCAAGGCAATGTGGAAAACAGAGGGGTCAACTTTACATAGAGCGTGAGCGATGAGAGACGGCTTACAGGAATAAAGAGAAAGCGGTGATGCTGGGGTTGTTTCAGTGGGTTATTTGTCAGATTGACTACAGGTTTTCATATCCTGGAGGAGTGGAGAAGTAAAGGGGAAACTCCAGGCTGAGGCCTGGCTATGACTGTTAGTGGGTGAAAATTATATGGTGGCTGTGAGGGAGTTTTGATCAAATCACAAGACTCTTCGGAGCAGCTGCTAGTGATATTTCGAATTTTTATTATTATCACTATTATTATTTACTCCCCTACTTTATTTAGACTCTCATCCTCATCTGTTTTAGATTATTTGTTAGCGAATCAAAGCCAAAGAGAAAAATCACATAGTTTGTAAACATCCATCCATTGCTGGTTATGCTGTGCCTTAGTGCGTTCACAGGTGTTTTCAGTTTTGTTTTTGTTCTGTTTTTCTTTCTTCTTCATAAAAGAAGCAGTTTAGAAAACTTGGCTACGCTGTTGCCTTGTTGATATCCTCTCCGTTCATCTGACTGCTGACTTTTTTTGTCGTTTGCTCGATACTTTCACTTTTCACTTTAGTGAAATTGCTGCATTCCCAAACATCAGTAATTAACATGGTGTCAAAACCTAGAAACAATAGCCAGAGATGCTAATGAAGAACCTAAATTACTTGAGTGTAATTAACAGTGAGCTGTGAGTTTATGGTGAAAAGAAAGGAAAAAAACAACATTTGAATATTTTTTTTCCTTGCTGCTGCAGGTGTTGATGACATTCATGTAAATGTCTGTGTAATTGCAGTCTTTTCTGACATTACTGGAATTCTCACCTAGATAAACATTACCATAAATATAATTTAGAAGATAGCTAGGTGGGCATCAGTAGCACGTGTTGTAGTTTGTGTTGCAGAGTTGGAATTATCAAGATTACATGATTGCATCACCAATCATTTATCAAGTACTGGACTATATTTGTGTTCTCCAGCAGGTCAGCTGCCTGTCAGGGTCTGTAAAATCTCTTTTCTGACAAGTTTTATTAACTAGCCAGCACAGGTTACATGAAATGTACAATCATTGTCCTTAGCAAGCCTTAAAATAATGTAAATGCAACCTGAGATGAACAATAATATGGGACATATTACACAGTGTGATTATTTTTTAAGTCAAAGATGGAGAACAATGTGTAGAAAAACTAAGTGCCCCCATGCTTCAGTAGCTTCTGAAATCACTTTTAGCAGCAATAACTTGAAGTGACTTGAAATATCCATTGTCTATATGACTTTTTCAGTCTCTCACATCATTGTGGAGGTATTTCAGTCCATGCTCCAGTTATTTCTGTTCACTGAGCTTTGCAGGCATTCGTTTGCGCACAGCTCTCTTAAGGTTCCACCACATTTCAATTACTTTAAGATCTGAGCTTTGACTGGGCACTTGCAACGCCTTGATTATTTTCTTTTTCAATCATTCTGTTGTAGATTTGTCCTTGGGATCATCAAGCTTTAGCTGTGAGACAGATGGTCTCACTCTACAGTACTTTGGTATACAGAGGAGTTTATGGGCAACAAATGGCTACAATGTGCCCAGGTCTTTTGCCTGCAAAACAAGCATTAATCATCAGTCTTCCACCACTGTGCTTGACAGTTGGTATGAGATGTTTGTGTTGACATGCTATGTACGGTGTTCTGTGCATTATGACCATTGTTCCAGAACTCTTGTGGTTTATTCAGATGCAGTTTTGCAATGTTAAGCTGTGCTGTCTTGTTCTTTTTGGAGAGAAGAGGTTTTTTCTGGCAACTTTCCAAACATGTCAGTCTTTTCCTAATTGTACTATCGTAAACTTTAACGTGTCACATGTACATTTGGCTTACAGAGACTGAGATCTAGTGCGTGGGGTTTTTGACATTTTTTTCTGAGGATTGCACAGTGTGATCTTTGGGTGAATTTGGTGGGACGTCCACTCCAGGGAAAATTGGCAACGGTCTTGAATGTTGTGAACTTTTGGATAATCTTTCACACTGCAGAATGTTGGGCTTTTTTGGTCAGCGATCCTTCCAAGATTGATTGGCAGCTATCATTGCTTTTCCAAAATCAGTGCTGATGTCTTTCCTTCTTGGCGTTGTGTCAAAAAACACTGGAATGTTTCAGACCAGCAAACAGCCAACTCTTCTGCTTCTATGTCCCAATAAATAAAACCTTAAGATTCAAATTGAATGCACTTTCTTTTTATCATATTCCTGTTCATTATTTTTCAGTATGTACATTCATTATATTGTTCTTTAGATGAAATTGTATCTATTTGTTAAATTAGAAATTTCAAGTAACCTATCCAGTATCCCATTATCCTAAACTTGTGTATGAGTGTGTGTGTGTGTCCATCTGCAGGTGCACAAGTGGTTATATGTCTCTTGCACAAGGCAACAGGCACGCCAATAAATCATTTATTATGACTTCAGGAGAAACAAAAAGAGGCAGCACCCTCCCTCCACCTAGTTTTCCTTCAGTCCTTCTCACACACACACACACACACACACACACACTAACCGTAAATTACAGAGGAGCAGCAAATCATTCTCTCATACACTCCTCTGTAACTCAAACATTTAGTTAATTCTCTGTTTTGCTCTGCAAATTAAAGTGTGCGCAAAAAGGCTTTCAAATGTTGGCATGCATAATATTGTGTCATAAAATTATGTAGCATTGATGCCAATGTTTTCTGGTATAATCATCAATTATGCAGCTGGTATTTTACATGTGTGTCTGACAGTTGGTATGCATGGAGTGTTGTGGCTGCAAGGCCATCAAGGTCCAATCAATTCAATAATGTAAAGCAACACAGGGATAAAACAATACACTTGACCTATTCATAGAATAATGATGAATGATGTGTTATCAATAAATGATCACTGCAGAAACACTGTATTCAGTAAGGCACAGCTGAGGCTTCCATAAAACAAGCTTGGATTGCTATACAGAGATTATAATTTATGGGTAGAGCTGTGGGTAGAATGGCAGTTGATCCAGACCAAAAGTTAAATTGGGACCTCGAAAGTGTCTTTTTTAGCCGAGAATTTTCATAATTCATAATCTTGGAACCTTTCATATCCCCAGGGCCATAGAGACCATATTTATCAATAAAGATATTTGATAACAACTTTAATATACTGCAAAAATAAAACAGACACACCCTACTGTAACCCAGGGAAACCACATGTGCTGTTTTCCGATCCAGACTGACTCCATGCTCTTTTCCGTTTGATGTTTAGGTGGAGCTATCTGACACTACATCCCATAACATCACTGATGCCTACGCTGGGAAGGAGTACATCATCCAGGTAAAGATTTCATACTAACTAGCAAAGAAAAAAGAAGGTTAAAAAAGGTTATTTCAAGATCAGCTCAATACTTTATGTAAATATTGGGTTCAGTATTATGTACATTCTACTGAAATCGCATTAATTTTACACTTTTACTATTAATGTTGAATGTTAAGCTGTCAGACAGGAGGAAAAGAGGGAGACTTGAGAGAAGATTAATGTAGTGAAGATGATATGTAGAGGGTCAGTGTGACAGTGGGGGATAGGAATAGGTTTAGATGGAGGCAGGTCATCTGTTGTGGAGCAGCCAAAAGAAGGAGGGTTATTGTAGGGTCTTTACTTTACAATATAAAGTGCCTTGAGGCAACTGTTGTTGTGAGTTGATGCTAAATAAATAAAACTGAATCGAATACTTCTGATATCCCTGTGTTCATCAGGTGGCTGCCAAGGACACAGAGATTGGAACATGGAGTGACTGGAGTGTTGCTGTCCATGCTACACCCTGGATTGAAGAACCCGTGCCAGTTGTTTCCACAACTGAAGTGGAATTTCATACTGGTATAACGATGGCTGGTGATAAATAAATCTTTGTCAAGGAGGATGAATGCAGCACATAACCGTAAATCGTAGGGGTAGCAGGGTGACACATCATGCTAACAGTTCGCCATCTTAACTCTATTTCCTAACTCTATATTTTCAATGGCAGTTTTTCATGACACCACCCTCTAGTGGTGCAATATTGTATATAACATTACAGAACACAACAACTGGTAAGTTATAGCCCCAATTTCAGTCAGAGGGAGACTCGTTTTTATCATGCAGATCTTTCTTGGTTGGAGGCTGTTCAGTGTGTAAATGTACTTTAACAGACGTTTTCAAAATACATGAGTCATTGTTCCATGAAAAGATCAATAACAGAGGACAATGAAACATAAGGAAACCCAAAGAGAAGTCTACAAATGTGCTGGCAGCTCAGTGTGACAGTCCTTTGAGCTAATGCGCTGATGTCAGGTTGTTAATGACAACGTTGCTTGGCAGGTTTAATATTTCCCACATTCAGCAGCTTACTCTAATGAGCTACAGCACTGGCATGACTGAAAGGATAGAGGGATAAAATAAAAATAATAGCATGTAAAACATAGTGGGCTCAGTAGTATGTTAACATGTTAAGATGGCTCATGTGTAGTTGTGAAGTTAGTAGTGAACAAAGGTTAACACTAAAAGTTAAATGAGATTGTAGTCTGTTGGCTGGAGGAATCATTGTGATACCATAATATAGTATTCCAATAACATTCTCGACATTGTTCCTCTTGCCTGTGGCTTTCACAGTAAATTTTCTGAAGCATTTAGGTATGAAATTAATTTTAGTTAATAACTTTCTTAATGATTAAACAGAGTACACTATAAGCATTTGATAGCTCTGAATTTTTATTACAGTCTAAGCTATAAGACCCATCTGCCTCGAGACAAATCGACACACATCAACCTAAGTACCTGAGCCCTTCCTTTAAAAAAAAAAACCAAAACCAAAAAACTGCTCTTATGTTGTCAAAAAAATGTCAACTTCTGGCAGATCATATATATTAAAAAATTCATTATGGATATTGGATTTTGTGTGTGTGTGCGTGTGTATGTGTTGACTGGACACTATACTCAGTGACTGTGACAAAAACAGTCTCTGGGAATTATTTAGTTGGCACCACTTGAGCATATAGCAAAGACAAAGGACGACTCACTTGTGAAATTAATATCTTCAAAACTTTCTGAAGACCTTCAGCAAGACACCTATTCAAGGCCCAAATACTTGTCTGTGCACCATCTTCACATCACACTGATGGAGGAAAGAAGAAATGGTTGAATGAAAAAAAGAAGCAGACAAGGATTTGGACGATTTCCATTTTAGTCTTGCAGATGTAGGGAGTATTTACTCACCAGATGAGTGTTCAGTCAGGACCCCTATAGGACATTAATTTATGTTTGGTGGTATGGTTCAGTGACACTCTCCTTATGACCTCACTGCCCTACCACAGAACACAAAAAGCATGAAGCAAAAATTAGCAGAACAAAAAATTAGAGCAGAACATGACAGCTGATATGAAATGTGGCATGAAATGTGGGGCTGGTGTGAAGGTGGGTTGCAAAGTAGCTTATATTTGTGCAGCACCTGTGGGCACACTAAAGCAGCTTAAATTGCAAGTGGGCAAATTTATCAATACCCTATATTAATGTCAAAGGACACACTATTAGTATACATCTATGTTACAGCAACAGTACTTTTAATCTTTTGAAGTTAGCAAAAACAGATCATTTTTAAATGTCATGCAGAGGAAAAACTGTATAAAACTGGAATATTACATTGTCTGTGGACCCTCTAAGCTGAAGTGGCTAGGGCAGAAATATATCCTTAGTAGGTCTACTGGCAATGTGTACATCTGCAGTATTAAATTATGCAACTTAAAAGAACATAACGTGAAAGCACTCGGGCTGAGGAAGCTTCTATTATCGATATGTTACATCTTGAAACTAACCACCAAGATCAACTTTAAACTGTGCGTACTGTATCAGACAGGCAAGCACAGACATTGATGCAGGTCTGCAAAATGTGTTAGATTATTCAATAATATGAAAATATATTACTAGCCCTAGAAAGTTTATTACAAAGCTGATAAAATATTAATTAAAAAAACAACTCACAGATTGTAGCAAAAAAATGTAAGGTTGCTATTTCCACAATTGTATGTAGTATAATATAAGTAGTATAGTATGATACTACTTCTACTATTATTATTAGTAGTAGTAGTAGCAGTAGTAGTAGTAGTATTAGCATTACAACTATATAACTCAGTAGAAAGCGACTTAGTTCTTACAAAATATGTAGAAAAATGGACACAGCTTCCTCAAAGCGCCTCAAACTTGCATTCTTTGAATGACCAGCAGGGGGTATCTGCTTGCCAGTAAGATGTCTGGCTTTACGATTTATGATCGAATAACCCTATTGCTCACTTGATTGCAGTAACATTTTCCTGGTGAGTTTATGGTCTTAATCACTAGTTTCAATTCTTATTTAATACTGCATGATATTCATTTTCTAATTTATGGTCCCATTAAAAGGTATAAAGATGATAAAGTAGGGAGTGCTTCAAGGCAAGCCAGGTTTGACTCTGACTTCTTGCCACTCTGTGAGCATGATGGGTTCTTAGTTTCTAACTCAGATACAACCTTCTTCGTTATAACAGATTTCCAAAAACAGACAACAGCCTACATGCTACCTACATGCTTCCATGATTTAAAGAGTCACTTAAAAGTCAAGAGTTTTTGACCATATGACCATATGGTTCTTCTACAACACCTCTTTTTCATCAAGAGTAGTAAATTGATCGCTTCCCTGGGTTAAACTGCTATTTGACAAAAAAAGACTGTCCTTGAGATAACCCTCACATAATGCTGCTCCTCGTCATCTTTACATCCAGTGTAAGCAAATGAGATGTGTGATCATTAGCAAGCTGTATTATTAGACTGAACAGGCAATGATAGTAGTATTGATCATCTCAGCTAACTCTGAGGCAGAAGGCAAATAAGCATATTTCCTAAAATGTCAAACTATTCACTTAATGCTCCACATGAGGAAAGCTCTGAATTTATGATATATTAATTTAGTTTGCTGTAATTTATTACAGAGCACTCACACCAATACACTACAGAAACTTTCATTTTGTTCCCCCGAGTTTTCCAAACCATAGTGCTATAATGGTTTGGTGGATGTTGTTGCATTGTTGGGTTTATGTGTATTTATGCATTTGTATTTGTCTGTTTAAAACATTTTTAATGTGGGTTTACCATTATTTTCTTTCACTCACTTCTGAAGCCAATAATTTGACACTAATTTCTCTAAGGGGCAAAGTCTGTCTGTCTGTGCTTCTCTTTGTCTTTCTGAGAGTCTGTTAAAACGTAATGGTTTTACGGTAGAATACTGACTCCTCTTGGCAAAGAGTAGCACTGCACAATCATCGTCACATTCAGCACTAAATGAGCTCACACATACCTGGCAACACACAAACACTAATGCTGAAAGACACACTCACAACATGCAGCCTCCTCCAATACTCTGTGAGCCACAAACACATCAGCACAAACACACCCACACACACAGAGAGTCCTTCAGTTTGATAACCTGTAGTGTATACACAGACGCACACACATATAAACACTCAGTCAGTACACAGTGTATTATTCTTGGTCTCGTGGAGACGGAGAACAGGAGGTTATTGGGATTCTCCTCATGCTCCTTCTCGATCCAGCTGCCGCTTCTCTGCTTCCCTTCCCTCTCCCCTTGTCCTGTTTCTCTTCCCCTATCCTTCTCCATCTTGCCTCTAGCTCTCTTTTTTCTCTCCATTTCTTTTCCTTCCCTTCTCACTTCTCTCTTATTCTCACTCATATTAATTTCTAGCTTTTCTTTCTGGCCTTTTTCTACTTTCCTTTACAAATGTTACTCTTACTCGATCACTAATTACATTCAGATTTGGCTGTCATTCCAGCTGATCTGTGATCTGTACACTGTTCTTTGTTTGCTTGTTTGTAAAAACTGTAACAGATTATATAAATAATGAGTTATATAGTCTTTTTTTGGACACTTTTTTGTAAACTTGCATCTGTACACCATAAACACTGGATTTAAAAGCAAGCAAACAAGAGATGATTGAAGTTCAGACTTCATTTTTCTATAAAGTGCTCCCTATTCAGAGACTCAAAAGTAATTGGACTGTTCACTGAACAGGGGTTTAATGGCCAGGTTAGGTCTGTTTCCTTGTCATTTCATGATAAATCAAATGTATAATTAATATGAAGTGATGACTTTGTGAGGTTGCATTCAAATTTGGTATGCATTCTTAAAAGAATGAATGCACTGGCGAGCTCAGGATTACCAAAAAGGCCTGAAAAAACACAAAAACCAAGTGGATGATCACAGAATTCTTTCCATGGTTAAGATTTATATATGTTAACAAAGAGGGTTTACACCAATGTGCAAACCACTGGTTACACTCAGGAACAGAGAAGCCAGATTAGGCCAGAAAATGTCTGAAAGAGCCTGCACAGTTTTGGAAAAGAAAAAAATGTATGAATAAGGAAAAAAACAGCAATGTCACGCCATGTGCCTGAATGGCTGCCAATGGAAAATGCTAGTATTTACCGATAGTGTGGCTGCTGATAGAAGTAATACGATGTAATGTCCAGGCCAAGAGACTGCTCAGATTCAGAAATGCTCAAATACTGTGGAACGGATTGTTTGGTGCTTCACAGTGCAAATGGATAATGCTGCAAAACAAAAACAAAACAAAAAACAAAGTTGAATAGCAGTCCAGAACAGCAGAATGGGACTACTGAAGTAGAACCATGCAATGAGGCAATAAGGAAACAGAGACGATATCTGATTCCTGTCTATGATTCGTAAACACACACACACAAAATAAAATGTAGCCAAGGCCTGCTACTTTTAGCTGACCAACTTGTTAACATCTCCACACTCACCAATATTTTCTGGCTGCTCAGCCGAATAGTAAATCAACAGACTTCCTGTGACTTATTGATTGTCTTGCTCGGAGTCTTAACACGCAGTTACACATTCTCCTTTTCTTCTCCACTGTCCGTGTACCACATTTTGTGTTCTCCTTTCTAACACCCCACCCCTCCCCCCAACAACAGAGAGTCACCTATACATCATGCAAAAGTAGCTGCCAGTTGAACCTAAGTGGCTGTTCTGTTTCCCAGCATCGTCACAGAGCAGCTTTGAATCAGAAGGATAGCATGGGGGGCAGGCAAGAGACATTTAAGGATCCCATCCTCTGTGACTGGGCCATTGCTTAGCGACCACATTCCAAGAAGAGCGGATTAGCCGAGGCATTGCATCTAAGATATAAGTTGGTGCCTCACCCAGCGTGTGAGACAGAAACTGGACACTGTCCGGCACTGTATATTAGTTTGTGTATTTCATGTCTGGGGCTATTTATAAATGTATGGCTTCTGTTTCATGCCTTATAGTAGAACAGGAGTATCTATTAAAAGGCAACCAGGCTGAACCCTGCATAAATGCTTTAAGATCCTCTTCTTCTGTATACTCACTCTGAAAAGCACTACAGTTTGTGTAAACTTATAGTAAAAATTGCTAAGGTGAAGCAGAGTGTCAAAGTCAACAGATAGTGTTGCATAATCTGTTCGAAGGTGATCCCAATGTAAATATAAAAAACATATGACATAAGTTCTTTACAATAGTAGCTGCTTTGCCATTCCAAACTGTTTCGGGGATTCATAATTTAGATTCATAATTTATGCCACCTTGTTTGCCACTCTGCTGAAATGACTTCATTGACCCACAAATACAGCAGCAAGGGGGACAAAAAAGCCCAATCTAATCTCCAAAACAGAAACTCTACACTTCTGGATGATAACAGACACCACTTTCATGTGTGTATTTTGGATTAGGATATCCTAGCACCTCACACATCAACAGTATTTGCATAAACATGCAGCGTGCTTGGAGTTCGAGTCGTTCAGCAATTTTCTCATCTCATTAGCTTTTTGTCCTCCTCGTCTTTCTGCTTTTCTTAGCCTCTTCCTCCATTCTTCATCACATCACTGTCTCATCTGCTATGTTTACCTGTCCTCACCTAGCTTGTTACATCAGCATACACCCCATGACTGTATTTCCTTGTCACAGGCACATTATTTTCTGCATAATTTTTATTTCCTCTGTCACTCCAAAGCACAATGTTTTGCTCCAGGCAGGAAGTATTGCACTGAGCTGCTGAACATGTTAAATGCGTCCTACCTCCCCCCCCCCCCCCCCCCCCCCCCCCCCTTCGTTTCTCTCTTGCCATTTCACACCTGGTTGCTTCCCTCTAATATCTCCCAACTCCCATCGCAGTACTATACAACAGTCATTAATTGCAAGAAGAGGGAAATCATATTCTCTCTTCGCTAAAAAAAGAATGAGTGCAAACGTTGTGCACCAGTTAATATCTACTGTGCTGCCTGCAGCTGTAGCAGAGGTCCCGTTTTCTAAAGCATTAAACTGTGATATTTTTATTTGTCGAGCAATGAAAAACCCAAGCACTAAAAATGCCTAAGCACATAGTGATTTTCAGCATATTTATGTTTGCCACAAGATGTTAAGTGCCTCTCTCACTCTCGTACGCTTGAGCGTAATTGGATTAGCTGAAAATATACAAGAGTATCATAACTTTTTAATGTTTCCGTAATTGAATATACACTTTTTGCACTCACCAGACTGTACAAGTCAGTAGATCTTTTAAGAAAATTGCGTGCCGATTGTATTAAAATTCACTTGCTTCTGCTACTAAGCTGCTGAGACCTTTTTTTCTATCTGTCTTTCTCTTTTTTTTTCTTTTTTTTTAATCTTTACTGATTTGTTATTCTGAAATGTGAAGCCATGCAAAGTATTAGTCAAGCCCTGGTGCAGTCAAAAGAGTTTTTGTGAATCCAGTTGTTCTACGGCTTTGTATTACAGTTGGGTATAAATGGATAGATTTTCTAGCTGTGCAACTGACTATTATCAGCAATATATTAACTACCTTATTGCACATTTCCTTTATTTTTCACTCTTTCTATCCACCTCATGCTGTATTCCCCGCCTGCTTTACCTCGGGGTTTTTTACCTTGCCGTCTGTTTCCGTTCCAGTTTCTCCATATTTCATCTATATACTTTGTTCCCTGTCCTTTCTTTGCCCCGTTTCCCTGCGGCTTTAGCATGGAGGGGATTTTTTTTTATTCCAGCTCGCTTCATAACTGCCTTGACAAGTTCTATATTGATTGCTTGTGCAGATTACAATTGATTTTGCTCTTCACTGTATTTTCCTTTCTGCTTGGTTCTTCCTGGTGTGATGAGCACTTTTCAGCATCCATTCATCAGCATGTCATTTTTTTATGTTTTTCACACATAGGGACAGAAGTATTGTGCACTGTGTTAGCCCAATAAAATTAATAAATAAACACACAGAGAAATGATAAAACTCACCAAGGATTGCAATTGTTAATTAAAATATGTTCCTAAGGTTTATTGTGTCTTCTGATAAATTTTCTACAGAGACTAAGACCTCCCCCATGCCATGCTCCAACGCACCACAGAAGGCTGAACCTCCAGTGGGAGGAGCTGCCACGGTCATCACATTTTTCTCCCGTTTGCTGTTAGGAATGCTGCTGCTGCTGCTTATGTGGTGAGCGACAACACCCGGATACACACACACATACACATACACATATATACATAGATACACCATGTAGACTCCTTAGTCTACATGATCCAGTTTTCAAATTGATTAGTAACTCAATTGCTCACTCATGTATTGGCAGGTCGATGCATGTCTGTTTATGTGTTTATATGACATATATTTATATGTTCTGTTTACATGAGCATGTTTAATGGACCAGGAGCTGTAACATCTGGGTAGTTAACTCTTTAAATCCTGTTGAAATAGTAACGGTAAAGGTTTAGATTTCTTATTCTTCTTTTGCCTTGAGGCGACTGTTGTTGTGATTTGGCACTATATAAATAAAAGTGAATTGAATTGAACTGAATTTTGGCTGCCCTGTTTAGGGGTTACCACAGCAGATAATCTCCCTATCCATAGTACTTTTTTGTCACACCAACCCTCAGCTTGTCCTGCTTCAATACATCCATGAATGTTTGCTATAGTCTTCCTCATCTTCTCCCACCTGGCCGTTCCATAGTCAACATTCTTTCTCCAGTATATCCACTATCGCTCCTCTACACATGTCCAAATCATCTCATCCTTGTTTTTCTAACTTTGGCTCCAAACGGCTCGACCTGAGCAGTCCTTCTGATGAACTCATATTTTATCTAAATGCTAAAAAATAAATATATACAATCTAAAATTAATGAAACCATGCGTAGAAGTTGTATTTTTTTCTTTTTACTTTAATCAAAAGATTAGCGACAGCTTTATACCAATAACACTTTAACAAAAATACATTAAACATGGACGCTTCTCCAGCTGAACACCCGCTGCAAGTGGAATGGTTGAATACAATTAAGGCACTTTCATGCCAGTTCCCCTCCCATGCAGCCTGTATGTGCAGGTCCAAATGGGAATCTGTTCTAATTTGTTTTAGAGTTACAAGCACACTCCATTTCAAAAGATGTCAACATTTCCATGTCAACAGATACACACCAAAGGATTAATAACTCTATAACAACAAAGGGAAGCAGAAAGGGTGACAGACAAATTAGACGACACAATTAGAAAATACTCTGGAAATATGTAGAGAATTATTGCAAATTATAGGAAATTATTATCAGTACGATTATATAGTATTGTGTAAGAGTCTTAAACAACTTAATTCCTATAGGAATTGGAAGCTGGTGATGCAATTCATTGAAATGTGCAAACACACATGAAAATACAAAATATATAAGGAAACAAAAGTTTGTACAATTGTAACGAACATTTCAAGTTGCTTTATTCTTTAACAAAGCTTGAGTTCCTTTAGGCAATGTTTCTTCTAATTTCTTTAAGTAGTTTTGAAGTAGTCTAGTTCTTCAGGCTCCTTGAATGACATTTAAAGCTCTTCTTTTGATGTTGGCTACAAATTAGGTAATAAAAAGTGCTTTGAGCACTTATGTAATGCTTTTCTACTCCAACTAAGTACCATCCCATTTATCAGGTCTGAGCTCTGGGAAGGCCAATCAATGACTGATAGTTTTCAGTTATGAATTGTTCTATCCACGTATGCCAGTATTGAGTGTCTGATTCATCTGTCAGATCCTGTGTCAGGTCTTTACTTGAATGTTTCCTATTAGTTAAGGACATGACTTTCACACACTGTTCATATGGTCTAGGTAGCTTTTTAGGGCTGCCAAGTCTCTTGCACTCAACTTGTCAAGTTTTCTCACATTTCTTAAGGATGCACTACACACCTTGTGAGGATATATCAAGTTTTCAGCTAATAGCTCTTTGGGAATCACTTTGTTGGTGCAGAAACATTATTTTATGCCTTTAAAACTGTTATTATAACAGCCCATAACTATATTTTTTATTAACTCAACTAAACTAACAAACTAACAAATTTCCCACATGTGGGACAAATACAGGTTATCTTATCTTAAAGAATTAGGAACAGGTTTTATGGTTTTATGACAGGCAGCTTTACTGCTAGTAACAAAAGACCTAATGGTACAATTTAAAGTTGGTTCTTTACTAAGTTGTCTGGAGACACAACATTGGTTCATCCGTATTAGGTACCTTTTTATGCTTGAATGGTTCATAGATTAGTGTTAAGTGTGGAAAAAAAAACCCTCTGAAAATGACATTGGCTGCTTTTTTCACTCATTCTCATTCCAATCCTTGTATCAGACTAAAAATAAGGGGGAAAGCACCCATGTCCAAAGAAAAAATTGAAAAGAGCTTCAGAAAGCCTGGAGAACAATTTTGTGAGTGTTTTGTTTTGTTTATTGTGAAGAAATGAGGGCTGGCTCAAGTCATATAGTTTGAGTCCCAACATCTTTGGTTTCTTACACAAAAGCTGTTAGAAGCCATTTATTATGTTTTAGATGGTTGAGTTGATGGCAGCTCAACGAAAGTGCAGTCTTGTGCAGTGTTTAAAAAATGAAAAGCAGCTCATAACATTACGAGCTGATGCTGTTACTGCTATTAAGGATTAATCCCTTATGTTACATTATATCATAACTTACTAAGGAAATTAACTCATTACTGTTCCAACTAATAGCTTAATTGACTTTGGGAGCATTATTCTTTTCCTTGCCACAAGCATTATGGAGATGTGTTTAGCATCCAAGTGCTTTTACAGACACTACAGGGAGTGCAGAATTATTAGGCAAATGAGTATTTTGTCCACATCATCCTCTTCATGCATGTTGTTCTACTCCAAGCTGTATAGGCTCGAAAGCCTACTACCAATTAAGCATATTAGGTGATGTGCATCTCTGTAATGAGAAGGGGTGTGGTCTAATGACATCAACACCCTATATCAGGTGTGCATAATTATTAGGCAACGTCCTTTCCTTTGGCAAAATGGGTCAAAAGAAGGACTTGACAGGCTCAGAAAAGTCAAAAATAGTGAGATATCTTGCAGAGGGATGCAGCAGTCTCAAAATTGCAAAGCTTCTGAAGCGTGATCATCGAACAATCAAGCGTTTCATTCAAAATAGTCAACAGGGTTGCAAGAAGCGTGTGGAAAAACCAAGGTGCAAAATAACTGCCCATGAACTGCGAAAAGTCAAGCGTGCAGCTGCCAAGATGCCACTTGCCACCAGTTTGGCCATATTTCAGAGCTGCAACATCACTGGAGTGCCCAAAAGCACAAGGTGTGCAATACTCAGAGACATGGCCAAGGTAAGAAAGGCTGAAAGACGACCACCACTGAACAAGACGCACAAGCTGAAACGTCAAGACTGGGCCAAGAAATATCTCAAGACTGATTTTTCTAAGGTTTTATGGACTGATGAAATGAGAGTGAGTCTTGATGGGCCAGATGGATGGGCCCGTGGCTGGATTGGTAAAGGGCAGAGAGCTCCAGTCCGACTCAGACGCCAGCAAGGTGGAGGTGGAGTACTGGTTTGGGCTGGTATCATCAAAGATGAGCTTGTGGGGCCTTTTCGGGTTGAGGATGGAGTCAAGCTCAACTCCCAGTCCTACTGCCAGTTTCTGGAAGACACCTTCTTCAAGCAGTGGTACAGGAAGAAGTCTGCATCCTTCTAGAAAAACATGATTTCCATGCAGGACAATGCTCCATCACACGCGTCCAAGTACTCCACAGCGTGGCTGGCAAGAAAGGGTATAAAAGAAGAAAAACTAATGACATGGCCTCCTTGTTCACCTGATCCGAACCCCATTGAGAACCTGTGGTCCATCATCAAATGTGAGATTTACAAACAGTACACCTCTC
Organism: Copadichromis virginalis; assembly: GCF_057382275.1. Classification (NCBI taxonomy): domain Eukaryota; kingdom Metazoa; phylum Chordata; class Actinopteri; order Cichliformes; family Cichlidae; genus Copadichromis; species Copadichromis virginalis. The sequence continues at coordinate 38,801,187 of NC_140624.1, read as the reverse complement.
TGAACAGTGTCTGGGAGGCTGTGGTTGCTGCTGCACGCAATGTTGATGGTGAACAGATCAAAACACTGACAGAATCCATGGATGGCAGGCTTTTGAGTGTCCTTGCAAAGAAAGGTGGCTATATTGGTCGCTGATTTGTTTTTGTTTTTGAATGTCAGAAATGTATATTTGTGAATGTGGAGATGTTATATTGGTGTCACTGGTAAAAAAAAATAATTGAAATGGGTATATATTTGTTTTTTGTTAAGTTGCCTAATAATTATGCACAGTAATAGTCACCTGCACACACAGATATCCCCCTAAAATAGCTAAAACTAAAAACAAACTAAAAACTACTTCCAAAAACATTCAGCTTTGATATTAATGAGTTTTTTGGGTTCATTGAGAACATGGTTGTTGTTCAATAATAAAATTATTCCTCAAAAATACAACTTGCCTAATAATTCTGCACTCCCTGTAGTTATGACCCAATGCCTAATACACATGTCACTGTGATGTTGTTTTTGCCCATTTTACCCACTGATTTTAAATGTGTAATAACTTCACACAACGCAAAAAGAGAAAAACTGTCCTCTTTTGCCATCCTGCCAGTTGAGCCACATATGCACAACAGGATTGGAGAAGTCACACTAGTGTGCAGCTACCTGCCAAGAATTAGAAGAGAAACACAAACAAATGTGTAGGGGATTTGCATTTTTTGCAAACAGAGTTATGGCTAAGTCAAAAAAAAGTCCCACTGAACCAAATATAAAGGCCAAAAAAGCAAACAAATTAAGAATGACATATAAGAGAAAGGCAAGAAGACAGATCATTCATATTTTGATGCAGTGCAGCTTGACGAAGCTAATTTGTGTTCCTCTTTCTGCAGATGTGAATGTCTTATTGCTAAAGGCTGATGTGAAGTAGGAGGACAAAGAAGAAGAAGGAGGAGGCTGGTATTTTTTCCTGTTTTGCACATGTTTCAAGGATACAGTGCATTGATCATTTCGGTCCATCACACAGTTACTCACCAAAATTATTCAGACATTAGACAACGATAATGCGACTCAGCATTTTTGGAATATTTGATTTGCTGACAAAAAAACCCAAGAAAAATCTACAGAGGAACTTTGGAAGATTGTCATCGGTATCATCACCAACAGCAACTGCAGCGACCTGAGAGGCAAACACCAAAACAAGATTATTGTCTTACATTACCCCCTGGTGGATTTGATGAGCCACTTTAAACTGATTTGTCTCAGTTGGGTTTTAGAGGCTCCTCTTCGGCAACAGAATCAAGGCCACAGCTGACATCTCTTTTGACCTTTTTTTCTTCTTTTTTGTACTCACTCTCTTCTTAAGTCGCAGTGCAGTGCAGTACACACACACACAGACACACACTGATATAGGGCACGTGTATTTGTGTGTATACTTACAGCCCCTTATACAGCTTAATCATCATGCCAAAGACTCCACTACACCCCCAGCAAAGTGGTTCCCACCCAAGTCATTGAGCTTCCTGAAGCCTGTGCCTGTCTTCATCATGGGATGAAACCCCCAGAAAGTTGGGCGTGCGCACGTGTATGCGTGACATCTAATGGATGCTGAAACCCATTACAGGAATCAAACTGGGGACAAAGCCCTGCAGCCCATGTTTGTGTCAACCCGCCAGTTAACAAAGAAGTCACAAATTTATTCAGTCAGACTCTGAGTCTGCACATCTCCAACAACTGACAGAGCAGAGTGTTGTTTGTTGTTTTTTCTTTTTGTTTGTTTTTGTTTTTGTTTTTTCAACAAGAGGACTAACACTTTGGAGAAGTCAATAACCATAGTCTGGCTTATTTACAGTTAGCTTTACATAGAGCTTTGAGAAACCGGCAAGGACGACCTGAACTGTAAAAAAAAACAAACCTAAAAGACAACAAAAAAACCAACAAAAAATAAATGAAATAAAGTGGATTTGAGACTGAACCATTCTTTCCCCACCGTTGTTTTTTATTTTGGGGTTGACTTTGTATTGATGGCAGCCAAGCTGGTTACTGGAACTCTGATACAAGCTATGTTGGTTTTCCATTCTGCTCTGTGCTGTAAAATACAGTAACACAAATCAGTTTGCTGTCTGACTTCTGACGCCTTTACAAACATTAGAAATGTCTTTTTGCAGTTTACATTTCAATAGCCAATATCAGTTACCAGTTAATATTATGTTATTCACAGGAATCTTGAAGTGTTTATTGTATTTTTTATGGACAAATAATAAAAAGACGCATATAGGAGTTTAGTTTTTTTTTCTCCAGACATTCTTAATGGCTTAATTCTCTTTGATCCTATTTTGTAAACTATGATACAGTATGTAACTTTAACAATGAACAAAAAGTTTATTATTTAATAATAATGTATGTATTAGCCGTAGAATGTCGTAACCTGTACCTGGGGTCTTTTTTATAGATGTATATACAATGACAGGTTTCAACCATTAAATGTGACCATTTCACAATGAATTACGATGCACTGGCCTCATGTTCATTTTGTGAACTTATAACACATGAGGGCAGACTAATGCCTCCTGCTCCGTCTGGTTGATCCTGATGATTTTCTCCTGGCAAAACAAGATGAAGGTGAGGTGCCAATGGGGGATGTTAAAAAAAAGAAGATGCAACAAGTTTTCATTATAATTAAAGTAAAGACAAATTACTTCCCAGACACAGCTATAAACACACAGTGCCTCATTTCAGGTTTTACAGATCGATACTTTTGACCTTGCAGAGGTAACGTCGTTTGCTTCTCAGTTTGTTTCTGAAAGATGAGTGTCTGCAGATTCTAACAAGCTCCACCGACACTGCATGGAGTGGTCATAAAGCTTAATACTTTATGGGCATGATGCATTATCCTTGATATAGTTCTTCTTGTTTTCTTTTTTATGGGGGGAATATTCAAAATTGCAAAAATTTCAAGATAGAGGATCTGTGTCAATTCTCAGAAAGACACTGAGAGCAGCATTGGTTTGAGCAACCTTGACGAGTGCATTTTTTAAAAGTCAGTTTCATACTCAATACACAGAAGGATACAAGGAAAACAAAACTAAGTTTAGACTCCAAGAGATTCAGCAGTGTGTTTACTTGAATGCCATCATCAGCATGCTGACAAGGTCATGACCACATACTGATCATTAGTAGTTCTGTATGCTTTATTTTTGTCTTTGTATGTTATTTTACCATGCTACTACGCCAAGTGCATCACACAGCCCACATCTGAGAGAAATTGGGATGTTGTTAAAATAGTTTTGCAGATATCAAAAGTGTTGGACAAACTGACTTGATGATTGTGCTATATCCCATTAGGGGAGCCGAATGTTTAGAAAGGTCAAAATGAAATGTATATTTGTAGAACTGACTGGAAAAAAGAAGAAAAGAAGATTTTTTTTTAAACTATAAATAATTGCACAAAATGGATGGCTGTTCATCCAGAAATATTTCATGTGTTTTTGGTGTATGCATGTGGGTCAGACTGTCCATGCAAAGGGAAGCACACTCACAGTTCACAGACAGAAAAGAAATAAAGTTACACTCGACCTCCTATACCTCTCCTAGCAGAGAGGGAAGGAAGAAAAACAGGTGGCAGGGGATTTGTGTCTGTGTCCCTTTCAGCCTTGTCTACCAATAAAGCCAACTGTCATTTCCCAGGGTTGCATCTGTGCACTTATCTTTCTCTGTTCCTCACCAAACACGGTTCTCTAATTAACATTTGAGAGTGAATAGATGAGAGCTTCTCAAAGGAGAAGAGGACGTTTTGATCAGTGCAGCAAACCTTATATGCAAGCTGATTCTGCTTGCAGAATATACACGGAGATAAAAGTGGAAAATATGAAATTTCCTCCACAATGCACCCTGTGAGTTTTCCCTAATGACTTGTGTCATCATTTTAATCTCTCACAATGACATGCCACTCATAGATATAACGGCTGAGTTCTGTGAACGCTGTAGCATTGTTGATAGCCGAAACGAGATGATCAGACGGGTTGTAAACAAGTAGCAGCTTCACAGATACATAACATCTGCACCGATGTGCATGCAACAGGAAATATGAGCAGAGCACTGGAGGTACGGCTGGTCAAAATTTCCCTTTTGACCTTTAGCTTTCACTCTGGCTGTCTCGCCATCTCACTCGTCCCTCTTTCAAGCTCTCTTTCTTCCATTATACTGACAAGCTCTGGCAGGCCGATTTGGAGGCCGAGGACAAATCAATACACCATCTAACAGCTGTCAGCTGCAGTTCCCTGTGTGTGCGAGAGCAGACAAGAGTGTATCTGCTTGTGTAGTTATCGCGTTCATTACTCTTTCTTTCATTCCTTTCTTCTCCACCTGCTTATACTGATCTGCCCTTTGCTTTTTTTTTAATGTCAGTGTCAATGAGGTGTCAACTAATATTTACAATGACAGTGCATGACTTGAACAAGGAGGGTACACAACCACGGAGGTTTCTGTTCTTTGTGTTCTTTGTATTGTTTTTATTTTATAGCTAAAAATAATTCTGTATGATGACATTTCATTCTTTATAGCTTTAATTAAATCACAGATGGGTTTTTAGCCATGCTCTCTTTGTCCACAACCATGATGTGATTCATATTAACCTCAGATGTATTGAGAGTGTGTGTGTCTTTGTGTGCGTGTGTGTGTACCATCCAGAGCCTGTCAGTTCCATCCGCCTTGCTCTGCTCTAATGACTAGTTTGACCTTTCATAGAAAACTGGATGAATGACATGATCTCTGCGTCCATATCACTTCTGATCTGGCTTTTGGCTCTGACCTCTTTAAACACTCAGCTTACTTCCCCTCTATCCACGGCCTCACTCAGTCAAACTGTTTTTGTCCATCTTCCTAATATTCTAACTTCCTCATTAAGCTAATATTTCAAGACGTTTGCACACCCAACTTCTCTCTGAGCATTATTTCACCAGTTTTCACACCATTTTCAAGTCAGATGAACATCGCCGCACACGACTCGCTGAGCACACGGCTTCTGCTTTTGGCAGCAATGTGTTGTTTGCTCTTCAAAAAGTCTCTTTTCAAAGGTATTTTCTTTGTGCCAGATATGCTAACAAGGAATACTCCAAGGCAGCCTCTCTTTAATATACACTCACTTGCTACTTTATTAGACACTTAAGTAAACTGTGTTAGGCTGGCGTTAATTTTGCAGTGATTTGCCATCCACATATATGAAGGAAAAATAATATTAGACACATATTTCATTGCAATGCAGTCCTGCACAACAACATTGCAACAAAAGCTGAAGCAATCTGAACTTCACAAAGGCAGAGTGTGTGCCAACGATGGACTGCAGGAAAGAACATTTTCCCATTATTTTAAATTGGGTGCCAAAGTTAAAACTGTTTGACTTAAAATGATCTTGGAGTGATATATTTTACACGCAGTGAAAATCTGCCAAATCGAGTATGCAGAGCTACTCGCTGTGGTGACCCCCTGTGAAATTTTTATGTACGGCTAACCCATCTGTTATGTTTCTCAGGGGACAGCAATGATGTCCCTGACTCAGTTTGATCCAATAAACATTGCAGGTTTAGTTATTTAAAAGGGTTAGAGACCAAAAATCCCAATAAACAGTGTTTATACATAATTTGTCATTCCATTAGAAACCATTTCAATCACTATATTGTGCAGTAGAGTTGTTTACCTCTCACAGATAATGGTTTACTGAGAATAATTCACCTGTTCTTCATAAAAAATAAAATTTGATAAAAATTTATTTTATTGGAAAACACTGGAAAAACCTACATATTAAATGAAATAGTTTTACATGACATTTTCTTTTAATTTTCTTTTTTAATTTTAATTATTTTTCTGGATTTTAAGGGAACTTTACATGTTACACTTTACATGAAGCTGCATCTGAGAATCTGGATGAGCTGACGGACACTGTGACATCATACATCAGTTTTTGTGAAGATGTGTGTGTGCCAACCAAGACCTTTTGCACATACAACAACAATAAACCATGGTTAACTCCTAAAATCCAACATCTTCTTAAGGCCAAGGAGGACACCTGCAGAAGTGGTGACAGGGCCCTGTACAAGCAGGTCAGGAACACATTGACCAGGGAGATCAAAGCAGCTAAAAAGATCTACTCCCAGAAGCTGAAAGAACGGCTCTCAACCAACATCCCTGCGTCAGTGTGGAGGGACCTGCGGGAAATCACTAGCTACAGGCTGCCTCGGGTCTCTGCTCCTCCTGCCTCCCCTTTCCCTCATCCACCTGCTGGCCTCCACCACTTGCTAATGTTACTGAATCTGTGGAAGCTACGCCATAGCCACCACCAAACAACTGAGTTATTTTTACACACTGGTCAGCATCCAGCTGGCCAATCCACCACCTTTCGTTGTTTATACCGTTACAAAAAAATAAATCATCGGCCCACAGAGCAAATGCCTGGTATGCCCGATGGCCAGTCCAGCTATGGTCGTGCCATCAGTTAACCCTTCGCGTGCCAGCTGTGGCATGCGTGCCTAGGGTTGCCGACCCCTGCTCTACACCAATGACTCCATCTCCAAGAACTCAGCTGTTAAACTCCCGAAGTTTGCAGATGACACCACCGTCATTGGCCTCATTCAGGATGGTGATGAGTCTGCATGCAGGCAGGAAGTTGAGCAGCTGGTACTCTGGTGCAGTCAGCACAATCTGGAGCTGAACATGCTTAAGACTGTAGAGATGACAGTGGATTTCAGGAGACATCCCTCAACACTGCTCCCCCTCACCATATCAGACAGCCCGGTGTCCTTGGTACCACCATCCCTAGGACCTGAAGTGGGAGACCTCCTCCATCCTCAAAAAGACCCAGTAGAGGATGTACTTCCTGTGACAACTGGGGAAGTATAGTCTTCCACAGGAGCTGCTGATCCAGTTCTACACTCCAGTCATTGAGTCTGTCCTGTGCTCCTCCATCACAGTCTGGTATGGTGCAGCCACTAAACAGGACAGGTGCAGACTGTATGGGTATCATTGGCGCCCCCCTCACAGACAACTCACACCCTGGACACAGACTTTTTGACCTGCTGCCCTGTGGCAGACGGTCTAGAAGCCTGCAGACCAGGACCATCCGACATAGGAACAGTTTCTTTCCCCTAGCCATTTCCCTCCTAAACAGTCAAACTGTCACACTGCTCCCACTAGCAGACTGCAGCTGCACCTTATGTACATTCTGTGGTATTCATTTCATTTCTGTCATCCTGTATTTTATGTATGTAAGATTTAGATTGGTTATTTATTTTTGGTTTACACACCTTTGTGTATGTATGTGTGCATATGTGCATATGTATGTGTATATATATATATGTATACACGTAAGTGTGTGTGTGTGTGTGTGTGTGTGTGTGTGTGTGTGTGTGTGTGTGTGTGTGTGTGTGTGTGTGTGTGTGTATTGTGTCGTTTACATATTGCTGTGATTTACATTGCTGTGCTTGAGAGTCACCATCTACTCCTGGGACCAAATTCCTTGTGTGTGTTTGCGCATATACATGGCCAATAAACACGATTCTGATTCTGTTTCTGTTTCTGATTCTGATTCTGATTCTGTTTCTGTTTCTGATTCTGATTCTGATGTGTCTTGTGTTAATTTGTTAATGTCAAGCCACAAAAAATAAAGCAAAAATAGTCAACTTTATTTAAAGAATTGTCATGCATTTGTCCACTGGATGGCAGCATAGGCAGTGGGTCTTGCTGTGCGCTGTCTATGGTCCTGAAACAGTCAAAACCCGAGTGTTAGGTCTCTGCGAGTCACCCCATGGTGCTAACTGAGTCAAGCCCACGCACATCTCAGGTTCTTTATGCCCTGTCATTGGGTGACCTGAAACATCCAACACTTACACACACTCTATTTGTTCAACAGAATTTGATTATGAGGCAAAACCCAAATGCCATCAACTTCTTGTGATCTGTCCTCAAAAACAAAAATAGGTCATCATTGTTATTAATGGTGCTTGTTTCATGTCACAACAAAGTGACTTGAAATGATGGATAATGAGGAAAAGAAGGAACGTTTCACCGTGAGAAGTGACTTTCTGCACGGCAAGGTGGCTTGAATCACAAATCATGTTCGCATCTAGAGTCCAACCAATCACAGGCCTGCTCCACAAATTGCTTGTCAGCCTTACACATCGAGCTCACACATGCTGATGACAACACTCGACAGCACTGACATCTGTGAAGTACTGCAATTGTAAGTCAGTGACACAAAATGAGAGGTCATGTTCGGCACAGCCGCTGTGGAACATTGCGGCCTAATATTTCTGCCAAGCACTGCATTGAAGCCTCGTTCTCAAATTGTGGAGATTCTTGTGATTGTTAGGATCTTGGAGAATTGAGGCATGCCTTCCATGAACAGATAAAACTAGGCAAGATTTAGATCAATCAAGGAACTCACTGCACAAGCTTGATGACTCACATATTGTGAGTCTATCATATTAGCAGCTGTCTGCATTTCCTTCCGTGAAATCCGCACAGTACATTGTGAAGCTGAAGAATCCAGAGCATTTCACAAAAGGTTTGTGTTTTCCAAATGAGGATTTGTGTGTGCAGCAGAATGGTCTGTCAAATGTCAAAGCAGACGCGCACTGCAGCACCATTCAATACTCAAAAAGGAAAAAAATAAAATAGATAAGTACATGTGCAAGTGGAACTCGGTGTAACAAAGGGGGGACAAGAATACAAAAAGGGCAGACAGAGCATAAATGTAGAAAAAAAACCAACACATCTAGATTGAATTTGATCTACAGGGATACAATAAAGAGAAACTGGCACATTAAAGGCATTCCATTAAAAGAGATTAGACTCTGTCGTTACAGATCTAATCTCGGATCTTTAATAGAGACATTATTAAAATTGGATTTAATATGAGTGGTGAAATTAAAATTTATTGCATGGTAAGTTTCAGGATTTGAACTGACACACCTATTTAAATACCTTCCACTCAGCAGGTTTGCCTAATTTGAAATATGAGAATTAATATTTTCCGCCAGCCGGGGTTCAATATTAGAATTATTCTGCCTTGCGGATTCACCCCAGAAATGCACTTTTAATTAAACTTGAGCCCAAATGTATTTTAGAGGCATGAAATTATTATTTTGGAGACTTTTTTTCATTTTTGGATTATGGTGTATGTAATGGAGAAGTCTGAATGTAACACTGTGATAAGTAAGAAATTATTATTTTAATAAAATTTCCTTTGGTGTTTATTATTATTTGGGTGTGTGCTCGTTTAAAGTGTTGAGATACATTTTGTAGACTCTTTCTCCCTCTTGTGGCAACTTGTATTAGCAAATTTATAGGGAAAGGAAAGGAAAGGAAAGGACAGGACAGGAAAGGAAAGGAAAGGAAAGGAAAGGAAAGGAAAGGAAAGGAAAGGAAAGGAAAGGAAAGGAAAGGAAAGGAAAGGAAAGGAACATTTCCTTATATGTAACTCTGATCTCCTCTCTAAATGTTTTGATATTTCTGCAGCACCAAGCACAGTGAAACAGTGCTTGGCAGTTTGGCAGTTGGAGTGAGAGCACTGTTAATTCCCTGGTTTGCTTTTTAGTTTGTTGTCCCACTGAAACAAATGACACTTGATGCATGCTTAGTCATCCAGGTAAAGGTTTGGTTCATTTCACAGTGTTTACAGTGGGAACAGGAAGCAGTGTGTTCACATGAACTGAATCACCTTTCTGCTAAAAGGTATTTCTTGTACTTGTGTTATGGTACTCTTTTGTCAGTCTGTTGAGTCATCTCCACCCACTCCACCCTGCCTGCACTCTCTTTATCATCTCTCTTGTGTACTGTCTGTTGCTTATGATGGTTGACCCCAGGTATTTAACCTCATCTATCTACAATACCTCTGCTCTTTGCATCGTGACTGTTACACTTGTCTCAGTCTTGTAGTTGTCCTGCTTTTACTGACTTTTATTCCTTTTCTCTCAGAGCATGCCTCTGCTTCTATAGGCTTTCTTCCACCTCCTCTCTACTCTCACTACAGATTACAACATCATCTGCAGACATCATAGTCCACAAAGACTCCTGCCTGACCTCATCTGTAAACCATCGCGAACAAGAAGAGGCACAGAGTTGGTCCATGATATAATCCCACTCCCTCCTGAAACCCATCTGTCAATTCTACCCCAGAACTCATCACTCACTTGCTGTCTTCATACAGGCCCTGCTTCCCCCCTGACCTCCACTATATTACTAAAAGTATTCACTCACCCATCCAAATAAACCAATTGAGTTGTTCCAATTACTTACATGGCCACAGGCGTAAGAAAGCAGGCACCTAGGCATGCAGACAAAGAGTTGTAAAAAAGTGTGTCGCTCTCAGGAACTCAGTGTATTCCAGAATGGTACCATGATAGGGTGCCACCTGTGCAACAAGTCTAGTCATGAAGTTTTCTTGCTACTAAACATTCCACAATCATCTGTTGTAACCAAGTGGAAGCAGTCCTCATAACTTCGTGTGGCCTTCAGATTAGCTCAAGAAGACTGCACAGAGAGCTTCATGGATTGGGTTTCCATGACCAAGCAGCTACATTCAAGCCTTACATTGCCAAGTGCAATGCAAAGCCTCAGATGTAGTGGTGTAAAACATGGTGCCACTAGACTTAAGAATGGAGATGTGTTTTTATAAATCACACTTCTCTGTCTGGCAATTCAACAGACCAGTCTGGGTTTGGTGGTTGCCAGGACAACAGTACTTGTCTGACTGCATTGTGCCAAGTGAAAAGTGGAGGTGGGATGGTCCCAACTTTCTGGAAACAGTTTCAGGATGGCCCTTTCCTGTTATAACATGACAATTGGAACAGAAAAAGGCCATCCATGTTTTGAAGAATTGTTGGTGTGGTAGACCTTGACACCTCTGCACAGAGTTCTGACGCACAACCTGACAGAATACTTTTGTTGGTCTGACTCACAAATGTGTTTCTGGAAGAATAGTCAAATTCCCATTAACACACTTCTAAACCTTTTGGAAAGCACTCGGAAGCGCTGGAGCTGCTATAGCTGCAAAGGAAGCATGCATTCACATCATATTAAAAATGTGATGTCAGTCAAGTTCATATGCGTATGAAGGCAGACGAGCAAATATTTTTGGCAATATAGTGGATTTGAACCCTTCTGGTCTTCTAGCGATACTTTGCTGGTGGGTCCCACTCATGCCCTGCGAGTGGCAGCAAAGCACCGCTGAGCGTTGGCGCTACAACACAACACAGCAGAAGAAGTGTGAACACTTCAGTAGATTTACGGATGCAGGGAAATGGGGTAAGGGTTGGTTTATTTTCCAAGCGTTTCATCAAAAATGACATAAAAAAATCTCCTATTGATCGGTTATACATTTGTTCTTAATTTTAAATCGGGGACGATGCCTGTCATGACGTGCAATCCATCGCTAATCGTGACAGCTGCTGTCCGCCTACACATAGCAGCATCTCTGTCACTACTAGCCACGTAGCGCCTAGCACTGTCTGTGGTGTTATTTTAGCTCGCTTATATTGGGTCTAATTAAGATGTCTTTAATGTTTGTTTGACTTTAATGTCAAGTCAAACAAACATTACGCGGACCGCAAGGAGCTTTGCAGGCAGGGACTTCAGCTGGAGCCGCTAGCCGGTGACAAAAATAACCAGCTAATTAAATTTTCATTCATAGGAGCATCTTCAAGAGAAGCACTGCTGTTGCATCATCAGCTGGTAGTAAAAGACAAAAGCAGGGCGCCTTTTGAGTCTGTCCTACATTTCGCTCAGTTGCATGAGACGCATCAGATCTATTTTTGCATGCCCCCATGGTCCAAAAAATAAAAAATAATCTGGGTGTTGGAAAGCTGTGGATTTTCAGGGAACTCAAACTGTCTTATGTGTGTGAACTTTGTATTTGTTGTTCAGTTCTCCACAGTACTTTATTATGTGTTGTTATTAGGTATTGTTCCTATGTGGAAGGTGCGGGGTGGTTTTTGTTTGCTCTTTTCATATAGGTATGATCTGTAACTGAAATACGTGCACTTACTGGACATTTTATTCGGCGCAGCTTGCTAGTATTGGGTTGTTCCCCCTTTTACCTGGTATGGATTTAAGCAGGTGCTGGAAAGATTCCTCCGAGATTTCCTTTAGCGCATAGGTGTCAAACTCTGGTCCGCGGGCCAAATTTATGCCTTTATATTCAATTTTTCATCTGTCCAGTTTCATATGCACTGATTCATGTCAAATGAATATATTTCACCTTTAAAAGGCAATGTTGTCCACATTTGGAGACAGGATGGGGGTGGCGGTAGTGGGAATTTTACAGTTGGATTGTTTTAATTGTTATTTTATTATCAAGAACTCATTGGTTATGTTTTGTCTATAAAAATTCCCCAGTTAGGTTTGAGTTGCAATACAGTGGAAGCTGCTTTTAGAAAGCCCTCAGGACAGCTGACATGTGTCCTCTAAAGAATCTAAATAAGACACAAAATATGCTTCCTGTTAAAATACATCAGTGTCAAAGTCTGTCACCAAAAATAAGTAAATAAAATAAAATTTGTGTCCATGAACATGCATTAGAGTGTATGTGTGTGTGTGTGTGTGTGATTGCTTCACGTTTGCTCAGATAAGCAGTGAATGATGAACCTTTTATTTCCTTTATTCCAGTTTGCCTGAATCTTGCTGACCTTTAATGCTGACTGGCCCCTCCAGCCATCTAACAACATGCAAGGATTCTACTCCAAGCTCGACTCCTCCCCTTCTTCGTCCCCCTTGTTGGGACCTGGCCTCAGGGGAGATGGTGCTCCCGTACCTCTCAGCCTGGCTCTGGAGACGGAGAGAGCTCAGGCCCTCCTGCAGACTTTCAGTTCCGCCTCCCTGCTGGCGTCGGCAGGACTCGGGATGTTCTGTGTGGTGGCAGACCACGTCCTACAGCTGTCTGTCATACAGCAACACTTGTGGCTGCGTGCTGTCTTGGACAACGCCACGCACGGATTGGTGGGGCTGTGGTCATGGGCGGTTGTTATTGGACTGAGGAAAAAGAGCGATTTATATGAGGTGTTACTCGCAGGGCTCCTGGCATCAATCATAGACCTGGACCACTTCTATATGGCTGGATCCTTATCACTCAAGGTAAGACTTTCGCCATAGAGGGTTAATCTGAATGCTTAATAAGCTTACAAATGATAGGGTACAAAGTATTCCCTAAGTCCTTCACCTTTCTCTTGGAGAGCTAATTATTTAGTGATAAAGTCTTAAATGCACCCATACATGTGCCATTATAGTAGATTACAGGACACAATGTTCATTATAACCTTCCCACTGAGAGAAAACACTGAAACAACCCATGCAGAAAATTTTAATTTCACAGACTTGTTTTTATTTTTAAGCCTCATGAGTTGCTATTTATCAGGGATTGTAGGTGTTTGTGTTTGGCAGCAGCCATGTTTTTCTTGTAAATGTGTTCAGTTTCTTTGTCAGATAATCCACGGGGATGCTAAATCAAACGAGCGAGCCAGGAGAACCAATGCTGGAGTGCAAATGGTTTCTACTCCAAATGGCCACTGAATATTAATAAGTTTGGATCCTTATGAAAAAGATTTTTTGGGGGGTATTTTGCCTTTGTTACATAACAACAGTTAGACACAGAAGAAATGATGGGAAAGTAAGTGGCATGCAGTAACAGGCCTGGGGCAGAATTCAATCTGGGCTTTTCTGATATGGATTTTATGCCGGGAACATAGCACAATCCACAGGGTGAGCTATGGTGACGCACCAAGAAAAATACTACTTCATTTTATATGTATGTTAAAAAATGACTGTCATCCATTACATCATTGAAATATTGACTATTCTTTTGGTCTTTCAGCCCAACAGTGTAGCAATGTATCAAAAATTTAAATTGTATCTTTAGACACTTTCACTGGCAGAAACACAGCATTGGTTCTCATTTCTTTAGTTGAATCTACAAAAACATGTTAGTAACTTCTTTCATTGTGTTACTGATAGAGAACACACACACAGACAGTAGATAACAGTTTAATTGACAGGCATAAAACTGTATGTCAGCACCAACAAAGTGATTCTCAAAGAGCAATTAGCTAAACACTTGGTATATCTTAGCATGGTGTGCAGTGTGAAAAAACTGAACAGCTTCTATAAGTCATATAAATCCAAAAAGTTCCAGCAAAGATCTAAGAGACGCATCTGACCTGTCAGTTGATCCATCTACATATACATATGCATACATACATTTAGAGTAGGGCTGCCACGATTTGTCGACTAGTCACGATTACGTCGACTATCAAAATCGTCGACGACTGATTTAATAGTCGACTTGTCGTTTGAAGCTTTGTAAGATCGCAAAAGACGCAGGAATAATAGCAGGATTTAAGAGTGTAATAACGGACTGAAACAGAAGATGGCAGCACAGCATGTACAAGGATGCCAGCTGCCGTTAAACCCCGAAGAAGAAGAAGCAGCTGTGTCCCAGAATTCATAGCACGGCCCAGCTTAGTTTCCAACAATGGCGGTAGCTAGTTAGTTTTAATATTACTCTTATTATTCTTTCTGGGTCACAAAATAAACGTTTAACATATTTTCAGGTGAGAATGTAGCTGTGTAAACCTCAAATATCGGCTCAGTTTATCAGGACACCACATATTTTCAAAAGCGCTCCGACGTTTTCGGAGACGTCTGTTACCCACTAGCTCGATAGCTAGCCGGGGGCTAGGTCACTAGCGCCGTGAGAACACCGGACTCCCGGCAAATTGTTTTCAAACCCACCGCCGTCTTTCGCGACTCAGGTTAAATATATATGAGTCACTTAGATAACTTAAAAATGTTGTTGTTTGGCTTTTTTTTTTTTTTTTTTTTTTTTTTTTTTTTGTATTTTATTTGTTCCTGAGTAAATCGGTTTGGCTGAGATTAAAGTTATAGTTTTTACACAGCTGAATAAACGTCAAGCAGACAGCTGATTATCAGAAGTGTGAGACGCTCCAGAATTTACTCCGGTGTCCTGTTATATTTTAGATAGCAAGGAGTTTATTAAACTTTACCGAAACAATCTGCAAATTTCATTAAAATTGAATAAACTATCATCTTGTCTTTATTTTTAGTTAGCACCTTAAAAGCTTAAAGCTGTAAGCTAATGATAGTTATATAAGAGCAGATGCTGCTGGTGCAATAAGCTGTAGTTTTACGTCCAGTGATGGTTGCTGCATTTTATTTTTGAAGGACTTTTTGTTTATTTTGGATGATGATGATGATCTGATTAGTCGACTAATCGCATAAATAATCGGTGACTAGTCGACTATCAAAATAATTGTTTGTGGCAGCCCTAATTTAGAGATGTACCTCATTAGGGCTGCCACAAACGATTATTTTGATAATGACTAGTCACCGATTATTTTTGCGATTAGTCGACTAATCAGATCATGCATGCATCTGCTCTTATATAACTATCATTAGCTTACAGCTTTAAGTGTTTAAGGTATGTGCTAACTAAAAATAAAGACAAGATGATAGTTTATTAAATTTTAATTAAATTTCCAGATTGTTTCAGTGGAGTTTAATAAACTCAGCTGTCTGCTCCTTGCTATCTAAAATATAACAGGACACCGGAGTATATTCTCCAGCATCTCACACTTCTGATAATCAGCTGTCTGCTTGACGTTTATTCAGCTGTGTAAAAACTATAACTTTAATCTCAGCCAAACCGATTTACTCAGGAACAAATAAAATACTAAAAAAGGCCCAACAATAACATTTTTAAGTTATCTAAGTGACTTATATATCATGTTTAACCTGAGTAGCGAAAGACGGCGGTGGGTTTGAAAATGATTTGCCAGGAGTCCGGTGTTCTCGTCGGCTCTAGTGAGCCTTGCCCCCGGCTAGCTATCGAGCTAGTGGGTAACAGACGTCTCCAAAAACGTTGGGAGCGCTTTTGAAAATATGTGGTGTCCTGATAAACTGAGCAGATATTTGAGGTTTACACAGCTACATTCTCACCTGAAAATATGTTAAACGTTTATTTTGTGACCCAGAAAGAATAATAAGAGTAATATTAAAACTAACTAGCTGCCGCCATTGTTGGAAACTGAGCTGGGCTGCGCTATGAATTCTGGGACACAGCTTCTTCTTCTTCGGGGTTTAACGGCAGCTGGCATCCTTGTACATGCAGTGCTGCCATCTTCTGTTTCAGTCCGTTATTACACTCTTAAATCCTACTACTCATTCCTGCGTCCTTTGTGATCTTACAAAGCTTCAAACGACGCGTCGACTATTAAATCAGTCGTCGACGATTTTAATAGTCGATGTAATCGTGACTAGTCGACTAATCGTGGCAGCCCTATACCTCATACGTGTGTGTGTGTGTGTGTGTGTGTGTGTATGTATGTGTGTGTGTGTGCTGGAGCATGACTCATGACAGGATCTCCACAGTACAGAACACTGTTGACATGGATTGACATGTTTCCAAAGGATATATGTGGTGCTAACGCTGTCTCTCACTGCTCTTCCAGGCTGCTGTCTCACTCCCTCAGCGTCCACCGCTGCACTGTTCCTCTCTCATTCCCATCATCTGTCTCACTCTCCGCTTCCTCATGTGGCTCGGGCGCCTCAAAGACGCTTGGTGCTCCTTGCCATGGATGCTTTTCATTTCCATGGTGACACACCACGTCCGGGATGCAGTGCGCCACGGCCTGTGGGTGTGCCCATTCGGCAACACGGCGCCGATCCCATACTGGTTATACGTCAGCACCACGGCGACGCTCCCTCACCTGTGTTCAGTGCTCATGTACCTGACGGGAACCAGAGATGTGATATTCACTAAACACGGGGTGGCCATCGATGTTTAAGGCATCACCAACTTTGGATCACCTTTGGATAAAAATGTTCTTAGTTATTTAAAATAATTATCAAATACCTTTAAATTCTGAAGAACACGTATATATGGCTATGAAGACATTTTTCAGTTCATTTGACATAAATAATGAAAACTTTTTCTTTTCTTTTCTCACAAAGAATGAGAAAGCTCATTATATTATAAGGAAAGCAGTAAACGTTTGACTTTTCATTGGTGGAGATGGCTGTAAAATACTAAATTAGCTTTTTGAAATGGGAACATCCCAATATAAGTGCCAATCACTGTTTTTGTTTGTTTGTTTGTTTTCCTTTTCATGGCATGGATTTGTATCAGAATCCTCTTCAATAACCTGGGGACTAAATGTAAAGATGTGAACCCTCTTTTTACTCATATCTTTTTTACCAGGGCTTGCCCAACTTTTTGCTCACCTACACAACACCTCACAGACTTAAACCCCGATGGAGGTTCATCACTTTTACTGTCACTATCCAGCCTCATTCAAAGGGCGCTGAAGGAAACGTCAACCAAAGGCAAAATCAATTCCAGGCTCTGCGAGACGTC
The DNA here is from genome assembly GCF_057382275.1 of Copadichromis virginalis. Classification (NCBI taxonomy): domain Eukaryota; kingdom Metazoa; phylum Chordata; class Actinopteri; order Cichliformes; family Cichlidae; genus Copadichromis; species Copadichromis virginalis. The sequence goes on along the minus strand of NC_140624.1, from coordinate 38,783,796 downwards.
TTTCAGTTTCACTCTTAGTGCACCTCAAAACTGTTTTTCTTTATAGTACGTTAAAAATCTGCCCACATACGGTTCTTTATTTCCCATGTCTATTACCAGCAGCTAAACAAAATGTCCTCTTTGGCTGTTAATGCTTGTAATATCCAGCATGTCAACATACTGCAACTTTCATTTTCCTGCCTGGAGAAGCCTTAATGTGCACTCAGTCATAACTTTTCCTGTAATGGTCAGTTTTTAGAAATCAGTTTGTAGGGTAAGTTGAGCCAGCCACAGAAATGGATAACATCAAGTCTCCTTATTCCAAAGGTGAAACCTTGCCAACAGTGAGTTATATGTGGCTCAGAGGCTTCTTTACTGTGCACGTCAATCATCACAGGAAGGGAATGAATCCCCTTTTAAGACATGCTGTAGTAAAGATGCTCAGTTAGGTTTTGGCTTCCTGCTGTTATGTATTTCTTTGACGGCTTCAAGCTCGGCCCTCGTCGTTTGAGCAAAAACTGTGACGGACGAGTAAAGTCGGTGTGATTCGGTGTCCTGACACAGCATGGAGTGAAACTTGAAAAAAAGTTGAGTTTAGATTTAGATCATCAAAATGGAAGAAAGGGGACATGCTGTGTTAATCATCTGTGCGTGGTTCCAGCATTTTTCCTCCCATAATGCTGCCATATTTATATGGCTAACAGTGTGAGGTACAGTCTGTATCAGGGGTGTCCAACTCCAGGTCTCAAGGGCCGGTGTCCTGCAGGTTTTAGATATCACCCTGGGTCAACACACCTGACTCAAATGATTAGTTCATTACCAGGCGTCTGGAGAACTCCAAGACATGTTGAGGAGGTAATTTAGCCATTTAAATCAGCTGTGTTGGATTAAGGACACATCTAAATCCTGCAGGACACTGACACTTGAGGCCTGGAGTTGGACACCCCTGGACTATATGCTGAAATTTAGCTTTTCAGCGGTGAAAACGGGGTTTGCAGGACTGTTTGTTTTCACTCATTATAATCACTTTGCTGCATTATCAGCAGCAAAGATATACCACATATAGAGTTTTTGTCATTACACTGTTTTTAGATGTAGACCAAATAACATAAACACTCATTAACAGTATTATACACTGGTTTAAATGATGCTTAGTAATGTTGTATTATAGTGGGTTTAGAAATGGGTATTTGAATATAAGCAACATGCTTTCAGTATAAGAGAAGGTGGACTTGAATTGTCTGTTTCCAGATGGAAAACAGGGATACATTTTTGTAAAGCTGGTGCTTGGTGATTAAGGTTGTAGTTGTGCCTGTTGTCCACTAGGTGGCTACTGTAGTTTCACTTTTGATGATCTTTATTTATTTATTTATTTATTTATTTCCATTAGTAAGTGGAGGTAAGTCAGGAATATTTAGTTGTGATTGTGAAATAAAATAATGGATGAGGGGGAGAAAGTTTGAAAAGTGCTCATTGTTTGGGGGAAGAAAAACAAACAAACTTGCTGGTACATAATAGTTTGAAGTGCTCTTTATTTGATTTATTACAGGCTTGTCTGTTTTGTTGCTACTTTCTTGGAAGGGTCACAGAACGGATCGGAAACAACTGTTTGAGTAACAGAAGCGTTGAGTAACACTGGAGTTTTAAATAAAACAAAACCAACATAGAAGACAAAGGCATTGTAAAGCTTTGCTTATGACTACCAGGATGCGGAAAAACAGCTTTAACAATGGCAAACAGAGCACCGGCCTCCACTTTACACTTATTTAACTTGAAGTTTAGTGCTTATGGAAGGAATTTACACGCTGGCTGTTGTCCCACTTTAACTGCCAGTGTCATTTTCTCTTTTATGTTTACCATATGACTTTAAGTGTTGGAATTTGCACTATTTAAGTTTTGTGCTTTAAAATAATGTTTGTATTTTTGGACAAATATGTTTTTGGTTAATAGTAAAGTATATATTAACAAGATAGTTTTAATGTAGTGTTATTTTATCTCAATAAAATGTATCCTGTGTATATTTGCTGTGTTTTTGTATAATGACTTGCATCTTTCTGAAGTTCTCTAAGGGCTCTGAAAGTTTTTCGTCACGGGGTAAGGTCTGGTTATTTGCTCAAAAATAAAGAAATGAGGGGGGTGGGCATACTTTTAGCTGTTCCCCTGTTTTCCACGGGATTGCAGAGGATCCACGTGTTTGATTTGGCACTGATTTAACATCCTGACACAATCCTATTTTTCTGGGCTTTCGTCCAGCAGTAGGAGTACACTAGCTCAGGCCGCCTCCGAGATCTTTTTGTGTGAAAGGCAAATGTGCAAACTGCCAGTCTTAACCTTTCACCACCAGGAGGCAGCATTTTACCAGAAAAGTTTTAGTGAAGTGTCAAAAAAAACCCAGATAAATGCAGCCTTTGGTCTAATAAGACTTTGGTTCAGTGGTGAGTACTGTCACCTTAGAGCAAGGAGATTCTGGGTTCAAACCTCACAAAGGAAGTTATCTGTGAAGGATTGTTGACTTTTTCAGGCCCTGCTCCAGCATAAGTTACTGTAGTGACAAACCCTGATAAGAAACGAACCACCTTCATAGTCCTAAAAAGCCAAGGTTAACCCTGACATTACCGGAGACAAAATCCTGCTTCACAGTGCATGCCTGGTGGGATAAATGTTCTAAGATCCCTCGTTAAGCACAGTTGAGTGCACAGCTATGAAACACTAAGCATATACAGTAATTGTCTGGTCTGAGATACATTAACCAAAAGGCTTACTTGGCAAAGCTCACTGTTGGTAACATAAGACAGTTACCTCCATTTATAAACTAACGATGGCAAACACGAGCAATAACAGCTTTTATCTTTCTAAGTGGTATTGTCTTAAACTGACCTATAGGGTCAGTACAAAGCCCTTGTGCCAATGTGCTAATACAATACTGTGTGTATTCCACTCACAGTACGTTTATACTTGCTCCAACTGATTTACACTGCTCAAACAGAAGCGCAGATTGGAAAATGAATCTGTGCATTTTTTTCCTTTTATCACCAAGATTATAGCTCTTTATTTGGCTGAGAGTGTCACGCCCGACTGCACCAAGTACACTATGAGATTTAAATATCAAAGGTTTCTGAGCTATAATGTACGGCTGTTATGATAGGCATAAACAGAAGCACTGAGAGCCACAATGAAGACTTGTCTTATTTGCACCACAAACGTTGCCTTTTATGTTATATTTCCTTACATGGTGTAGAGATATTCATCACCCTTCTTTGACTTTATTAGTAGCACTACCTGGTGCCACCAACTTTGTCTGTCTACGACAAAGTATCTTTGCGCTAAACCCCCCTGCACCACAAATAAGACTGTTGTCAAAGTGTGATGAGAATATCGGGGTTATTTCCTTCTAATTATTCATCTTAAAATTCCTTGTCACGAAGACAAGAAAAGGTAGCTTAAGCATTTAGACGTCAGAAACTGCCTCAAAGAGAAAAGGCCTTAAGGGGAAATTCTTTCAGCTTTTACACAACGCAAAGAACCAAACAATAACAGACATCTTTTTTTTTGAGTAACTCTAGACAATTGGATTTTTTTTCCATCAAACAACCAAAGAATAAACTGTGATACACAAGGAAGTAGATAAACTTTATAAAACAAATGCGCAGCTGTACTGAAAAGATAATGGAAACTACGGACAAAAGGTTAGTGAACCATAACATTGAATTTTCATGGGAAACAAAAGAGAAAAAAAAGGAATAGAAGTGTGATAAAATAGTTTTTTTTTTATTTCACAGACACCAGGACAGGAAGGAAGAAAAAAAAAACAGCTTATGGTGATATTTGTTGAACACGAGGAAACAAAAATGACTATGTACATCTGAGAATGGATGCCTGAGTTTCATCAGAGTTGCGAGAAATAAAAGTCAACAGGCTCCTCTAACTGTCACATATCGCAGAGGAACAGACTGTAAATGAAGTTTGTCCACACAGAAAAAAACAAAAAAATAACAAAAACACCAAGAAAGACAGAAAGAACTCCATAGGCATACACTTACAGAAAACATGTCACATTGAACCCTTAAAAACAAAATAGACAGGGTGAACAACAGTCACTGATATAACAATAATAATGATAATAATAGTAATAGTAAAAACACATCTTATTTATAGGCGCCTTTTAAAATATATGGCACTGTGCCCGGAAACTTGAATCTGATGGATGGTTTATACAATTTATCAAAGTTTACTTTGAATATTTATCATAAAAATATCTTTAAAACAGGTATTTCACTTTTACATTACTGTGTAGATTGGAAAAATATTAACTTTATTACCTGTAAATCCAGTAATTATGGCAAAGTGGCTTCTATGTTATATTTACCATCTTTTTTAAATTCCTAATTTGGCCTTATAAAACTGAATATTTAGTATAAAAGTCACACAGAGAGCAGGTAGTGGGTTCACTCTTGATTAAAGTTTTTTTTGACTGGACCTTGGAAGGACAAGACAAGCATAAGAAAAAGAATTTACTATACAAAGATTCAGCTACAAAGATTGTTTTAAATGACAAAAAGATGACATTCATTGCACCAATAGTAATATTTAAAACAAAAACAAAAAACAGAAGAAATTAAAATCAAATTTGTGTGCACATTCTAGTACAAAAGCTCCGAATGCATCCTTTTATATCTCACATCCATCAGAGCCCCGAGTTTACTGGAACACAATTTAAAAAGGAAGTAAAGGGCGGGTTCTCAAATTGACTCTGTGAATAATTTTTTAAATATTTCACTGTCTTTGTGAATGTTGCCACAAGAATGGAGGAAGGAGAGTGTCAGTGAAAAGAAAACATCCATTTGTGGTTCTATTTAAAAAAAAAAAAAAGGAATTAAACATTGGATAAGGACTAACTCAGTAAACACGTTGTCCATACAGTAATCGTACAGTAACACAGCTTCATATAACTGGGGGGAAAACACACACACACACAATGCTGGGAAGACTCACAAGAAATGGCTTAGCTCAGGCTATTAATACTATTGAAGTCTCCCTTCAATGACACTGTATTCACTTCCAATTCGTCCAATGAGTTTTAGTATTGACCTAGAGTGATTGACAGGGAGCATGTAATGCATTTACCTATGTAATATTGGTGTAGAATGACAGATTTATTAAAAAGAAATGTCCTTAACACAAGACTGAGCTAAACCATGTCTGTCAATCTACCCCAAAGATTATGTTTTTTCCTTACATATAAACACCACATATAACATAGGTATGCATTTTTTTAAAGTTTGATATACAATAATATACAAAAAAGCTTCAACTGGATCCATGCATAATATGTGGAGCTAGCTTGAGAGACAATACAGTTGCCAAACTGGGAAAAACAAAAAAAAGTTGGACTTGGATGCACCTTGTGTTTCTGAAATGACAGCCAGCAAAAGAAACTACACAGCCTTAGATGAGCAGAATGTAACAACCAAACCAGCAGAAAGAAAGAAAGAAAAATTGCTTCTCAAGCAGAAGAGCCTCTCGGTTCCATCTGTGGTGCAAAGCTAGCAGGACACAAGGTTTATAGGCACAGGTGTGAAAAGCAGGACTAAAGCAGACAAGCTGTATCGGAGGTATTTTTAAGTGTTGGCCACCCAGAAATCGAGTGTTTTCCGTGAGGCGATGGGTTTTGAGACAGATGTACAGTGAGCGAGGGTTACTCTTGTCAGTTTATTGCGTGCGTGCTCATCTCCACCACCGCCCAGCATGCACTGATCTACCTCATAAACTCAAAGGTTAATTGAACAGCTGATGCAGGTGGTTCTTGTACAATCTCTGCAGTTGATGGCAACTATTCGATCTGTGCCAATGCCCCGCTGTTTATTTCCTCTCCCCAAATGTCCCCTAAAAAACAAACAAAAACCCCAAGAAAAATCAGCATCCTAAAACCATCGTTTACATTCATTTTAGTAACTGCAGTGAAAGCCTAGTGCTGCGTACCCCTTTCGATGTTAGTTACTATGGTGAACAAGACCGTAGTAACCACCCAGAATGCACCTCTCTCGTGTATGGACAGATATGAGGCGTGTGAGTACACACATTGTTCCTAATGATATCAAATGCAGCACTTTCTGCATCACTTTCCATGTTTCGTGTTACAATAAAGCAAGCTACTTTGTAGCACTTTTTGCTTTTGTCCCCTCAAAGGCCCTTTGAGGGCCCCTTTTGATCTAAACCTTTGCCCTCATTTCATTAGTAACATCACTCTAATCTTGTAATTTATTAAAAAAATAAAAATAAAATAAAAAACATGATAAGGAAACTTTTTTTTAACGGCCTCATTATGTCATATTTTGTCTTTAAAAGGCTGACTACACCAGTCAGTTTATGACAACAATTTTCATCTATTCCAATTAAATTTTAAGTTCCAGCTCTTCAGATTTACTACTTTCCTCTTTTTCTTATGATTTCATGGTTTGACTTAATAATGAATCTGAACAAAACATACTCCCATTTTTTTTTAACACAATGACCCTGGGGTTATTATTATTGGCATTATTGGCATTGACAAAACAGCTGAATATGTATGCTCTAATATTCTCTAGATGACTAAGAATCCATGTATTTTCATAATGCTGGTGATCTGTGAAAGGCCAGTATCTTTCCCTCTTTCTTTTATGAGAGTCTTTCATTCGCACACATTTAGAAACAGTGAATGGATGGACAGAAAGAACTACAATAAAAGAAAAAAAACCTTTACTTAATATGCCAGACAACATAACAGGGATATCATGCAACATAAAATCACTTGTCATAAATGAAACAAAGTCTATTAAACCCCGGACCTCATTCTCTATGTCCATATTCTCCCTCATGCCAGCAGCAGGTGACAGGTTGCTCCCTGCCTCCCACCTGAGCCCATAATGCCCGTCATTGCTTCTTTGGCATCAGACACGCACAGAAATTAGCAGAAGTGTTGCTTCCTTCACAGCATTGAGTCGGTCAATCAGTCGAGGTGAGAATGAACATGTGTTACCTCTCACAGTGATTGAGAGTGTGAGGAGTTCTGGGTGACGAGTTGTTCCAGAAACAATGTTCCCCTTTGCTCCTGTTTGGCAGCTGCACTTGTTTTTCCTTATTTGTTGCTTAAAAGTTTAAAAAAAATGTTTGGGGAGACTTGACAGAGCACTGGTTATGAGTGAACTCATATGTCCCTGTGCAGTGTTGCTCCTACAGTCGTGTGTAGTAGTGAGCATTGCTGAAGTGAAGAGGACTGTCCCTATACCCATGGACGGCAGGTAGGAGTCTCATGTTGCATTATGGGTAGTGCACTTGTAGTCACTGAATATGTCCAAGGAAATCTTTCAAAAAAACTGTCCATCAGTCAGCCGATATAAACTGGTAATGACCTTACTTTGTCAAGCTCTTTACATGAGTTAGTTCCTGCTGCCTTGGATTCTGGATGGACTCTTGAATGACGCTCTGTGGTTAATATAGCCAAATACGGACGGTCAGCATGTTAACAGCGGGGAATGGTACAGGCTGACACACTGGTGAAACCCCAGAAGGGGCTGATGGGTTGAAGATGTTTCAAATTAACCTGAGATGAGAGGAGAAAAAGCTGATGAAAAATGAAGATGGGAAGGGAGCACGTGAAGGAGAGCAGAGTAGAGGGAAGCAGGAGGGAAAAAGGTTTTACAAAAGCACAGATTTAAATAGCAGAGTTAGATGACAGATATACAGCCATACTTAGAGGGTTATAATCTGTGTGTGTGTGTGTGTGTGTGTGTGTGTGTGTGTGTGTGTGTGTGTTAGCCTTATAATCACAAGTTGGCTAGCTATCTGAAGGGTTGTCTGAATGTTGTTTATAGCATTCTTTTGAACCATTTTGGTTCTTCTTTAGGCAGTGGCTCACTAGCTTAGTGCTCTTTTGAGGGCATTTTGCTGTACTTATACAAATTTGAAAGAAGTGACATTTAATTAGGAGTTTAATTATCTCCTTGCCACAGAATCTGTTCACCATTGAAATGTCTGAAACTGTCAAAACTCCCAAATGTGCTCATCTAAACACAAAAACAGACAGGTATGTTCACATATGCAGCATAGTTTATGTAAGGGGGGGAATAAAAATGGCAAAAAGCCTCTAAAAAATAGTAACAGTTTCTTACATTAGATTGGGATGGACTTCATCTTGACCATAGAGGTGAGCTCTTGTTTGGTGGCATGATCACGTCGCCTCTGTCTCATCCTGGATATACAAAATGAAACATCAACACTGACTGACAAAAACTTTAAGAATGCCAGGCTATCCAAAAAAAAAAAAAAAGAAGAAAAAAAATGTTACTCAAACTAAAACAGAGACACAGACCACACAGTCATGGACTGTGGATGTGGGATATGCCTGTGTGTGTATTTTTCTTACCACACAACAAAGATGAGGGAAAAGATGGTGGTGAGGATGACCACTGAGAACAAAACCAGGAGAATCACCAGACCTAAATTACCTTCATCCCCGTGTTTAGAACCTGGGTGGGAAGAGAAGAGGAGCAGAGGAGAAGGGAGGTTCAGCAAAACAAGCAGGGTGGGAGGTACAGAGAAGGACAGATGACAGAATTCACACAGGACATTGCAGAGAGACGAACGCACACATGATGGAATAAGCAGATGTAAAAGTGCAGTGAAATAAATACAATAAAAGTCCAAATTGGCATAACATGGGGAGAAAAAAAAAGAAGTTTACACATCTATGTGAGACAAAAATGGAAAGAAAAAAAGCTGTGTGTGTTCCTGGATTTAATTACTCCCTGGTGAGAAGCTAATTTGAAATCTGCCATTATGGCTTTTCATCCAAACATGCATTTATTATACTGAGAGGAGTAAACAACTCGCTTTCACATACACAAATGAGAGAAAACATCAACCCGAACTGTAAAAGTACCAACACATCCAAAAACGAAAAAGCAAAAGTGCATATTACTGACAGCATTAAAAGGTGATTTATGAGCACATCTGCAAACGACAGTGCTTTCTCTCACACGCTGACACAAATAGAAGAAGACATCTGCTTCACAGGACACCAGTTTAAATAATCCAACAGCACCAGTCACAGGCTTTTAGCCTGTCCTCCACTGCCAAACCTGTAGTTGTCTCCTTGTATATACTGCGTGTGGGTGGGTGTATACTTGTTGTGCGTATCCTGGATGTGTATATTTTAGACGCCATGCTTGCAGCTGCAGGCTGCTTTTAACTCTGTTTTTTTCCCATGTATACCTGAGCTTGCCATGTACTTTGCTTTCATCCAGTGTGCACACAGCATCGTAGAAAACATGACAACCCACAGGTGCCAATTACTGCAATTATATGTAATTTGGTGATGAAGCCAGGCACAAGCTACTTGCACTGTTCTATCAAGTAACAAGTAATAACCATAATAAATGCCTTCCTAGAGATTGCTGCTGCATCAATGCCCGATGAGCCTTCTCAATGCCACCAAAACACAAGGTAAAAACATCTCGTCTTGCGCTTATTAGGCTATGATTCGCATAGTTCAGTGGTTTTCAATCATTTTCATCTAATATATGCTCAAAAAAGGGCCAATAGATACACTGAAGGACACCTACATCATTAAAAAAAGATATTTCTCTTTTTTCCCCTCTATCTCAGTAACTGTTCATCTGATCCACTTCAAACTTGTTGGGCATGTTACTGGAAACTGGAGTAAGTGCAGTATCAAGTGCACTTAAAAATCACTTGGACAAGAGGTGTTCATATTTTGGCTAAAAATTGTTCTCTGATAGTAGTATTTCCTCCACAGTGACTGCTGTCTACCCCATGCTATGTGTGAGGGGGAGGAGGAGGACCACACATACACACAAGGGAAATGTATAATTGGCTGTCTTTGTGATGACATCGCAGACATTAACGCATCCCCAAGCCTCTTACCCTTAAGTTTGACAACCACAACTAAGTGCCAGACTACTCTCCGAACCTAACCCGGAGTCTGGGACTCTCGAGTTAAAAATGTCTTATGTTTTGTAAAACTTTTACAAAACATAAGGTCAGGCCATCCACACTAATTCAAGGGGCTATTGGGTCAAAGAACCAGAAAGACCTTTCTAAGTGCTATAGGAAAGCAAAATGCATATATAAACATAATTTTCATTCTACTGCTATGTGTTTAATTCCTCTAATAACTGTAAATAATGCCTCAGCTTCTCAGCTGTTGAAGATAACTGAGTAAAATCTAGACAGAGGGAGAGCGGAAAAAAACAATCTGCTAAAAACATGCTAATAAATGAAAATCATTTATGGTTAAAATTACTTAGTAATGAAACGGTAATAGCAACTGTTACAGAGCAGGTCTAATATTAGTAGTGCTAAAAGGGGTTGTGGTAATTGTGGTAGCAACCTAGGTGGTGTAGTACTAATCTAGTGACATTAGCTGCACTCTAGTTGACCCCCAACATAGCTGATTGTAATAACAGTTTTCATTTGGTGTCTTACCCCGTGACTTTGGAGTGGAGGCTTCAGGCTTTGATTTGGTTGGGAGAGTAAAGATGTCCTCTGGCTCCACATCAGGCTCAGGGGTGGTATAGTCTGTAAGGCAAACACAGGCCCAGAGTAAGTTTTTTACTTCAGTCAGTAGACAGGAATAGTACAAAGCCTTTAATAAAAGTTCTAATACTACTCTTAACTGAATGTGATTCAACTTTAAGTGTATTTAAAGATAATTATTTGATCGTGTTACCTTTTAATCAAATCTATATAATGCCTTAATTTATTGATCGCTTTTTGCATCGTAAATTTACTCTCAAAATAAAATGACTGATACGGACTACTTTAATTTTTCCTCCTACCTTCCCAGGGCCTGCCGAGTAGCAGAGGAGACCATTCACTCCACTGGCTCTCCGCGTTAATTTCATCACGGGTTCGGACCTGAACCTGGTGAAGGTGGCCTGCCAGAGCGTCCCATATTACAATTGAATTATCCAAAGAGTAAATCTGGTTAAAAAGAGAGAGAAACATGTCAGGGAAGGAGCACACACACACACACACACACACACACACACAAACAAGATGGTAGCAGTCAACTTGGAAAGTTAAAACAAAGAAACCGCAATGCAGAAGTTCATGACCAACACTTCCCCCCTTGTGTTTAGCTGTAGTGTGTTTAAAGTGACCTACCAAAACAAAAACAGTGAAACAGTTGTGCGGCTTTTAATGTTTTATCTCAGTTTATAAAAGCAGAAAGTTGTGCTTTATCAGTTGGAAATCAAAAAATTATTTTCAACTGCTGGTAAAATATTTGAAACATTTTTTATATTTTCTCCAATGTGCATGTTCAAGTTTATTCCTAACTACAACCCCATCGACATTGAAGTGAAATCAACGGTCTTGCTTACGAACCTCTGACCAGAACATAGAGCCCTGTGGCCTATATCTGATATGAAATATCAAAGGAAAAGCATCATGCTGGGGCCAGGAAGAGGGAAATCTCCATGAGATCAGTAGCTTCTTTGGATACCCTCCAAGTTCCTTCACCAACACTGACTCTGGAGGGTCTGGTTTTACTGGAAAACACAGGATTAAATCAAATTTGATTAAGTATTATATTTTGTTATTTTCACTGGGCAAAAAACATACAAAATCTCTCATGCTGTTTTACTTTGATGTTACTATTGGTGATCAAAAACTCTAAAATAATGACGTTAATGAAATAAAGTATGTTGAAACAAAATCATGACCTGGTACAACTGGTACAATGAATCCAATTTAACTTCAATGATTTCATTAACTATTGTCATTGTTTTAAATATTGCCCTCACCTGTGTGTTAAACAAAAATGCAGAGAATGGGAAAAATGGTGAACAACATCTAATGGCCATTCACAGATCTCAAACAGCTATGAACGCCTCTATTCGAGAGCAGTGAAAATGTAGACAGTGATTGTTAGGTAGTTTTTATTGTTTTATTTGCTTATTCTTCAAAAGTTATGTTATACATATTTCACCAGACACAGTTTTCTGTAGAAACAGGAAGCTGACCCTGTGACACTGGCATTTACCGCAAGAGACCAGTACAGAAATACATATCCGCAGAAGTTGACTTGCATTATATTATTCTTAGAAATTGACCTGCAACACACATACTCTGTGACACACACACACAGCTTACACACAGACAGCATCAGGACCTGCGTAACAGGAAATGTGATTATATTTGCATATTGACGATGTAACCTATAAAAATAAACGAATACTGCAGTTCGGGGTGATTCGCTCTGAGCTTTTCACCCGTGCAGCACGTTAACCTACACAAGTGTCTCAGTGTTGTTTATTCACCTGACTGTTTGTTAACTGTAAATCTTTGACAGTGATGCAGCAAAACAGGATGAATTAGGTCATAATATGAGAATCACAAGGGCATGGTCATAACAGCAGTAACAAAGACAGGCGTGTGTCATTAGATATCATGATGCATTGTCTTCTGTACACACCAGTTTGCTTTAACTTTACCTGTGCATGTGTGAAATTCCACTTTGTGTTCCCAGAATTTGTTTTGTGTGTTTATTCATAATGCAGGTAATATTTTGGAAATGGGAAAAAAATCCTTAAAATGTAATGTATATATGAGGTCTATATTACACAAGTGTGTTTAGCGTGATCTTACATAGCTCGTGTAATTTAACACTGGCGGTTGTATTCTTAGACCCAAGTGCATTCGTCTCTGTGATTCTAAGGGTATGGATGGGCTGCCAGAAAGCAGGGTGAACTACATCGCAGTGCTTCTGGGTGACGTCCACGATGCATGGGCTCCACTCTTTACCATTGCTTAAAAACACACAAAAAATGCTATTTAGAGTTAATGACAACTGAAATATGTGCTAAAAACAGCAAAGATAGTACAACCAATTCACCACAGCTCAATACTGAAGCCTCTAAATAAATGTCAGGCTGATATAAATGTAGTGTGTACATGTCAGCTCTGAGAGTCTGTTCCGCCAAGGCTTATGGTGTTTACAGTGACCAGATAAAGCTGTGTAGTGTGTGGTCTGTAAATTCCAGATGAATTATTAAGAATCAGTCTCTTCTAGTGTTTCCCAATAAGAATTTTTTCGAAGTGTGCCAAACATTTACCAGTGAGACAAAAGATAAAATGAACAGAAATGACAATGGCACAAGTGAAATTATTTACCTCAACAGCAAAAAGGTAACAGATCTAATAGCCCTTTTGTGGTTCAGTGCTTCAGTATGCTTACATCTCAGAGTAGAAAAGTCATATTGTGACTGTATTTGTTTACACTTATTATTTATTTGTTGAATTGTCCACCAGCTGAATGTCTAATCTTTACTCAGCAGTCCTTAAGAGTCAGTCTTGTTCCTGCTAGTGTCTACTGCAGTCCATGAAAACACTTTAAATGTGTATTGTTTCCTGTTTGAGAACACTACAGTTTGCAAAGGTATGCATGCCCAGCTTAAGAGCCATATGACAAGTTGGAGGAAGAACAGCAGACTCAAAGAAGGATAATTTGATATATACTATATATTAGCATACTACTCAAACTATACACACTGCATTCAAAATTCAACTCTGTGCAGTAACTAGCTCTTACCTGAAGGAGGCATTATACTCTGCTGGCAGAAAGGTCTTTACAGTTTCTACCCAGGAGCAGCGAACATGTGTGTGATTGGGCACTTGACAGGAAATGGTCAGCCGCCCAGGGGGATCTGGGGAACAGTAGTAAGGCATAGATCATTTTCAGGATAGAAAGGGAGTGATGTTTTTCAGAGCTCTGTTATAAGTTGTTATATATTTTAAAGTTTATATGGCTTGTCTTCAAGTCTAAAATTAACAGCTCGGTGTCTGTGCCCTAGTTTCCTGCACATTAACCAAAATATTGAATGACCAGTACCATGGAAAAATTCCCTGAACTTCAAAAGGAAGCCTACTTAGGGAGATGCTTCCTGTGCAAGACAGTTATAGGAAGTGGGAGGCAATTTTGTCTAATTGATAAACGATAAGACCAGTTTCCTCTGAGGACCAGCATTGGTGCTCTGATTATCACTGTTTCAGTAAGTTGTCCTGTTAAATTCCTTCATTAAAAATGCAGATCCAGAGGGAAATAAAAACATGTTGAGATAAATTTGTAAAAGAAATGAGAATTTCTCAGGGGCACAAACATAAACTTCCTCTAAGATCTGTAGGGGATTGGGAGACTTACTGTATACATGGGGCCTGTAACACAGGGATGCAAACAGGTTTCTGCTTAGAAAACTGAATTTTTGAAGGCTGCAGTCCCATGCCAAAAGACTAGATACAGAACAGACCTTTTTAATGGTGCTAACCCATAAATTAAGAGCAAGCTTAACAAGTCACAGGAACACTTACGGCCCAGCCTGAGTTTTATAGAACGGAGGAGCCGCCCACTGTTGTCATAGCAGCTGTAGGTGCCCTGCGCTGAATGGTTGACACGCAGCAGGACTAAGCTTCCATTTGGTGTCACTTGATGCCATGGTAACACTGCGCTGTGGCTGAGATGCCACGACACAGGTAACCTAGTCAGGGACATGTTAGACTTTGGTTATTATGCTTTAGGGGACTTTATCTCAACTCCAATCCTAGATTAGAACAATAACAGTAAGCACCTAATATCAAAAACATACATGTTACAACATTCATTTATAAAGAAACTACAACTAACACAACATCAGTACAGGTTATATTACATTCATTTTTATTGTGCCAGCCCCCCTTTTGTTTAAAATAAAGAAGTACATCTTATTACTTTTTTTGAGCAACACACTACTTTCTTCTGCTATGTAAGTCAAACAATAACAAAATGCACAGTTTGTTGATGCCATTAAGAAGCCGTCCTTATTCATGTCAAGTCATGTACATTATTTAGCTGCATTATGACAAGAAAGGTGCAAGTAAAGTTAACCAAATTAATGATAACTGTTAACTTGCAGCTATTGAAGCCAATAGTAACTGTATGGGCAGAAAACTACTGTTAAACACGCCAGTGCTTCACTCAAGCATGACAAAAACAGGATGAAGGCACATACAATACACTACAGGACAATGAACAATTTTAGCAGTAGAGTAAAGGCATGAATATACCTGAGACTGACCATTTGAGCAATTAGGTATACGCCATAAAAAGATAAGGTTTCTATAGTCCTGTGGACGACACAGTATATGTTCGTATAATCAACTAATTCTTCAGAATCTTTTCCTATGGAATTTGCTGGCATTATGCTTCAGTTATGTGTAGTATCTTATTTTTGTCTCATCTCTGTAAAGCTTACGGGTTTTTCTTTTAAGTAAGATATCTGCTGTTAAGTTTCTTTGTTGTAATTAAGGCCTCGGTTAAGCAGGCCTAAAGACCACTTGGCAACCTCCAGTCACTAGTGAAAAATATATTCCTATTGGCTGGCAAGTGGTTGTTGGCTAAAATTGGTTGAGGAAGGAGTACTAAAAACCTCCTTGTGATTGCTTTGGTTGCTAGAGGATTGCCGCATTCACCCATGGTTCACCCAAGACCCTGGCCTATCTGCACCAAACCACCAAATTGTAGTAAAACTTGAAAAATTGTGCTTTACAGCTGAAACCAGCACATTTAAAAAGGTGCAACATTATATTTTCCTGATTTGCACTGCATCTTAGCAAGTAAGTGGCAAGTCTTTGTGTGTCAATTCGATGTCTACCCTACATACTACAGGAAATAGCAGCAAACTGAAGTGACCAAAGTAATCAGAGGAGGTTTTGGGGGCATTAACATGTACTTCTTTGCAATGAATTTAACCTGGCAAAAGCAAGCAATTTCCTGCAACAGCTCTGGGAATACACGCACAATTCCCCAGCGACCAGTGGTTACCAGTGACTGACTGGCCTTAAGCCAATATGACTGAGGCTTAGCGATTGAATTCACAGCACACTCCAGCAACCACTCTCGAAACAGCTTCCCTAATGACCCTAATGGTAGTTAACAGATGGCCGCAAACTGGTTTCTAGGCCGATGACACTGGGGACTATGGCAAACTTCTTTTGACACCAACATTAAAAATGAACCTTCTGAGTAAGAAAATAACTAAGAAAAACAATGAGTCTAACAGTTTTTCAGTATATCAATTAATATCATCAAAACCTTTATGACAAATTTGCTCTGCGTGCAAATGCATGGAGATGCTATACTGAACAACTCTTTCCAACACCACAACAAGTGTGCTAGTGTGTTGCTCTTTTTTCTTCCTTACCTGATTTCCGAATTATTGCATGCCAGTGTCACATTCGACTCCAAGCGCCCATACTGCTCGCCTGACACTGCAAACACAGACATCGCATAAAATATTAAAGCACTGTGTTGTCTGGCTTGCAGTATTTGCACATTGCACAATCTAACATACCATGTGTCAGCATTGTCTGTATTAATGTGATTCAAGCGGCACCATTTACAGTATATTCTGCCGTGTCACAATAACATGACCATACAAGGCAAGGGATCCTGCAGACACCAGGCTGAGGAGACTTTGGCTCACAGTATAAAGCTGCTCCATCATTAAAGTAATATTACTGTGTATCAGCAAATCCAATCTGGGAGCCATTTAATAATGGACAGAGGATCAGTGAAACGTTTCACCAAAATACCAGGAACATCCTGTCGTACTGGCTTCTACAAAAGGAGACAGTACGGCAGGTCGTGTGAGAGTTTTAAACTTGGAAGTGCTGTAATATGAAAAGTGTTCACTTTCTACAATATGGAACCTTCAATTTTCTTGTTGATAATGCTCACTCATTGATTACAGAAGACTCAAAATCACCTTGGTTTCCCAGTCTTAACTTCACAAAGACACAGTAACATATTTCACGGTGACTTGTATTTATTTCTATTTCAAATTACTGCTGTATTGAATAATAGAGATAACTTTAGTTTTATCTGCTGAGATTTTTTAGGTTTTATCTCTGATATCCTCCTCTTCACCAGCTTTGCTGCAGCTATGCTTTAATCCATAGACAACTATGGCAACCTAACAGTTTAGGGCTTTTTGGTATATTATTTATTAAACAATGTAAGATTAGATACAGATGTAACCTTGTAGTTTTAAAGATCATTCTCCAATTTAAATCCAGCAACAATGGATACTAATGACTCTGGATATGAAATTTTGATATCAGTAATATTCTTTGTAATCTGCAAAACTACAACATGCTGTCACACAAAATTGCAGGGTGGTGCAGATTTGAAGGAATACTAAGACTAGTGTATACCTGAGCAAATATTTGAGGTGGCTGTAGTGATTTGCAAACTTGATACACTATCTCCAGTATGAGTATCTGTGTGTATGTTTAGCTTGGCTACAAAAAGTGAATGCCAGCATTTATAGTAGATTCAGTGTGAAGGAAAAGAAAAAAAAAACAAAAACACTGACTGCCAGTCTGCCACGAACACACCTTCATTAATGTTAACCTCAATCACTCAGGCATGCATACTCCCTGCCGACCTCTCCTCCCTTGGTAGCAAACAATCTACCCCAGGTTTGTGATTCTGCATTTTCCATTAATTCAGCTTTTTTTGTATCTTATTATCTTGTAACAAACTTAATAAAGTGGCTTCATTAAGCTGAAACCTCCTTTTATGTTCAGAAATCACATGGAGAAGAAGAGGCATCTACTATATGTTGTTACATATATTATTTTTCCCCCTCCCATAACAACTGCGTATGCCCTTTGGGGACCAACTAAGTAAATCCTAAATTAAATTTGACACATACTCAAGATGACGACTTTACTGACAGCAGTTTCAATATTTGGTTTTCACTGGCACTCCTGCTGTTAGTAGCTGTGCAAAATGAGACCGCTGGGAAAAGAGGAACAATGATCCACAGTGACTTTGTGGTTGCATTTATATTTTTGAGCGTAGGAGATAAATGCTCAAAGAGGAGAGTACAAAGCTGAGTGACATTAGAAACAGAGCTGTGATAGAAAGATACATCTAAAACTTTCAAAATGAGAAAAACGCTCTCCAGTTTCAATAATGGAAATAAAAATAAGCCTGCATCTTGTTATTTACGGTTTGAATTAATTTGATCAGTTTAATTGCTCTTCAATCAACAACTTAATGAGTAAGATCTGGAAACATTAAAAGAAAAAAAGCTTGTAAGGGTTCAGGCAAAACTCAAACAAAAAAAATCCAAAAAACAAAACTACAGATTTCTGAAAAATAAATAAATACTTTACTTTTACGATTGCTAGATCAAGGTCTTAGAGACTTGAAGGCACAGAATCCAAGGTGTTTGAAGTACAGACTGACATTTCTGGAGTCTTTAATGATTTGGCGTGCCATACCATCAACCGATGTTGGTGGTGGTTGGTTTTATCCAAAGTCTAAAGCCAACTATTTCCTTTTCCAGTAGGACTTGGCATTTCCCCATGGTGCCCAAACTACTGCCAAATTGTTTCCTGATGTCACTACTGTGCTTTGTTGGACAGCCAGAGGTATTTGTCCGAAAGATGAGAAATAACCAACTCCAAAATACAGGTGAGCTAAGGTATGTTATCAAAGCTACCCAGCAGTGATTGAGTGATTCATGGTAAAGGAGCCACAAGCAAATAAGACATACTTTTTAGAAGTTATATATTTCTTTATGGTAAATCCTTTTTTGATTGATCTTAGTAAATGTTCTAATAATCTGAGATAATTGATTTCTAATTTCCATGTGCTATAAGTCATAATTATCAAAATAAAAGAAAAGATATGCAACATTTCAATTTATGTGTAATGAATATATTGCATTGCAATTTCTTATTTTAATTATGCATTTCGACTTTCCACCTTGATTAGATACGTGTGCATTGTGCAGTGAACAGAAAACAGGGAGAAAGCGTGTGAGGGCATACATGCACCAAAGGCCCTCGGGTCCAAGTTGAGATTGGGCTGCTGCATTTAGCCTTTTGGGATATGGGTACCTGCTTAACCTGCAAGCTAAACCAGTAGCCATTTAACTGTAACTTCTATATAAAAAGGTTTAATCATTCAACCCCACTTGTGTCCATATAACAAAACAAGCGTAGTAGGTTAAATATTACCTTTCACCTTTATCTTTTCGTATTGTTTCATCTTACAGCAACATCCAAAAAGGCTACAGAGCAACCCCTCTACCACATCTAGGTTTGTCAGACCACATGTCCATGCTGTTGATCCCTGCATACACTCCCATTAGGAGAAGAGCCCCCCCAGTCACAAAAACTGTGAAAACCTGGCCAGAAGGTGCATCACATCAGCTGCAGGACTGTTTTGAAAACACGGACTGGAGCGTGTTCGAACATCAGGACCTTGAAGAGCACACAACATCAGTGCTCTCATATATTAACTTCTGTGTCAACAGTGTCACTGTGGACAAACGTCTCCGGGTGTATTCCAACCAGAAACCCTGGATGACTAAAGAGGTCCAGGTCCTGCTGAAGCAACGTGACGCCGCTTTTAGATCCGGTGATGGTATGCAGTACAGTGCAGCCAGATCTCAGTTGAAAAGAGGCATCAGAGAGGCCAAGGCAGCGTACAAGAGAAGGATCGAAGACCACTTCACCACCAACAACTCACGACAGGTATGGCAGGGAGTTCAGCACTTAACCAACTACAAACCTGGCAATACCACGTTGACTGAGGGTAACGCGGAGCTTGCAGAGGAGCTGAACCACTTCTTCGCACGCTTTGAGGTGAAGGGACCAGAGGCAGCAGCAGCAAAAACATCGGACAGCAGCAGCCCAAGCCTCATAGTGCAGGAATATGAGGTGAGGCGCACACTGAGGGCAGTGAACCCCAGGAAGGCCACCGGACCAGATGGGGTAACCGCAAAGGTCCTAAAAGAGTGTGCGGACCAGCTGGCTGGGGTCTTCACTAAGATCTTCAACACTTCACTGTCCCAGTCCTGCATCCCGCCGTGCCTAAAGTCAGCCACAATTGTCCCACTGCCAAAGCGTACTAACATTAGCAGCCTCAACGACTACCGACCAGTTGCTCTAACACCTGTTATAATGAAGTGCTTTGAGAAACTGGTCCGACGTCACATCATGTCCTGCCTGCCACCCACACTCGACCCGCTCCAGTTTGCATACAGAGCTAACAGATCAACTGAAGATGCCATTGCTACAACGCTCCACACCACCATCTCTCACCTGGAAGTGCAGGGCCGTTACGCCAGGCTGCTCTTTGTTGACTTTAGCTCTGCTTTCAATACGATACTCCCGGACAGACTAATAGATAAACTGCTGGAAATTGGACTTCCTTCCACCACCTGCCGCTGGATCAGAGACTTCCTCTCAGACCGTGTACAGAGAGTTAGAGTGGGGCCTCATCTTTCCTCAGCCCTCAGCCTCAACACCGGCTCTCCACAAGGCTGTGTACTGAGTCCCCTACTGTACACTCTGTACACACATGACTGTGTTAGTTCCCACCCAGACAACACAGTCATCAAGTTTGCAGATGATACCACTGTGGTGGGGCTCATCTCAGGGGGAGATGAGACTGCATACAGAGCTGAAGTTCAGAGGCTGTCAGATTGGTGTGCAGACAACAACCTGGACCTCAATACCACCAAAACAAAAGAACTGGTAGTTGACTTCAGAAGGAGGAAGTCCGAGCTGCAGCCTGTCAGCATCAACGGGGAGTGCGTGGAAAGGGTCTCCAGTTTCAAGTTTCTGGGTGTGCACATAGACACAGACCTCAAATGGAGCTCTAACACCTCTGCGGTCTTAAAGAAGGCCCAACAGCGTCTCCACTTTCTGAGAATCCTCAGAAAAATGGACCTGAAGAAGGAGCTGCTGACCGTCTTCTACCGCTGCTCCATTGAAAGTGTGCTGACATATTGCATCGGTGTGTGGTTCTCCAGCTGCACCACAGCACACAGAAAGGCACTCCAGAGGGTCATCAACATGGCCCAAAAAATCATTGGACATCCTCTTCCCTCCCTGAAGGACCTGTACAGCACTCGCTGTCTCAAGAGGGCACGCAGCATCCTACGGGACTGCACACACCCAGGACACCGGGTGTTTAAGCTGCTGCCGTCTGGCAGGAGGTTCAGGCTGCTGAGGTCCCGAACAAATAGACTCAAGGACAGCTTTTACAACAGGGCAATAGCCCTGATCAATGTAAATAGCTGACCTGACTGGATACCTCCCTGGACTTTTTAGGGGGAGGTAACAATGTTTAAAACGATAACAATAATATTTATATTTATAACAAGGTGCAATAATAATTAATGTGCAATAATAACAGTGTGCAATACACATACACTTATTCTTCTTTTTTATACTAAGTTAATATACTGTGTTGTGTTGTTTGTTACGTTGTGATGTGTCATATCGTGTCGTGTTGTGTTATCTGTAGTGCCGACGTAGGACAGTTTTTCCAATTTCATTGTACTACTGTACTATGTATGACTGTGCAATGACAATAAAGAGTTATCTATCTTATCTTATCTTATCTTCTGTGTAATACTTTCCTTCCCTCCACTTTTGTTCTTGTAGAGCCTCTCCCAACAGCTTTACCCAGATTTTCTTTTCCCCTTCAACCACTGAAAACACACACACACACACACACACACACACACACAAAATCCTCCCTCTGTTTCTGCGTTTGTGAGTGTGTGAGCATGTATGTGTCCTACCCGGGGCCTTGGTGCAGCTCAAAGATTTGGCTGGTCTGAATGTGTGTATTCATGTTTTATTGGCAGTGAAGTACATTATTCCCCAAACCCGCAGCGTTCCACTCATATCTGATTCTGCCTCTGGCAAGAGGACCCAGACATGTGCACAGGCGCACACAGACATAAAACCACACACATAAATGTGCATTTAAGTACACATACCCACATACATGGACACACGTGCATAGGCACACACACACACACAGGAAGGTTGCAGGTCTCTCCTAACATTGAAATCCGATGGCAGGGTGGACACAGAAATTGCAAGCTGTGTGAAACTTAGTATTTTCCAGACAATAAAAACTGAGTGTGGAATTGCTGCAGGGAAAAGAAGGGGAAAAAAGGAGAACTGAAAAGGAAACATTTTGACAGTTTCAGCTGAAGGTCTATGGGCAAGCTGTTCATTTTGTTGGAGTAATTAAGAAAAAAAGAAAGTGAGAAAGAAAGAATCTCAATGCTGTAGAAATCTGTGCACTAAGGCCAAAAAGGCTCAACAATAAAATTCTTGTTGGAACAAAAGTGAGTAATGAGACTTTCTCTGGTCACGGCTCTTCTAACAATTTCATTTTTCATAGTAAATGCACTGGGTTTAAAAAAAAAAAAAAGAAATTAAAAATATGTTTCCTTCTTCCATTCTGTTGCAGGAGCTTTATATCTCACAAGTACTTGCAGTCAAGATAAGTCAAGAGCACCCAAAATAGCTGACACAGGAATCTGTCCCTGATCCTTAACACAATATGTGTGTAAGTACATGTGTTTGCACATGAATTTGAAAGTGCACTGTCACAGATCTTCTTGTTAAAACAGAAAAGGTCTTTCCGCAAAGTGTTCAAATGCAGTTTGTGTGTGCGCATGTGTCTCACCTTCATCGGTCCAGATCTGAGCACAACTGGGACACAGTGACCACGATAAAAACCAGATGACTGTCAGACACACAGGGCTGAACAAAAGGCCTGGCATCTAGAAAGAAAGAGAGATCGAGTCAGGAATAGAGGTAGCATTATGATTAGGAGTTATTTTAAAGCATTAACATGAGCAGCAGCAGCATTATCATCATCATCACCTCCATTCTGGGTCCATTTTGTACTAGAAAATTGGTATGAAAACAAAAATGTGCCCATAAACAACCTGAATTTTCCATTTCTTTTGTCAGTTTCCTCACAGCAGAAACTACATACCGATGTATAAATGGCTTAGAAACATGTTCCATGCAATTACTTGACAAATCATGCCGTACATGCTTCTTCCTTATTACTGAAAATTCAGTATCAGAAACTATCCAAGTCCAAAAATGCATAGAGCCTGGCCAAGACCACTGTTTGCCTCCATCTCTCAGTGGTGGAACTGTTGAGAGATTTTTTTCTCCTCAAAATTAAAAACAGATTTCCCAAATAAAACAAAAGTGAAAATATGTTGGACAAGACTCTAGGTTTCCATTTGCCAAAAAAAAAAAAAGATCGTCAGCTCCACATGTGTTGGAGAAGTCATCTATCTTCAAGTTTTCTATAAATTCTCCATTTCTTTTCCCAGATGTTCTGAATTTAAGACAATGAAGGTTCAGTGTTTAGGCTCCAATCACTGTGATGATTGGAGCTAAAGTCTAATTATCTGCTGGCATTCTTAAACTAAGATATGAGGCATGATGATGTCTGCATCTGCACTGTTGGCATGCTACATTTCCTAATTAGCACTACATGCAAAGTACAGCTTGATTGCAATTTAGCATTGTGTATAAAATTAAATCTATAAAATTTTTGGAACACTATTAAGTGTATTCAAGAGGCAAAGCATGGTGCAGCCGTGCCACCCGTCATAGCTAATTGACATTGCTTTAAACTGACGGCTGCCAACCACGAATGTCTCATTTTGTAAAATGCCAGTTGCCTCGACTCCTATCTCCTCGCATCTCTTCCTCCTGTGTCTGAGGTAGGAGGGACTGACGCACACAGAGAGGAGGCGAGGGGAAAAAAATCAAATATGTAGAAACTGCGAAATGAGATAAGGGGATGATACTCTCTAAAAACTTCCTGTTGTAACTTTCAGAAACCAGATCATTTCAGCAAACCCTCTCATTATATTTCACACAATGATTGGTCAGATGTGTGAATGTGAGAAAGTGCACCGAGCTTTAAATGCTTTTATCCTTTGTTACATAACCACATAACTTGCAACAATTTTACTTTAAACAACAAGACGCAAAACTATGGATGTCTTCCTGTGTAGTGTGATTAAAAAACAGACAAGGCAAGCAAGGACTTCAAAAAAAAAGAAAAAAGAAAAAGAAAGTTCCAACTCCACACAAGCTCAGGGACAGTCACATGAACCCTTCCTGACTGCTTCTTTATCCATATGAGACACACATCAGTAAATAACATATAAAAATGTTTAATCAGGCATGTTTAAAAAAAATTAAAAATAAATCCAGAAAAATTGGTTTGACCCACAGCAAAGAATAAGAAGCACAATGATTTTATAATGTTATAAAGTTACTCATAATTCAACTTCACTCTTTTGAACTGCTCAATGTCATGTTTGTATAAATGAAAATGTAGGGTTGATTGTGGGTTAATCCTGCCTGGTGAAGTCATCACAATGAGGTAAGAACAAACTTCTTTTATTTGTACAGAAACTGCACTTCTTTCAATGTCAGAGAGAAACATGGTTCATGAAAGAAAATATCAGGAGCGAGTTAGAAGGCCACAGAGACCTTCAGTGAGCTTATCTAACAGTCTTTTCGTGGTATGAAATCCGACAATAACAAGAAACACAAAGAAGGGAGTAGGCGGAGAAATCAAGTACTAGATTAATTAACCTCCAAATCCAGGGGACTATTTCTTTTTTTCTTCTTTTTAGTCTAATGTACACTCGAGATTTTTCCATGAGTACGTATACTAACATCACCACCTTATAGTCAAGTTTCTTTAATATTTACAGTTTTATGGCATGGTCATTATAGAATAGCATAACAGTGAGAAACATTTCAAAGAGAGTGGTTAGAAGTTCTTTGACTTTTAAGCTTATATACAATGTTGTGCAAAATGCACCCTATTTTCTCGATGTTTTTCTAGGGCTCTTCTTTGGATCTTGGCTGCATTTTGCTTCAATCTTTGCCAAGGTCATCCCACACTGCTTCAACAATGCTGAGATCCAGGTTTTGGAAAGGCCAATCCATGGATGATAGTGCTCCACTGTGTTTTTCTATCCAGGTATGCTTTTATTGCATTAGCAGTGTGTTTGGGATTGTTGTCATACTGAAGAAAATGAAGCCGCTGCCAATCAGATGGTTTCCAGATGGTGGATCAAAATCTCATGGTACTTTTCTGAGTTCATAATTATATCAATTTTGATACAATCCCCAAAACCACTGGTTGAAATGCAGCCCCAACCCATGACAGAGCCTCCAACTGTGAGAGTCTACACATGACTGTAGACACTCACTGTTGTTCCTCTCCCCTTACCTCTTCTGTGTATATCAACAACAATTAGAATCAGGTATTTGACATTTGGATTAATCAGTCCTTAACACTTGTTACCACTGATTTTCAATCCAGTTCTTGTGTAATTTGGAATACGTCAGTCTTTTCTCACTGGTGCCCTTTCTTAAGAAGCTTCAGTGAACAGCAGATGAATCAGCTAAAGGTGCATCTCTCAGGTGCTGTGTCAGGTTTTGCTGGATTTCCCCCCCAATTTCCTTAGCTGTAAATAGGATTTTGGCTCTTTTTTTGGTGCAACTTCTTTCGCCTTGCACTTGTCCAGTTTTTTAAGGATACAGTTCACACTATAACAAGATGTCCCAAGTTTTAAGCTAATAGCTTTTTGAGAATCATCTTGTTGGCACAAAAATACTATTTGCCTGTCAAACTGTCTTATCTCACATTTTTGACAGGTTCAACTAAATGGAAACAAACTGTACTTTAATGACAGGCTGCTCCTATCAAAGGGTCTGGGGAGCTATTAGTCAATAGCACTTTAAAAAAAATATTGTAAAACTCGGTAAAAAAAAAAAAGAAAGAAAAAAAAAAGAAAAAGAAAAGAAAAAGTTCTTCACAAAGTAAAGAACAATTCACCCTAAAAATGAGCTGTGATTCAAGACTTCTGCACAATATCGTATATCCTTTCCAAAGACAACCTTAAAAAAGCAATCTGAGTCTAGGAATCATTGTTTCGTTTCAGGGGGAAAAAAAGTTTGTTCCAAAAAGCTTCAGACATACTTTTTGGTTCCTATAATAATACCTACGGCAAGATTTTAGCAATACATGACACAAAAGACATGAGATAAACTCTTATTTGATATCAATGTCTTTTTTTCTTAGTTAATGGCTTTTTTTTTTTCACTGTGCGCCAAAATTTAGACAACAGACATTTTCACTGCTACCTTCTCAATCATTGTCGTAATTCTCAACATAGCATGTGTGTGGATTAGACAAACATGAAAAAAGAATAGGTTGAAAAATATCATTTGTTGAGACTACAAATCAATTTAATAATGAATCCTATTTTACTTTTGTAAATAGTGGAAAAAATAATTCATAGTTCCCTATGTTACCATTTACAGCAGATTTTGAGGAATCACAATACTTCCATCATAATTTTGTGTTATACTAGCAATACAAATATGTCGATGTCTATTCAAAAGCACTTTAAACCATTCACCTCTGGTTCTTGGCATCTCAGCAAAAGAGATCATATGTTTGTTTAAACCATAAAATAAATAATCAGCTTTCATCTGGACATGAAGGTGTTGTGTTTGGCTGATGTAAGTGCTGTGAGTTTGCCAATGTCTAAGCAAT
Organism: Copadichromis virginalis; assembly: GCF_057382275.1. Classification (NCBI taxonomy): domain Eukaryota; kingdom Metazoa; phylum Chordata; class Actinopteri; order Cichliformes; family Cichlidae; genus Copadichromis; species Copadichromis virginalis. Next base: position 38,757,344 of record NC_140624.1, on the reverse strand, counting down.
GGTTACGATGTGTTTAGTAAATTTTAGACACTGATTTAGAGTGTTGTGAATAAAATAATACAGTTAATGGTAGGACTTAATGTAAGCCAAATAGGATGACGGCTGCATAATGATCTCAGAGCAAAACAAAAGCATAGTGATACACAGGGCAAAACACAATGGTAGGGTGTAGTGGTGTCGAAACACTCACACCTATTGTTTGCCATGTAAACCCACACCATTGGACTAAAGATACTTAATTATGCCGTTAAGCAGCATCAGTGCAGATCAGCTATCTCAAAGAGATAATGTTCATCATATTCACTCACTGGATTCACAAATTCAAGCTGCTGTACCAAGTATTGTACAATGTACTTTGTAATGCCTCCATTTTAAAGACCATTTGCTATCTATTTGAAGTTATGTGACACAATTTTAAAATATTTTTAAGTAACGAAACTTATGCAAAACTATAAAGCTGACTACTTTGTCACAAAAGACAAGTAAACCCTAAAAAAAATAAATTTATTTTAGCTCTACATAATTTCAGATAATCAGAAACCATTTATTTAGATTTAGAAGTCCTACTTTTATATGTTCAGCCATATCTTCTTATTAGTACTGGCACAAGCTCAGTTCCAGGTTAAAACAGTTTAAACCCATGATTACAAACTCATTTATCAGAAATTTACAGCTGATTTAAATCATCTTATATATTTTTTTTTCATAACATCTTTTAACAATCAAAATTTTTAAGGAAAATATCAGACTGATCCATTGGTACTGCTTCCTTTCTAGTAGGTGTAGCATGTGTGTTTGCCAAAAAACTAAGGCACCATCAGTGTCATGCAAAATTGAATCGCCTAAAGATGTTTTTGAAAACCAGATAGGGGAGCAAAGACTCCACTTTCCACTGGTGTTCTGGCACAGCAGTGTTACATTCAGTGCCGTAATGTCACACATCACACACTCAGCAACTTTAAACCTCAGACTGCGATCTCCATTTTTACACAGACTTAGCTACATTACTTAGGTGGAGCTACCCAACACTCGGGTATTATAACACTAATTCATATAATAATAGTATTATGAAACTTTACACTATATTATGATTTGCCTATTGCACTACAGTATGTGCTGAAGAGTCCAATGATGGAGGTCCCACATTCAAAAGTGTAGTGACAATTCAACCTTTGCACAGCAGTGATTTATGCAGGAATGGTCTTAAAATATGTATTTTCTATGTTTTACCAATCTTTACTATTATTTAATGAGATACTAACAGCAGAAGGTGGTTGTGATGCATGTATTAGCTGTCTGCCTACCACCACTAAAGAACAAAACTAGAAGAACACATTACCAACTACCAGGTGGAGGACTAGCACAACATGTGTAGCATGCTCAAGTCGAATGTTACTGTAAGACAAAACACACAAACCCAAAGTCCACTATAGACATCCAAGGATTTTTTCCTTATTTCAAAAAACAAACATAAATAAGGTCTAGTGCAAACTCTGGGCAGCTATTTGAGAATGGATACTGGTGTCTAAAGCTATCACTTTATGAGATCAACAAAGTCAACAATGTTAGGTACACTATGTCTGGAAACAGTTTTAATTTCTCATGGGCGACATTGTCATATTTACTGTTGTCTAATGTGAAAAAAGGTAAATATTTGTTGACAGGCATGAATGGGTAAAGGGAATATTTATTCAGATCCTTGGATAAAACAAATTCTAACCTGATATCTCACACGAGGTATTCATATTGATGACTGTCCACCATCTCTAGCCTGCTAGCTTTTTCAGACCTGAATAAATTGTTTTTTTTTTAACTACTTTACTCCTCAGTGAGTGCTTGGCTATACTCTCTACACAGTAAAACATCCATATTCTGAACACCTTTGTTTGTTTGAGTAAATATTTCATCGCCCATTCCTCATCATACCATAGGCTAAATCATTTTGTTCAAGTTTTGTTTTGTTCAAGTTTTTAAATAATTTTTTTAACAAAACGTATAAACAAGAAAAAATTTATACAGTGAGTCATTTGAAAAGTGGAGGTTAAGGAGAAGTACAGCATGCATATCTGTATAAAATCCAGGTTAAATCACCCATAAATCGGCTCAAGAGTTGGGAGTTCGCCTTGTAATCGGAAGGTTGCCGGTTCGAGCCGCAGCTTGGACAGTCTCGGTCGTTGTGTCCTCGGGCAAGACACTTCACCTGTTGCCTACTGGTGGTGGTCAGAGGGCCCGGTGGCGCCAGTGTTCGGCAGCCTCGCCTTTGTCAGTGCGCCCCAGGGTGGCTGTGGCTACAATGTAGCTGCCATCACCAGTGTGTGAATGTGTGCGTGAATGACTGAATGTGTAAAACGCTTTGGGGTCCTTAGGGACTAGTAAAGCACTATACAAATACATTTACAATTTAAACGTGCTTTAACCTCCTAGGACCTGGCGTACACATATGTGGACATCACATTTTGGGTTATTTGGACCAAAATACTCAATTTTGCTCTACAAGTGCCTGATATCCACTTACGAGGACATTATACTGCTACTGTTCTATCAAAATTTGAAACAAATATCCTCATATGTGGCTCTGATTTTTCATAAAAACAAAAATAAGCCCCAGTATGCATCGGGCCCCAATATGCCCAAATATCAAAGAGAAATTAAAAATGCATGCCGTGGAAGAGTTCGGGTCTTAAAACTCTATAAAGGAACATAGAAGCACTCTATTCCCAATGATGCATATCATGTGGCAATGTAGTGTTATCTATACAACACTCTAAGCTAGTTGCTTACTGTTTAAGACCTTGACACGTGCTTGTTTTCCTTACTCCGCTTAGCAATGGGACCTTGGCCACATTTTCCACACTGTAAAAAGGCCAAATTTGAGTTGAGTGAGCAAATGTTTAAGAAAACTGAGCCGTGCCAAAATAGTTTATTAACAGCGCAATCAACAGAAAATCTGTGACTGAGCTTAAAAGCTCATCTAACCTAAACTACCAAGTTTATGAATACATAATGCGATTTCCTAAAAATCAAACAGGGAAAAATGTGGGATAGTGGATTAGTATCATTTAAAAGCAGGGCATGCAGCTCTAAGGCTGGGAAGTACTTTGCATTATGTGGCATTCTTCAAAAAGTGGCTAGTCCTTCCAAGAACTGGACCAACCCATCCAAGAAATTAAAATAACAACCCACTGTAACTATAGTCTTGCTGAAATGGGCATCCACCAAAGGAAATGCTGCCTGTTTCTACAGTAGAACTGCGGTCACAAAGACATTGAGTAAAGTTGGGCTCGTTTTTAATCAACTTTGCACTAATAATTGCAAGAATAGCAGAAAAGTAATGCAAAAAGTGACACAAAAGTAAACAAATTAAGTAATGCACAGCTATATAAAATGAGTGTTGAGTATTTCAATATATTGTCCATACAGCTGTAATGTCACTGCCCTTCAAGCAATTGTTTAAATATGTATCCAGACCAGCTTAATCCTCTACTGGAATAATACAACCGTTTTTAAATTCACTTAAGTGCTATCAATTTAACTAACTGAGTAGATGTAAACAGTGCCTCAGATATGGGAAACTTAAAAGGTCTTTACAACTGCTTGCCTTGTCTTTTTTGTTGCTTTTTTCCCCAGGTTTTTCCTGTTTTATAGTGCCTTCCTCGGGTGCTAGAATGCTCAAGGATTACTATACATAAATATGTCATTGTTTAAAATATCTTACCATATTCCACGTCCTTCTTTTATCCATAGCCACCAGAGCAGATAATGCTGAACTCACTTCCACATAATTTTTTCCATTCACACCTCTTATCTCTGCCTACCCCTCTCAAAACTTTAGAGGTCTCATTTTCTCCCTCCCTGCTTGTGTTTTCCTGATCAGGCATTTTCCATCTCTGTTGCCAGACAGTACAAGGTCCAGTAAATATATTTACGCAAACATTTCTAATTCCTCTTCCCTAATACTTGGAGACAATGCTTCTCCCTGAGACCAAAAAGCTAATCTGTCCTCTCATTAATAAGCAACACATTCCTGCTCATTCTCTGTGTTGACATCCAGGACCAGGATTTCAACTACACGAGTAAATAAACAATATTTATGGATGGTTATGAATGATATCCTGGGTTTAAAACATTTGTTCATTGAAGAATATTTTCACCACAACTGTAGTTAACAAGTCACTCATTTGTGGACATTTTTTCCACAAGTTAGCTGTGGTTAATAAGTCACTCTATTATGGAAGGCTGCATCATACCCTCGAAACAGTTAACTGTCAGAGTTTGAATCCCTAGTTTAAAGTGTGAATCTGAAATTGGTTAACTGTTCCTGAAGATCTTCAAGATGTTGGAGACCAGTCTGTAGCAGCAAGTGCTATTTACTTTTCTGTTTTCTGCTGGTGGGCTTAGCAACAGTGCCAGATATGCCAGCAGAACCAACAAACTGATTCAGAAGGTCAGTGTTGAGAAACTGGAGGTGTCTTGAGTCAGTGAGGGACAGAATGTCACTGAAAAATAATAGAAAATAGGGCTGCTCGATTATGGCAAAAATGATAATCACGATTATTTTCACTGAAATTGAGATCACGATTATTTGACGATATTTATTTAACCCTTTAAGACCTACTATAGAACCAAGTCCACCAGAGCTTATATTATTTTTTTTACATGCTGTAGTGCCATTTGTGGGAGCATTTCAAGTTGCTATACATCAATACAACTGTTATAGCCCATATTTTAATAATATGTATGCATTAAGTGCATAGTAATTACATAAATTGCAAAAAAGTGCAATAAACTACAAAAAAAAATTGAAAATCGCTTTTGTTTTGTTTACATATATTTCTACTTGGAGAAATTTAAGAGGTTTATCCCTCAAAACTACCACAAAGTTGCAAAAAATAGTTTCCCACCACAGGAAATTTATTTTGAGTGTCTTCATAGTTTTATTTTGGAGATACAGCAATTTTTATATACTGCAGGAAAAACAAAAAACAATCCTATGATGCAAATTTGCAAAGAAAACAGCATGTGCATCATTTCACTGTGGGAAGTGTTACGAACAGCTGATAGGAACGGCAAAGCGTGTTTCTGGAATATTATGTATTTGTTCCTGCAAGCGCTTTTTATGCAATTTTTGCAAAGCTATATGTGGAACGAAACCGTGACCGAGGACAAGCTGATGGCATCAGATGTAAGTACAACTCCTCCGGTTTCATATGCAAAACAAATTATTGCGCTAGCTTACACGGTTCAGGTTCTACAGGGATTTAAAAATAGTTACGCAAAACGGAGCGTGCTGCTCTGACCGGCTTTAAAGGGTTAACAATGACTTTAAAAAAATAATATAAAATAGTGTGCAACACCACTGAAGTTTTTTTTTTAAACTCTCTTTTCAACCAACGGCAGTCACTCTCCAAATAACTTCTGCTTAGCTTTCCGAGCTTCCCTCGGGTCCTCTTAATCAGCGGTCTCCAACCTTTTTTGCGCCACGGACCGGTTTATGCCCGACAATATTTTCACGGACCGGCCTTTAAGGTGTCGCGGATAAATGAGGGAGGGGCTAATAATCGGCTCAGTCATTTTTAATGATCGTTGAAAGCCCAGATCGTAATCGTGATTAAAATTCGATTAATTGAGCAGCCCTAATAGAAAATAATAGTTCATCTCTGTTAGATGAAGCTTCTCAACTGAGTTTAGAATTTCATCCTAGTACCTTAAGCTAATGTCTTAGGCTACTGTATTACTAGGGATTATTCGGGACCAAAGCTCTTTCCTTAGCCAAAGAAAAGTGAAAACTGATTTACAACTGTATGTTGTTATTTTGTTTTGGATATTTCTTCCCTTTTTAGAGAACGTTCCCAGCTGTTTAATCTTATAGTAAATGAGTGATTTGAATGTACACTGCTGTGACAACAGATAAATAATAAACAAACAAAAAAACATAAGAAACCCTACCTTGCACCTACAACTGCTATAATAAATACAGTATAATAATACAAATAAGTGAAACTTTGAGTCCCTCACCCCTTCTTCTATGCCAAAGTGAAATTCTCTCTTTGGTTATTTTTCAAATCTAAATTATTAGCTTAAAAACTATTTGAACCATCTTCTGAAATTTCATGAAAAACCATGAACTGTGATGATAAACTTTTCAAGGTGAAGCTAAAAGGTACCAATGACAGTTCATTATTGCCACTGAAAGCACAGCTGACCTCGTTCTTCAACCAATCTCTGTGATACTAGACCTCCACAGCTGAAGGAACCTGACTGATAAAATCTGTACAAGCCCGGGATTACCACAAAGCACTTACTGAGCAGGTTGAAGTTGTCTTCCAAATACATAAGTGGAGAACTACGCTTTTATTTAGTGTATACGTTATGAGTTAGAGTGAACTATGATGTGCTACGGTGCTTATTTAGTCTAGTGGTTACTGGAACACAAGTCTAAATACAAAATTACCACCACGCCTTGAAAAAACCGAAGGACCACTAAGAGATTCTCCAGTTTCTATTCTTTCTTTTCATAAGGGGTGTGTGTGTGTGTGTGTGTGTGTGTGTGTGTGTGTGTGTGTGTGTGTGTGTGTGTCTGTTCTCTGACTCACCACCACCAGTCACCTTTCTACTGTAACTCTTCGAGCAAGACCTAGAATAGACAGGGGAATGTAGCCATGGATTCTGTCACTAGGATGCACCCGTGAAGAAAGTATTCCCACATGCCCAAAGATGTAAAACAACAGCTGCCTTAAGTCTATCAATGAGACATTTACTCTTGAAAATGAAACTGCTCCTATTTTTGTAGACTTCTATGCCTTTTAGTGCATTCCAGAGTATTAAGAATAACTGATACAAGGGAACTTGTAGAAATGTCTTCCAACCCATCCAACAGAGATGACTTTCACCTTTGAACTGGTTAAGTTATCCTGACAAAAAGGCAAGCAATAACTGCAACTCCAGTAGCTCTAAAATAAGGAAAGTCAAACACAGATGTGTCATTTTACTTTAAAAAATGTGATTATAAAAAGAACTTCATAGTAAAATGAGGCGTGCACACACTGACAGTGAATAATCCAATCCAAAAGGAATCTCTATTAGCCAGTCCTCTCGTTGGCAGCACAATCCCACATGGTGAGTCACTCAGACTCTGGCATGCCACGGCACATTCAAACAGCTTTACAAGAGAAGAAACGAGACAGAGAATGAGAGAGAAAATAGAGCAGAAGAAACAGAGAGAAAGGACAAAGAGCAAACGACTGGAGGCTAAAATGTAGACAAAAATTAACAAATGGAAATAAATGGTAATGTTAAGTGTAAAAAAGAAATGCACAAAAACTATTAGACACACTCTCATACAGACTCACTGTTTTACTGTCCAGTGACAAAAACAATATTACAGGATGTCCTGTTCATAAAGACGAGTCACTGGAGTCGACGTCATCAATCAAACATTAACCTACATGATGTTTAATTTAGAATATTGCCTGCATTGTTAGGTCATCAGCTTGTACATGAGTACGTGTGTGTGTGTGTGTGTGTGTGTGTGTGTGTGTGTGTGTGTGTGTGTGTGTGTGTGTGTCACTTCATTCAAGAAAACAATGATGATCAACTGAGGGATTACCTAACCTAAGCATGTATATTGTGTGTCTGTGTGAGACAGAGTTAAAAAAGTACACAGTGTGCGCTAAACCAACAACATGGCTTATTGCAAGATGATGGGCAAGGACTACAATGACACTGGTGTTTACCCAGGTCACTATGGCAATCACCGCACACCCACTCTGTCTGACCTTTCCAGTGACAAAAACACTGCCGACTGGCATGTGTGTGTTTGTATTTCCACATGTCAAGAGCTTCATTATGCGTCAGGCTTCCTGTAAGTTTGTGGACATATATCTTTCAGCTTATTTGTATGCCTATCCAAGTAAGTGGAAAATACTCACTGATATGGATGTGATTGCGCACCCATGTCAGTGTGAAATAGAGATGCATGCAGTCTAAGTGTATCCCAGTCGATTTATCCGTTTGTGAAAGTGTGGGAAACTGAGTTGGTGGTACAAGTGTGAGCAGAAGATACTGATATCCACAAGTGCACCCGAAACAGAAAAGGTGTGTTGCAGGACTGTGTTTTTGTTGCTTTTTTCTTCATTTATTTTGGTTTTTCTGAAAGGCAGCTCCTTTCAGAGGCTTAAATATTTGATACATTTTAATGTTAGTTTTAAATTTTACCAGCCTGTTTTGTAAGGAGCCAATCATTCCATGAATTATTACTATTATTAAATATACAGTGCTCAATAATTGCATTATAAGTGCTCAAATAAGCTTTTTAACCGAATGCATATTATTTAATACTAAAATAAATAATATGTTCTCATCTATGAAGGTTTCAATTTACTGTTTTATTAAAAAAACCAGAAAAAATAGTAAAGCACTTGCATTTATTTTTAATTTTATTAGAGTTAGTGGTTGACTGTCATGCTTGAGTAATTGAGCAGTGTGCTGGCTCAAATTTGGGAATAAAACCTGAATTCAGTTTATTTATGGTTTCAAACAACTTTTTGACAAATTGCTAAAATATTTGTGTTTTCTTTTTTTTATAGGAGTGGTCTAATAAATTTGTGAAGCACTCTATGTGTGGGTTTTTTTTTATCCCCCCAATCTTTTAATTTTTTTTAATTTATACATTTATATTTTTAAATTGTACTTAAGGTCATTTCTAAGATACATAAAACCAGGGTAAAAACTAACATGGGTGCTATTAATGACAATAAGGATACAGTCGCAATAAGGAAAACAGATGTGCAATCAAGATTCTTGCCTTTCAAACGGTCACATCCAAGACAGGAACCAAGTGTGAAACCACTTGAAGAGCGTTGCCAACTTCACACCAACTTTGGTAGGTCAAGACAACAATACAACAGGGTTAAAAGCGCAATAAGAGAGTCAGATCTTGAATGAATTGAGTCAAGTTGGCACTTACAGCCAATCTGTTTGTGATAATACTGGGGCTTACCGTGATAAATCTCAAATCTGTTGGCATCTACAGCTGACATGTAGTGCTATATTGGAGCTGGGGATGGACTTGTGAGCCACAGACAATGAAGACTCCACACATCAGGAACAACGGGTCAAACCTTCACCAATTATTTTCACAGTGACTGCAGTCAATGAGTCGGACAGAAGCAGGTTGCCTCCTGTATAACTTTAAATGTTATCTGATTTGCCGTTATCCCAACACCAATTTCTTCATATTCTTCATATCATATTTCTTGATGTCTTAGCAGACTCTTGGACATATTCAACTATTAAACTATGGAGACAAACCATTCTATAAAAGTTGGTCAGATAATACCTGGCCCATTATGATTTTTACCCCTTTGCCTATTCTGTTTTTACTTTTTTTTTTTTTTTTTGGTCCCAGCTTGCCAGGTACATGCTATGTCTCACCTTACAGCTATGACTAATCCAAAAGAGATTCTAGCAACTACTAATAAGAGTTTAAAATGAAATAGGAGAAAACTACAAAGATATTTTTAAAAATGCATAGGAGGGAGAAACACTAATGTTATAGGTACCCAGAGAGGGGAAACGCATTCAGTCACATATCAAAACCAAAACCATGTAATGCAGACGTGTCTTGAGTGCACAAGATAAGAAAACAAGTGAAGTGGACAGAGGAGGTGTCATGATCCTGAGAAAATAGGAAAAGTGATAAGCATGGGAAATTATTCCTCTACAAGGAGGAAAAAATAGGACAATAATAGGGCAAGTATATTTTTATTAAAACTTCAATCATTGTGGAGCTGGAAATTAATTAACACTATTCTTCTGTGTTTTGACATCTTTTTAATAATAGTGCTCTGACATACTGAGACCAGGAGAGGAGCTCTGAATATAGAGTTGGACTTTAAAATAGCTCAATCCATACATACATGAAAAATAGACCTATAAAATGTGTTACGGTCAGGACGTAAAGTAGAGCGTTATTGTACTAATTACAAAACAGTTACAATGTCATTACTTGCATTATAATAATAATGGATTGGATTTATATAGCGCTTTTTCAAGGCACCCAAAGCGCTTTACAATACCACTATTCATTCACTCTCACATTCATACACTGGTGGAGGCAGCTACAGTTGTAGCCACAGCTGCCCTGGGGCAGACTGACAGAAGCAAGGCTGCCATATCGCGCCATCGGCCCCTCTGGCCAACACCAGTAGGCAAGTAGGGTAAAGTGTCTTGCCCAAGGACACAACGACCAGGACAGAGAGCCCAGGAATCGAACCGGCGACCTTCCGGTTACAGATGCGATTCCCAACCCCCTGAGCCACGGTCGCCCTTACAATGGCTCTGCGGCCTGGAGGGGTCTACAGCCTTTACGGAGCAGAAATATGGATTTTACATGTATTTTTATTGCTAACGCTTCAGTTCTTAGCAAGCATCTGCACAGAAAGCATGCTAACGTAATAATAGTGAGGAACCCAAAGTGATCTTAAAGCTTAGTGTTTGCTGACCCCAGCCCAGCAGCCAGAGCTGAACTTTGACAGGCAATAAAATCAGTGATTAGCCGTCAGCCTTGTAGTAGACTCCGTTTGTGCCAGTAAATGTGTCTAGAATCATTGTGGCAATTTTAAGTCTCTTTGTTTTGAAGGCTTTTCACATACTAAAAGAAAGACAGTATGTGGCCTCATTAGGATAAGAATCTGTGTCAGTGTATGGAACTGGTAATTATGTGAAAATGTGTTTCTGGTCATTTATTCAAATTCAAAGCCTTTATTGTCACTTCATTTGAAAACACAACGAAATCTGAGTTGCATCACCAGAGTGCTTAACAAACACACACAGATGCACGTGTTCCCACATGTATCTGTGTGTGTGTGTGTGTGTGTGTGTGTGTGTGTGTGTGTGTGTGTGTGTGTGTGTGTGTGTGTGTGTGTTACTGGAGTAATCCAAAAGTAACAAATTACTTTCTCCATCAAGTAATTAAATCACATAGAAAATTACTTTTAAGAAAAGTAAACCGTTATGTGTAACACATACTTTTTTGAGTACCGTAACTAGTTATAGCTGACAATGAAAACAGAGCATGGGACCCAACAGAAACTAAACCTTGGTAATACTACCCAGCAGTCAAACTGCTTAGGCCTACTTCCAATTTTTGCCCAAGCCTAAACACACAAGAAATAATGACTGCCATCTGTGTACAGAGATAGCACCTAGCCAATCCACAGACCAAGGCCTGAGATGGTGTGCATTTTATGCATTTGTGTGCAAAATAAAGCAAGAAGAGTTCATTAGGAGGAAAGAGTGGGAGTAATTTTTTAAGTCATTTTGGGTTATTGCCGAAAAGAGAATTTTCCATCAACTTGTTAGTACTTTCAAATGTAAGATATTATTCTGTGTCCATGACTTTGGCAGAAGTATCAAAAACTTGTACTGTTCTCTCTCTCTGTGTGTGTGTGTGTGTGTGTGTGTGTGTGTGTGTGTGTGTGTGTGTGTGTGTGTGTGTGTGTGTGTGTGTACACATGCATGCGTGTGCGTGTGTGTGGCAGCACCAGTATCTTGGCTTAGTTCTACGACGCTGGAATTTCCTTCAGCACTGCCGCCAGGGCTAGATGGCTACCATATGCCAGCTATTCACACACATGCAAACACACACACAGTTGAATGAAGACCGCAATCCTGCTTGCATACAAGTTTGTAATACTAAAGCCAACCTCACATACAAACAAACACATACTGAAAGGCATAATGGGGTGAAGTCAGAGCTAAACACACACACACACACACACACACATACACAGACACACATAACCACACACATCACTCGGTTTTGTGTACTAGTACATTTTTGTTTGTGATTGTACTTCTGCATGTGGGTGATAAAAGTCACAGTGAAAATTCAAAGACTGTAAAGAAATCGTAAAGTAAAACATCATGCACCTTTAGCTGCTCCTTACTTTGTGATTTAGTTGCGATTTAACAGTAAACAAGTGGTTGTGAAGTGGGTTAACGATGACAGAAAAGCAATGCTAATGCCATAATGTCAAACTGGTTTATAAACACTTCTCCCAGTATGTCATAAAAAAGTTTTCGACATGCAAGAAAAAGAAAAGACTGGTATTCTGGTATCGGCCCAGCAACAGCACTCTCACTCCAGCGTGTTTTGGGTCTGAAGTTAAAGGATAAAAACAGTGCCATTTCTTACATAAACAACCAGTTGATCCCCAGGAAATGAATCAACAGTAAATCTGTTAACTGATTATTGTTTTTAGACTAGGGCTGGTTCCAGCTTCTCAAGCACCGCAATATGCTGATATTTGTGTTTTGTTTTACAGCAGTATACAGTCACACAAAAAATGAACCTAGAGTAGAAACAAAGTAAAATAATAATAATAATTTTCAGTTTAGAGAAATTCTAAGTGACCTATTTTCTTTTAAAGGTGGAAATAAAAATTACAATTACTTCAGATGGTTGTTTTTGTTTGTGTCTGGGTTCTTTAATCCAAAATCTGAAGTTGTATCCAAGCCTAATCTTTTATATGGAGGCTGTAGTAAATCATCTTTCCAATCAAATCGAACCAGTGTTTATGTGGCTCAAACGCTGCATCAGCTGCAGGGGGGAAAAAAGCAATCCAGTTAGATACTGATGGATGACCAATAACAGTTTTGCTGATAATGGACCTTTTAAGCCATGTCTAGTAACAAAGCATCAGCTAAATTTTTCTGCTAGTTCTTCTTTCTGGAGAAAATGTGTGCACATTTGGCATCGTTATACATCTGGTACTGCTTCTTTTTGAAAAGTTTATAACAAAGTAAGAAACCATGAATCTAAACTGTACACTGTGGCACCTGCTTAGCCCCATCCATAGATAATCATCAGCCTCTTGCACACAACGTGGTGTTCGATCCTTAAGAGGAATTAGTAAAAAATATACAAGCAGTCAGAGTCAGAGTAAACACCATGTGATGATGCTAACCACAGCCAGCATTCGGTCTCTTGGTTAATGCAAGACCATAGTGATCCAAAACAAGAGAGATCTGATGAAACTCTTGTGGTTCAAAACCAGTCCCACTGCTAACTGCTGAGGATCTTTAGCTAAACCTTCTAGGCAAACAGCAAACTGCTAGCTTGTAACATACTGTCAAAGAATCCATGATCATTTATTTACATGTAACATCTGTCACAATGGTCTGGTCCATACACAACCAGGTTTATATGCAAATACAACCATCTATACAAATATTTTTATAGCCCTTTACCAACTCATCAGTCCTACTGAAATATTATTTATGGGACTAAATTAAAAAAGCAAACCAATGATTGCCAAGCTTCAACCATTAATAATCTTGATGATTTCAAAGAACATGGTAAGAATCAAAAGCCTATTCTTTTACAGGACACAAAACATGGCTTGATCTCCCAGACTGATGTCATTCCTGTGACTTAAAGATTTTTCCAACTAAATATCCAGCCTCTCTTTTGCTGGTAACCAACTTATATAAGCCAAGACATTTTGTTCTAGCTTAGCAGCTCTCAGTAGAATCAAGTGACCACAAACATAGTAGCCAAGCAGATGTTGTCCTGTGGAACCTCCCTGCCAGCACCAGTCAGAACAAACCTTCTTATAGGGGTGTAACTTTATTCAGTTTGAAGTAGTACAAAGAGGAATGAAAACTCCCAGTCATCATTTCATGTACATTTGCTTATCTAAGAGATTAGAAAAATGCAACCAGACATGCATGTGTGCATTTTATTTACTCCTCAACTGTGGTCAGACTCGTCGCCTAGCACAATAAGCCTTTCAATCATAAAATGTGGTTTCAAGAATTTTATCATTTTTACTGTATTGTGGAAGCCCCATTGCACCACTCATATACAGTTCAATCAAGTAACGACATGAAAAAAACAAAACATATTTGGATGCGTCACACAAAATAATTTTTCCTATTTCTCTATGAATGTACACATGAGTTGTGCAACATACTTTTTTTAGTTTAATTAGGTGTTTGTAATGTATATATGTATCTAGGGCTGTTGTATACACCAAAAAAGTTGCATGGTTGAACAGTTTCAGATTTCGCCTTTAAACATTAAAAAGGTGCAATTAATCTAAAATAAGACTGTCAACCTAACCAAATTCAAAAAAAGGTTCTGGTGACATTTGTTTACAAGCTGTGGTTTTCTTGTAAATGTACGGAGTGAACTAAAATAAACTGAATACAAAAAGGTGACAAAGAAAACCTTTCCACTAACTAAAAATCAAGCATAGATGTGATCTCACCACTCAACATGTTTGGCTGTGCTTAACTACGCTTAACCGTCTGGACTACGTTCAGCTGGAGTCAGCTGGCAGTACCAGAATATTACCGTAAACCGCAGTCTTTTATTGCTGTGGTTTGGAAAATTCCATAGCTTTAGTGTCCTAGTTAGAACTTCCATTCAACCGTATATTGACCTAAACAAACGTCAATGCATCTATCACTCTGCTAACAAACTACACATCCTAACAGAGAGGCTGCAACAATGAGCTTTTGTATGCTTTTTGTACTGTGAGTTCCACTTTATACCGCTCGGTCCAGCATCTGAATCATTACTGCTAGTAGCCAGAAGAAGATGATGGCCCAACAACATCTGCTCTGTATGAGCCAATGACAAGCTCTTTAAACATACACCCACTTACCCTCCCACATCTGCTCTCTGTTATCCAACAAAGCCTTATACACAGACACAGACAAATGTGATCAATTAGTAGCATACCCAACCCATCATCAGAAACTGTAACAATATGCAGAAAAGAGATATAAATATATAGATAAACTCTTACACAAATATATGTATAAGCAACCAGAGACCAAAGGAAAGGACGGACATGAGACAGACATTTTTGTGACATTGTGATCAATACCATTTGAATTTTATGCTAACTGAACAAGCAGTTGAATTCTAACAGCAATTGAAAATAAGCAAGTCATGTGTCATTTCATGGCTTGCTGTCAAAGACCCAAAAAATATCATACCAACTACACACACATTTACACACAGCGTCTGCACACATATGCTGCTGATGAAAGCTTTATCTAACTCAGTCCAAGTCAATAAGCCAGCAGGTTCGCCGACCAGGAACCACTGCCCAGTTCTGTTTTTTGCCACACTGCTCTGATAATCTGCTGAGAGTTTCTGCATCTGAGTATGTGTGAGTGCGCGTTCATGTACATTTGACTGGCGCCATTCTACGGCTGGGAACAATTATAAAGACATGAAGCAGATAGCTGAAGATTTGTGTTTTGTTCAACACTGAGAAACACACAAGTGCATGAATATACACAAAAAAATGATGATGAAGTGGACTGTTTACACTTTTTGAATATTGTAATTTGTTCCCATTGACACTATTTCATTACAGTGAGAAATGTTCAGATAGCAGTGCCTTACCTCATAACAGGTTAGCATCCAATGCTTTTTAGAGAATCCTAATCTGAAAAATGATTAGTTAAGAAAACAACTGTTAAGTCTAATGGAGCAGAAGTTTAGCATAGAATCAAAACACTTAACTCAAGTTTCTTCTTCTTCTAAATATTAAAAAGACCCAGATTTCAGCTATAATGAACATGATAGATACACATGACTCTCTTGCCTGCTTGTTACACTGCAGTGTCTGTTGTGGCAGCGAAACTAATATTAGTCTAATTAGAGATGCAATTGATCATCCAGTGACTAGAACCGGTGAGATTAAACTCTGATATATCTGATACTGTAACAATTCAATTAGCCTGTGCAGCAGCCTGACATGCACATAATAATCCATAAATATGAGTACATGTCCGCTCATTAGAAATATACCATGTATATATGTGTAAATATCCAAACATGAAATGTTTTGCAAGAACACTATAATATATTTGCAGAAATATATGTAATGAGCTGTGACTTTACCTGGCTTTCTAATAATGGTAGATAGCATTAGCCTGCCAAACAACATTAGCATTTTGCCATATGGCTTAAAACCCATGTATAGACTCCACTGGTTATTCCACAGGTTTTTAAATGAAATTTAAGCTACCTTTTGTTCTACATTTGTAAGCACCAACTCCAACTTGATTTGCTCCGACTACCTCATGCCATTTCAGTGTTTTAAGCACATGAAGACATTCAAGGCAGTATAGAACCGCTCTACCAAACAGCATTTTAGAGGTATAATTACAGAGCAGTTAGATTTTAGTTGTACAAAGATGCACCGTCCAGTAATGTGGGGCACTTAATTTTAGGATTTGTTTAAAACTGAAAATACAAACAGTTTGTATACACTGTCAGTTATACTTCTTAGAAAGAAAATGCAAATTTGCTAAAAAAACAAACAAAAAAACCCCCAATATGGGCAGGTTGGAGTAGTTTGCAAGTCTAAAAATAAGAAAACACTCAGAAAATACTAAAACTGAGCGCACTATAATGGATGGAATTAAAGATCTGAAGACATTTTGTGTCTGCATGTTTTTATGTTTTTATCTACGAAACCATTAATTAGTCTTTATTGGTATAACAGTATTGTCAATGTAGCTCAAATATGTGGCACTTGGCAGCGTGCATAGCACGGCGCAAACACAATGTCAAGCTAGTTTAGAGCTTCCCATCACAGACAGATAGGAATAATGTTAAAACCCAGTTGGAAGGTGGCTGTGTAACCAACAGTTAACCAGCACTGTATATTAAAAAATAGCTAGGGCTAGGCATGTACATACCTACTCACCCACTTTCCAACCAACTATACACCCACCCAATTTATTGTTGTAAAAAAACAAACAAACATCTAAAACGGAATGAAAACTCAATGTTTATTATCAGTCTGATGTCAAAGCATTTCTAATGATAACATAGAGCATATGTAACTGTCAATTAACCAAAACAAATAAAAATGCCCAATAAACTTAAGAATGTTAAACAAGAGATAAGTAGGTGCTATAACGCTTGAGTTTTTGTTTTCTTCTTTATGACACCAATTTACGTTTGCCTGGCTCTCACTAACTGATGACCATTACACAGCAAGCAGAGACCTCTAACTTGTTCAACAGGAAGGAAAAACATGAAGGAACATATACACCCAAACTACACAAACATGTGGACCATACCTACCCACCCCCAACACACACCCACCCACACGAACAGAAATCCCACCCCCTGCCACCCACTCGCATTTCAACCATCCTACACACATGCGCGACCCCTGTTCGCTGGAGATGACTCACTGTGCTGGGAACTCCATGCTTTTCCGATTACTACAGACCGGCTGACTGACTGTCTCAACACGCTGAAGAAGAAAAAAACGGTAGATTTTATAGTGTAGTGATAAGAGAAAGTAGAAAAGAAGAAGAAAAAACTAAACAAAACACAAGAATAAGTGTGCAAAAGAACAGAAGAAAAACAGCATCATTCCATGTTAAACCTCAGTGGTTGTTCTACTATACACAAGGGCACAGTGAAACAGCCAGTTTTACCTCCAATCACAACACAGTAGAAACCAAGGAAAGAAAATCCTATGAGTGCTTAAATATGAGAAACTCATGCTTTCTTGATTACTACTGTCTGACTGCCCTTCCAAAAATGCTTCTGGCAAAGAGACAAACAAAAAGAAAGGCACAGAGCAAGAACGATCCTAATGCAATCCACATTTTATATGATGAATGCCTCTCCTACCAGTCATAAAACATGACTGAAAAATACAGCAACTGACTATAGGTAAATATCTTTAACTAAATGCAAAGTCTGTCAAGGTTTTCATGGACAAAACTGTTTTAAAAGGAGACTGAACACTCGTATTTCACTTTAACATGTGTAAGTGCAACAAAGGCCTTTACTTGGAAGCAAAAAATTGGCTAAACATTGACTAAACTCCAAGATATCTGATGAGAGAAGAGGTAAACAAAATTTGACCAGTACTTGAAAGTTTTCTATCCTGAAAGCAATAGACCAATTATAGCAACTGTAGATAGATAGAAAAAAACAGAACACCAGCTATGAAATCAAAAAATAAAATAATACCAATTCATAACAAAAAAGCTAAATAAATGTGCACTTGACCTAGCACCACAGGAAACAACTCACAAATGAATGGAAAAAGAAAATCATAAAACACACACACACACAAAAAAAAAAAGCTGTTACATTTAGTTAGTTACTGTATGCCAGATGTTTTTATTTTTCATTTCTACAAAAGCAAAAATAAGTTGCAGGCACGCATACATTTCATCATTTGCCTGCAGGGTGTAATTTATCTGAGTGATGGGGGCTAGTTTTAAAAAATATTATTTTAAGACTGCTTACGTTTAATTCATTGCAGGCTGGAATGTGATGGAATAGCAATTTAGAGATGTGGAATGAGAAAGGAGGCAACAAGGAAAATAAATGCAATGAAAGTAAAGCAGAGCAGAGGAAAAACTAATTATTCACAGCACTTAAAGGCCCTGAACTGTGATCTCTGGACACCTGCATCAAAAACAACATGAAAAAGCAGATTGACGTCTGTTTGGAAGTGAAATGGGCTAAAAAGCCAGTATGAACTGTCAATAACTGGGTTAATTTGCCACCTATGAGCTCACATGTATGTTTTTTTTTAAGTATTATTATGTATTATGCTATACTCAACATCTGCTACACACTACCATTAAGAACAGAATGACTGTTATTGTCTTTTTGATCCTGGGTTTTAACAGTTAAATCAAGTCCTCTCAGAGTGGCTCCATAGATGAAGGTTCACACATTCGCCTAACAAGTGAAAGATGCCTCAGTTTGATCTTGGGATGAGACACAAATCCCTTTGGGACATTAAAAAAAAAAAATCCCCATATTAATAGGGAAACAGCTGAAAGTAGAGCTTTAAGTCAAGGTCTCTCAGACTAAATCAGGAAAAAAAATACAGTAAAATAAACAACAATCATATACAGAGTTCTGCTACAGTGTACACTGGAAGATTTACAGTATACCTATTCAGTCAAGCCAGACACTGGAGTATACAGACCCTATATGTGTCAGGATGAAGTAAATACTCTAAAAGATACAGCAGGCTAACAACCTTTTCCTCCTTAATTACTGGAAGCACTAAGCGAGAAATCTATAACAAAGTTTCTTTCAGAATAACTGAGTAACAAAGCCCTCATCAGACTGCAGGGCTCTGCTGCACAGACCTAGATCACAAACAGCAGACTATCAAACGGGTTTTCTTGAGATAGTAAGGCAGATAGCAGGTTGATTTACAGTGCACCACCATGATTTGGTTCCCAAGTTTGTTGATTTTCAGATAGTCCATGTTTGTGTGTTCATGTCTAATGTGTGTGTGTGTGTGTGTGTGTGTGTGTGTGTGTGTGTGTGTGTGTGTGTGTGTGTCTTTAGTGATCCAGGAGTCAGATTATGAACCCTGTCTGAGATCAAAGGCAGACGCAGAGGGAAGGAGACTTTTAAAACCAAAAACCGGCTCAATGTGACACCACCAAAAGGTTTTGGGGTTTTTTTATACGAGTTTGGATGTCTCCTCATCCACATACAATATATATTTGTTAGTTTAGTATGTTGAGGTATAGTTTATGATCTTTTGACTAGGGCTGCCACAAACGATTATTTTGATAGTCGACTAGTCACCGATTATTGTTGCAATTAGTCGACTAATCAGATCATGCATCCACTGGACGTAAAACGTACAGCTTATTGCACCAGCATGCATCTGCTCTTATATAACTATCATTAGCTTACAGCTTTAAATGTTTAAGGTATGTGCTGACTAAAAATAAAGACGAGATAAGATAAGATAAAACTTTATTGATCCCACGACGGGGAAATTTTTGCATTACCTCAGCTCAGGTACAGATATCAGAAGGAAATACAAAAAATACAAATAAGTACAAACAATGAAAATAAGTAAGATAATACATTATATACAACGGTAGCACACACAGTATGTGACTATGGATATGGTTGTGGAACTATGCAAGACATAAACTATATAGCTTAACATAACTATTGTACCACTACTATTCCTATGTATAGACATGTACACACACACATATACACACTAAAATATGTATACCTATACATACATATATACCTGCACATGTCCATACACATTGAAGGTCCATTATGCATGAAATGGTGACCGTGGATGTTCACAGTGTCCAGTGAGTCATGACATCGTGATTGAGGAGTTATAGAGTCTAACTGCTGTTGGGATGAATGATCTGCGAAAGCGACCTTCCTGCAGCGAGAGTGTTTCAGTCTCTGACTAAAGGAGCTGCTCAGCCTACTCACATACTCATGCAGTGGGTGATGTGGGTTGTTCATGAGGGATGTCAGCTTTACTAACATCCTCCTCTCGCCAACCACCTCCACAGACTCCAGAAGACATCCCAGCACGGAGCTAGACCTCCACACCAGTTTGTCAATCCTGCTCCTGTCCCTGTCCGTGCATCCACTCCCCCAGCAGGCCACTGCATAGAAAAGGGCAGATGCTACCACAGTGTCCATAGAATGTCCTTAATAGAGTCCTGCACCTGCTCAGTATCCTCAGCAGGTGGAGTCGACTCTGGCCCTTCTTATACAGGATGTCTGTATTTGTAGCCCAGTCCAGTTTATTGTTGAGGTGAACACCCAGGTAAGATGATAGTTTATTAAATTTTAATTAAATTTCCAGATTGTTTCAGTGGAGTTTAATAAACTCAGCCGTCTGCTCCTTGCTATCTAAAATATAACAGGACACTGGAGTATATTCTCGAGCGTCTCACACTTCTGATAATCAGCTGTCTGCTTGACGTTTATTCAGCTGTGTAAAAACTATAACTTTAATCTCAGCCAAACCGATTTACTGAGGAAAACATAAAATACTAAAAAAGGCCCAACAATAACATTTTTAAGTTATCTAAGTGACTTATATATCATGTTTAACCTGAGTAGCGAAAGACGGCGGTAGGTTTGAAAACGATTTGCCGGGAGTCCGGTGTTCTCACCGGCCCTAGTGAGCCTTGCCCCCGGCTAGCTATCGAGCTGGTGGGTAACAGACGTCTCCGAAAACGTTGGGAGCGAGCGCTTTTCAAAATATGTGGTGTCTTGATAAACTGAGCAGATATTTGAGGTTTACACAGCTACATTCTCGCCTGAAAATATGTTAAACGTTTATTTTGTGACCCAGAAAGAATAATAAGAGTAATATTAAAACTAACTAGCTGCCGCCATTGTTGGAAACTGAGCTGGGCCTCGCTATGAATTCTGGGATAGGTTGGGCCTCGAAGTATACATCCGACCCATCCTTCAAATGTGGGGAAATGAAGGGCGCATTTGTCGGCCGCATTTGTTGGAGTCTTCGAATTTGGACAGTCTTCGTTGTGTCGCTGTAACGACAGCAACGACAACAAATGCAGGCACAGGAGGATGCGGTTACTGAATTTGGACACGGCTGCAGCTTCTTCTTCTTCGAGGTTTAACAGCAGCTGGCATCCTTGTACATGCAGTGCTGCCATCTTCTGTTTCAGTCCATTATTACACTCTTAAATCCTACTACTTATTCCTGCGTCTTTTGTGATCTTACAAAGCTTCAAATGACGCGTCGACTATTAAATCAGTCGTCGACGATTTTAATAGTCGACGTAATCGTGACTAGTTGACTAATCGTGGCAGCCCTACTTTTGACAATAAGATAATTTGTCTCAGTGCACTGGACTTTGCTGCCATTTTGTGAAATCAATTTAACACAGAGACTTCTACCCATGCTTTTGCAGTGTCCCATTGAATGTTATTTAACCTAATGGCCTAATGTTGACTCAGGGAAAAGCCTTGATGAAAAAATCATTTAAGCAAACACAGTCCCTATGGCCATCAAGTAGTAAGTGCTCATTACTAACTGTCTGTATCGTGTTTTCTGATCAATCTCAAAAGCTATGTTCTTAACATGTTCCTAAACATGCAAAGCATTTTGTGTCAGTATGTATTCTTCCTTGAGTGATGGTGAAAAACATGTATAGAAATATTAAAGCATATTTTGATCTGTTGCATTATTTCCATCCTCTAACATTAATTGCCTGTCATCTACAAACAACCTCAATCTGATGTGTTTAGCGCTGAAGATTTGCCAAAGTAAACCAAAGTCTAAGGATCATTTATCACATCCATCTACTCTAGATCACTGGATATTTTCCGAGTTTCTCGCCAGCTAATTTTCTTAAGCCCAGAGCAATGTTGTTGAAATGCATTCATGTCAATGGCATTTTCTTGACTCATTGCAACCAACCATGATAAATGACTATAAAACTGTCTTCAAATGAAAATTACAATTAAAAAACACAATCCACAAACTTTAGATGGCAGACATTTCTATATTAAGCAAGCTATGATCAACTGTGCATTTAAGATAAATGTAATGAAGAGAGACTTGGATCTTTATGATTTAAGCCTTTTTTAGATGAAGGAACTCTAAGAAGAAAAAGCAAACATTTAGTGTTCAAACTGTCTCACAGTGAAAGAGCCATTAAACAACTCAACTGTTGAATTATACACATCAATAATATAACTATTATTTATTTATATATGATAATATTACTACAGTTGGATGGATGAACATGAACTGCCAAACAAACCTTATTGGTTCCTGAACCACTGAGAATGCAGTGGTTTGTATTCAGATTTTTGTGTTAAGCAAGCTTTAATTCATCATTAAAATGTATTTATAAAGTTTTCATTAAAGCTTCAACATGTCGAGCTGCTGAACTGTTTTTTTCCAGCTTCTTCTTTAAGGCCTTGTATTAAAATTATCTTACTGATGTAGTGACACACAGAAGCTGCAATGCATTACCATTGTTTCCTAAGAACTGACACCTACTACCAAAGAGTTCAGAGTACACACGCTGAAAGGGCAGAGGATCAGGTGTGCTCTTACTACTTCCACGTAGGACAACCACTGCTGTGATACTAGCCCATAGTCAAACTGGGCGATATAGCCTCAAAATTGTATCACATTTCAAGAGAAACTGCTTGTAGGCAGTATCATTTATGTGTGAATGAAGGGTATTTTCCATCAAAGGTAAGCACAAAAATATCCTAGGTAGTGTTTTCTCTGGAATTTTTAGGTAAAACTATAAAATAACTGGTTGACACCAGTTTAACAGTAAGTGAAGCAACTTCAATCAATCTTGTAACTCTTTATACTGTACCATATAAAACTGAAAAATATTTTCTACCTGGGATTCATCTGGGTCAAGCCTTTTAACCAGTTGCTTAAAGTCCTGCTTTTCTACCATAAACACCATTTGCTCTTCCTGTCATATGGAGTACAACTATCAAGTGTTCCAGTAATGCTCAGTGAAGTTATTTGTTTACATTAAGGTTGTGCATTACGTGCTACTAGCATCTACTCCACCATAGCATGGTAGTACTCAACTCTGTGTTTTTGCCTAAAGTGATGGGACACATTTGTTGTTACTTCCTTTAGCGGGAATACATTTAATGCTGATTTTGCAAAGGACCAGACAATGTTGGATATTATTGAAACAGTTCTCTTTTTAAGTACTAATTCATCACAAGAGGCCGACTCTTGCTTCATCAATCAATCAATCAATCAATATTTATAAAGCACGTTTCATACAAAAAAAAATGTAGCACAAAGTGCTTTACATGGTTAAAAGCAGCCCACCCCACCCTCCAACTCACTCCCCACACTCTCATTAACATCTCGCATGTGCCCGGCTTGCCTCACTGACACATGCACTATGGAACGTAAATACAAGTTGTTGCTATAGCAGCGATATCGTAATTTGGCATTTTTATCTCACGTAAAAATTTAATGGCACAGCCATAGTCCATATAATTCAAATGCATAATGTGACATATATTCAACAATCAACAAACAGCAACAATTCCAAATGCCAAACCACATCATCATACCGATATGATAATTACATATTGCAATCTTTATGCTGAAAGCTGATCAGATTCAGGCAGCCAAAGCCTTACTGCTTGACAACAGTTCTCATTCAGTTTTACACTGATAGCAAGTATATAACCAAAGCTTCGTCACCTGCAAAAACAAAGATTTCTGCCCTGAAAACTGCTTAAGAAACATTAGCAGTGTATTCAGTTTCATATTCATTTGTTTCTGTCACCTGCCTGCCAAATAAGATAAGATCAACATGCTCGATACACCCATTTATTCTCCTTTCAGACTGCCAACACTCCATGAACGGAACAACACAGTGGGAGGGGGTGAGGGGGAGGAAATAGATACTGGGAGACCGAGGGCATATAAAACAATAAAACTGGATAGGGAAAGAGAAAGCTGAAAAAGGCAGGAAAGTAAGGACAAGGGAGAAACAAACCTAAACAAAGCGGGAAAAAACAGACCGCAAAGGGAGAAGACGCATTTTATAATTTGTGGGCAAGTTCATACCTACTTGCCATAGACATTCCAACTGAATTAGGTCATGACAGAGACACATACATTTTTTGGACCCTAGAGACATTTTGGCTACATAAAAACTGTCATATAATTTAAACAGACAAGTCTATTCATTATGTATGAGGAGAAAGGTAAAAATAGTCACCTAAAGGGATCAGTAGTGACAGTTTTGGATTTTAGCCTTGTCCCCAGTGACACAAAGAGGTAAAGGACTGTTTTGGAGTGCACCAAATATTCAAGCATAAAATGAAACAAATCCTAAAGTCTTTGTTTTGCTCTAACTGATGACAGTTAATGCAAAACAACTTCAATTACACAGAGCAAAACATAAGGACATACATTTTAATGGTGTTAATACTTTGTAGCAATAAGAGAGTGGCTATAAAACTAAATAACCTAATGAAAGAATTTTTTTTTTCCAAACCGTTTCAAAGTATTTCAGCCCAGCTTCACACTACCTTCCAATCAGCACATCACACAAAACTTTGAAACTACATTTCTGATGAAAGGAAATCAAAACTGAAAGCAATAGATGTTTTTATAGATGCAAGTTTGATAGCTTGATATATAAAAGCCTCAAATTAGCACAATTAGAAAAATGAAAATTTTAACATTTCCGGTTAAAAAAATTACAGAAATCATGAAATGATTTAAATGTTGTTGCTATTTATTTTTCCGGTGACTCAACTGATAAATTAAGAGTTACACCTCTATTCAAGTGATGAGCTTTTCTCGAGATACGTCAAAACAAATCCCACCCCATGCAAATACCAATACAAACAAATGAATGGCAATTCATATGTGGAGTACACAAACATGACACCCCCCCCCCCCCCCCCCCCCCCATCCCCACCACACAGTGGAATCACTGAATCACTGATGCAAATAACTGAACACACAGGGAGCACTAAGGACTGTTTTGGATTATCAAAAACACAAATACATTATTCACACCAGAAAATCTCCCTTTTTTAAAACATTTGTTTTAATTTTTGACTGTGAGCTTCAACAACACTATGTTTATCAACTCTACAGGTTACCAAAGCCTCTGCCATAGCCACTCTGGGTCAAAGCCTGAACAACATATGTGCATGGCAAATGTTGTCTATGCAAGTTTCTATGCAATGTTGTCTATGCAAGGCTGCTGTCTCCACACTGGACTGCACTCAAAATCCATACATTTATTAGAGAAAATACAAAAATTACACTTGACTGAAAAAAACTGTACTCATTTCACTAGCAACTACGGTCAATTGCAAGGTGACAAGGTTTTTTAGCTACCTAACGTATACTGGAGACAGACTTGAAAGCACCACTACTTACACTGACCAAAGGCTAAAATAAGAGCACCAATCATCTCTTTCCCCTTTAGCCCTTAGAGTTCTTCCCTGTCTCTGAAAATAAACCCTGCAGAGAGAATAAAGCAAGGACCTCTTCGAATGCTGAAAACAACAGGTTCACAACTTTCAAAACAATATTTTTGACATGGCAGTCATGTTAAATATGACCACCTGCTCGGTGGAAGTTAGCGCTAAAAAAAAAGGTAAAATTTTGGTAACTTTTCCACACCAGCTTGTAAATCAATCCACTGTATTCTTCATGATGGCTTTGCAAATAACCGTGCATAATGTGGAGGTAGAATTGCAATCAATATAGTGTTTTTCTAGAACAGACTAAGGTTCTGCCAAGCACTAATAATCTCCCAAGTGAGCTCTGTTTTCAGAGTCAACACTGCATTGGAAAGAAGAGTTACTGTTTATACAGCTAAACCTAATAGATGTTATTTTCACTGGCAAAATGGCAGCAAGGTGCCAAAAGTACCCATTTTTTCAGTCACATGGACATTAATATTTCATATATGCTGCTCACAGTAAAACAAGCATACACACCTCACAGCACCTTTCTTCATCATCATAGTAAAAGCACGCAGTAAAATTAGGGTTTATCGTTCTTTGTGACAAACAGAAAGCATAGTTTCCTGAGAGATCCTGCCGAGGTCCAGAAGATCATCCAGTACATTTGCAAGGGAAGGAAGTACATTCTTTAGCAGTTATCTTCCCTGGATCCACAAAAACCCTGCCACACAGAAGTTTCTACAAAGAGGCTACCATTGCAAAGACAATGACTTTGCAATGAAATTGCTTTAAAAACACAATGAATTAAATGAGAATTTCAACCTTGCATCTTTAGGCTTCCACCAATCAGTGATCTGATAAAACAAAGTGTTTATTTTGCTATAAATTCTAAAATGTGGACGCTGTAAATACACTTACTTACACACATGCCTTCAATCCAACAGCACTGAAGACACGATGCTGCTGGGTTGAGTACAGTACCCTATAATAGTGTCTAATGTGAAACACATGATCACATTTTCCACTTGGTTTCCTTAATTCAAACAAAGTTTGAATTCAAATGTCAGTTCACGACATTTTATCTTATTAACTTTTTCTGTGAAATACTGTTACAATAAGCGGCTTAATCCTTGACACACGGGCCGAAGAAAAAGCACAGGAACAATCACAATCATAAGCAGTATATTTCCGTCACTGCCTTCTCCGTTAACCATACTTAAAGCCAAACCAACAACTATAAATCCTCAATGGCATGATGACAAGTTTTTACACTTAGATGTATGCCAGAGATCATGTAAACAGTATGCAGCATAGAATGTATTGTGAAAATTGACAAAGGAAACAGCTACCTATGACCACAATTAAGGACAACTACCGCATTTTTCGGACCATAAGGCACACTGTTGATGAACGGGTCTGTTTTCATACATAAGGCGCATTAAGCGAAACAAAACAGTCAGATAAGTCAAATTTTACTCAACTCATTCTTCTTGCTTCCTCAACTTCCATACCATTAATTCATTAATGTTAAATTCTCTTACCGCTGCTCCATTCCTGTGTTGTTGCAGTATATTAATGACTAACCTCGTATTGTGGATGGATTATGTCACGTAGCACATTATTATATACCAGCTAGCCCAACTTCAGTAACCCTACAAAAGACACTGCTGTTTAGTTTTTTGTCTTCATTTATGTTGGAAGTGATAGCAGAGCTGTACGTTTTCATTTTATCAGAAATCTCTCAGTCAGAACATGCTATAACATGTTTAGGTGGAAAATAGCAAGCTAACTTCTAACTCCGTGAAATTTAATAAATTCTGTTTTCATGGATGCCTGGATGTTAAACTTAATTGTTACATCTGGTAAAGCAGCAACGCTGATCATTTTATTAAAGATGAAAGAATTTAGAAAGTTTCGAGAAACTCAGTGATGCCGCAGTGTTCGTTTGACTTTGGGACCTGAAGCGGACGGAGTTTTTCACCCAGATTACTCTGCGAGGCTCCTGACTATGGTAATGCTCTGACAATCCATCAAGTGGTCCAGCTTCGTAGCTTACCAAAGTCATTTGAGCGCCGCATACCACATAAAATCGGTTTGAGGTCAGTAAGCACAACCAGAATTCATACATAAGGCGCACTGTCGATTTTTGAGAAAATTAAAGGATTTTAAGCGCGCCTTATAGTAGGGCTGCTCGATTATGGCAAAAATGATAATCACAATTATTTTCACTGAAATTGAGATCTCGATTATTTGACGATATTTATTTAACCCTTTAAGACCTACTATAGAACCAAGTCCGCCAGAGCTTATATATATATATTATTTTTTTTATACATGCTGTAGTGCCATTTCTGGGAGCATTTCAAGTTACTATACATCAATACAACTGTTATAGCCCATAATTTAATAATATGTATGCATTAAGTCCATAGTAACTACATTAATTGCATAAAAGTGCAATAAACTACAAAAAAAATTAATTGAAAATCGTTTTTGTTACATATATTTCTACTTGGAGAAATTTAAGAGGCTTATCCCTCAAAACTTTAAATACAAAAAAGTTGCAAAAAATAGTTTACAACAACAGGAAATTTATTTTGAGTGTCTTCATAGTTTTATTTTGGAGATACACCAATTTTTATATACTGCAGGAAAAACGAAAAAACTATCCTATGATGCAAATTTGCAAAGAAAACAGCAGGTGCATCAAAATAAACTATTTCCAGCAGTGTAATTCGAGTTCTAAGCATCACAGAAACTATTCAGAAAAGTCAAACATGACTTATAAAAACACCAGTATAGGCTTTTAAGGCCTACAAGTAAAAAACTACATTTTCCGCGAAAATGACGTCACTTCCGGTTTAGGGCAGGAAATGGCGGACATGCGACAGTTCGTGCTGACGTCTGTTTCACTGTGGGAAGTGGCAACGCGTGTTTCTGTAATATTATGTTTTTGTTCCTGCAAGCGCTTTTTATGCAATTTTTGCAAAGTTTTATGTGGAAGGAAACCGTGACCGAGGACAAGCTGATGGCATAAGATGTAAGTACAACTCCTCCGGTTTCATATACAAAAAAAATTATTGTGCTAGCTTACACGGTTCAGGTTCTACAGGGATTTAAAAATAGTTACACAAAACTGAACGTGCGGCTCTTTAAAGGGTTAACAATAAGAATGTATTGAATAATGACTTTAAAAAATAATATAAAATAGTGTGCAACACCACTGAAGTCTTTTTTTACCTCTCTTTTCAACCAACAGCAGTCACTCTCCTCTCCAAATAACTTCTGCTTAGCTTTCCGAGCTTCCCTCGGGTCCTCTTAATCAGCGGTCTCCAACCTTTTTTGCGCCACGGACCGGTTTATGCCCGACAATATTTTCACGGACCGGCCTTTAAGGTGTCGCGGATAAATGCAACAAAATAAAACTAGTACCGGTACCGAAAAAAAGAAGAGTTATTCATAACACACGTGAAAAGACCCAGGAAAACCGAGTTAACGATCAAAATGATAACAAAATAACGCTGAAAACCGATAAAAACCCTGAAACCATACATTTCACACCTGAGCCTCAACTCTCACGGCCCGGTACCAAACGACTCACGGACCAAGGCCCAGGGGTTGGGGACCGCTGCTCTTAATTGTTGTGACGCATGTTCGAAATGCAGAGAGGTGCGCTGGATTTGCCACACGGAGCAGCGCGAGAGTAAAGCACGAGGGAGGGGCTAATAATCGGCTCAGTCATTTTTAATGATCGTTGAAAGCCCAGATCGTAATCGTGATTAAAATTCGATTAATTGAGCAGCCCTACCTTATAGTGCGGAAGATACAGTAGTAACTATTTTGCATTGGCTGATTGAGACACTACTAAAGTGTGTCTCAATGGCAGGAAACTACTCATTTCCTGCCACTTCTTTACACGGATGGAAAACAAGGTACCAATGGTCGCAATGGTCCAGTCTCCACCCTGCATAAAAAGATATAAAACCTGTTCTGATAAAACTGATATAAAAAATAAAGAAGATGTTGACAGCCATGTCAAAAATCATGCGTCCTTATGGACTTTATTATGGGCTTTATTTTTTTTATAAACTTGTGTAAATATCTGCCATATTTGTTTCCAATATTGATGTGGCATTCTTATGTTCAGTTCTGCTATCTAAAACAGATCCAGCATAGTTCAGCTTTTCACCACAAGGCCCCATTTATCAAAGAGTGTGTATGTTAACATTTCAGGGCAGCTGGGTCTCAGATGGTAGAGCGGGTGGTCTATTGGTATGTTTGGGCAAGATACTGAACCCCAAGTTGCTCCTGATGCATCCATCGGAGTGCAAGTGTGTGCATGAATGAGTAGAAAAGCACCAAGTTCCAGTCCATTATACATTAACAAGGAAACAATTATTGTAGAATAGGCTCGATTTTATTTGAGATGGAAAAATCCTTACTGGCTAGCAAATATTACACTTTCACCCTCGCTGTCGCCACAGTATCATTGCCCTTATTGGTCAGCTGACCACAGAAGAGAGTCATAGCTCCTAACAGAGAGGACGCATCTCTCTTAAGTGGCTTGATCTTGTGGCTTCTAGCTGTGGGAACTCTTCCAAAGGCAGACATTCATAAAATATGTTGAAATGGAATGTTTGCCAGTTTGAGGCTTGCAAAATAACTCTTCAAATGCACAGTTAAGCACAGCTCCTGGTGAGTGGGGATAAACTGCTTAAACAGCAGCACTAAGGACTAGAGAGACCCCTATCTAGGCCCCTCACTGTTGGTTTAATATCTGGCTGGCTCCTTCTGCTCTTTCTTTTACTTACACATACACACACCAAAAGTATGGCCTCAGACCTGGCAAACAGCCTTCAAGTTCTTGGAGCAGCTTTCTCTCTAATTTAAAGTTGATTGCCATGGCCCTCTGTGAGTGACTAGTGAAATACGAGTGTGGAGAAGAGTATGAAGGCTTGGATGTGCGTTTGGCTCCGCGTGCATGTGAATGTGTGAGTGTGCATGCACAAAGCCATTGGATCGTTTACATATATGTGCATGCAGAAGTCTGCGTCAAGGTCTGCGTGGAGCCAGAGTGTATCTGTGTGCTCGTGTGGTTTTTGGCCAGAGCTAGAGCAGAGATTGGACTTCCAGCTAAAGACGTCTGCAGGGAAAGCGAGCTGAATAACAGTACCCTGGTGTTAGAAGGTGAGTTTAACTGTACTGAGCTGTACAGAACATGTGCTCAAGTGAAGAAAGTTAGACTATACAGTCTGGGGTCTGTCTTTATAAACCTGCTGCGAGTTAATGAATACTTCATACAACAATGGGGAAGATTGGGTTAAGTTAAACCTTGCCTCGGATCCTGTGTATTTCTTGGTGACGATTAAATTGATTACTAATGTTTTCTATAATATTTTCATTAGCCAAAACACGCAGGTGTCAGCCACAGTCGACTTGTTTTACTCTGCTTAGGATCCTGGATTTCCCTTTCTTTTTTGGATATGTATGTGGTCTGTGATTCCAAAAAGCAAATTTGTTCCCACTATTTTTCACAATGTTTAGAAAGCAAAAAATACCATCAAGTTTTCCTTTTATAGAGACAGAAGGCTTTAATCCGTGGGTAGGCCAACATCCCAGAGGTAAACAACAAGGTGCCTGGTGTGCCTCGTTTTTCTTAGTCAGTGTATATTTAGTTTCACAGTGGTGAAGTGGTCAAGAAATCTGGTTCTTCGCAAAGGTGTCCAAACTGAGATGCATCCTCCCGAATGAAAAACAGTAAACACTGCTGTAAGTGACACGCATGCTACGCCAGGTGTTTGGCTTCTCTTTCCACACAGCCCATTGTGCGTCTGGCTACGACAAAACAACAATTACACGATCTGTCTCTCTGCATAGAATTAGCTGAATGGATTTTAAAGGAGAAAAATAAACAGCAATCAAACAGGGAACCACTGAAAACCTGGGACAAATTAACATCACAAGACTGGCTTAAGCAACCCCGGTTTTCTGTTTTACTCCCACATGGGAGTGAAGTGGAAAAATGGACTCCTATTGGCCAACTGTAGCTAACAGTACAATTGCTTCCGCCTCACAAGAAACTAGAATAGAATAGAAATATCCTTTATTGTCCCTCATTGGGGACATTCACGTGTTCCAGCAGCAAACTGACAGGCAGACGCAGCATGCAGAGTCAAAAGACAATTTACAACATAACGTAACAAAGTACTAATGAGAAGTCTTTTTTTTTTCTGAAAATACAAGATATCTGAAAAATTCAAATAATAATAGTACTAATAAAGCAGATGCAGTTTTGTCTTGTTACTGTCTTTGACATATAGTACTAAGACTCCTGAAAACTATCTCCAAGAATTTAACACGGAACTTCTACAAATCATAACCGATCCAACAGCTCTTACTTTAATATTCCTCGTTTTCAGTACATGTAAAAATTATTTTTGTTGAGGGCCATGTACTTGAGCCAGTGCAATCCTTGATCAATAAAAGTGGACTCTGATCCTACTTTTCGCTGCATCCACCTCTTTAAAGAATCACAGACGTACACTGATGCTGGAATACACAAAGTTATTGGCAAGGTTCAAATGTTTCCACTGATACAGAAGTACTGCTTACACTGTGGGCAACTATGATTTTCTTAAAGCCTTTAAGCTCATAAAGACAGATGTTACAACATGAACTTTGACCCACATTTTCATTTTAGCGGAGCAACATTCAAGAAACGGCTAATTTCAAGCAAAAGGCTCGCTGCCTGCTTTTCTGATTTCTTTTCCCACCTTCCTTCCCTTTCCTACTCCTGAGACACCTCCAGGCTTCATCATTCTGCTTCGTCTGTTTGCATTCCTGTTGAGCTCTATTTAAAAGCTTGGTCACTCCACTGGTTAGAGGAATGCACATCTGTAGTGAGACCCCATCCCAGTGTCTCTGTCATCTTTTTCTTTTTTTGTCTGTATCTCTGTCTGCTTCTGCATTATAGTAAGTATTTGTTTCTGATTGAGTTCTCAGAGCGTTAGCTTTTGCTATTGACCTGGAACTTGAACTAATTGCAGATATAAATATACAACAACAAAGGGCAGGATGAAGACTAATCTTGTTTATTACATCAACAAGTGCTTTCAGTGGCCATGATTTCAACGCTTCATTTATACTCTGCCAAGTGAGTTCCCGTGCTTGGTTTTCAGAACTGGAACCAAAGCATGTCAATGAAAGCCAGTGAAAGTATTTTTTCTTTACCTTTATCACACTATTTTACTATATTTAGAAAATAATTAGACAAATCACAAGCACGCTTTCCACAACAATAATACAAAAAGTACACTAGAACCAAACCACACCAATCTACAATCCACCCATCACAACAATATTTACACATTTAAATATCATGCAGCACCTTGTTCTCACTGCATCATTTTTAAATGAAATCTAAAACTAAAACACAGCAACTGAAAGACATTTAATTAACAGTGGAAACAAAAAAGCAGCCATGCTCAGTTTATCAATAATAAAAGAACAACACATTGTAACCAGTGCTTTTTGTCCAGGGTACCACCAGCTTTTTACCCATAATTACAAGGCATGGAGTTAAAATACAATTAGAGGGAAAAAAGACTGTGGTATGATGTTTAACAGCCTAAACAGGGATCCACATTGAGGCTAGTACGACAAGTCCCCACTGTGAACAACAGTAGAGTACATTTCCCTTCATTCCCTCCTGTCCCGTGTAGTGAGGCGGATTAAACTTTTCGTCCCCACATCCCTCACCAACCACCCCTCACACACACACACACAGGCAGTTTACTAGCCGCTAATCCTCTCCCGCCCGGTTTAAACACTTTAAATGGCCGGACTTACCTTGGAAACTATCCCCGAGTCAAACAGGCATTATTATATTGTCGCCTTCCATGGCTGGTACCTCAACGAGTTGTTCCTCGACTCACCGATGACACTAGACACGAAGTAGCGGGGCAAGAGAGCAACAAAGTCGGACAGCAACCAGGAGGAGGAGAGAGGAACGAGGCCGGAAAGTGGGCTGCTGCGCCATTGGAGGCGGCGGATGTCAATCACCTGACTGAGTGGGCGGCCCCTAACTGTAAAGAGATTATGGAGGCTGAGCTATAGGTCTGAGGTGTAATGAGGAATGCGGGATGAAAAACAGAGCGAGGTCTCCAACAGCAGGGTTATGAAAGTCTGAATGTTTTGGTCTGTTTTTAATGTATGCAGGTTTATTTCAAATGTGTGTCTACTATAAAAAATGGAAAATAATCAAAATTCAACTTCAGGCAGTTGTAACTTTTAAAAAAATGTACTTATAAAAGCTGCCTCTTTTAATTTCTAATGAAATTTTTTCCATGGTTTACCTGTTTATTTCTTATGCACATAGCATAAAATAGGTATAGGTAGTCGGAATAGGTATTGCAATATAAACAATAAAAGCACAACACTTTTCAATGGCAAAGTAATGCTGCATACAGGCAGGTTTTGATTACAGATTTCACCAAACTGACAAAAGATTTTCACTGGATATATTAATTTTATTTAAGGTGATTTATTTTTAAGACATAATATTGTTACGTTAGTTCTGTTTTTATTTTATTTTATTTAGCTAAATGTTTTGTTTAGACATGAATAAGCTCTTATGTGTCAAAGTAATTGAACATGTCTATAACGATGGAAGCAAAACAGCTTTTTACAGGTTTCCAGCTAAAATGTTGATTCCGTCTCATGAAGTGCACCACTGATTTACTTATTTCTTTTTATATTTGGCTTACCTGTTTGTTAATGAGTAAATAACACATTAAACCAATTAATGGTTCCAGTGCTCTGGGCTTCAGCAGCAATAAATGACATGACAGTAACAGCTAATTATTGGAAATAATTCCCTTTTCGCCTCCCCCATGAATGGTAGAGGTGGAAAAACACATCTGTTGGTCTAATGCAGTATATTAAAAAACCACTGCTTGTCACAGGGACAGATTTACCACATGACAAAACAGCTTTCTGACATAACAAATTCTCGTGCAAAGTCTGTTTTACACTCTTTTTTCCTGTAAACTAACTTTGACCTCTCACCTAGATCTCCTCCACAGAGAATAAAACAGCCACTTGTGCAGCTTTTCGTTCAGTTTTATGATTAACAGTCAAGAACAATTAGAGTGCAAACTGTGGCAGTTGGATTCCAGTCCGCTCATCAGGCATACAAGGGTGACATCAATTATTCCATTGAAAAGGGGATTTCCAATTTCCAAAAGCTCAGCCAGCCCCCCTTACTGACCCTGACCTTTTTAGCTGCAGCTTGGAAGAGTTACATTTTAACATCTCATTAGGAGCAGAAGAGCAGTGATTGCCAAGCATGCGTAAAAGAGATATGAAAGAGTCTGGTTGTCCATCTTAATTTATCAGCTTATCCAGTGTTTACATATTTGAAATGAGATTTTTTTTTCTCCTACAGAGTGTACCTGCTTAATGTTTGTCCTAGAACAGCGGTCCCCAACCCCCGGGCCTCGGACCGGTACCGGTCCGTGAGTCTTTTGGTACCGGGCCGCGAGAGTTGAGGCTCTGGTGTGAAATGTATGGTTTTCAGGGTTTTTATCAGTTTTCAGCGTTATTTTGTTATTGTTTTGATCGTTAACTCGGTTTTCCTGGGTCTTTTCACGTGTGTCATGAATAAATCTTATTTTTTTTGGTACAGGTACTAGTTTTATTTTGTTGTATTTATTCGTGACACCTTAAAGGCCGGTCCGTGAAAATATTGTCGGGCATAAACCGGTCCATGGCGCAAAAAAGGTTGGAGACCGCTGTCCTAGAACACTTGTGGAGTGAATTCTCCATCACTACAAGCTTTACAAAAATACCGCTTTCCTGAAAATGAGCATTCACTGTTTGTTTGCTTGTTTAAATTGTGTTTGTTAATTTAAATCTTTCATACTTTTGAAAGAGCAGTTTGTGGCATTGTTGGAGTGTACTACCTTTGCCTTCTGCTGACCTATCCATCTGTGTGGTTTGTATCTTCCAGTCTATTATCTTGCCTGGCATCTGTCTTACTACTGCTGGACGAAATGTACCTGTCACTCTGTTCCCATCTGCCTTATCTTTTGTCTCATTGGTTTGTATGTGTCCGTCCTTCATCTGGGTCTTTTTTCCGTAGCTCATTTAGCCATCTGTTGTGACACTTCTGTATTTTCATGCATCCAAAAACTAGGCTTCAAGTTAGCAATTAAATATCTGTTTCTATGATAAACATATTCAAATTTAGATTGAAATTATACTAGTGTCTTCTCTTTAATTTTGTTACAGTAATGCACCTTGTAATACAAACTTTAAAGTAAGTGTAGACTTTAAATCTATTATGCAGGCTATTATTTGTTGACGACGACCAATAATCTATATTCAGTTTCTCAAACTCAAATTCTTACATAGAGCTTACAGTTAAGCACTCAGGACTCATAATGTGAGATAGCACTAGAGCATCTCAATGAAGTGAATGTTAAAGAAAGAAAACTTTACCTTATTTCTCTACAGTTATATAAAAAAAAAAGTCAACCACTTGTTGCTTTATGTTCTGTGGTATTGCTTCCCTCTGCTGGGCCTTTTAACTCATTACAGAGTTCAATAAGTTTAAAATAAGAACAGGATCAGTCCTATAGACTGTGTACATCATCCACATTTTGTATACCACAGTTTACCACACTTTAACACAAATACTCAAGCAAGCCAGTGTAAATCCACCAGTGCTGACCTGCTCGCTGTCTCTCAGTAAGATTACATTAAACCTCAGTTCATATGCAGCCAGTTATTAGATTTTAGCAACACATATTTTACAACCAAGTCTTTACCTCATTGTGTTTTTGAGCTCTACCACCAGTGCACAGTTGTAACTTGTGCATACCACTACCAAAAGTAATCGCAAGATTACTGTCAGTACACCCTATGCTTTTAGGCATTTTAACCTGGTGGTGGTGCAAAAGGAAAAGCAAGACAATCCCTTAGCACAGATGCAATATACCATAGGGGCTCCACACACACCCTTCCAGTTTTCTCTAAGGGTATATTTACTCATCATACTACATGTTTATATATAACACGCTGTCAGAGTGATGAGCTCAGAACTGTAATTATTCTATTGTTGCAATAAATCATTTAAAGTTGTGAGTTGTTTGATTGAACCATCTTAAATATTTGTTAATATTTCAGCCTGGGTCAAGGTTTTTGTCAAACTGAGCCTCCCATAAGTGATGAGGATTATAAATACTGTGATTTCCCATTTGTATAATTAAAATTTAATGCACTTTCTGAATTTTCTCTAATGTCTGACCTGAGGCTGGTAAAAGCAACACTATTTGATATCCAATGAAAATCACTGGATATTGTTTATAATCGTCTTGAACAACAAAACAAGATGTCACTCTTTCCTTCTTTCTTTTACTTTTTTTTTTTTACTTGGTGTTGCTCACTAAGTGAGTAATCTTAGCATATTCCACTTGCTTATATTGGCAAATCTATTCAAAACTTTCAGAACAGTTTGTTCCATGATAAGAGATATTTTGGACCTGCTGTGGTTTTGCTGTGTGCCATGGTTTTCACTGTTACTCACTGTATGCCGACTGATGTCATCATCTGGCTTGTGTTGGATCTCCACAAAGTGGCTTATCCAGTGCTTTAAAACAAGATGAGAAGATGGAAATGTGCAAATCTAAATAGACACAGACTACACACCCACATGATGCATTCAAAGAGAAACAACAGAGCGCGCACATACACACAACAATGCCCGTCAGACACTTATCTGAACTGACTCTTCCACTTGAATATTTCTTTTCTGGCATTCACACCCTAGGTTAAATCTATGCATGCAGTCATATGTGGTATTAGCTGGGTGTGGTCTTCACTGGCTTGTTATACAGGCCACAGCTGAAAGGCTGAATAGTCACAGGCATTCACTGACGCCACCCTCTCCCTCTTTCACTCTCCTGCCTCACATTTCTCTGTTTCACCCTCTGTTGCTCCAGCACTCACCAGTATTCAACTTCTTTAACAAAAAGGTATTTATATTTCCACTTTCTTTGTAGCATAAACTATACGGATGGATAATCTATATGGATTATATATAGTACTTTGTACTTTTTTCCTTTCAGCTATATTATTTAAAGTTTCATTTCTAGAGTAAATCCTCTTTATCTCTGTCCTCATTTAAGTGCTCTCTTTGTGGACTTGGACAGACCAAATCGAGTGGGACATCTGCAAGTTGGTTAACAAGTAAATTATTCTGCTCATCTGAAGTGTTTTTCTGGAAACCAGTCTTTCTCTTGTGAGGAGCACAGCAGAGTTTGGTGTATAAAGATGTCTCTTCCATTGTCACTGCTGATATGCCTATCAGTTATCCAGCTGGGCTTGGGAGATCAGCTTGTGGAGAAAGTCGTCATAGCCGGTAAGTAATTATATCGATAAGAAATATAAGAAGCAAAAGCAAATGTGGAGTAATGTCACAGGCAAGCGAGCCAGAAAAAATAGCTTCTGAAATTTTGGGGGCAATACTGCAGAAATACTATCTAATACACGCACATTATTTCTTTTTAAATGTGAAGTTTCATGACAACTGAAGTGGCTGTATTTATTAATGTGCTTCAAAAGAGCCTTACACTGGATATATAAATTCATGAAAAAATATCACTTTCCAACAGGGACATTTGCAAAAATGTTAAGAAGCTGTGTAAAATTAATATGTGAAATATTTGCAGATCACATAAATATCTAGTTAAAAAATATTTCATTGTTTCCTTAAAGTATGCACTGATTTTAAAACCAACACCAGCAACATGCTTTGTGAAAGAGCTGGGATCTGCAGATGTTTAACCCTATGTTGTAACATCTGTCCTTTTAACAAAACTGTATGAGATCAGCTGGAATTTTGTTGAAATCATGTTTGTCTATTTTTGTCAGATGATGGATGTCATTTGTCCTGAGTAACAATGGGTTCTGGCCAGTTTAGCAACAGGACTGTTTTATTACACAGTTAGTTATGCTGTTGTAAATCATGCAGTGATTAGTTGAAAAACAAAATCTTGTCTGGTTGGCAGCATCATGTTGCTCCAAAACCAGTTTGTGTTGCCCAGCGTACATAGTGTCAGCATGTACAATCAAGCAACCCAATAAAGATATACTGTCCATGATTTCCAACCATAGGACACA
Organism: Copadichromis virginalis; assembly: GCF_057382275.1. Classification (NCBI taxonomy): domain Eukaryota; kingdom Metazoa; phylum Chordata; class Actinopteri; order Cichliformes; family Cichlidae; genus Copadichromis; species Copadichromis virginalis. The sequence continues at coordinate 38,718,394 of NC_140624.1, read as the reverse complement.
TTTCCTTTCAAGTCCATTTTAAATGCACTTGATCCTAGAAAAGGTTGTTTTTCTTTTCCCTGTCTGATCCCAATTCAGTGCCCATTTAGACCCAACAGATCATGCATGCAGTGTTGGCTGGTTGTTGTGATTTGGGGCTATATAAATAAAACTCAGTTGAACAGAACTGAATTAGTCTTGCTCTTTAGATGCAAATCCTACATGGATAAAAACAGCCACCAGTATATTATTATGTTAATTTAAACTTCATCTAAATACATTATGAGAGGCATCCATCTATTTCAACAAATTAGTTTAAATGGGTCGACAGAATCTGTCTCTTGGATTCTGATTAGTACCTCAACATGTGGTGACAGTAAAGTAGAAACAACATTGGGCTTGAAATGGGAGCCATTCTTATAAAGTACAATGGAGGTATATAACAATGACTGCACTGGAGCGTAGACATCTGTGTCAGAACCATGACTAACAGTCTAGAAATGAGTCAGACAAAACATTTGCAATTCAGCTACTTTGACTTTGTGTATTCATATGACATTTAGCCACAATGAAAAACATGTAATAGTAAATTGCCTACTATCGCAGCATTAAAGAAAGGATGAGATGAAATGTGCATATACACATCTGTATTTTTTTATACAAATGATGAAGAAAAAATACAATAACAAAATGCAGATACCAACCCAGGGTAATAACAAGACAAAATACAGAAAAATACGAATGCTAATAGTGAAAAAGATATGATAGTCATTAAATATTTTTTGTGGCATGATGAGAGAGGCTAGATGTGATCTTCTGTTGTGCCCTTTGGATGTCGTGTTTGTTGGAGTTTAAGGGAATTGTGTTTGCTATTATGGTAGCGTAGCTGTTATACGCTTGTTTCTTCCAATGCTACTGTGTTCTTTAATGGCTTACAGTTGTTGTTGTGGAAATGAGATGTTGCACCACGAGTGAAGTTATGCACTGGGCTAACAAAGTGTTAGAATGTGTGCAAATGCTGAATAAAATAGCAGTTGTAGTGACAGCTGAAGCTTCAGTGTCTCTGTGTCAGTTCTTGCATTACAGATTTCTCAGCATGGCATAATATGGTCAGAATAGTTTGGATGGTAATAAATAACATTGTTTAAAACCATTCATACAGTCAGGGAGCTTACATTTTGCCTCTTAGTAAGTCTTTGAATGTCAAAACGGCACCAAAATGGCGCCATATTTGATGACTCTGTACTGCAGTCTGGTTGGCTACAGTGAGTCATGTTTATCTTAGTGAGAACACAGATACGGCCGCTTATCGGGGCCTGGAGCCTGGGGCTCGCTCGGGCCACTTCGGAGGTGGGGTGCCCCCGGCCTCTCGGCCTGGGGCTCGGTCACTCAGGCACAGCTGGCTGCCGGCGGAGCTTTTTTTTTTTTTTTTTTTCTTCTTCCCCCCCCCCTCTCACCGTCTCTTCTCCCCTCTGTTTTTCTTTCTCTCCCTCTCTTTCTTTCATTCTTTCTCCCTGTCCTGTCCCCCAGTCATGTCTGTCCCGTTTGTAGCAACTGAAAATAAAATAAATTCATAATTATAATAAAGGTCAATCAAATGGACCAATATGGCAAGGCCATGATGATCCACTTGGTAAAATAAATCCGCTTGGCATCTTTCTTGGCCTTAAGACAACAATTCTGATGGCTAAAGATCCAAACGGGACACAAAAAAAAAAAAAAAAAAAAAAAAGAGAACACAGATACAGATGTTCTTGTTCAAGTGCTGTTTAATTTGGCATGGTGGAGTTGTAGCTGCAGAGTGTTAAGGAATAAAAATAATAAACGAGTAATCCATCAGGAAAACTCAGTACCAGTACTTAGTATGTAAGGAAGATTATATATAGTCCAGTAAAATCTGCAGCATGGATGCAATTTACGCAGAATTTGGAATGCAATGTGATACATCTGACAAAATTGCATTTTTCCTTGCGTATAACTTTAACTTGTGTTTTAAGGGCAACTCCTTGCTAAATCTGTTAAGATGAAAACCATTGTTTTACTCACCGAGTACTCAAATAGATGTACGTTAAGGGGAAAAATAATGGGGGAAGGATTAAAAGAAAGTCAGCCTCGAGAAATTAGTTTCAGGAGTGATTTGAAACAAAACACTGATTCAGCTGATCTGACAGGCCAAAGAAGAATATTCCAAAGTTTAATCTCCACAACATCAGAAGCTCACTTCTTATTTAAAGTAAGAGGGTGGAGCAGTGAAAAGATGAGAAGTCGGCTGCATCTGCATATAATACCTCAGTCGCGCTGATATATATGTAGGCAGGAGCCATGTAGGGCTTTACAGCAGATTCTGATGAGCAATGCTTGGTTTGGCCTAGAAGTCAGTGTAGTTTGGCAGTATAAGACCAGCTCAGTGCAGGGTTTTGTGGTTTCTGGACTAAAATATGGAGTTCGGCATAGTGTATGACTTTGCAAATGAAAGCAGATCCAAGTTAATATTAGGATATAAGAGGATTACTAAGGTAAGCACTTTTAATAATTTCCTAAATTGGCAGATGCATTAAGTGGCACACGGTTTAGTGCAATAAGGAAATGCATCCTCATAATAATATCCATTCATCATTTTTTTAATCATTGATGTGATATCTTGATGAAATTGTGTAAATTAAATGTTTGTGTGTTTTCGTGTGTTTAATTTCATCAAAGAAAACAAGCCTCTTCTGGGTGGCTGGGTTAAAAGGAATCCAGATTCAGCCGAGGTTCAGGAGGCAGCTCAACATGCTGTGAAGATGTTCAATGAAAAGCCCAAGGGCAAGAAAATGTTCAAATTGATTGAAGTGACTGATGCTCAGAGTCAGGTTAGAATCAGCTTTCACAAACAAAATGAATCAGCGTTTTACTATTGCAATCCCACTACAGCGTAAAATATACATTTATGTATGCTGATGTTTGTAGGTGACCAATACAATCGACTATAAGATCGATGCAGTCGTGGGAAAAACCAAGTGTCCCAAGTCTGAAAACCAAGACTTGAAGGGCTGCAGTGCTGTGAAAAAGGTGAATGTTTTCTCTGTCTGCATTTGTAAAAGTCTGTAAAGTTTGTAAAGTCTCTCAACAATATTTTTTTCCAAAGCAAAAAAAGTGAAAAGCTGAATATTAATAAATATTAAGTTAAAAACAGAAATCTAGAGAAATGCTCCCTTTTGATTCTCATGTAATGCTCATTGTTGTTTCCTCTTTCACAGCATCTGAAGTGCCGCTTTGTGGTGACGTCCAACCCCCACAACAACAAACACGAGCTGCAGAAACAAAAGTGCAGGAAAGTTAAAGACAATGTTTAAACTTTGAACAGCTTTAATTTGAATTGCTTTTGTAGGCTTATTGCCATGGCAAATTTATGTGTTCTTATTTCCTGTCTCTGTAATTTAGATATATTTTCAATACTATGTAATGCAGCACATTAAACATGGTGGATGTGGAGGATTGTTCAAAATGAACAAATCATAAATTTGAAATAAAGATTAAAAAGGTTTGCCAGAATGCAATTATAATTTGGTTTACCATGGTTGTGGTTCATGGGTTGAAATGCCTTCTTTTTCTATTTTACTTTAGCTTAAAAAAAATATGTGTGTGCCATTTGTGCAAAATGTCAACTTGATTCAGTTATTTAGTTATTACTGTGGGCTATTTAGAATAGACTCAATCATATGCATGCAGGTAAGAGTCAAAATGTTCATGATTTATTCATGTTTATCTAACTGATGGTTTTTGTTGTTGTTGTTGTTTTATAGCTAAATCAGCTGATTAGACATTTTGTCATGAAGTTTTTCACAAGTCAATCTCTCTTCATGCTCTGTCAAATGTCTGAAAAGAAGGATAGGAATTGAGTCATTAGAATGATTTGACATTCAGAAATAACATCTCCTACACCTGTTTCTGTAGAAATATCTTCCAATGAAAAAATACATGAGGAATGAGAAACACATTTCATTATACATTTTAGGAAACAGTGGGTTGTCTCTTCCATGCCTTTTGTACTCACTGCATTTGTACAACTTATTGATCCTTTCTATATCAATCTTAGACATTTTGTCTGTTTGTCCTATTGGCACAGAATGATCGGGAATGGCAGTAATGGTTTCTTCTCCAGGCACTCATGCAAAGTCATTCCTAAGAAATGACTTCATCACTTAAAATTCATCAACAACTAGGAATAAACCAAAATTCAGTGTATATTTAATTTTTCTCCTGCTAAAGAGTAATGTGATTCAGATGCTGCTACCACAGCGCTATACACACCCAACACCAACATGCAAAGAGATGAAGTCAGAAACTTGCCACGTAGAAAATAATGTAACAGTTAGCAGCTAGGCAAGCTACCATTACACTCATAAACAGAGGTACTTCTTTAGAAAAAAAAAAAAAAGAATAGCAAAACCATTTTGCTACTTTTCTTGAAACAGTTATGATACATCACAGAGGAGCAGTCATATAGTGTGTAAGTTGGCAGTATCCCGTTTATGCAAGTTGAATGCATTCTGTATTGAACAAAGAACAGAAACAGTTATCATTGTTCATTTCAGAGATATGAGCTTGTTTTGTCTCAGAGGTATTTTTGGAGACAGTCCTGTTTTCAGTCCAAGATCTCTGTGACCTTTGTATCAGATTTTAACCAAATGTAATATAATGGGATGGTCAGACTTTCTAGGTATTGTTCTGAAATTCGATTTATAAATGAAACTACTAGCAACCTTTTCTTCCTTAGATTCAAGATAAATCTGAATCCATAAAGGGAGGAATCATTAACCTCAAACAAGTTGAAATAAATCTCATCTGAGCAGCCAATATGTATAATAATTAACTTTTAATGCAAAATAACACTGTAGGTTGTAAGCCACTGCCCACAGGCATGGTATGGGCAGTTAAGGATGCAGCTGAAACATTTTGTTTTGAATAAATAAAGATTACCTTTGTTTGCTGCCAGAATTTTAGACATTAAGCCTAAATGTTGAGTGTCCTCAAACTTCACGTCTAAAATTAAATGATTCAGTTATCCACCATGAAGAAGCATGGAGTCATAAAATGAGTTAAAGACCCATGATAAGAATATTCAATCACCTTTCTTTTGTGGACGCACCTCCAGAGACACAAATGAATCTTAAGCAGTAAAATAAAACATGAATATTGAAGAATTTCATTTTTTTGTTTTCATTTTTATTGTCCCATCTTACTAGCTTTTTAATACAAACTAAGATTCATGTCGTGTTTACTTACTGCAAGATCAGTCTAAGAAGAAAGAAGAGGCCCATGTCTCCAAATACACACACACACACACACACACACACACACACACACACACACACACACACACACACACACACACACACACACACACGTGTGTCTGTAATCATTGGTGTGTGTGTCTGTAATCATTGGTGTACATCTATCTGGAATGAGAAACCATTACTTTTCTTCTCAATTCTGATGAACCAGTTTGACCTTGCTATCATGTGAATGGCTGGTTAGACATTTGTGCATGTTTGTTAATGGGCAGTTAAATGAGCTAATAAACCCAACTAATAATCAAATGCTCTCTCTCTCTCTCTCTCTCTCTCTCTCTCTCTCTCTCTCTCTTTAAACTTGTGGCTTACACCCAGAGTTGTCAGACACTTACATAGATCACATATTTGCTCTGCATGTACAATATCATCTCAGTTAAAACTACAAACTTGTATGATTTTCTTTTAAATAAAAAAGAAAATTAAATGAATGAACTAAATGAAAAGTTGCATTTAGTGGATAAGAATACATTCTTCCTCTTGAGTAAAACCCAATTTTCAAAAACAGAAATGTAAAACCTCTTCTGGGGCTTGCACAGCTAACATCTATGGATCTCCTTCATGATGGAACAGCAAAACTGTGCCACTGGGAACACTCATTTTCCATTTCTTAAAAGTCTACCATTTGGAAACTGGTGCACATGGAAACCCTATCCTACAATAAAACATCTGTTTATTCTCATTTAGTCATTCATCATGGCGGAGGAAAATTGCTTAGTAATATAAGGCTGTCTGGTGGGCTGGCAAGCCATTACAAAGTCTTTGCCTCTAAACTGCAGTGCTCACCTCATTTCACATTCATTATTTAACTATTAAGACAAAGTTTTCCATCTGTAAGCATTTTCCCATCTTTCACACACAGACACAGAGAAGCAAAATGAGAGAGGACTTTTATTTACTGGTTTTATCTCCTGTCATCCAGTTTTCCTATTATCTGTCCCCTAAAGTAGCTTATTATTGCATTCACTCTTTGTCATCTTGTTTGTACCATTGTTGATGATTGCTATATTTAATTAAAGTGGCATTTTCATCATTTTATGATTCATCTTAGACATATTTCCCCCACTTTCAACCTGTCATGTGTGGCATCTTTGGAACGATGTTTGGCTGCACAGAGTGACTAAGTGACAAATTAACCACCAGCCACTTTGAGAGGTTCAGATGAAGGCAAACAAATAAAAAAAAGGGTGGAGGCAGAGAAACAAAATAACAGGGGCCTACAGTAAGTACAAAGTATTATGCAGACTCTCATGGAAGAGATAGAAACACACTGGGAAAACTACGTAGAGAGGAAAATGCAGGAGTCTGAGGAACGTGCAAATGCTAAGCCTCAAGGAAAGTTTTGTCTGGATTAAAATTTGACGAACACCACACACAAGAACTATTTCCATTGAGCCAATCAACACTTTATTACAAACCAGGAAAATAAATACCAGAAATCAGCAATAAAATCCATCCAACTCAACCACATATAAAATAACAAAGTACAAGAAAAAAGAGTAAATAGAATAGAATAGAATAGAATTCAACTTTATTGTCATTGCACATGCACAGGTACGATTAACAATCAATATAGTTTTATCAAAAGTCTATATACACATACATTGATCATTGATAAAAAATAGAAACCTTGAGCAGAGTCCAATTAACCCTTGAAAAGCTCCAGTGGCACACATAACTCAAACATAGCAAACAGAAAGCACAAACAGACGTGGCCATGCTGGTCCCATATTTATTCACAGACACAGTGAACTACAATTTCTGGCAGCAACTTACATTTGCATCTTTAATTTATTTTACAGTTTAAAATAGAAAAAGACACATAAGACTGGAAGGATGATATATTTTTGTATGGGATATACACCAGCCTCGTGCTTCATATCCCAAATTGTTCATCTTTATTATGTATCAGAGATTCAGAATTATAACATTAAAGAGTGCGTGAAGAAAAAAAAAACAAGGGAAAAGAATTCCTCATATTTCTGTAGATCTTTCATCGTTGAACATGGAAATGGTGCTGTACTGAATGTTGAATCTTGTTTTAGGAAATCAGGTGAGTTGTTAGACACTGGTCTCAATGGGACGTGACATCTTACAGTTTAACATATTGGACAGGACTCTCTTTTGGTGTTTGTACCTGGCACCCACACACACACACACACACACACACACACACACACACACACACACACACACACACACACACACACACACACACACAGACAGATAGATAGATAGATAGATAGATAGATAGATAGATAGATAGATAGATAGATAGATAGATAGATAGATAGATAGATAGATTAGGAGAGAGATACAGACACCATAAGCAAAAAATAAATGAGAAAGTTTAAATATTGGCGCCACCACCTGACCTCAAACGTTACTACAGTTTTTATACTGGTGAATGTTGGTTATGCACATCTTTTTGACTGGTGTAAAGGAAGATGTAGTCATGCATAAGTGGTAAAACACGCACCGTTAGGCTCTTTATTTATATTCTCTATTTTCAAAACTTAATTGCACTCGTGAGAAAGCATTTCAAGAGCGTTTAAGCAAATAAAATTGTATACTAACTTGTTCTCAATCGTTTGTATCTCTCTGTTCTCCTCGTCTTTGAGTTTCTGTAAAACTTTTTCAAGGATTGGAAGCTCTAAGTTCAGATATTGAGCTACCTGCAAAGAAAAATATGTTACCATATAGTTTGCAACAAATAAAAAAGCAGAAAACTCCTTATTAGAAGTAAATGAAGGTACCTTAAAACACTTAAAGGGTAACATTATGTTACCATAAGTTAAGGCATGGCTACTACACTCACATCATCACTAACTTCCTCTTCATCTGCATCCATCAAAAAAATCTTCATGATGTCATCAGAGGGTCCCTGCAGTGTGCGCTCCCATAACGGCTGGTCTGTGTTACTCAGCTTCCTTTTTTCTGGACAAAGCACACAAGTGCCACATTGGTGCAGCATTTTCTTGTGCTATGTCTAATTATTGCATTTCTTGTGGAAAAGATGAACCCACCTCCACTTTGATGAAGACAGTAGAGAGCAAATTCCTGGGGATCGTTCTGTATCTGATGAACATACAGCCAAAGAAATATATAAATATATACATATTTTTTTTTGGATGAAGTTATTATGGTTTGATGAATTCTGACTATACATTATTTACATCCCATGCTTAATCCATGAGGTATAATAAGATATTTGCAACCCTGAGAGCAACCCATTATTTCACAAATGTTTGTAGAAGAACTCTATGTGCCTAGTGACTGGATTTTACCCACCAGAGGCCCTGGAAGTGATTGGACCACCTGGATTCAGTGATTGATATGGGTGACTAAATACATTTGCCAATATAGTGTACCTCCCTCCCTAAACAGTGCTGTGATTTCTTTTTTTTGACTCCTTCCTAATTTCTTGGATTTTTGCATATTTGTCACACTCATTTATTTCAGATCATCAAGCAAATTTTAATATTCATTTGCGTTCATAATTTTCATTTAAGGGTAACCTGAGCAAATATAAACTACAATTTTTAGATCATGATTTCATTTTTTTAAGGGACAAAAGCTATCCAAACCTCTCCTTCAGGAATTCATGATTCCGTTAATTACAAGAAGTAATCCAGGTCCTAGAGCAGCAAGGACCTGGAGTTGCTCTGTTGCTCTGTGCTCTGTAGTTGCTCTGTGAGTAACTACAGAGCATCGCACTATCACCATTGTCTGTTGGTATAATGTTCTTTTTTGATGTAACAGGATATAAAGCTGGTTCTTTTGTTATGCCCCGAATGAGTTCATGTTGTAAGTTTTGTAGGGCGGCCAGTCCTGGGAAGTTTCCCCAGTGTTCCAAGTTTTCTCCCTTTGTGGATAATGGCTATCACCTTGTTTCACTGGAATCCCAAAGCCTTAGAAATGGCTTTGTAACCCTTTCCATACTGAGATGTCACTGACTTTGTTTCCTATCTGTTCTCAAGTAAGTTAGGTTTAGGCAATGTGTGTCGCTTTCCGAGCTCCTTTAGCCCGTTTAAATTTTCTCAGACAGGTTCTATTTAAGCGATTACCTGATTCAACATGTCTGACAGTAATGAGGCCTGGGTGTGGCTGCTGAAAATGAACATGAGCATTCAAAAAAAATAAATAAAAAATTAATGATTTAACAAGAGGGGACGATGCAGAGATATGTTTGGGTTGCTGTTTTTTCCCTCCTGAATAAATGAAATCATCATTTAAAAACTGCATTTTGTATTTAAAGGTACAGTGTGTAAGTTATTTGTGACCTTTGAATGAAAAGTTATGAGGTGCATTATATGTGTGCCTGGTCTCTAGTCACATGCATAAAAGGATGGACTGGTGATACCCATGTTGGACACTGTATTCAAGATAGCCGCAACATCGCAACATCCACAAATGGTGCTCACAACAAAGTCTTTTTAATGCATTATTTCTACGTTTAATCAGCTTCTTAAAAGATTTAATTACACACTAATCAAGATATATATATGTATATATATATATATATATATATATATATATATATATATATATATATATATATATATATATATATATATATATATATATATATATGTGTGTGTGTGTGTGTGTGTGTGTTCAAAATTGGGGTTTTGTCTATTAAAAACCTCATAGACTTACTGTACCTTTAAAAACTCAAGAAGGTGAAAATCCTTTTTTTCACAGCACTTGCATGTACACAAAATAAATTACAACAATTTTTTGTACCAGCCCTCTGGCACCAAACTTACCTTGAACTTGTGCAGCAGCTGTTCAATGACTTGGTTTGTGGTCATTCTGCTAGAGATACAAACTTTAGTTGGTGTACCAAAGCACGGAGTGAAGATCGAGGTCTGTGGAACAGAGTGAAACAACACTGACCTTAAACTCATGATGAAGAAAACAAGCCCTGAGGGCAGTTTTAAGCAGAAACCCACTTTGTAATTGTAGAAGTGGCCATTGATTGAAAAGCGATGCTGCCTTTCTTTTTCTCTTTGAGCTGCTGACTTTCCTGTGCTCCTCCTTCTTTTAACCAGCGAGGCATCACTCATACAGCGGAACAGGTTGGACTCTGCTTCCTGTTCTGGATTCTTCTGCTTTGGAGGGCGCAGGGTTGAGGTCTCATAAACAGGTGGTCCTTTAGATTGTGCAAACACCCCCAGAGAAAAAAGGTTCACATTCAACATATGGTGTAACTACAATAAACAAGACAGTTTTAAATGTGTGTAAACAAGTAGACATAACATTCAACTAAAGCTAACAATAAGATTTGATGATAATCCATAAGCCAAGATTTTATGTCCAACAATATCTATAATATACTCTAATTTAATGGTTAAGATAGCATTTTTGAGAAATGACAGAGATAGTGAAGAGAAAAAAGCGTTCACCTGGTAAAGGGTTTTTGATTGTTTCCTGTGGTGTCTCAACCATCTCATCTATCTGGTGAAGGTCAACATATTCTCCCCATCGTGACATTCCTCTGAAAGAAAGATTGACTATGAAAACAAAACCTGAAACACTTTAGCTATATAACTACTGTAGTCATGCAGTAGGGTCGCGTGTGAGCTGAAGCCTAGTCCAGCTACCACTGGTTGAGATGCAGGGTACACCTTGGACAGGTTGCCAATCTTAAGCAGAGATAACAGAGAGAGACAGACAACCAGTCGCACTCACTTTCACACCTATGGCCAATTTAGAGTCACCAATTAACTTGACCGCATCAATTGCATGTCTTTGGACTGTGGAAGAAGCTGGAGTACCTCGGGAGAACCCATGCAGACGCAGGGAGCTCATGCAAAGCCCGCGGTCAGATGGTGGAGGCAAACTCAGGATCTTCTTGCTGTGAGGCAATGGTGGCAACCACAGAGCCACTGTTTCCCACCAGTACTAAAAATATTGTACAAAATTTGATGTTAACCTCTTGCTTTCCAGTGGGCTGACTGGACTGGTGGGATCTGGAGAGGTCTTAGGAACAAATGGAAACATTTGCTTGTCATCCTGTATTTTCAGCCTGATTGGTCTCCGTACTCCCCAGCAGATATTCAGCATGCCTTCCACCACCACCGTGCCATCTGCTTCCTGTTACAGAAACACATACACAGACATGTTAAAACAAGCTTCACTATTAGCTATATGGCTAGATACAGTCCCAATCAAAAGTTTAAGACCACATGCCTTTAAAAGGCCAAATCTGTACAAAAATGTGGATTTTCTGTCAGGTAGTCACACTGTCATGTTGTTCTGATGGCAAAGGAAAAAAAACTTTCCCTTTTTGAACATGGTCGGGTTGTTGAACTGCATAAGCAGGGTCTCTTGCAGCGTGCCATCACTGCCGAGTTGGGACGCAGTAAGACAGTCATTTGGAATTTCCTAAGTGATCCTGAGGGTTATGGAACAAAAAACTCAAGTGGAAGACCCCAAAATTTCACCAGCACGGAGTTGGAGAATTCAATTGGCTGTCCGTCAAGACACTGGACGATCCTTGACCCAAATTAAGGCCATTACAGGTGCCGACTGCAGCCCGATAACCATCAGATGGCATCTGAAACTGAAGGGCTTCACAAACAGAAAAGGTCTTCAAAGGTCTCGTCTCCTTGAAAGCCACAGAACTGACTGTTTGGACTTTGCAAAAGAGCACCAAACATGGGACATTGAAAGGTCGAAGAAAGTTTTATTCTCTGATGAGAAAAAGTGTAACCTTGATGGTCTTGATGGTTTCCAACGTTAGTGGCATGACAAGCAGATCCCACCTGAGATGTTTTTCTATACGCCATAGTGGAAGGGGCATCGTAACGTCTGGAGTGCTTTTTCCTTCAGTGGAACAATGGAGCTTCAGGAGATGCAGGGGTGTCAAACGGCTGCTGACCATATCCAGATGCTGCAGAGAGCATCCCTCATGGCCCTCGTCTGCGTGGTAACGACTGGACAACGCTACAGTACACAACACCCACAGGACAAGGACTTCTTCCAGGAGAATAACATCACTCTTTGGACCATCCTGTGTGTTTCCCTGATCTAAATCCAGTTGAGAACCTTTGGGGATGGATGGCAAGGGAAGTTTATAAAATTGGACAGCAGTTCCAGACAATAGATGCCCTTCATGCAGCTGTCTTCACCACTTGGAGAAATGTTCCCACTCACCTCAAGGAAATGCTTGCATCAAGCATGCCACAACAATTTTTTGAAGTGATCAACAATAACGGTGGAGCTATTCGATACTGAGTTCATGTTTGAAACTTTGATTTCTGTTTTGGTGGGGTTTACAGGTTTGTTTTGGGGAGGTTTGGTCCTAAACTTTTGATCAACTCTAAAACAGCCTTTTTCAGTGGGAACCTTGAAACCTAGTTAAGATCCAACTATGCAAAATTTTTCAACTATGCCATTTTTCAAGTGGTCTTAAACTTTTGATCGGGACTGCATATAGCTATAAAGTTGGAGACTGCATGAGACAACAGAATTATCAAAATTACAGCTCTATCATTATGTCATGGGGGAATCTAATGGATTATAATTGGTTATTATTTAATGATCTATGAAACAAACAAGCAAATAATAAATAAATATAAAAAATAGGCTTATTCTACAAGCAAATGCAATACGCAGTAAGAGCAGCAAGTACAAATGGGTGCTTTGTTTTAGGTCTATAAATTAAAGTTTATAGAATAATAACACTGTTTTAAATTTGTTCACTGTGAACAGGAAAACAGAAAACCAAGGAATAAATTTGTGCATAGGAATCTATATTTAATACTGATGCTCAATGGGGAAACACGGAGAAACTACTTGAACTTTAGGCCCACCTGCTTTCTGTGCAAAGAAGTCTGGGAGATCTTCCAGGAATGGTGACGCTATTTTCAGGAAAAACTGGCTAGTAGGTGGTGGTTAAATACCTGTTGATCTATGATGTGGAACATAACCTGCTCCTGAGCAGGTTAGGCTAGCAGTGTAAGCTACAATCTACACCTGTAAGAAGTGATCCACCTTCACAGTACTAAAAACCCAGGATTAACACTGAAGTACAGGCCTCGGGTCTGCAGTCTATTGGCTACCACAGACAAGGACAAACAATCTTTTTCTGTCAGAGTAGTGTGAGAGAACCCACACACATGCAAACTCCACACAGACAGGCCTAAACAGGCAGGTGCATTTGACCCCAGGAAGCCAAAGCACTAACCATTGAATCATGGTGCTTTTGTATATTACCTATTAATTAACTAACTAGCAATGTGAATATCCCAAGAATTGGGAAACAAAAGGGAAACCTATTTCAAATTCTTATTAAATCATACCTGAGCGTAAGTGAGGCGAAGTTGAGTCTGGTCCTTCAGGAAGCAGTTGTAGGTATTAAACAGGGAGAGAAACTCCGCTCTAAAATTAATAAAAAACTAAATGCAAGGTTTTGCACAGCACAGCCCGACAATGTTCAGGTCATATTTATTAGTTTATTATTTTATATGTTGCATTCTTTGTCAGATTATTTGGAACCACTTAAGGGAACATGAAATACAGAATGCATAAATGACATTTAGTATACAAAGTAACTCACCTGGACAGTGTTCGCCCATTCCCTGCCTTGATGACTGGGAGGAGAGCTGCTTCATTCATGTCTGGTCATCTACTGCTGTGAAAACAAACAAACAATTTTATAAAGTTAATGAAAACTTTATAAAAAAAAAACCCTCAAACATATACGTGTAAGCTTGCATGTAAAATCAGGTGACTAACACCAGATGCTGCCAACTTGTTGAACAGTATTGCGTAGTAGTGCATATGGCTCCATAAAAATAGTTAACCAGCATTATGAGCAACTTGAGCAAGGAAAGACACTGGGAGCTACAGTGCACTTCTACAATCCTCAACCAGCTGTCAGTGTTTCTAAGAACAAATTAAATAAAACGAGTCTTACCTCCTCTAACATGGTGAGTCAGAGCTATCCTCTCTTCTCACTGTCTTTGTGTCTGCCTCTTTCTTCCTTCTGTGCTTTAAATATCTCTTTCCAGTCTCTCTGTCTCTCTCTCTGATGTGTTATATTTATCCCTCTCTCTTTCTCTTGCTCTCTCTCTCTCTCTAACATGCCTTCACTCTTTTACTTTCTTTTTTGTGCTCGTCTCTAAGAGATTTTATAGCAGCACTCCACCCAGCAACCCGTGATGACAGTGTAGACCTAACCATTTGTTTATTCTTTGGTCAGAGACGCCGAAGTCTGTGACCGACAAAGAGGACTGCTGGAATATTCATGTTGCCTCATTTAAAAAACAAAAAAGCAAAAACTTCTTTCTCCTGTTATTTTCTGGAATCCTGCAAAAACTCCCAGCAGTCTGAAAACAGCAGTCATATATGCCTATTTCTTTCATTCTTACCGGTTTTCTCTGCCTCAGCCTGTTTGCTGGTAAGTAATATCTCAGTTATTCAGCAGCTGTCATACCAGAAGCCACGGCACTCCTCTTTCTGACTGACTGTTTCCTCTTGCACAGGGAGACGTGCCAGCTACAACAATAACAATAACAAAACTTTAAGCACGCAGTTTCTACAGAAAACGTTGGTATTTGTATCTCATGTGCACATGAAGATTTGACTGAATCTGGCAACAAACTTTAATGTAAAACTGCATTTAGGCACTGTAACAGTAAAGCACAATGTACAATCCCTAATATATCAAAGAATCAGTAAAGACTCTTTTTTACTCTTTTCTGATAGAAAACACTATGTTTAAGAATAATAATAATAATAAGAATAACTTTATTTATCCCGAGGGAAATTCTTTTGTCATGTATATGCTCAAAGCAGCAGGAGAGACAGAGGAACAGATGAATAAGACATGAGATATACAATATATACAATAAGAATAGTAGTGTACAGTAATATACAGTAGGCTAGTGCAAGACATAGTATCAGATAACTCTAACAAGTAATATATATAACTATATCCTTGTGTTCTGAGGGCCTCTGGATGTCTGGAGTTTTGATCTCCTCCATACCTGCTTCACGCCCTGGAGGACGGGGCTGTGGCTCCCCACACCCTCTAGCACAGGGGTGCCCAATCCCGGTCCTCGAGAGCTACCGTCCTGCAGCTTTTAGATGCATCCCTACTCCAACACAGCTGAATCAAATGGTTTGATTACCTCTTCGTGTTTGGCAAAGGCCTGATAACAAGCCATTCATTTGATTCAGGGAGTTGTAGGGATGCATCTAAAAGCTGCAGGGTAGTAGCTCTCGAGGACTGGGATTGGGCACCCCTGCTCTAGCAGATCATTACATGAAGGAACCTTTTAAAACAAAACAAGCGCGTCCATGCTCACAGGTGTACACATGGGTGATCACACCCACAAACTACACCCTTTTTGGCTCCTACCTCAAAGCACACTGTGTTCTGTTGATCTTATGTGCTGCACAATAATGTTTAACATTTAGTATTTACTGTCATATTCCCATATATCATTGTGATGTTGTTTATTCTATTACTCTTGTTCTCTTCTGCTTGTTTTCTTTTTTCTTTCTCAACAGGTGATCCAGGTGATCGATAGATGCATTTTCTTTTTCTTTTTTTTTCTGCCCGTTCTGTTGTTTTTTGTTTTTTGCCCTTCTCCCCCATCCCTCTTCTCAGCTGTTTCTCTTTCCCTCTTTCTTTCTCCCCTTCTTTCCTCCAGTCAAGTCTGTCCCGTATTCAGCAAGTGAAAATAAAATAAACAATAAAAGGTGAATCAAATGGACCATTACGGCAAGGCTGGGATGGTCAATTTGGTAAAGTAAATCCGTCGGGCATCTTTCTTTGCCTTTAGACAATAATTCTGATGGCAAAAGAGCCAAACGGGACAGGCAAAAAAACCAAAAAAACAAAACTATATCCTGGTGAATAAATAACGTAACTATCAATGCTGGCGATTCTAGAAAGTGACAGTATTGTGCAATAGAATAAAGGGAGTAGCAGCGTATGATGGGGGGATGAAACAAATATTCAATAAGGTACTGTTGGGTAATATTGCACGGTCTGGAAGGGAACAGAATAACATTGGTAATCGTCTCAGGAAAATCACCTACAGAGTGAGGAAGAGTTATTCTTATTGCCCCGGTACAAAGGATTTACTATGGCGGTCAGTTCTGCATTTCGGGGCAATGAGTCTTTTGCTGCGTTTGCTCCGATGGTCCATCATGGGGGCGTTCAGGGGTGGGAGGGGTTGTCCATGATAGAAACAAGCTTTTTTAGCATTCTCCTTTCAGACACCTCCTCCAGGTTCTCAAGTCTGACACCCAGGACAGAACCAGCCTTTCTAATCAGTTTGTTCAGCCTGTTGGCATCAGCTGTCTTCACCCCACTTCCCCAGCACACAGCTGCAAAGAACACGACGCTCTCCAACACCGAGTGGTAGAACATGGTCAGCATTTTCCTACCAACATTGAAGGACCTGAGTTGCCTCAGTAGGAAAAGCCGACTCTGCCCTTTTTTGAAGATAGCATTGGTGTTCTTGGTCCAGTCCAGTTTACAATCCAAGTGTACCCCCAGGTACCGGTAGTCCTCAACTATCTCCACATCAGCCCCTCTGATGGTGACAGGGTTAGGAGGAGGAGCCTGCTTCCTAAAGTCCATAATCAGTTCCTTTGTCTTTGTGATGTTAAGTAGGTTGTTTATCAGAATCAGAATCAGAATCAGAATACTTTATTGATCCCTGGGGGAAATTATTTATAACCGTGTGCTACTACTACTACAACTCCTCCTCCTACTAATTACAATAATAATGGTTATCATAGTGATAGAAGCTTGGAGTTAGAGTTCATTTGAAAATCCAGGGGCTATGTAACAACTCCCAGGTGGGCATGTTTGTGTGAATGAAGTACTAAAGTACATGGCACAGAGCAAATGTACTTTTATAATAATGTTTGCTGAAATTGTTTTTAAAAAAAGTATTATCACGCTCATCATGCTGACTCCAGCTTACGAGTTTGAGTTAACTCCAGCAGTTTGTATGTTTTCCCTCTTAAACATGCAGAGTTTAGGGTTTCCAACAAATTTTAATCAGCAACTCTTTTTAGAATGTATAAATTGCCTGTTAAGATTAATACGTGTTTCATTTTTTAAATCTAATAACGCTCATTTTTGAGAACATCATCTCACCTAAGAGATTTAGCCATTACAAGCATAGTAATTTATTTTTTACTGAGAGTGAAAATCGCAAGAACAAATATAACCGTGTTGAACTATTATAAGCATTAATCATTGTCTTCACTTGTTTCACAAAAAAACATTTATAATTAAATCTTAAAGCAAAAAACAAAAAAACAAAAACTTGCCTTTTGCAAACTAGTCTGTGCATTCAAAGCATTGGTAAGTCACGTGCCTTTCTAATCTTATCATCCCACCACCCCACTTATGAGCTCTGTTTTAATCTTAGCTCTCAGTTAGTTTAATCTCAGTTTGCGCGGTATAAAAATATTCTTATTTGTTTATTTTTAGATTTTTTCCTCGCATTGAGGATATTTGTGCTTGTAGTTACACAGCACAAACAAGCACAGGATGTACTTTCATTTATATATAACCTTTCTGTTCTTTGTGACCACTCAAATCACTTTTAGCTACAAGTTTTGTTTTAACCATTTAAAATTAATATATATATATCACTTTAGTGCAGCTCAAGCAATATCTCATACAAAAGCCCAATTTAGAATTATCAATTAAACTAACAGGTATGTGTTTGGACTGTGAGAGGAAGCCAGAATAACCCAAGTGCTCTGGAATTGGTCAAACATGCAAACTCCACACAGAAAGGCCTAACTGGGTTTTGGACCTCCATAATCCAACTATATTTCAGACCTTGTATCTGTGCCATGGCAATACTTCTCAAGCCACTCTTCAGGCTAAAAGAATGACATTTAGACATTTTGAAGTATTTTATTTTTATATTTAATCTTGAAATGGTCCAAATTTGTCCTGAACAGTATGCAAAGGTTAAATCATTCCAATGGTATTTGCTTTAAGAAATCACAGCACTAATGTGATCGACAAGAACAGTTTCTAGTCATAAAAACGTGATACGTGGTAGTAAGCTGCAGAGAATTTAAGCTCTAGCATATAATAATGTGAGCTCTTTCACTGACCTCTTATAAGCCTTTGTAATATAAAGGAAACAACTACTGTATATATACTGAAGAATATAAAGAATGCACAGCAATTTATCACCATTTCACACAGCATCCACATTCACAGTATTATAGTGTATTCACAAACATGTAATTATTTTAAATAATTTTGTTTTTTGCATTTTGTTACAATGTAGTTATACATTTTTAGAATTAATTCTTCATTTAAAAATATTTTGCATATTATAATCAAAAGTTGACTCTTAAAGTCTATACAAAGCATGCTTTGAGGGTGGACATCCACTGGAAGACAAGTGACCTTTAAAGTTGTAAATCTTGCTTGCAGAAAAAAAAAAAAGAAAAAAAAGAAGAAAGAAATCGCCAGCATCAAATGTGACGTTTGAATAGAACCATGGCATATATTTATGTTCTCTCAAGAGGCTAGTGGTGAGTAAAAATCCCACTGTAGGTGAACACTTTACAGCCCTCTCTCTGCTAATCCGCTAAACAAGCCATCAGGAAATAGATTTATTTATTTATTTATATTTTGAGAGGGCATATGTTCTGATAGCATGCGATAATCACTCGGAAACTTTTACAACTCTTTGGCATATACACTTCACACAATTCAGTGCCACAGTTGACTGCTTCACTTTACTTTTAGTACGATGTTATCTGGAGGTTGAACAGATGATTTTGTGTGTGTATGCACTAAAAGCCTTTTTCAGATTGTCAGCTGTGGTTCTATAAAAACGGAATGAGGCCAAAGAAAACAAACACACATCCATGTATTTGTTTTACTTCCTTTACTTTACTTTTTGCTCCTCCCCATTTTGCCACTCCTTTCTGTATCTGACTGTCTTCATACATAGCCCTTGCTCTTTGTTTCTCCCTAGATTTGACCTGATTATGTCATTTTAATATACCTTCTGGTTGTTTCTTGCACCTGGGCTGCAAAACTTGACAAACATTGTGACAAAGCTTTGTTCTACTCCAGCCTACAGATAAACTGTGCTGTATCAGGCTACTGTATGACTCGAGTCACATGAGCTCTAGTCTGTGACATTGGTGTCCACCCCATGTGGCTAACATAGAATGAGTATGCTTTTCATACAAATAATATAAAGAATTCAACTATTACAGTCTTTTATTTTCTTAATGTGACTGGCAAGTGTTGCTCAGCAAGAGGTGTAACGCATTTCATTTCCATTTTGTTAAGCCAGACACTCTTTGGTTCTTTTACAGCTGCAAAGAACACCTTAACAAACCAAAGTATAAAGTGAAGATGTACCAAAAGTAAATTTCCTCTTACCTGACTAGTGTATCTTTTAATCTTCTATCGAATGAAGCAAGTTCACTCCATATTCGAGCTCTCATGTGTGCATAATGTACATGTGTGTTTGTGGTAGGAGGTCCAGAGTACGGTGCATGTGGCAGGAGGTGAGCGTGTGTAGCACCCCACAGCAGCTGGTTAATTATTACAGAACATGTTGAGACAGTGTTCATAGGGAGTGGCTGACTGACACCAGATATGACTCGACTTAACTGTACGTTTGTGCATGCATGCCCGGAGAGAGTGAGAGTGGGGGTTATGCATAACACATTGCATTTGCCTGCTGGGCAATTTTACAAATTACAAATCAACTGAGATTGTAGTGGGATTGGAACACTGTTGATGTTTGTACCATTTGGACTGAACCATCTAGAAAGTCTTCAACATTCTAAATACAGAGTTTATTCACATCCTGCACATTTGTCCTTTTAAAAGTTTAGACCAGGTGTCTTACACTGCCAGGATCAAACATCTACTTTGTTGATGTTCAGGTTACAGCATGTAACACCACAAAATCCTACTAGTCAACATTCAGTATGTTTGCTTTTAAAATAGAACTTGACTCCTTCTTTTTATTAGGTTATAGTTAGGGCTGGATCAGGTGACTCTGAACCTCTTTTAGTTATGCACAGTAGGCCTGGGCTACTGGGGGGTTCCCACGATGCCCTGAGTGTCCTGAGCAGATGACTGCCCCTCCCTGAGCATGCTCCTACTGGAGGTTTCTTCCAGTTAAAACTGAGTTTTTCCTGCCCACTTTCTCCAAGTGCTTGCTCATAGGGGGTCATCTGATTGTTTGGTTTTTGCTGTATTAATGTATGCTCTTTACCTTATAGTACACCTTGAGGTAACTGTTGTTGTGATTTGCCATTATATAAATAAAATTGAATTGACCTGAACTGAAAAATGTGACTTTGGAGTTTAATGTAATTTTTTTATGTTCTCTCAAAAGAAAACAGACGTTTTGTTCAACTGTCATAATCTCAAAAGCCTTAGCAATGATCTTTTCAAATAAGCAATTTGTGTCAAATACACATGCATGTGAGCACCAACAAACACATTAAAACAAATACATACATATGAATACAAAATGTAGGGCAGAAACCTGGTAGTACAGCCTATGTAGAGAAAAAAAAGTTAAAAAGTTTACGGTTGTCAAAACAATGGACGTCTTTAAAGTATGTTTGCAAACCTCAGTCTGATGCAAATTGGAGCCACTACTGCGATTCTGTCAGCAGAGGGAGGCAGAGTATTAGTGCAAATATTTAACAGAGACATCTGGTAATACTGAGTCAGAGATTCCAGGCCTATCAGTCTCAGAGGGATCTTGTTATCTTTTTCAGTTTTATCCTGGTTTGATACCAGGTTAAAACCTGATCTCTTTGATGTGTTTGGGTTACTTTGGTGTTGTAACACTTTCATGAAACAATAAAACTGATTAAAAAAAACTGGACTCATTACACTACATACAGCCCAGTTCTGTCAAGCAGCAGTGTAAACTAATAAAATCCTGTGCTTTGGCAGAGCAGCAGTTTATATAACATTTACTGTATACTGTTTACTATATAATAGGCTAATGTACTCTTTGAAATAGCAAAGGGTGAATGGAGCTAGACAATCAACAGATGTGAATTATTTCATCAGACGCAACATTTACATGGACTGTAAGTTAAAGAATTCTCATATTATAGGCTTTTGCTAATTAGCCAAAAAGCCCATAAGAACAGAATGATAAAACAAAACAAAACAAGAAGGTCACAAACAAGCAATCCTTTGTATTTTACGTTTAATTTAATCCGCTTTATTTATTAATTTTTTGAAACAAACCTCCCTGTGACATCCGTTAGGTCAACAGTTAAACCTACACAGATGACAGACTGAAGCTAACTGTGTGTGCTGATGGAGTACAATAGTAGAGTGTATCTGAAGCAGAATGGATAAGGAGCAAATAAACTGAAATGCCATTCCTTTCCCAAAATAAAACAGGACGTACAGGCTGGCAGGCAACAGGTGGGCACAAAGGCTTCCTTCTGGAGTGTGTGTGTGTGTGTCAATATATAACAGTAAATGCATGTTAAGTAATGTGCTAAAATAAGCCTGTCTATATATTTTTAAAAATACGTATTTGTAAATTTCTTTATATATTAATATTAATGACTTAGTATTAATATTAAAAGAGGATACATCTGCAGATAAAATATACCTTATTTTTCTTTTGATGGTTGACATGAGCTGACTTTAGTGGCTTTTTGGTTATTTTACTTGTGTATTTAAGGATCACACCTCTGACCAGATTTACATGGAGCCATTGGTGCATGAGAAAAAGGGTAGTATGCCAATATAAAGTAATTTGCACTGCATATAAAAAATGTAGAAGTTTCAGAATTTCTGTGTCTTTATGTATGCCCATACTGACCAAAACCTGTACCTAGTGTCTTATATGAATATGATAAATAAACACTGTTTGTTGATTACTTTAAATGTAGTTAACACACCAGCACTGGAGCCTGTGGAGCTTAGAGCAGAACTACACAACCTGAGTGACTGTACATGAGGACAGCAAGCAGCTGCCGCCGTCAGTTACAAAGTTAAAAGACACACGCGCGCACACACAGATACATACGCAGAGTGATTGAGCTGGTTCTTGCTGAGCGCAGAGCTCATGGCTGTCCCTGGCTAAGACACACGCAGATGCACATAGGAGAGAAACACAACAAGAACATCTCTATATGTACTGGGGGAATCTCACCATAGTCTCATTATGTATCTGCTAGATAATGGTCTGACCAATAATTCTAGAGCAAGGATGACGACTGTGGAACACATTTTGGTCTTTCTGCTGATTTTGATCCCTTCATGTTACAACATGCAGACAGGTAAGTGAGACTCCTACACCAGAGGTCCTTCAAGCATGTCTTTTTAAAGTTTTCTAAAGTGTCTTATTACACTGACGTGGTGAATAATTAGAAGAACATGAAGTTTGAATTAATTATGCATGAAAGCTGCAATGTGCTTGCCAAGTTACAACAGCAATCCTAATAAATGTCACGAAATGTAAACAGAAGAACAAAACGAAAAAAAAAGGATAAACCTTTTAAGACCGTGCCTTTGGATGGGTGCACATGTGTAAGTGAATATAATGTGCAGAAGACAAAGAGAAAGCAGTCTGAGTTTTTCCTGGCACATGTAATCACCTGTTTCCCACTGCACATCCTGCAGGGAAAAGGAGAAGGTGTTTATAGGTCAACATAGTGTAAATGTGATTAAATCTACATCCTTCCTACACTTTGGGATATCCTCTCTGAAGCATATGGTAGGGGTGGTGGGGAACTAGCTATTCCTGCTTCTTCTTCACCACATCTCAGCCTGATTGAGACACCTCCTGCTGAGCCACATTGGGAGGAAACAGCAAACCTGAGCTTGTTGTTGAACCAATAAGGTCAGCTTCAGGGTCATGAGATGCAAGATGTAGATGAAGTCATCGATAATACACTACTACACATTGGAAATTATTTAAAGACTACACACATAAAGCTATACATGCTACAAATCGTCTCATAGAAACAGGTGGTGCAGATGCAGTTTCTCTTTGCCTGGTTGGCTATTGTAACAGTCAAGCTACACGGTGGACTGACATGGTGTAGGGTTAGGTTTGACTGTAGGTTTTTCCTGTGGAAGTCATTGATCAGAAGGTTGAATTGATGTGCATAGCTTCTTCCACGTCATTGCAGATCAACTACAGTCAAATAAGAAAAGAAAAGTATTTCTTGAAGATTTGATTTAAACAATATCTACAACACATTAACATCTTAAACTATTCCACTGGATTTACAATAAGTCTTGAGTCACTCCTCAATTTTTTCTTTTGCTTCCAAGGACCCAGACTTTCTTGTACGTTTTAAAGCGGTCTAAAACAAGTTCTCCAAGCTTTCTGAAGGTCTTTCAAATTTTCTCTTTGGACACTGGCTTCTATTTTCTCTTATATACTGTATTTCTGGGATGTTTGTATATATTTCAATAGATCACTGAACCTATTTCCTAAATATAAAGCTAAATATAAAGAAATAAAGGGTGACTCAAGACTTTTGCACAAAAGCGTACAATATTTGAGTTTAAACATCTGTGAAAATTAAATGATCATGGGTGCACTTTTTAAGATCAAGTGACGAGTTTGGCTTGACCACAGTATAACAAACTGTGATGAATATGTAAATGAATATTTAGCAACTTTGGACAGACAAGTGCTATAAAAGTGTTATTATCTTATTACTATTGGTTGTTTTATTTTGTGTTTTTTCAGGCACTGATTAATTGACCAAAGCCAATATGGCTGGCACAGAAATATTGACTTTCATGTCATGCTACGGGTGATCTGTCTTTATTTTCCTGTGTTTGGTTTAATTTGAAATGACTGCGAACCAACTGTGGTGACACATTGCAGCATTGCCTCACAGTAGAAGGTAACTGGTTTGAGTCTCCTGGTCAGCTGGGGCCTTTCTACATGGAGTTTATATGTTGTGTCTGTTACTGACAGTCGAAAAGTAGACTTGATAGTTGGTGGTTGCACAGGTAGCCAGTCCAGGCTTTTTAGTAGCAGAAATCTACACATTGGATTATGGTTTCAATCTGCATCTGTCAAGTTAACAAAATTAGACTTTCAATATGTACACCTTCAGACTCAATGTATAATTGTTAAGTAATTAACTGTCTATTCTCAGAATCAAGATCACTTATTGATTCAAAAGCAGCCTGATTAGTTAAAGAGGCTTTTTAATGTTGCTCAACATGCCTGTGTAACTGAACTAGAATAAACAATGGAAGAATCCTTTGCAGACATCTGAGCACCAGATACACCATGAGAACAATGCTATTTTTTTTTTTTTTTGTTCTCATTTGTCCAAAGTAAAAGTCAAAAGCTTCTATCTGGTCTGCACAACAGCATTGAAGTATGCCTGGTTGTGTGTGTGTGTGGTGTGTGTGTGTGCGTGTGAGAGAAAGAGGATAGTATTTACAATTTATCTCTGAGCATGGAAAAAACCTGGAGGCTAAACTTTTATTCAAGGCAAACTCCAAAGGAACCAAAGGTTATGAGTTACAGGCTGTATGAAAAAAGCACATTTTATGGGATAAAGATTAGGAAAAGATACATTTTATCAGGACATTTCTTGAATTACACACACATTTCTAAAGTGCTGCACACTAGCATAAACAAGCTGGTTGCTACTTCTTCAGCCAATCAAGATCAGCATTAACACAGCAACACTAAAAATAATAAAGGAACTTGCTGTTAGTTTGTAAGGGTTTGTAATGCCTATAGCAAAGGCCAGAAGTGATCACTGTAAGTGGCCTTCTCTATTGCAGGCCTTGACGGCCTTGAGTCATTTCTGGTGTCCAAAAAACATTCAGAGATTTTGGAAAAACAAAATCCTCTGCCGGGGTCAGATCCGCAGAGGTTCTCGTTTGCTTTAAGTGGTGAGTCATTTGGCTTCAGTCTTCAGATGTTACCCATCTGTTCAGACATAATATTGGCAATGGAAAGACATTGCAGACAGAAACAAACAGTCTTCTCCAAATTTGCTGCAACTTTAATACAACATAATACTTGAAAAAAAAAATTAAAGTTCTTAAGAGGAAGTGTTTCCTGATATTCAGCCTAGTCCTTAATCCACAACAAGGGTAACAGCAGTTCAACATGTGGTTAATTTCCTTTAATGAGATGGAAAGTTATTTCACCACAGAATTAATTAGGATTTGTTCTCTTGGGACAATGAATCTCCACACAAATTGACAAGACAATACATAGAATAGTTCATTGATACTGAGTTCATAGACCTCCATCTTACTTTGACTTTAGCTACAAATATATCATTTTTCTAAAGACCAAGACTTTTTCAGTACATGAGTATGCTTTATAATAGGTTTTGTTTTCATCAGTCAGTAGGAAGTCACAGCAGCAGTGACCTTGAATTGAGGGTGGGGATGTGGCTGCTTCTCCCAGCTATGTTATTGTGAAATCTTGGTTTCACCAAAGACAAAACAAGCACAATGCCCTGTAAGCCCTAATCCTATCATTGCTTCTTCTTTCTTCTTCTTCTTCTTCTTCTTCTCTTTCCATGCTCTCACCCTTCCTCTGCTCTCTCCTTTCATCCCTCCGCTGGTTTATATTTTTCCTCTTTCTCTTCTTAGTTCGTGCAAAGTTTAAAGCAACCTAACTCTCTGATCTAAATCCTGTGTTTCCATCTCCTTACTTCTCTTTGTCTTTTAAAAGTGTGCTTTTTGTATCTTTCTTTTAAACCCACTACTAACTCTCTACTTCTCAATATAATAACCTAGAGCAACAAAACAATGTTGAAAATACAAGCTCAAAATTCCTGCAACTCCCTGTCCGTTATTAAGACGGAGTAGCCAAATAAATATTGATCACATCTTTAGTCTGGATGGATTTACATCACAAGAGATGTGTAATATTTTGCATAGTGTTTGTACACACAATTGGTGACTTATTCACCCTAGTTTTGACAAAGACCATGTGCTGAAATCAGATAGTGGAGAACATTGGGTGCTGTGGGGATAAAGGCTTTCCTTGAATGTTAAATTTCTCTGTTGTCTTTGCTTTAACCTCACCCGACTAACAGCAACCCTCTAAACACTAGATAAAGTTCAGCTTCTATACTGGTCTCTCCTTTTGTGCTATCCTCCCTTCCTCGTCTTAATCCTCCAAAACTAACCAAATCCTAAATGTTAATTCTGACAATAAACATGCTTCTTCTTTTTCTTTCGTTATCTCAAGGTCAAATTCTTCTGCTTACTCAGGTCAAAACTGTGACAAAGCACAAAACCTCTGACCCTGTCTCATTAGTCAGCAGTGTTAGCTGGATCCTCACTGACTAAAACAGATGACTCAGTCCAACAGAAGAATGCCAAGAATGTCAAATAATTTAGCTAAAAAGATGCAGCTGTTGAGACCTCCTTATCACTTATTATAATGTGCTTGAATCATTATATTGCATGCTGAAATAAATGTAAAAAAAGAAAAGAAAAGTGTACAGACTGTGAAATGTCCAATATCTATTTTTGTCTATCAACAGGGCTCCTTATAAAATATGAAAGCTTTTGTAATAGTATTTTAGATTTCTAGACATAGTTTACTTATACGGTATCTAATGACTAACTAATAACTGCCAATATAATTCTAAAATTGCAGTCACCTATAAATGAAAAAATAATTAATTCAAGTTTTGTAGCTTCTGCACCCAAAATCACAGCAAATACAATGTACTATCCTTTAGGGCTGCCACGATTTGTCGACTAGTCACGATTACGTCGACTATCAAAATCGTCGACGACTGATTTAATAGTCGACTTGTCGTTTGAAGCTTTGTAAGATCGCAAAAGACGCAGGAATAATAGCAGGATTTAAGAGTGTAATAACGGACTGAAACAGAAGATGGCAGCACAGCATGTACAAGGATGCCAGCTGCCGTTAAACCCCGAAGAAGAAGAAGCAGCTGTGTCCCAGAATTCATAGCGCGGCCCAGCTTAGTTTCCAACAATGGCGGTAGCTAGTTAGTTTTAATATTACTCTTATTATTCTTTCTGGGTCACAAAATAAACGTTTAACATATTTTCAGGCGAGAATGTAGCTGTTTAAACCTCAAATATCGGCTCAGTTTATCAGGACACCACATATTTTCAAAAGCGCTCCGACGTTTTCGGAGACGTCTGTTACCCACTAGCTTGATAGCTAGCCGGGGGCTAGGTCACTAGCGCCATGAGAACACCGGACTCCCGGCAAATTGTTTTCAAACCCACCGCTGTCTTTCGCGACTCAGGTTAAATATATATGAGTCACTTAGATAAATTAAAAATGTTATTGTTTGGCTTTTTTTTTTTTTTTTGTATTTTATTTGTTCCTGAGTAAATCAGTTTGGCTGAGATTAAAGTTATAGTTTTTACACAGCTGAATAAACATCAAGCAGACAGCTGATTATCAGAAGTGTGAGATGCTGGAGAATATACTCCGGTGTCCTGTTATATTTTAGATAGCAAGGAGTTTATTAAACTTTACCGATACAATCTGCAAATTTCATTAAAATTGAATAAACTATCATCTTGTCTTTATTTTTAGTTAGCACCTTAAAAGCTTAAAGCTGTAAGCTAATGATAGTTATATAAGAGCAGATGCTGCTGGTGCAATAAGCTGTAGTTTTATGTCCAGTGGATGATGATCTGATTAGTCGACTAATCGCATAAATAATCGGTGACTAGTCGACTATCAAAATAATCGTTTGTGGCAGCCCTACTATCCTTACAGTTCTTCATTGAGGCTTTAAGGGTAATAACATATAACCAATAAACATTTAACAGTGTATTATGTAGCATAAAACATAATTCAGCGCACTATGTTTATGTATTAACTCAAACACAAACTGCTGCAACTACAACAATAAATAACTTACATATATAAAGAAAAATCTTGATTTTTTTCCTTTGGATCTTTTTTTCGTAGCACCTCGTATCATCACATTATTAGAGACAGTGGACGTTCTACTGGATCACAATGCCACCTTCATCTGTGAGGTGGAGTCACACCCCCCTGCTGAGATCACCTGGACCAAAAATAATCACCAAATTATGTAAGTTTACAGCTTTATTTAAACTACAACAGTGAACTTAATTTTGATCCAGTTTAGAGTTAGGTTGGGGCTGTAGTCTAACCCAGGAGTATTACATATAGAACACATATCCAGTGATCACTTCTTTGCTTTGCACTGTCCTTTTTGTCCCATTAGGTACTATGACACACGGTACCTTACCAAGGAAAAGGGTCAGATGTTAATCATCCCACATGTAAGAGAGTCAGACAATGGGGAGTATTGTTGCCTTGCCAGTAATGGCATTGGAGAACCTGCCAAGAGCTGTGGAGCGCTTCAGCTAAAGATGAGTATGTTTACTTTTTTCCAAGGATGTATGACTGGAGTTTGAGCAAATCTGATCATTAGTTCACATTTTTGAAAAAAATAACTAATACCAAGGCATCATTAAAAGAACACATTCCAAGCCACTGTTCTATGTCTTGTTGGTTTCGTCATCAGAGCCACAGATCAAAAGGCATCCCACCAATCTAACACTACTGGTAGAATCCAAAGCAGTGTTGCCCTGTGTTACCCTTGGCAACCCTAAACCAGATGTCACGTGGCTCAAAGATGATGAGCTTATCAAGGTACAGTTGCTGCAAGTTTTCTAGGTAAAATACATGCAGTTCACTGACTTATGGAGTTAATAATAACTGTCTGAGAGTACCATATACTCATGAGTAATTCATTTTTTTTCACTATTTGACCAGAACTGCAAATAGCTGGATAGTTTTCAGGTTTTCAAAACTGCAAGACATTACTTGAAAAGGAAAGTTATCCTGTTTTTCAGTTTGCTTTCTTGCGTCTCATAGCCTGTGTTGACAAATAGTTGGTAATAAATAATGCTAATATATCATTTCTATTTTTAAAACAAACAATAACTCTTCCAGGTCAATGACCGTGTTACTATTCTCGACTATGGGGCATTGAAAATTCATAACATACAGAAAGAGGATGCAGGACAGTACCGCTGTGTGGCCAGGAATAGCTTTGGTTTGGCCTTTTCAAAGCCTGTCACCATAGAAGTACAAGGTATGTATTTTAATGTAAGCTGTAGCTTGCAGTAAAACCATGTGTGTTTTCTACGCTATTGTTGTTTGTGTGTGCCCTCAGCTCCAGCACGAATCTTGCGGGTTCCAAAGGACAAAAGGGTGGCGTATGGCAGCCAGATTTCCCTAGAATGTAATGCCACTGGAAATCCAGTCCCAACCATTACCTGGCTGGAAAACGGGAATACTGTGAGTACTCAACTTGTGTGTGTGTGTTTGTGGGTACCTGTACAGCTGCTGATGCTGATATTTTTATAATATATACTGATTTTTTAACAAAAAAAAATAGAATTTAATCAAAATATCCAGCCAGCTATACATATCCATTCCTTGGCCTCTGTGTGATCCTACCAGGAATATGCTTGTCTCCCCCACAGTGGTTGCAACAGTGGTTGAATTTGGCTCAAATGTCAGTCACACACTGCCAACATAAGAGAAATTCTAGCACGTAGCTAAAATAGTGACACATTGTCAGCTGCATAGCTGTACATAATGGGAAAGCGGCAACAATAATTGATTAAATGTCCAAGCTGTCATGTAAGAGAGAGTGATGTTATGATTACAATTTGTATTCATTATAACCCCATATCAAAAGCAAATTAATAGTTTATTTTCTGCTGTAGGCATAGATATAGAACTACACAAATACTTATTGTCTAAATCCAACACATTATCATTACCCACTTTTTTGACTATAGCTAAAGAGATGACAGTTCACTGGGTAAATGCAAATGCTTACAAGGCACTCTTGGAAACAAATCCGTCCATTGGTTTCAGTTCTCCAGTAAGAATTATAGTATCCAAGTGGGCTTGCCACTTGGATACTATAATACATTTTAATACTATAATATTATGGGGCGATCGTGGCTCAAGAGTTGGGAGTTCGCCTTGTAATCGGAAGGTTGCTGGTTCGAGCCCTGGCTTGGACAGTCTTGGTCGTTGTGTCCTTGGGCAAGACACTTCACCTGTTGCCTACTGGTGGTGGTCAGAGGGCCCGGTGGCGCCAGTGTCCGGCAGCCTCGCCTCTGTCAGTGCGCCCCAGGGTGGCTGTGGCTACAATGTAGCTTGCCATCACCAGTGTGTGAATGTATGTGTGAATGGGTGGATGACTGGATGTGTAAAGCGCTTTGGGGTCCTTAGGGACTAGTAAAGCGCTATATAAATACAGGCCATTTTTTTTCTCTTTTTAGACA
This sequence comes from Copadichromis virginalis, assembly GCF_057382275.1. Classification (NCBI taxonomy): domain Eukaryota; kingdom Metazoa; phylum Chordata; class Actinopteri; order Cichliformes; family Cichlidae; genus Copadichromis; species Copadichromis virginalis. The sequence continues at coordinate 38,687,782 of NC_140624.1, read as the reverse complement.
AGCTTGCTTGTGTGTAGCTCTGCAAAATAGAAGCGGTTTTATTGATATATGTCCATCTGCTAATGACTGAGTAAATGACACAAAAGTAAAAGGAGTACTGTTTAAAGTTTGCAGCTGGGCCTTATTATCACTACACTAGCAAAAAAAACAACAATCCCAAAACCAAACAAAAAAACCCCCTTACACTGGAAAGCTAAAAAAACATGGTACTGCTATATTAAGCAGCTACTTCTGCTACTCCTGTACATAAAACAACGAATGATTTAGTAAGAAACTGAACACAAGCTATACTTTAAAGATCAACACTAAATGTGGGTACCTAAGGGTACCCGCAGGTCTGAATATTTTTGTCTTGGCTGTCATACGCAATATTCTATGGTTATAAAAGCAACTGTCCATTATACAGTTTGAGTGAACATAAGGATTCCTCCTTGTTTTTGGGTTGTTGTTTTTTCTTTATCAGAAATGAAATCAGTTAGAGACTGTGCAAAGTAAAAAATTAACATTTAACTTACAATTTTTGAACATATACTAAAGTAGCTTCCACCTTTTCTTTGAGCTTTGCCCGAGACCTACTCATACAGGGAAAAATTTATTTGTGCAATCTTTGTACATGTAGCAACAAAATAATTAGTCATGAAGCAGAGTGAGCATTAGCAAATATACAAACCAGACCTTACCTGAGATTGTATGCATATATATGTAAAATTACACATTTAACCTTTGCTGTCTTTATCTGTCTCTTTCACGCACGCACGCACGCACACGCACACACACACACACACACACACACACACACACAGACATTTAATGGCTTTGAGATCACAGCAAAGGAATTATCATCATGGTGACAGAGGATTGAAGAGATGATCTTGCATTTAGCTTATAATACACTCTGTTAATTAAATTTTTCATATTTATTTCCTTTCTTATTCATAGCCTTTTCCTTTTTTGTTTTCTTTAGGTCACGAGCAGTTGTCCAAGCATTTCACTACATATCGTACTGTGTATGACTGTGTACGTGACAAATAAAAAATTTGAATTTGAATTTATTAGTGTTAATTGTTTTGGTTTTTTTTTTAGTGTGAGAGGGGTATTGAAAGATGGGGTTGTTTTTTAAGGTTTTTAAGGGGTCGGAACCTTAAAATGCATGAAATTCAAATTGGAACAATGCAAACTTGAATGTGTATGTGACCACCTTTAAAACAGGGCTTTTTTTCATCAGGCAGCAGACATTTCTTAAACATGCTGTTGCGGTCGACATATACCACATAATGTCTGGGTATTTAATAGTCTTGGGTGCTAGCTACAAAGTGATTACATGCTCTTAATGCCTGTAAAGACTATGTGTGGGCATGTGCTGATTAAAATGACTGTGAGAGTTGTTTTTCTGGCAGCTTGGTATGGTCATTAATTTCAGTGGATGGATGGATGGAGCTTGTCCTAAAAGCAGGCGGTGTCAGACGCAGTTTCAAATATAGACATAGCCGCTTAATAGCACCTCTCACATACACTCACATGCTCACACTTTAGAGGTCCTCACATATCATTTATAAATATATAAGTACATACATGAATCATCTAAAAACAACAGATACATTTTATCTGGCTAGATTTACAATGTGTGAACACTTTGGGAATTTCAAATCTGTTAAAATAATACAAGTGGTTATATCGGTGCCAGACACGTACTGAATGCATTTCATTTTATGAGCTTAACACAAAGGCTATAATGATCAGCGTATGAGGAGTTTACACACAATTATTTTTTTTAACTAACCAGTTTTACTCAGACCACTATCAAATATCAAATGACCAAAGTGTCAATAAGAAAAACATCTTGTAGTAATCTGTTATTACTCTTATTATTAGTAGTTTTATATAAAGTCTAGATTCTAATTTAAGATATATAAGTTTCAGTATTTATCAATATTTTATATAAATGTTTAATAAAATATGTAATATTATATATAAATAAACTGTCATGCAGCACCCTGTATTATATAAATTATTGTTAAAATTCACCTCCCATGCAGCAGTTATGAACAGGAAAGCTAGGCAGACAAAGCAAAACCTGATATATATGTTTAATTCAGCAGAGGACTCAATTCAGCCTCAAGTGGCCATTCCAGGTAGTGCAGTTATTTTTTCCAGCTCTGTCATTTAAGCTTAGGATGCTCTCACAGAAAGTCTTCATGCATCTCTGCACTGTTATATGCAAATTGCTCATTGCATGTATATGACTGATTTTTACAACTTTGATCTTTTTGTCTCAATTTCATTTTCCTCCAGATCTCCGGAGCCTCAGTAGAGGAGACATTAGTGGGAGAGGTGATACTCTCTGTTCTTAAGGTGACGGTGACTAAGCCAGCCCTATATACGTGCCTGGCTTCCAACAGACACAATGCTGGAGCCAACACTGTCAAAGCAACTGCAAAAGTCACTGTTGCAGGTGGCAAGTTTTGATTTCCAGCTTATACTATGGTGTTACATGTTTCAAATTTGCTGCAGCCTGCTGCTATATTAGAGAAAAAATGTCTGCTTTCTATTTAGCTTCTATCTCGGTGTTTATTGTTACTGTCAGTACTACCTGCTGTTATGCTAGCTGCCAGTTATATTGGTTGTGCTTTGTGTGGTTTCAGCTGTTTGTTGCCTACCCCATTTGGTTACTACTCCTCAAACAAAGCCACTCCTTCACACACACACACACACACACACACACACACACACACACACACACACACACACACCTGTTCCCCAACAGAACACACTGCCCTTCCACCTGGTTGCCCCTCAGTCTCTCCACAGTTAGTGATGACTTGCAGAGTAACATCATGGTTGTTTTTCTCATCCTGCTAGGACTATTTTTCATCTATCAACCATTTCTCATCACTCTGTCTCTCATCTTTTTCCCTCTTCTTCTACTTGCTCCTATTCATCCCGTGTACTCTGGATACTGCCACTTCCCAGTAGAGTGGAGGTAAGAGAAAAGATATGTGCCAGATTTGTGTGAAGTTGTCTAAGCTTTGTTTCTTTTGTTACTTCTTTTTGTATATATTACATTTGAATTGATTATAGAAAATGTTTCAGCTCATTTGACCCATGTTGAATCAGAATAATTTCACAGTACATTGCCTGCCACTATTTTTTTTAAAGTAAGCACCATAAAGGTCTCTGTGTTGCTGCTTCTATTCATTTTCCTGAACATGCCCGTATGCCAAGAAGAGAGTGGGTCTCTCAATCACCCATATGGTGTGAGTTGAATTTGAACTGTTCTGAACCTTAACACAGCTGCTGTTGCCACATCTGGACTATGTAACTGTGAAGATGGAGAGAAAGAGGGAGACAAGATGCACATAGAAGGAAGCAGAAAGAACGAGACTAAAATAGAAATAAAATAAGGAAAATAAAATGTTGGCCTCAGGGTCCTTGATGAAAAATGAAGTACATTAAGGATAGAGGGCTGTAGGTCACAGAAAGGCAGGTTTAATGGCTGCATTTATCTTGATCATTTGTGACCACATCTGGACTAGATGCACAGAGATCTGGTGAGGAAGAAAGAGAAAAAAGAAAGAAAGAAAAGAGTGAATTGATAGATTTACAGGGCACCTTTGAGTTTGATAGTTTGGCTTGAACTCTGCTGAAGCACCAACCTCCCCAAGAGGGAACATCTGGAGTCTGTAAGAGAATGCAGACAGGCCGCAGTGATGCTGGAGTGAAGGTTATCAGAGTACATGCTGTCAGAAACACAGCAGTGTGGAGCAGACAGAGATAAATGTGGATCATAGCAATGCTTGAGGACTAACAGATGAGAAAGCATTAAGAAAAGGAGGCAAACAGGGTGAAAGAGGAATACAGGGACTTTGTCCCACAAACATTCATGTTTATGCAAAATAGGTATGACTGAGCTCCAGCAAGGAAGTTGAACAGAGAGGATGCAATCTCACTTAAACTTTCTCCAACCTGTTTCATGATCAACATCTGGATGATGTTAAAGAAGATATTTCAAGTGAAAGATGATTTCTTTTTACTTTTTAGTGGACACTTGCTATAAGCCAAGACAGTAAAAACAGACCACTCTCTGTACTTTTAGTCTGCAACTCTTACTGGTTTTCTTTTCAATGATTTTGTTAAATTAAAATATGCAAATAACAAATACCTAAATTACACAAAGAAATATTACTAGAAAACGGTATGGAATATGGTCAAACTCCAGTTTTTGCTGCATGACTGAATCACACAAGGCATCTTTTCTATTAGAAATAACATGCCATCCCAAATACATATTAATGAATTAGGCACTAAAGTTACTTTCGCAAGTCCCTGTTCTTAGTTAGGTTTAGGCTCTTAAATCTGTTTGATGATGTGGTATTCGATGATTAGTAAAGGATCATGTTATCGTCACTCCCCATAACGGTAGATGTTGAAAAATGGTGATTTGGGAGTGATCTCATGTGTTATAAACCTTTTCATCACATACTGCTAGGAGAGAAGGGGTATCTTAGATATGTAGGAGATTTGAAAAAAGCAAAAAAAAAAACGCCCCAAAAAAATTTACTCCCCAGGAATTAGTATGGTAGAGATGTGTTAGATAACACGCCTACAGTGGAGCTGTATAGAAATTAAAAAAAAGCATTAGAACTATGTTGTTGTGATTTTGCCTTTAATTTGCCAAATGTTTGTATGTGTGTCTCCTTTAAACAGACTTTATAAGGGGATCGCAGGCTACTGCAGTGCATATCGTGGAGATGTTTGCCGCACAATATTGCACGACGATTTGCTGGTTTTCTTTAACTCGTCCTTCTCAAACCCCGAGGACATGCAGGAGTACTTTCTTCAGAGCTGGTGGGCAGAGGTAGAAGGGCTCAGTGGGGTGTGCAGTCCTGCATTACGCTCATTGCTCTGCCACGCTTCCTTTCCTGACTGCAACCCATCAGGGCTAGGACCTGCACCAAAACCTGTCTGCAGGTAGTATTGTTCTCCGAGGTCTACCTTTCTCTTTGTTTTTGCACAGTGTAGAAATAAAACTGAATGGGTTGATATAAGTTGTGCACAACATATGGTTGTATAGAAGGCCAGGAGTGCTGAAAGAAAAACATAAATAAATATTTGATTAAATGTCTCATTAATTAATTAAAATTGGAAATACATGTATACATAAAAAAATCAAATTTAATTATGTAAATATGTCATCAATTGTTGACAACATATTTAATTATTTTATGGTTCCTGTGTTGCAGTGTATCTTATCTGTAACTGTCACTGAAGCTCAACCATAGGCCCTAATATTTGGTGGGTTACCATAGAAAATGGATCTAGACAGACTGATCCCAGATAATGGTGATAATATTAGTTAGGAAGTAGTTAGCTTGATTTGTTTTTGGAAAAAATAGAGACTATCTCTGAAAATGCTCCAATGTTTTCAACCTCCACTGACCCTCTGAGTGAAGGGTAGTAGTGATGGGATTTCCGGCTCTTTTTAGAGAACCGGCTCTTTCGGCTCGGCTCACTAAAAAGAGCCGGCTCTTTCGGCTCCGAACCGGCTTTTCAGGTTGTTTTGTTGCTTTAATTAATTTATTATTAACAATAATATAAAATTATGCACAAAAGGAATTACTAATGTAAAAAAAAAGTGGTTTTATTTATATAAATGTATATGGTGGCCCCTAGAGACAAAGCAAGTACAAACTCCAAAAAGCACGTACAAATTCCAAAACACATTTCTAGCATTAACTGAACTTCCAAAACAGAGCTACCTAGATCACTTAAATTACACAATTGAAAGCATATGTGTATTGTTTGTGTATTTATATACAAGCACTCGTATATATTCAAATAATAAAAAAAAAAAAGTTCATTTACCTGTTACTACCACACACCAAATCCGGTCGTTGGTACTTGCTGGCTTGTGTAGCCACTAGGTAACAAAAGCTCAACACTGCGCCTAGCATCCTGGAGCACTTCTGTTGTCTTTTATACGTGTTTTGGAGTTTTTACGTGCTTCTGAGTTTTTACGTGTTTTGGAGTTAGTACGTGCTTTGTCTTTAGGGGCCACTGTAAATATACTTTTATTTATTCACTCCACATAAAATGTAATAAATAAATCATATAATACAAAAACCAACTAGTCACAGTTCAACTTTAAACTATTTAAATTTTCAGCTTTTTCCTTTTAAACAAATTTAAAGTGAAACAACACAAAACACTGCAAACCACAACACAATTAAATATAAATTAAAATATGAAAACAAAAACAAGATGCATATTCTCTGTCATATGGGCCTGCATAAATAAACTTTCTGAATCCTTTATCATCTGCAACTGAAAATAGCTGTGGATGATTACTATACCTTTCTAATGTGACATTGTGGTCCCTGGCTCTCTTTCTCTCTCTGTCCCTCCCGTTCTGTTCCTGTGCTACTGAGTGTAACTACCGCCCCTCCCCCCTCTGCCTAGCACAAAGTACAAGGCTCGCTGCAGAGTGAAGCAGAAAAAAAGTGCGAGAGAGAGAGGGAGAGGGTGAGAGAAAGAAAAAAAAACCCACGGCTTGCTATAAGGAGCCGGATCGTGTGGTTCACGTCAAAGACCCGGCTCTAAGAGCCATTTCGTTCGCGACCGACACGTCACTAACAGGTAGCATAATTCACTTCTAAAGTCTAACAATGCTTGTCTTGTTTTTGGTTTAAATTGGTGTTTTATTTATTTTAAAGCAAATTGGTTAGGCTAACATTAAAATTAAGCTTCATAACTTTATAGTTTTAGTGAACTTTAAATCAAATCAAATCACTTTTATTGTCACATCACATGTGCAGGTACATTGGTACAGCACATGTGAGTGAAATTCTTGTGTGCGAGCTTCACAAGCAACAGAGTTGTGCAAAATACAATAATGTAAACAAGCAAAATACAAGAATTGGCTACATCTGAAACTAATAAATATATGTACAATATATAATAGTATATGCATTTCTGGATGTGTATACTAAATATTTTTCTACACGTGTGTGTGTGTGTGTGTGTGTGTACACATATTTTACAAATTAAATAGAGTAAACAATAAATAAAATATATAAAAATATACAGAGTGAGACATGTGCAAAACAGTGGCATTACTGTACAGTATGGAGTGCATAATGTTAAAGTTCCAGTAGTGAAGGTGAGGTGTCTATGAAGTGTTCAGCAGTCTGATGGCCTGGTGGAAGAAGCTGTCTCTCAGTCTGCTGGTACGGGACCGGATGCTGCAGAACCTCCTTCCTGATGGAAGTAGTCTGAACAGTTTATGGCTGGGGTGACTGGAGTCCTTGATGATCCTCCCCGCTTTCCTCAGGCACCGCTTCCTGTAGATGTCTTGGAGAGAGGGAAGCTCACCTCCAATTATCCGTTCAGAGCACCGCACTACTCGCTGGAGAGCTTTGCAGTTGTAGGCGGTTGTAGTTGTAATGTCTCATTTTCAGTATATTTTGAATACTCATTATCTCATTATCTCATCTTTATTTCAAGATGTTCAGATGAGTTGGAACAACTTATTTTTAATTTAAAATAAAAATTTTAATATGAGGACACAAGCATTTTCACCAGGATCTGGACTAGCATAACGGTGACTGATCTCAAGCGAGCTCCAGAAATGATAAATTTTTCTATATTTAATATTTAATCAACTAAATTCCGAACATGAGCTGTCTGTTTTGAAAGTTTTGAAAAAGCCTGCTAGAGTAAAAGTAAATAAATTAATAAACTAACATTAACAAGTGATATACATCTTTGGGGCGATCGTGGCTCAAGAGTTGGGAGTTCGCCTTGTAATCGGAAGGTTGCCGGTTCAAGCCCCGGCTTGGACAGTCTCGGTCGTTGTGTCCTTGGGCAAGACACTTCACCCGTTGCCTACTGGTGGTGGTCAGAGGGCCCGGTGGCGCCAGTGTCCGGCAGCCTCGCCTCTGTCAGTGCGCCCCAGGGTGGCTGTGGCTACAATGTAGCTTGCCATCACCAGTGTGTGAATGTGTGTGTGAATGGGTGGATGACTGGATATGTAAAGCGCTTTGGGGTCCTTAGGGACTAGTAAAGCGCTATATAAATACAGGCCATTTACCATCTTTTTTTCAGTAAGAGTTATACATACATGCATGATGGTTTTAAGAAAGAGCTGCTTAACAGTCTGTTGATTAAACAGTAATATTTAATTTAATTTAATATACTGCTGTACAGTTCTCAATCACTTTTTAAAAAATCAGTTTACTTATTTCAAATTCTCATTACTTAATGATGCATAATTAATTAGTATTATTAGTATAAGTATTTATTTATTTCAGTTTGGCACTTTTGGCCCTCCACAGATTTGGACCCATTCAGATTTATTAAACAAAAGAAAGAATCACTGAATCTGATACACCTTTTCTTCATAAACAGAGAACACTGCCTGGCAGTGAAGGAGCTGTACTGCCATAAGGCGTGGCTGATATTAGAAGGCAGCAGTTCAGTCCAGTCTGGACTCTTCAGCTCTCTCACCGGGTCCCAGGCTCCCGTTTCACTGCTGCCAAAATGTCAGACCTTACCAAGTCTTTACACAGACCCTGATGGTTGTACATATGTTCCTTTTGCAGGTAAGACAACCTGAAGTGAAGTTTAATTAGTTTGTTGAAGCACTTTAGTTGTAAAAATTGTTAGTTTGGTAGTTGTAAAATAAGTTGGGCAAAGACTAACGTATTTAAGAGCAAACTGACCTTGTGTTCTCTTGCACAAGTCTGTTAAATTAAAGATTTTTTTGTTTTTGTTTTTTAAAAAGAACATTGACTTCTGCTTTCATTAAACTAAAAAAAAAAAAGTAGCTATGAAAAGTAAGTGAAGCATTATGTAAAAGAAAGTTGGCTGGGTACAGCTGTGTGTGCTAAGGGCCAAATAAAGCATGGTCTGCTACACTGCAGGTCATTGATACTGATGAGGTCATTAAGAGGGTTTGTCTGAATTGAGCCAAAATATATAGCTGCAGGTGTGTGTATCTCTGTGTTTGTGTGTTTCAGTGAATCAGTACTGATCTTCTGGTTCAAATGACTTCATAGTAGGGCTGCCACAATTAGTCGACTAGTCACGATTACATCGACTATCAAAATCGTCGACGACTGATTTAATAGTCGACGCGTCGTTTGAAGCTTTGTAAGATCCCAAAAGACGCAGGAATAAGTAGTAGGATTTAAGAGTGTAATAACGGACTGAAACAGAAAATGGCAGCACTGCATGTACAAGGATGCCAGCTGCCGTTAAACCCCGAAGAAGAAGAAGCAGCTGTGTCCCAGAATTCATAGCGCAGCCCAGCTCAGTTTCCAACAATGGCGACAGCTAGTTAGGTTTAATATTACTCTTATTATTCTTTCTGGGTCACAAAATAAACGTTTAACATATTTCCAGGCGAGAATGTAGTTGTGTAAACTTCAAATATCTGCTTGGTTTATCAAGAAACCACATATTTTCAAAAGCACTCTGACGTTTTTGGAGACGTCTGTTACCCACTAGCTCGATAGCTAGCCGGGGGTCAAGGCTCACTAGAGCTGGTGAGAACACCGGACTCCCGGCAAAACGTTTTCAAACCCACCGCCGTCTTTCGCTACTCAGGTTAAATATATATAAGTCACTTAGATAACTTAAACATGTTATTGTTTGGCTTTTTTTAGTATTTTATTTGTTCCTGAGTAAATCGGTTTGGCTGAGATTAAAGTTATCGTTTTTACACAGCTGAGCAGACAACTGATTATCAGAAGTGTGAGATGCTTGAGAATATAGTCCGGTGTCCTGTTATATTTTAGATAGCAAGGAGTTTATTAAACTTCACCGAAACAATCTGCAGATTTCATTAAAATTTAATAAACTATCATCTTGTCTTTGTTTTTAGTTAGCACCTTAAACACTTAAAGCTGTAAGCTAATGATAGTTATATAAGAGCAGATGCTGCTGGTGCAATAAGCTGTACGTTTTACGTCCAACGGATGCATGATCTAATTAGTTGACTAATCGCAAAAATAATCGGTGACAACTTGACTATCAAAATGATCGTTTGTGGCAGCCCTACTTCATAGTTCCTCTTCTTCTCAATATTTAGATTAATTTTTCTTAATCTTTTCTACATTCAGACATCAAGAAAGATCTAATTACAAGTAAGTACAAAATTTTTTCAGTACATCACAATGAATTTGTTTCTAGCTGCCATAATTAGTCCAATGCAAAAATGAATTACTCTATTATTTTAAAAAGTAATTGCTACAGTTAACATTGTTATCTTACGGTAAACTGTTCTGTTTGACATCAACAGGAACATGTTACAATGACCGAGGTTATTTCTACCAGGGTAGTGTGAATGTAACCAGGTCTGGGACACCATGTCAACCATGGAACCAACAGGTATTGTTGTCTTTGGGTACATTTGCGTAAACGTTCCTAGAGCTACAAAACTACTTAGATATTTTATAACTAAAGTATAAAACCAGCAAAAGTATGAAATAACCACATGTAATCAAAAAACAGGACACACTTGAGTGTTTTCAGCTGATTTTAACCAAGAAAAGATGCTTCACTGATATTTTGAGTGTGTGTGTGTTTTAGGTTTTATGTATGTTCAGTTTTATATTAAAACATTCCTTTCCCTTACTCAGAAGCAGAAAAGCATACAAAAATGCTTACATGTGCAAACAACAGCAAATACAGCGTCACACAAATGTGTTAATCACACACACACACACACACCCACCCACACACGCACGCACTCTTCCTGTAGCCCAAAAGCCCCTTTATGTTTTTATGGCTTTGCTCAGTGAGAGGGTCTGTTTGGGTGAACTGTTACTACTCTCCCGTGCAGTGTGTGTGTGTGTGTGTGTGTGCCAGGTCAGCAGAGAGGGAGGGACTCATTATGTCACATCCTGCCTCTGGAAGCAATTAGCTCTCACACGCATATGTTCCACATGCTCCGTCACTAAAACACACGCACACACACACCCACTCCCACTCCCACTTCAGCATATTGGATTTGCTCACGCACATATACTCTACTATCTGCTAACTGCGAAAAAGCTTGCTTTCTAATGCAGTTCTCAAATGTTAGTACTTACACTTATGTTTACTACTGAACTGTTGTTGTTTTATTCCTCGTAAACACCCCAAACTATGTGTGCATAAGACCACATGAAGAAAACATATGAACACCACATTTAACCGTGTCTGATGTAAACAAGTAAACATAAACACATAGGTTCGGTTTTGTATTCTACAAGAATTATATTCAGTTCAACCATCTTCACTCTTAAAACCAGTGACATGTTTACTGTTCTCAATACTGGATGACATTGGCCAGAGATGCTTGTGTGTCTGTGTGCATGGATTGGTTTGTGCAGAAATATAGTCACTGTATATTACATGTATTTATGGGAAAGTCAAGACTAGTACCACTATACCACTAAATGTGCAGTTATTTTAGCTTCAGAATGTTAACACCCTTTCTCTGCAAAATTGAAATGTATTTTAATTAAAGGCAGGCACTGGAAAAATTACCAAAAAAAGAAAAAAAATCCTTCTCCAGAATCCTATTGTGGTAAAGGGCTCATTTCATAAAACATTCAACAAACAAGTGTCAACTTGTAATATGAGCTCATCTTCTTTCGTGGTAAATTTCAATGTATGTCAAAAACAGAATCACGCCTGAGCTTGGTGAGAGTTATGTAGGAATAATAAGATTACCTGCACTGTATGAAGGGTGATCATTTGTGGGGGGAAAATGCAGACAATCCCGTGGAATTGAATGTTGAATACTGAAAGTAAAAAGGTGGCATTGACTGTTTTATTTTTTTTATTTGAACTGTAAGACTTTACAAATACCCTTTAGTTTGCATCCTATCTGCTAATTTGAATTAAAATTAGCTCACTTTGCACTGTTATAGCATAGTGACAATAACAATGCACACCGTCCTTTCAATTAGAATGTTCTAATCATCTAAGCTCTATGCATGGCACTATGATAAGAACAATAGTCTATTCCACATATATGCTTATCCAGCCTTATTTTTCCTTTTCTAAGATAGTCTTGTTTAAATTCTAGATTCATTCCAGAAGATTTTTTAAAGTCTTATCTCTAAGACATTAGGGAAAATGTTAGCTCCTTTACATAGCCATTTACAACAGATTGGACTAGTGTAATTTTTTGTTTAGACATGATATTGTACAAATGAAGAAGCCTGGATTTTCCGAGTGTGTTTTTTAATACCATAATCTTGAATTGTGACCACAGACTCATCAAATTACTCATACATTTGAGAGGCAGGTCTGAATTGACATCATAAACTTCGTAAGTGTTACCGGAAAACAGAGGGCTTGGTAAGTGGTAAGTACAGAAGCACTAAAGGGAGCAGGGCTTAGCAAACCAGTGCTGTGTGTTGTCTGCACTAGGACAATAGGATTGAAGCTATAAAGAAGACAGAGTGACATCAGGAAGTTAGGCTTTAGTCCATGCTGCTTCCAGGAAAAGACTGTTACTTTCTGATATAATGTCCTGGCTGAACATAAGTCAGAAGGTGAGCTGTTAAACATGATGGAATCATTTTGATGATTAAGCTGAAGTTCCTGGCCAGCACCAAAGCTTTCATTTCCTCCTTGTAAGCAGCATATACCACCATTATTGGGGTAATGTCTCTTGTAACAATTCTCCCAAGGCAATGTTAATGTGATTGCACAATTTTGAACTCAACAACCATTTTTTTTCAGTAGATGTTTTCAGATAGACCTTGGTGCTTGGGGATGTGTACTTTACAAGTTCATAAATTTACTTGCATCTCATTGTCATTTTATTATAGAAAATCAGACAAGATTTGTGTTAAATATAAACATCAGAGTGAAATCAGAGGGTGTTAAACTAAGAGTCACACCCAAAGTGTGATACATTATAGGGCAAAGTAGCTGTCCCATAACAAAATGACAGCCACACTGAAGTACAAGACGCAGAGTAAGGAGTTAATAAAAAAATATAGTCTGGTTACAACAGTATGTATGGTCTGACACATCCTTTGTTTAAAGATTGGAAAGTAAGAATGGTAGGCAACTGACCAAACCACTGAGGTACATATGCCAAAGTCCATCCTTCAAAATAAAATTAAAAATTAAAAAAATGTTGTGAATTATTTTTTTAATCAGTAGCTTTCATTGCCCCCAAAATTGGGGCTTTAGCCTTTAGCCCCACCCCTTTGCTTTGTCTTCTATCTTCCACACATCAGAGAGCATATGCTTTACATAAATATTTTCATAATACAAATGATCCCTAATCAGCTCTTTGAGTTTTATAGGAAATGAGCAGAACACTGTAATGCTCCACAACATATGCTATTCTGCTTAGAATGACTTCTGTCTCATAAAAATCACATTTCCGTTCAGCACAAACATGTAAACTGTAAATGTACATGATACATGAATGGAGTAACTTTGGTGCCATTTTGTGCTGAGTCATAGAAATACTGCAGACGATGATTCACAACTTTATTGCAGGGGAAAACATTGCTAACGAACTAAACATACTATACAACACTGTCATTCTCATGGTATATATATGACTCGGCGTAAGAATCATCCATAAAATAATAACACAGTGGCCACTAATTAAACATTAAAAAGGGTCGAGTTCTCTGCAGGAAATGCAACTTGATCCACTGCTGGGGATTACTTACCAGCAGAGATAATTTGTTTATGCTCCAAAACCCCCTTTTCTGCTAGAAATCCTCTCTCTCTATGGATCTAGAGTGTTGCAGAATAGTGTTGCAAAATGCCTGCAGGAAGAAGATTGGGGAGGATGGTTGGTTGTATGAAGTGTTACACTTTGACAATGGAGGCTTGCATCCCATTTCCTGCCAAATGTCAGTGTATTATCTTGAAAGGCGATGACAAATGGCCTAACTTGTCATTCTAGTGCGAAGACCTGTTGTTTTAAGCATTCCTGGCACCAGTTAGGAATCAACCCCATGCTGTTGACTTCACACGTTCAGCTACAGCAACATGTGTTGAACCCAACATTTTCAGTTCATGTCTTCATGTCTCTTGGGATGGAGTTGGCCATTGCTCTTTTTATGATTAAAGCTCATGACATACAAGCCCACCAGATGTTCCATATTTAAGTTGGCAGTCTAGATTCCAGGAACAGTCATGCAACCCCTAATGTCCCTCACAATAGCCCATGGTTATGGAGCTGTAACCTTACTACACAGAACAGAACCTGGAAGAAATATTTGGAAGGTCATCTTAGCTTCACTTTTGATTTGAGACTCACCAGTTTTAAAAACTATCCATCCAAATCAATTCTTTCTTTCACAGAAAACTCACTAGAACTGATCCCTCAGCAAAGGTAGATTTCCTCTTTACCCCCTCGGAATACAGGGTCAGCAACAGAACAGAAAAGAGATCATGCATTACACAGACTCCAGCCCTGTACTCACAGGTTGCAAACCACGTTTATTCACCAATTAATATACTTAACCGTCCTTGTTGCAGTATGTATGTTGGTGATTTTTCTTTTTCTATTTTATTCCTCTTAGTGGGAAAGGCCTGAGAAAGTGTTTCTCTTTTTTTGATCCTTACTACTGTGCTTTATCCTGCAGGTTCCCCACCAGCACCATTTATCAGTGGATGTCATTCCAGAGTTGAAGAATTCAGGCAATCACTGCAGGAACCCAGGAGGAATCAGTGACAAGCCCTGGTGTTATACCTTAAATCCGAACATACGCTGGGAGTACTGTGCTGTTCCACAGTGTGGGGAAACAAGCATAGCATCAGGTACTGCCCTCTGCATTCAGAACTTTTTTCCCCACTTCACCTGTTTACAGTTCCTGTTTTCTTTACACTTGAAACCAACACTTCACCTACAGTAGACTAAAAGCTACCCAGTAGCCAAAACTTTGACTGCACAATCTGGATTTTAGACAACAGAGTTCTAGATTTGTCATTTTTCCAAGTTTAGTGACTTTTCCTATATCTGTGCTTTTAAGTAGTGAAGCCAGAGTCTAGAGACCCTCTCCAGACCCCTCGTTTCCCTCCCGTGACCACAACGTCATCTCCAGCTTACTCAATGTCTGTCATCGTCGTTATCCTGACTGCTCTTGCAACTGCAGTATTTCTTGCCATTATCATTCTTGGCTGCCGCAGATGGAAGAAGCAACTGAGGAATCGGAAGAGGTAAAAGAAAGATGATAAAGATGGAATATGTTTCTTTATCTAGTGTCTGTTTTTATCCTTGTAATGCTCACGCTTATATTTATTTATTTTTATTAGAAGAGTAATAGAGACCCCGATGTTGAACGCCCTTCCATCAGAGCTATTGCTCGATCGACTCCACCCTAACCCCATGTACCAGCGCGTTCCTCTGCTGCTGAACTCAAAACTGTTGGCCCTTGAGTATCCCCGAAATAATATTCAATACGTCCGAGATATCGGGGAAGGAGCCTTTGGACGAGTTTTCCAAGCCAGGTGAGAAAGAAGAGAGAACTGGGGAAATACAGCATGGACAAAAGAAGAGATGAACAAATATGATAAAAAGAGAGATTAAGGGGAAGCAAGAGTATTTCTCATCAAATGGTTAGAGATCTAAAAGGATGTTTTCTTCCAGCGCAGCACTGCTTTTGCACACTAATATTTAATATTGCCATGTCATAATCATAATCGCATCCAGGGACTAAGCTGATGATGCTGATATGTCTAAGGCAGAGGGAAAGGGCAAGGGAATGAGACAGGATTGAGAAGGATGACATGGCTAAACAAGGTCACTGGTCATTTTGAGAACTGCTGCGTCATTCACAAAGTCACAAGGCAAGCTGTTACAGGTGTCACTTTCACTGCACCCTGAGCCTGTTTACAGCATGACATGAATGTTGCAAACCTATCTCTTTAATCACACTCAATACCAGAGCTGGGTCATATTTCTAAAAAGTCATAAATCGGTCATGAGCATGAATCTAATTTTTTTAGGCTTGATAGATAGCAGTCGTCAGAAGTTTGTAGCGCTCGTTATCAGTCAGAATGTTGTAATATTGGTGTAATCTGCTTAAATTCAGATGACATACAGTGGCATGACTCCATGAAGCAAACATATAGCAGAGCCACTGAACCTATCAAGCCTCTTTGACAGTTTTTTGTAGTTTACTAAAATAACCCAAATCCAATAATTTTTTGGTTGTATTTTACAAGGTTTACTGAATACAGGATTTCACAATCACAGCTATCTATAATTGTTTGCTGTCACAGCCAAGAATTCAGGACAGCAGAAGTAAATCAGTTTAGATCTTCTCGATATAGGTTTTTCAACTTTGTTAGACTCCCTGTTATTCATGCAACACAGCCTTGTCACCCATATGACGTCCATGACTGTGCTACAAAATAAAGAATGTAAAGCCCAATGCTCAACTGCCTGTTTTGAAAACTAAAAAAAGTATTTGATTAATACAAGAAAAAAGGAATCTCAATTTAAATAGAATTTCTTATTGTGTTGTAAGTAACATGATTATAACAAGTCAACTCAAAGCAACACACGATAGACAACATTTAAGAAGCCACATAAATATAATGCAATAGATAAACGGAGGCAACAAATCACATCATATGATAGCTTGATCACAGAGCAGTACAATAATAGCATGCAGCATTATGACAGTAGCACCTGAGTGCATAGTCAGTCAAATCTGAGAGATGTCCTTAAGGCTAGATGATAATCCCTCGTTGAAAACTAGAAAGATGCAGTATATAGACACCTCTGGGACCATAATGCGCACACTGACTTACATGAACACAAATACATACTCTAACGCACACACTTGTATGATTATACAACTATGATATGAAACCTCCAAAACAGAAGTTTCACAGGAATAAACTCATATGCACATGAAGTACACAGTATGTATGTGCATTCTTTAGTACAATGTAATGTATGCATCTCAATCTAAATCAAAAGCAAACACAAGCTGTTTCCTGTGTGCACATTCACTTAGTAAATACATGACTATAGAGTGCACTTAATCATTTGTGACACACACACACACACACACACACACGCACGCACACACACACACACACACACACACACACACACACACACACACACAGAGCCACGTGAAAGATAGTTACTTAAATAGACCTGAGGAAAAAAATAACTTCTTCTCTGACATCAGCGCTTCAGTCTGTTTTTTGTGTGACTCTACAGTATGTGTGTGATATCATTGTTTTTATCAAGATTATTGTCCCAGCTATATCTACTTTAGGAAACATCATTTTGCGCCTGAGCCAACAGAGGAAGTATTTCTCTGTAGACCTATTAGCATAAATATGTGTTCATATATGTGTTTCATTCATATTTCTAACGCTTAAATAGCTGTGTTGTTTACTTAGACACTTTTGGGTAAAGCTAAAATACACATTTGAAACATATGGTAACAAAAGTCTGGTTTATGCATTAGTGACAAAAACATTAACAATACAATAGAAATACTGATAATATAATATTTTCGTGCTCAGTTCATGAATATCTTTGTTTGTGTCTGTTTCAGAGCTCCAGGCCTGCTACCCATGGAGTCTTTCACAATGGTTGCTGTGAAGATGTTGAAGGAGGAAGCTTCAGCTGACATGCAGAATGACTTCCAGAGAGAGGCAGCACTCATGGCCGCATTTGACCATCCAAACATAGTTCGACTCTTAGGTTAGTGTAAATATATTTCCAGGAAGACATTTGGAGATACAGCATAGTTGGTGCAGTCAGCGAGTAAACAGAGCTGTTGATCACTGGCTGTGCTCAAAGAAGTTTTCTTTTGCAGCTCCAGTCGTTGTGCAATATATTTCTTCAAAATTAGCATTCAGTCACTCCCTCAGTCACTATTTTTTGTTATTTTCTGAGTGGCATTTTAGATGACTCATCTGGAGAGTGATACACTAAGAGCAAAGACTCTGGTGTGCATGAAACTGGAGTTGATTAGATTATTTCCTTAACCTTTAATTATCCTCTAGACTAATAATACAGCCGTAAATCATGTGCAGGAATATATGCATCATCCAAAACACGAATGCGTCAGCATTAGATATACCATAAGTCTACATGTGTCTTGTGCCGTGTGTGGCCTCTGTCTTCTATATATTTAGCAATGAGTGAAACATTTTAATCCAGCTACCGTCCTTTAGCAAAGGTCACTGGCACTAAATTACAACTTGTTTCCCCCACCCTGTACACAGAAGCATATACACCCAGCCACCTTCACACACAAACACACACACACGATAATTGTTCTCTGGTGAGCTGTTCTATCTAGTGACCCACAGGATATGAATTAAGTGAACATGACCTCCAACCTCCTCCTCGCCCCTAAAGTTCATTGGAAGTATGTTGCAATCGCAAAAAAAGTGAACTACAACTAAATACAAATACTTTAGCTTCTGGCTTCAGTTGTTCAGAAAGTTTAATATAGATCAGAATAATTTGGATTTGGATTAAGAAATCTCACATTTCACGATCCAGGATCAGGTATTCAGTCCCACTTTTCTGCCTGTACAATTATCTTAACAAATGAGTGAATACTTTAATTTTTTTTTATTTGTATAAATAAAAAAAGTTCATCACTCAATTAAAGAAAAAAGATTCAGATTTCTTCATTTAACAATTTTTTTCTTTATCTTTACCAGATGAAAATGTCTTCAGTGCACTTTCATCTGCTAAGGAAGAGAAACTGTGCTTGGGATTGTCTCAGTTCATGGTATCATTATAATTAGAACGATGTGATTAATGGATGTTTCATAAATGATGCTACATAAAATAAAACTGGATCCAAGTTTTCTCAATCCTAAATTCCTGAAATAACTGTGTGCTCAAAATAACAGAGAAATAATAATAGTAATGATAAAAGAGTGGATTACATAAGGTTGTCTCATTCCACAATTTTGAAAATTTTGAATCTATTTCAACATTTTTGATCCAATCAGATTTTA
Organism: Copadichromis virginalis; assembly: GCF_057382275.1. Classification (NCBI taxonomy): domain Eukaryota; kingdom Metazoa; phylum Chordata; class Actinopteri; order Cichliformes; family Cichlidae; genus Copadichromis; species Copadichromis virginalis. The sequence continues at coordinate 38,668,807 of NC_140624.1, read as the reverse complement.
AAAAAGATTACATCTGACCAACTGTGCGCTGAAGTACAGTGTTCCAACTCTGTGTTCCACCACTGAGCTGCACCTATATGAGCACTCCCTTACTTGCAGTGGACATCCCTGGAGGGCAGTGCCAAATGCAGTCCAAGGGCTGCCTGTGCAGTGATTTTCCGTCTAGCTAAATAAGGCCCTTCATTGATTTCCCCAGAATTCAGCATGACACATTTCATAATTTGTGTGGCTTTGGAACCTCAACAAGGAGGGGAAATAAATGTTACTGGGTTTGAACAATGTTTAAACTGATTTAAAATGACCAATGGGCCATTGAGCTTCCAGTTTCTTTCATTGAAAAACAGAAGCAATAGTAAATGCAGTCAATCAAAATTATAACTGCGGCCAATAATAAGTTGGTACATTTCAATGCACTAACTGCATAAATTACACTATTCATGCACTAAAGTGAGAAGAAAAGAAGAGTGAACTGAAGGCACTGTTTGAAAGTGGTGTATTTCTGTTCATCTAGCAATATATTTTTTAACTTGTGCTCAAAAGAACTGAAACTTTTTTGTGAACCATACGGATGGCAGACCGGAGGGCTAGTCTTGGCAGTGTGTGCTCACAAGCTGCAACAAGTACTCACAGGAATGGAAGAACAAACAAGCAGACAGACACTCTTTTATAGAGTTGTAGTAAATAAGGAGGAAATAAAGTAGGATGAATTTTGTCACTTTTGTCAAGATCCTGTTTCACCAAAGACCTCATTCATATGCTTGATTTTTGTTTTGTTTTTTAAAGTTGACATCTCACTCCTGCAGTTTAAGTTTTTATCCAATAAGTATGGAAGTTCTGTCAAATAAAGGTTGCATTCCCAATATATTCAGTATAAATTGGCATTTAACAAATAAATCCATGTCGTTTTAAAGATACTGTAGCACTGTTTGTGCTGTCCTCATCAAACATCCAAAGCCCGTGGAAGCCCTTACTGTTAAAAATGTAAACACAACATTTCAAATAACTTGTATTAATCACAAGTGATATTTATAACATGAGCAGCCTCAGTCATTACACTCTCAATTTAATAATCTGCCTTCATTTGCCATCATTTCCCCAAACCCAGCTCAGGAAAAAAAGTCCAAAAAAAGTAGAAACTTAATTTGCCAAAAATAAATATATCATATTTATATCAAAGATCCACTAAAGTAGATGTAAGAACTTATGCATGACTTATTTGTGAGTACATGCCCATCTGTGTTTATGTCTGGGTAATAGTTTTTTTTGGGGGGTTTTGGCATTTTAAGGTAAATGAACTCATTATGTGATACTGTAGAAGAAAAACTGTTAATTTAGTGTTTTCAGTGATGGGACTGATGTGTTTATGGTAAATATTTGTGTTTCTTCTTTAAAAACATCTGTGGTGGGAAAATAAAAGCGCTAATCTATATAATAGGCCATCAAATAGTTTCCTGTGTGCTCTCTCCTCAGGTGTGTGTGCAGTGGGTAAACCAATGTGTCTGATGTTTGAGTATATGGCCCATGGTGACCTCAACGAGTTCCTGCGTCGCAGATCTCCAACCCAGTCAGTGCGCACCCTCAGTCGTGCTAGCTTGTCGGGTCGCAGTTTCTCCTCTGAGCTGGAGACCGGGCTTCTCTCTTGTACAGAGCAGTTATTGATTTCCAAGCAGATTGCTGCAGGAATGGCATACCTGTCTGAGCGCAAGTTTGTCCATCGTGACCTGGCGACACGGAACTGCCTGGTTGGAGAGGAAATGGTGGTAAAGATTGCAGACTTTGGCCTCTCCAGAAACATCTACTCAGCTGATTACTACAAAGCCAATGAAAATGATGCCATCCCCATTCGCTGGATGCCTCCAGAGTCTATATTCTACAATCGCTATACTACAGAGTCAGATGTCTGGGCCTATGGTGTGGTGTTATGGGAGATCTTCTCCCATGGGATGCAGCCATATTATGGTATGGGTCATGAGGAGGTTATTTACTATGTGAGGGATGGTCACATCCTTTCCTGTCCTGAGAACTGTCCTTTGGAGCTCTATAATCTGATGAGGCTCTGTTGGAGTACACACCCATCAGACAGGCCCGGCTTCAGTAGCATACATCGGATACTAGAACGTATGCATCAAAACAGACTAAGCATGAATGCTCACACTGAAGCTGATGCTGACTGTTAACTGGTTTTCCCTGTACAAAAGGCATTGATTTTTAATGATTTAATGAATACTTACATTGGGCCCAAGCACTCAGTGCTGGGGAAAAATTATTTGTCTCCTTCATGATTTCTTATTTTATTTTATTTACTTTATTTAATTTCATTTTTGCATATTTGTTATACTTACATATTTCACTTGATCAACCACATTTTAATTTTAAATAGAAATAGCCAAAGCATGCAGTTTTTAAATGATGCTTTAATTTATTAAGCAGAAAATGCTATCCAAACCTGCATGGCCCTATGTAAAAAAGTAATTGCCCCCTAAACCTAATAACTGGTTGCACCACCTTTGGCTGCAAGAACTTGTACGACACTGTGGAGGAATTTTTTGCCCACTTTTCTTTGCAGAACTTAATTTACTGGAAGGTTTTCTAGTATGAGCAGTCTAAGGCAATCCTATACCACTCCAAAACCTTCGTTCTATGTGCTCTCAGTGGGCTGGCCACTCTTAGTAAGTGTCAGGACAAGTTTTCTTTATTTGTGGATAATGGCTTTAACTGTGATTTGCTGGAGTCCCAAAGCCTTAGAAATCCCTTTTTAACTCTTTCCACTCTTTTCAGTGAATTTGTTCACATTTATTCTTGGGTTTCTTGAGATCAAGGTATGAATTATTTCATTTTAAGGACTTATAGCCTATTTCATTTAGTCAAACAGGTTCTAGTTAAGTTTTTTTAAATTTTTTTTTTATTTAACATGTCTGGTGTGATCCAGCCAGACCACAACATAAAGGTGACCCATCCTAATCAGACTTCAAGCAGCCACATCACACAGTTGGTACAATTTTACAATGATTTTTAAATGTTTTTAAAAATATGTTATTTCTTTAGGATGGAACACTAATAAGGAGCTGAGTGTAACTTCATGGTGGCCTTTATACCAAAACAACAAACAAAAAGAAACAATCTGAAATATTTATCAAACTTACCTAAGCAAAAAAAAAAATAACCAAATTGCAATAACTGACCTCCGTACATAAGATAAGGAGAGAAAACTAAAATAAAAAGGCAGTCCACAGCAGCACTGTACTTTGCATGCTCAGCTGGTTAAGTAATTGCAGTCATTTTCTTTTTGCAGCTCGTCTGTTCAGGAGACTGAACATGGCCACATTGTAGTCATTTGTATGTTGCTACTTCAGAATTCAGGATTTCAGTTTCTGACTGTTTACCGGGAGCTGTCCATCTGACAGGTTCACTTTAATTTTGAAAAATGTTAAACCTGAATCAGTTAACTCACCCCATACCCTAAGTCTCTGAAATACTTGGAAACCAGCCATACAGATATACCATGGTCATTTTTAGCAGTAGTTGCTCTTGTACCTCATTCATCTGTTTTTTTCTTTTTCTCATTGAGAGTTTTTTTTGTAAACGTTGATGAAAATTTAGCAAATGCTCTGAATAGGCTCAATGTGACCCTAAAGTTCACTGGACAGAAAGAGAGAATCTACACTTGAAAGGTTTTTTCTTTAACAGTGTCGTAGAAAGGGATTGATGAAATATTTATTATAAGATTGTACACAACATTTCTCTTCAAGTCAGCTTGCTTATTCCACAGTGGCACACAGTCACTTTAAATCACTGATGATTGTTTTGTAGACAAGTTGGTATTCCACTACGGGGCATTCTGTTTTTATTTGTGTTTCTTTGGTTTTAGTTTTGTTTTATAGATGTGTTTTAGCTTGTTATTGATATTTCTTGAACATATGAACAAATTACAGTAGGCATAAGTTCATTAATTCTCCTCACTTTCATTTACATTTCTCATACAGTTCCTTACTGAAGCACTAAAACTCACATATTATGAATAGAATTATTAATGGGACTCGTTCTACTGACTTAAATAGACTCTTGTAAGTGACAAACTGCCCACATGTCTTTGCATCCTCATTTTGAAAATATAAATCTAGAATGGAAGCTTATTAGGTCAGCTAGGTTAGAGATCATACTTAGTGCTTGTGCTCTTTAACCTTTTTTCTTTGGTAAAAATTCCATTTTGGTTACATTAATAGAATAAAAAAAGCTAAGATATTCATATCTAAAAAAAAACATGTTGATTTTGTCTAAGAATGGCTGACTTAACTGTCTTTCAAAATTTGCCATGTTGTTACATTTTTGCTGTATTTGTTGCATTATATCAGTAATGTTTTGGGCTTTTTCCCTTTTGTTTGTCATACATAATTCACATTAAGTATATTTCTTTGTATTGCTTGCAAATAAACATAATTATTGAACAGTTTGTACGTCAGAACTAAATGTGACTTCTTTTTTTTTTTTTAAGAGTACGATGGATCTTTTTTCACAAGGTCTGCATGCATCTGAATTCAGGCAGTTAGAAAGGGATATTTACACTTGCCATCATACTTAACCCAAAACACCTCTCTAAAGAAGAAAACCCAAAAATGTCCACAATCACTTTCAAAGGTGTGTTGCTCTGGTTCAGGAGCTCCTACTGACATTATCACTGGTAGAGTTTTCTCTCTCTGAGCCCAAACTATATCTTATTTTATTTCATTGCATGTCTCTCTTTATACAAGGCCCTTAGTATCTTATTATGTCTCAGTGCAAGAGGATGCATTAGAGAAATGGTGCTACACAAAGCATTTTTACCATGAATTTCTATGTGACTGCAATAAGCCCTGTTTATTTGCAATTGTACAACTTCTTCAAAATGTCTGCGTTTGCATCTCAGTGCAACAGTGTGTGTGTATACAAGTTAAATGGAGGACATCTGTGTGCGTTGTGGGGGATGCCTATGTGTAAACTGTTTAGATTAGACTGTATGGAGTCTGGCCTTGCACTTTCATCCGTCTTTTTCTTGATCTACACTTTGGCTCAGAGTCTTTCAATCCTATCTCCATCACTTCTCCACCAATGAATACAATACAGAGAGAATCATACAATGGTATGTTAGTAGGTTTTAGACCGCATGTGGCGCTATCATGAAAATTATGAGGTGATCACATTCATTATGAACATGCTACTTCCGAATACATAATCATTACTCATTCTTTGTATTTTTATTTTTTAATCCTAATCACCTAGTCATCCTTAAACAGTTTTGTTAGTGAATTGAAATGTTTGTTTTATAAAATGCTAAACAGTCCTTTGTGTCATTTGTGTGTGTGTATAACCACATCAAAAAAACAGAAGCAAAGCATTTTGTTGCTCTTCTTTGGTGTGCTGTCCAAGGATGCAGATTAAAATTATTTCACAGGCAACTCTATCAGCCATAAAAATGCCTCTGCAAAAGATATGTACTCGTTAAACAACACTGGCACTTAATCCTGCAGGTTTATCTATTCTGTCAAAGGTCAACACTTTCAGGATGGTTTGGAACTCTTGAACAAGTATTCACAGGTCAAAGTTCACTGAAGTTGAAATCTATACAAAAGAGCCATGTGAATGCACTTCCTAATTTCCTTCCTATTTTCCTCCAAGAGTGAATCCATGATTGTGGTGTTTTGTTTCTTATCTGCAGCCGTTGCAGTCATTTCCTTGTCCTGTCCATCTTCTTTGTTTTGTTAGTGTTTTTGTTTTCAGTGTACTGCAAAGCCATCAGCTGATCCTTACTGGGAGGTAACACTTATTCACAGTAAATTAGTAAAACAGAATTATTTTTGTGGCCTCATGAAAAACAGATCTTCACGTCTGGCAGTCATATGTTATTATAGCTAAGAATCACTTCCTGTTTTGTCAAAACTCTGTGTTAGTGTAACAGAGGAAGCTGGTATTTTCTAAATGTTCTGGATGTGAGCTGTTCAGCAGATTTTTAATGTCTTGTTGACTTTTCCATCTTTCATAAATGTAGCTGGCAACATGATGCTCAACTCTATCCATTAAAGTCATTATCCAAACAGGCAGTAGGACATTTGACTAATGGGACTAATTTTTCACTCAGCAAACCATGGGAGGAACTATGGAAAGTGTCTATATTGACTTTGTGACTAAGATGTTACATCCCCCCTCACTCAGCAACTGTACAGAGAACTTCCTGCGTGGCCACACTGGCCCTGATTGGCCTTTTCGGGCAGCAACAGGACGTGAACAGACGTATATCAGTCAACTGGAGGCTACCACTCCAAAGCTGTGGAACAATAAACATAACAGAGCAAATGCACTCTCACACACAGACACACACACAGAAGGGGAGACAATGTTGTTTTCCATGGAAACATCTCTTTGCTGTTGCAAGGACTGCTGCATACTTTATGTCACACATGACACAGACCCTGACCACTCTTACAGTGTAAGTAAACATACAGAAATACCATATTAGTGGTTCAGCTCCAGTTGTCTCTGCTTTGCACCTGTAACCACGTGCACATGGTGCATTAATTGTGCTACACTAAAGATGCAAATTTGACCTCTTTTCCACCAACGCTGCACCAGTGCTGGTAAAATGCTAGTTCTTTAATGATGTCTTTCTTTCAGAAGTTGTGGCAAATCATGCTGAACAGAATCTGTGGGCTACATCTGGTTAGTTTCTCATATATCATATCTTCTAGCCACTGAGGCAAATTGTTTTTTGGTGGAAACACACAAGAGATGGTTTTAGACTGGGAATTGGCATTGTGTCAGTCGAATATTTTGTCACAAATTAAATAAATTGTTTTCCATATATTCACCAGATAATCACTAACTTTTGTATTCCAAATTAATCAGCCTACAGACACCAAAGGCCAGTATAGACTAGACAGAGCATAAAGTAGTCATAAGAGTTTAATGGTAGTTCTACATCGTTATAACATTATTAAAAATGAGAAAACCTGTTCCATTTATCAATCAATCTATCAATCAGTCAATCGAATCTTTATTTTGAAAATATGAGTAATGATTGTAAATACATATAACAAAAATAAACATGAAATCGCTGAAAGCCATCCTATTAATGAGGAAATAAAGAAAAGCAAAAGTAAAATGTTACCCCAAAAATGTCTTGTTCAAAAAGCAGAAGGAGGAAGCATATGCTTATCAGTCCCTTCCCCTATTCAGCTCGTCCCAAATATATCTTTCATGATTATACAACCTAATGTATACGCATATACTATAAATAAATGTGCCTGTCTAATACACATTTTACATTCCAAAATCATCTAAGATGACTTCAAGTATGGCATCACATGTGTCTAATGAATTGTTGTCAACACTGTCTGCCGAATATGAGCCAAGTCCAGAAACACTGCCTCAGGAGACTGTGTAAGGTTCGGGAACTTATTCATTCAGCATTTTCTCACTATGTAAAACAGTCGCACACAGACAGCATTGAGAGGAAATGTGTTCCTCCTCCAACAATAAATACACAGTCGCACAAAAATTTCTGGTAACAGTTAAGGCTGCCCAAACTATGTTAGCAGGCTCATTTTCCACAAACTATTTAATGGCCTGGGAAAAAAATGACACCAACAACAACAACAACAACAATAAAAGCCTGTGTCTTTCTGTGTTCCCCATTCTGTTTGGACAAAAGCACAAATATTGGCATGAAATCAAACAGAACAACCATGACAGAGTCTTTGTTTTGTTTGTGTGTTTTTTACATAGGTCCTTCATTTCATATAGATAACTTTCACACACTTTCACCTGGAGTCAGGCTGATGTTTTTATTGTATCAACACCATGACTGTGGTTGGACATTTATTAATATTGGACTCTGAAGTACAGATAATATGGAAATCACATGGATTTTTTTCACCATTACTTAAAAATATAAAACATGTGGTGCATGTTTTGTTTTTTTCTTTGCCTGGAAACCTTCAACATCATTTTAATGTTATGTTTCACTTTGGAAAAACAAAATGTTCAGATCTACAGCTTTGTTATTTGTTTTGTTTTTTATTAAACACATCAGTTTTTTTTGGTATTACAGAATGTTTCTGAACTGCATCACACAGTGTTTGTGTCAAGCAGCATCAGTTGAAGGCCACAGCAAACACAGCACACATCATTCAGACAAAATAAGAAGCAATCAGGGTAAAATGGCCATGACGTTATAATCTAAGGAGATAAAAGTCATCACACCATTTTCTGGGCAGTTTCAGGAGGCCTGTTGTTGACATCTGTAGCTCTCTCTCCCTCTCTCTCTCTCCATACATATAACTAAACACTGGCATAAAAGAGGGCAGGCATTGTATCCATACTGATACTTGCATTTCTACATTGGCTAACAACTTTTAATTTGGTAGGTTGTTAGCCACAAGCTGTGTTAGCTGCATGCTTTGACTTGACCTCTAGATGCCACTAAATCCTACACTCTGTCCTTCTGAAACATATGCAGGACTGGTGTATTAGCAAGCTTGAAAAGTAACATAACACCGCTCTTTTTTTTTTACTCTTCTCACTACTGCAGTGTTGTACAAGTGCATACAGACAGCACTGATGGGTGTGGTTGCGGCTAAACACATTTGGGTATGATTGGACATGTTCTAAGCTTAAAACTTTCAACCAGAAGAGGGCGAATCACTGCTTTTCTGCTGTTAATTGACTTTTTATGGACAGGAACTGAAAAGCACTGCACTCATAGATATTTAATTTTGCATCACAAACAAGTTAATGTTGCTGTAATAGTGTTTATGGGAAAGTCATTATTTAGGATCACAATACAAATGGCATTTAAAAAAAACATACAAACAACCCTACAGTACATCTGGACAGAGTATAACACAGTGAAATTTACAGACACAAAACATGTTTCCCTTTGGTGATTAACTTTGCATAATATATTTTATATATACATATTGTACACACAAAGACTGACACACTAGTAAACAAAGACACTGAATGTTTAGTTGGTTTGATATAATAACCTAAATTAATACTTAAAAGAAATGTTACAGTGAATTTCAAATATGGAGTGTTGGGTCCAGAGCCATATATTGACAAAATCTGGTCAAGATTTTTATGACATTAAAGTGTGAAAGCTGGACAAATTTAATGCAACACGTTTGCTATGGGGGATTGGTTCCTTAGAATATTTCTCTCATTTTGTCTCAAGTAGAAGTACTGCTAGGGATTAAAAAAAGCACTGGCACAGGAAGGAAATGACTAATAAAAGTGATGACTGAGGTGCCCTAGGGCACAGTGCTTTATCTCACACATGCATCAAAAATGTATGCAAGTGTTGCAGAGTGATGGTGAAATTTTTTTTTGTCTGTATATCACAACATAAATTGCCTGATTAATAGGCCAAACATCTGGGCAAAGATACCTGGTGACTTAATGTTAGCTCTGCAGCTGAAATTCCTGAAAAACATCTGGTTTCCTGGAAAACGTTTGACTGTACTTTTGGCAGTGATTCTCACTTTGCTGTCAGTTTTTGGGAGGTTTGTCTATGTATTTTGGCCAAAATGTGTTTTGATTTAAAACATTCAGTTTACAATTTTTAACAATGTGCATCATAGCATTGCCATGCTGGATTTCAGCTGGCACAAAATTGCAAGTTAATGAGAGCACTTGTGGAAATATTACACCATTCGAACTGCACTGACTCATAAGTGAGTCAGTTATAAAGGCACCCTAAGGCGGGAAGATAAGAATAGACTTTAATTTGTCATTGCTGTCATAAAAATCAAAATAAGCTACCAATAATACTTTAAATGTAAGCGTCAACTATCTCTCTGACAGAGACACAAAATAAAACATGTTTTGGTTGGATATCTGCTTACTTCATATCACTGATACCAGTGTTACAGCAAGTAAACATCTATGCTGGTCATTGAGATTTTGTTAAACAACTGCACATTTGCTAAGGCTTAATGCATTTCTGTGTCTGTGGGGTTTTAGTTCAAGAATTCTCTAAACAATTAATTCAAATTCTTTATTTTTTTGTTTAAAAAATGTGTTTTTTCTAATGGAGGTGAAAAACACAAAAACTAAACTAAACTGAAGAGCACTGCTTTTGGCTAACTTTCACTGTGTACCACTGACAATTTACAAACTGCCTTAAAAGTGTACACCTTTGAAGAATTTGACACAACAAACTGCACAGTTTGCTGCTAATCAAGGTTATGTTGTGAGTCATTAGCCATCCCAACAGCATAGTCATAGCATTGTTGTGCCTAGAGCCCTGCCTGACACAGTGGCTAGCATGGCTACACCAGAAGTGAGGTAGGTAAATGCTCACGTATCATCGTTAGTTCATGAAAGTTGGTAAAAATAGAGTGGGAGAAGGGTTTTGAGTCAAAAGGTTTGATTTTCTTTTTTAATTTTAAGTTGTTCTGTTAAATAACCCATTCTCAAGGTACCACAAAGCAATCTGGTACTAACTCAGGTGATACTTTCACATTCACTTCCACAATTCCCCCTTTTCCCTCCCGAGGTCAGCATCAGGGGACCAAGGAAAACACTGAGAGGCAGTCTGCTCAGCACATTTGGTGTCATAATATGAAGACTCTGAAAGTGCACCAAACATGACTCTCATCCTGCCTTCACATAACTGTCCTCCTCTTACTCTTTTCCCTGGAACAGCCTGCCTTTAAATCCTTAGAGGGAGTAAACAATCCAGGATTTGTAGCAAACATTGGATCCTTACTTTATTTAAACTGAATGGAAGCAAAAACCTGATTTAATGGATTCACAAGAGCGTGTTCATAAAAGAGGATAGGTAGAATAGAATGAAAAAAAACAAACAAACCTGGTTGTACTTTGTAACTTACTTGTTGCTAAACAATAGATGACAACTCTACAGCAGAAAATGATAATGTTTGAGGTTATTAAAATACTGTGTTGAATTCATGGATGAAACAGTGTCACAGGGTTTTGGTAGATTGCAAAACATGGAAAACAAGTGAATATAGGCAGGATTTCATTTTGGATGACATCTTTTGAAATATATATAACATTGGTAACAATATCCTGCTTTGAGCCTACACCACATCCATTTAAAGTTAAAGCTTCTGCCCGACAAATGGAGATGAAAATCAAAAACACTATGTTGTAAATCTGGGATCAGGTGAGTCAGCAACCAACAATAACATAAATGTAGGGTGTTAAGTTTGATACTTTTCATAATGATGGGGCTCTAGACGAGTAATGGTACAAACCTACCAGGCATAAAGTTAGGAAGATTGGATAAAGAGGATGGACTATACTGGCAATACTCTACTTCACAGATTTTAAATAGTTCATATCATCTTTACCTGTGACAACACATTTAACACAAATGGAAATTAACAAACAAAATAATAACAGCCTATCAGAGTTCTCTTCAGCTCTGTCTTCAGAAAGCTTGAGTCTTTTCAGCTTTCATTCTAGTTGCCATATTCTTCTTCACATACACTCATTTACCTTCTCTCAGTCTGTATCTCCTGTAGAGAATAATCCCTTCAAGATGGATTCATATCCAAGACACTGGGCTTTTTTTTCTTTCTTTTTTTTTTTATACCACCGAATGTTCATTGTGGTGGTGATGGTGGTGCATGGTGCTGCCAGTCAGCACCGTGTGATTGATGGAAGATGCAGATCGGTCGGATCCCTCTGCTGCCGTCCCATTCACATTCTCCTGCCTCTGGCAGCACAAGATCTGCCTGAAGGTTGCGCTCATCTCCTTGTCACGGTAGGAGTAGATGATGGGATTCATGGCAGAGTTGAACTCGGCGAGTAGCAGGAAGAACTTTTCGTAGGTCAAGACATTGCAGCTAGCGCAGAAAACATCAAGGAGGAGGATGACCAAACCAGGGGTCCAGCAAATGATGAACGCACCTAAAAAAACACAAATTGTACATATTAGTTGAGGTAATTGACACGCCCATCAGAAAACCGAAGCCTACTCCATCCTTTCATACACTGCGCTACATAAATGGTAACTGGACTGGTACTGTTCTTAATTAATAATGCTTTTCTACTCAGAGTATTCAAAGCACTCTTTTTTATATAAGCCTCATTCATTCATTAACACACATTCATATAAGTCCTTTCTTTCTATTTCACTTTTACATTAAAATTCATACACTCACACTTTGATGCATCAGTGGATACTTGGGGTTCAGTATTTTGCCCAAGGGTACTTCGACATAAAGGTTGGGGGAGCTAGGGATTGAACCACCCACTAACTCCGGAGTAACAGCCACCTCATAATGGAATATAAACCTTAAAAGTAATCCACATCATAACTGTTTCTATTTTAAAATTGTCATAAGTATAATACTTACATACTTGGAGCTAACGTGTAATTTTGTGATATGTATGAAAGAAACCTTTTTGCCTTAGACTGAACAATTCAATACTATTTATTTTATTTACTCGTCTCTTCACATGAATCAAGCTGACTTCTTCCATTTTCTGGAAGTGGGTCACGTCAACTGAGTGTTTAGTTCCACAGATGATGACACTAAGATTCATCATATGATGACACCATGAATTTACAAAGTAATTTGTGTTTGTTTTAGGATTTTAAAATTGTAGCACATAGCAGTTTTTGATCGAAGTATGCAAGATTCATGTAAGTAACGGTCGTGACTCATGAGCAACATTTGGGAACTGATTACTTGGTTTGGGCTTTTGCTAACTTACACTTGAATAATAACGAGTCAATACAGGCAACTTGGAAATGGGTCCTTTTGGTGCTACATTAGAATTCATCCTACCACCTCTCATAATTCTAACAAAACACTATCAATCCACTAACAATGCAACATCCTGTGTTTGAATCAGATAGATATTTCCTTTTCCAATCACAGGGCCAGGGACCCCATTAAATTTGACGCATTGATTGCTTTTAGACCACCACTGAGGTCATCACACATCTATTTCTGCTGTTAATGTGGCGATATCAACTACATTATTTCCAAGAGTTATAGGTGTTGCCACTTATGCAAACCCTAATCATTAATGCTGGTATAGCAGAAGAAGCTTTTGTCACAAAGTCCTGTTTTGTTTTTTTTATACTGTCGTAACATCTCCCTCAGGGCTTCTATACTGATATCAATACAATGGTGGTAAAAACCAGCGCAGTCACACATTCGTTTCCCTCTACAAACTGGCAGCAGCAGTGGCTGAGCATGGAAGGTTACAAAAACTGAGAGGTGCGCAACCCTATGACACTGTTTTTGTCGTACAGTGCCATTCGCGAAGTATAATAGTCCTCTAACACAGTACACTCTCTCACAAGCAAATGAGGCCCCAGCTCACTAGGATGTTTGAACCAGATACCTCCTTAATGAGAGGCAACAGTGGTAGACACTGCACTATGGCGTTGTTTTAGTGCCTCTCTATAATGAGCACACGTAACCCTCACTGATAGCCTTCCTGTCCTTTTTCTCAAATGTTTTTTGTGTATCTGTTGAAACAAATAACAATCACTCTACAACCACATTAGCATCACTTATGAAGCACACCACCATTAGTCAAGAAAACAAAGTACCAATATCTCTTTATGACCAAATGTAAGTAAAGAAAGGTTAATAAGGTCAAAAACCTCATTAAAAATTGATGAAAAATAACTTAGATTTAAGGGATTTGAATGACTGTGATAAATATTAAATATAAATAATAAATCAGCTATGCACTTTGTTCATTAAAGTGGACACTTCCCCGAGTAGATGAAATATGTTAGCGCAGTGGAAAGGGTCACTGACATTACTCGTGCATGTCAAGTGCTGTGAATTCAGTCATCAGACAATATTTGTCCTAACTATACGACAACTATAGGACTTTCCACTTGGTAAAACAAAGAGTCTTGATGAGAAATGAGCAGAGTTGACAGAGAGAGAGCGAGAGCAAAAGCGAGAGAGTATTGACAGGAAGGTCTGTTATCTGTTAGTGTTGTGCAGGCGGCAGCTGCAGCGGAGCTTGACCTCACTTCCTAACTATGCAAGCGGACTCTCCAGAGTTGGATAAATTTCTCAAGCAGTTCATTGCCCAGCAGAGAAACTATTTCAACTATTTGTCTCTCAGTGAAACATCTTACTCGGAGCAGGACCAGACTCAGCACAAAAAATGCTCAGAGGAAGCATTTAGAATTTCCAGTCTGAAAAACAAGAGAAAAAAAAAACCTTGACTCTAACATTATGACTGCGACTGTATTTTCTGTTTTTACTGTCTTACTGTGTCAGTGTTGATGTAAACATTTATTATGCATCCAATCTATCTTAACCACAATCCACAATATGTTATTGTCGTAGTAGGGCAAAATCCATCACAATAATAAATGAAAAAATCTGATCACGTCCAGTGAAAAATATATAATAAAACACTATATGTGCATATATGTAAAGGAAATTTGTTTTATTTCCACTCAAAATGAGAAAGGAATGCCGTTTTGTGATTTTATGGCCTTCGAGGTTAACCCTCAAATTCTTTAATTTCCTTCCTGAATCCTAGAGTATATAATTACCTTCATTACTTATATTTCTTGCAGAATTTCCTCTTTACCCCAAAAGAATATGGCTGGTTTACCATAGCCACAGTGTACAGTGTTACTACCATGCCAGGTTTACAGAGGGTAAACCAGAGTTTTGTTTATGGAAGCAACATGTGATTCTTTTTTCTTCTTTCTTTTTTTTTGCCCTGTCACTACTTAAAAATGCCACATGGAGGGAAAAGAGGCTGGAGAATGGAAAGTCACTGGAAGAAGGTAAATAAACACAGCTCTGAAGCAGGCCTGGAAAGTGTATGGAAACGTAGGAAAACTACTTTGGCACGCTCATTGTCTTATAAAAATAAGTAAGTACATAGAAATGTGTTAAGATGTGTGTGGCTATTGCAATGACAAACTACTATTGCAACAGTTTCATAAATGACACATTTTCCTATTAGTTTGTTAATGGCTCATGTGTCACTAGAATGCAGTAAATAAACCTTTAAAGGAATCGTTTTGCTGTCAAACCTGATAAAGAGCTTTAGGGGAGACATTTTTAGTTTGTGGAATGATTCTCAAGATTTACGTAACTCAAAGCAATTATTAGAAACAGCAGCGCACAATGGATTAACTGTGTCATTGCTCATGAACAACATATTAAAAATGTATTGCTTCAAGGGGTTTATAAAGACTGATCTGCAATTTTACTTCAACTGACTCTCAACACAAATATCTAATTAGCCAATCAAATGTCTTAAGGCATTTAGACATACAGACATGAGAACTAGCTAAACTTCAAACTGAGAAAGAAAGGTGATTTAAGAGAATTTGAACATGACATGGTTGTTGCCAGATGGGCCTGCACTCCCATAAATACAGTTTCTGAAATACTGGCCTGGTCTGAGTATTTATGAAACTGCTGCTCTACTGGGACTTTCCCACACAACCATCTTCAGGATTTATAGGGAATGGTCTGAAAAAGAGAAAATACCCATGGAGTGTCAGTTCTCTGGGCAAAAATATTTCACTGATGGCAGAGGTCAGAAGAGAATGGCCAGACTGCTTTGAGCAAAATAATCACATATTAGAACCCAGGTATACAGAAGAGCACCTCAGGATGCAAAACATGGCGAACTTAGAAGCCTGTCAACTAAGACGAGGAAACTGATGCTACAATTCACACACATTCACCAAAGTTGGACGCCAAAGGATTGGAAGAACGTTGCCTGGTCCAATGAGTATTGTTGAGGTTTAAATTTATCATCTCAAATGTTTATATGCTGATTACATTGCTTTATATAAGAAAGGCCTAACTCTGAGTACACTCTGTGCCAAAAGTCCTGACAGGAAATTGCATGCTTTTGCAGCTAGAATCAAGTGAAAGTGAAACCAATTAGGCTGTTCGATGCACACTAGAGAGCAAGTATATAAATACCTAGGCTTCCGTTTGTGCTTCAGACCTTGGGGTGTGTGCAAAGGTCTCCATATCCAGGATATGTTAATTAAAGATCATTTTTAAAGTAAAAAGACTACTTTGAGCCTTGTCCTTTTGGCCATAAAGAATCCGAAAGAACCGAATTTAATAGTATCAATTTCTGAAGGCATTTAGACAGTGAGGTCAGAATGTGGAGTAAACAACATCCATCTATGCGTAATATCAACACTTCAGGCTGATGCTGGTGATATTATAATGTGGAGACTGTTTTCTTGGCACATTTTGGACCCAGTAGGACCAAATGGACATTATCTAAGCACCACAGCCTACCTCAGTATTCTTGCTGACCTTATCTATGCATTTGTGACCACAATATCCAAATCTCCTGATTTCTGCTTCCAGCAAGATAACACACCATGTCACCAATCTCTCACTATCTCACACTGGTTTCCTGAACATGACAGTTCGAATGGGCTCCACTATCACCAGACCCCAATCCAAAGGAGCACCATTTGGATGTGGTGGAACGGGAGATATGCTTCATGGATGTGAAGCTGACAAATAAGCAGCAACTGTGTGATGCTGTCACATGAATGTAGAACAAAATCTCTGAGGAATGCTTCAGTCGTCTTGTTGAATCTATGCCACCAATTAATTCGGTACTAAGGGGAAAAGGGAATCCACCCTCGTACGTCCTAGGTGAGCCTAATAAAGTACAGAGTTATGTATGAGAGGTTGTTCCTGTACACTCTCTAACTATGCAGTTTCTCAGATTATCATTTAGTTACTTAAAAGAAATTTTGCATGATGCATTTGTATAAATGTTTACTTAGGACTATCCTATCCTATAGTATGAACTGCTAATATTAATATGTATTGCTTTATCCAAGTGTAAGATACAGCAACAGTTTTTTAACCACCACCATGCTCTCTTTCTTATCTTAAGACTTTTCTTAATGCTCACATGGCAATGTAATGGCATGAATGGTAAGTATGGTACATGTTTTTTACTTTTCCATTATTTTCCACAACTTTTATCCTCTGTTTTTTTTCCTTACAGAAATAATCTTTTATTAGAAAAAGAACATGGGTCTATGGCCTAGGTAACGAATAGGTGGACCACAGATGCATTTCTTTATGCACCCATACCTATACTACATATTTATCACACCATTTCTATTTTACTCTGTGCAACCTTTGTCGTATTTATGGTAGGGTTATTTTAATCCTGATAGATAGAAGAAAAGGGGAAACTCAAACTACACTTTTTCATGTTTTTTTTCTTTAAATAAGCCCTTTATTTAAAGACAACTTCTTGAAAAGCTATTTTTAAATTTTGAATGTAAACCTTGCTTGCTTTACTTGCAAAAAGAACATTTTATTATGAAAGTACCGTCCAGTTCATTGAAAATAAATAGGAAACACTAATTCAACAATGGTGAATTGTAATTTCTTTCTTTTGCTTCACAGCCAGTTGTTGCCTGTTTACAGACAAGTGTTAGGCTATTTGTAATATACTGCATTGAATTATAATCTATAAGGAAATTTAGCATATTGTGGACTATTGTTTGAGGAAACTTTCTCTATCCAGACCTCCTTAAATTCTAATTAAGTATCTTTGGTCTATGGGAACAAAAATAAGGAAATAATAGAGGCCAGATTATGGCAGTGAACCCTGCACTCCCACAAAGACACATGCACGCAAAACACACATGCAGAACTGAGGGTAGATAAACACTCACATGTGCAGACACAAACACATGCAAACACTCACTTACTTAATTATACATGGCACAAAGACAGATGGGTTAAATATTTTGACAATGTTGAAAATATCACAAAACTTTATTCCATCCTTGAACAAGACACACAAGCTGAAACGTCAAGACTGGGCCAAGAAATATCTCAAGACTGATTTTTCTAAGGTTTTATGGACTGATGAAATGAGAGTGAGTCTTGATGGGCCAGATGGATGGGCCCGTGGCTGGATTGGTAAAGGGCAGAGAGCTCCAGTCCGACTCAGACGCCAGCAAGGTGGAGGTGGAGTACTGGTTTGGGCTGGTATCATCAAAGAGGAGCTTGTGGGGCCTTTTCGGGTTGAGGATGGAGTCAAGCTCAACTCCCAGTCCTACTGCCAGTTTCTGGAAGACACCTTCTTCAAGCAGTGGTACAGGAAGAAGTCTGCATCCTTCAAGAAAAACATGATTTCCATGCAGGACAATGCTCCATCACACGCGTCCAAGTACTCCACAGCGTGGCTGGCAAGAAAGGGTCTAAAAGAAGAAAAACTAATGACATGGCCTCCTTGTTCACCTGATCTGAACCCCATTGAGAACCTGTGGTCCATCATCAAATGTGAGATTTACAAGGAGGGAAAACAGTACACCTCTCTGAACAGTGTCTGGGAGGCTGTGGTTGCTGCTGCACGCAATGTTGATGGTGAACAGATCAAAACACTGACAGGATCCATGGATGGCAGGCTTTTGAGTGTCCTTGCAAAGAAAGGTGGCTATATTGGTCGCTGATTTGTTTTTGTTTTGTTTTTGAATGTCAGAAATGTATATTTGTGAATGTGGAGATGTTATATTGGTTTCACTGGTAAAAAAAAATAATTGAAATGGGTATATATTTGTTTTTTGTTAAGTTGCCTAATAATTATGCACAGTAATAGTCACCTGCACACACAGATATCCCCCTAAAATAGCTAAAACTAAAAACAAACTAAAAACTACTTCCAAAAACATTCAGCTTTGATATTAATGAGTTTTTTGGGTTCATTGAGAACATGGTTGTTGTTCAATAATAAAATTATTCCTCAAAAATACAACTTGCCTAATAATTATGCTTATTTGGGAAAGACTGGCGAGACTAATACGACTACATTAGCCAATCAGACAACTGTTAGGCTGGCTAGGTGAAAGTGAGTAAAGTGTTGGTTGATTTTTCAGTTACTTCGATTTCTTTACAATGGTCATAATGACTAAATTAGAAAAGAAGATGGCTACATTGTTAGATGTTAAATGTGTTTACTTTTCAAGTGAGCACTTATGGGCTGATATTTTTTTACAGTAAGCCTGAAACACGCATACTTAAAACAAACTCTACCGCTAACGACGCCCCTGCTACTTTTCTTTTCTTTTTTTTTGTTCAAAAGCTAAACTCATAAGTACTCCCAATGTAGGAAGACTAAGCTAACACTAGAAAACAAAAGTTTTTGTGCAAACATTACACTTGCATGTTTGCATTACAATTTTATGTCTATGCTAGTTATCCAATATTCAACACCCATTAAAATATTACATTCAAGAAACAGCTTCCTATTCTTCTGTCTTACATTTACATTACTCAATTATTTTGGAAGGCTCATTATGCCAGCTTAGGTTTCCACTAATGTGAATTCTCTGTGGCTCTTAAAAACACCCCAAATTGAATTATTGTTTTCATCTTCTGGGAGTCTCACTCATTTTCCTACCATTAATCTATTTGTATCATTTTTTATTGCTCTCCTCAGTTTCTTTTTCTTTTTAAAATCTATTGTTTTTCAAAAATCCCTTTATGAATTTTAAAATCTTGAGTTTATCCTTCCTTTCTATCTTGGTTTTTTGGGATTTGTTTTCATTGCACGTCTCTTTCTGATTGTGGTCATGTTTTCCTTTCTGCAACCTGTATTCTTGTCAGCCATCCCCTGCTTCATCTTTTACTTGTATCTCACATTCTGTCTCAACTGTCTCTCTAACCCAATCATTATCTGTGGTCATGACCATGATCCCTATATATATTTCTAAAAGGGCCCATTAGTTTCCCGTTTGTCCACAGAAGGATTTCTTTTCCCATTCCCCTCTTACCCACATCAGTGCTTCCACACAGAAGATTAGATTAAAGTTCACATTCAATAGCTGAGAGTCCACAGCACAGAGTCCACAAAGATGCTTGTGGTGTACACAGTGATGGAGTCTTGTAGTGGTTTCACAGTGAGCTAATGGTTAGAGAAACCAGCTTTTGACCGGAAACACAGTGAGTTCCTTGAAATAATGGCATTTCTTTCCTGCTTGACCTACACAAAAATAGCCTATCTGTTTATCTGCAGAGATGTTTGCTTGGCAGCAGTGACTCATCTATGCACTGAGACTTTTTAAAATCTGTTATTTTTTAATAAACTTGGAATAAAAAAGAAAATCAAACATCAACATCAAAAGGTCTACTTAGGTTCTCTCAGCTGCTTGATAAGAAGGCAACTGGACTTAGTTTGGTTTGTGAAGATGGTTAGCCTCTCGTCATTTAGTTCTAAAACAACTGATGTACCCTTTAACCTTGTAACTGAAGATGCAGACACCCTAACAAATGCAGCATGAAAATCTTTTTCAAATTTTGTGGGATCAGATGTTTTTTGGAGACATATTGTAACTTGTATTATAGAAACACATACAGAAGACAACAGACATCAAGGCGGGAATGAAACGAAGGTACCGGTTTGAAATGAGCAGCAGGTTTTGTGTTTAAGATGTATATGTTTTAACAAAAAAGGAAATAAATAAAAATTAATTTGAAAGAATAAGGAAACTATATTATTTTGAATACAATCTAAAAGCAATTTATAACACCTTGTATATTTAACTGTTTAACTCTAAGTCAAGTGTGTCATATTGGATATACGGTATGCGTTTTTGTGAGTTTCTGAGACTTCTACATACTCAGTGTGACTTTTTTTCCCAGAAAAAGTCCAAATAAAATCTACAATTCACTTTTGAGGAATGCACTGAAAAAGAAAATGCCTTATCAAATATTATACAAATTTAAAGGGCCTCAAATGTAAAAGGGTTAAGCAGTGTTTAAAGTTTGCCTGAAAGTAACAACCCATGCTGCTGAAATCACATTTGTAAGGCGTAGATCCTGCCATAGGGAGCAATTACAAAGACTGTATTGTCTACAATTATTTCTTGCATTAAGTGACGTACACAGATGCATACAAACTCAAACACACAGAAAACAGATGACACTTTGAGATGCATGCCAGTTGTGTTTCCATGCTGACAGTAGATTGGAGCGTTTGGCTTGCGGTTTTTACAGATTGGTTCTGCTCAGCCAGAAAATACACCAGCATTATAGCAGAAAATTACAGAAACGTCTGTGTATGAGTAGGGCACATTTGTTAGTGTGCAATCATTCATTTCTGTCCTTCCTTTGAAATCTAGATACTGAAATAAGTCTTCGGGGTAAATACTGACTGCTTATACACTGTAATTTGGAGACAAGTACCAGTCTGTGATATGGCATCTGCATTTGTTTGGGCATGGTATTGCTTGGCACTCCATGCTGTCTGACGATGTGACCTCATACAACACCATAAGCTTTAAGATAATCAAATCATTCACAGAACACTCCAGCATTTGCCAACAACTGACACACACACACACACACACTGAAATAGCTTAGAGAGTTTTCCCTTATGGTAGATTCCCATTTGGATGCATGGAAGTATATTGGCTGCGCTAGATGATGTCAGCTGGTATTTGTTAGGATTGCTCCCGAGCTTCACTTCTTGCTCAGCCTAAACATATTCCTGATTTGAGATTTTTGTGTGGTACTAAATTTTGAAGAATTGGGCTTTAAAAATTGGTTGCTGCGACTAAAAACAACTGGAATTTTACATGTTCTTTCCTGGAGATGGAAAAATCCTTTATAGTCAATTTTTTTGGCACATACTGATATCTGTATCAGCGGAAGCTAAAAAACAAATTTGTTTCTATTTGTTTTTTTGTTTAATGAAAAGTAAGAGAAGTCCAAAGGTTTTCAGTGCATGTACAATGAAACAGGCAAGCAATACAAGGGAGAGACTTGGTTTGGGGCATGGAATTGAGCGTTCTTGATAGTGCTTCAAAATGACGTCATTTAGACTAAACCAAAACAGATCACACCCTCACTCAAAAGACTTACTTTCTCAGTAACATGTCGGCTTGAGTGGAGAAGAATAAATGTGGCTTGTTCTAAAATTTTAAAACAATATTTCAAATTGATGCTAATGATTTACTGATTAAACTGAAAAGAAACTGTAAAAACATAAAGCTATTTTTCTATTTTTGGTAAAGAACAGTCATCTCTAGTCCGAAATACATGAAGCTAAATGACTGTAACTTTGTTTCTTAATGTTAATTCCTGAATCCTAATGCTTACTATTGTTATGTGATTATAAAACCTGTTTTCTACCTAGATTTATAGAGTGAGTCTTTTGCAAATAGCTATGCAACCTTGCATTAACATCATTAAAGTTCATATGAAGTCAGTTATTCGAATGTTCTTACATCCACTTAGCTTTTCATTTTTTCCTGTATTCCTGAATAGAAAAAAGGAGCTGTAGGATAGTTGTAACGACACCAGAGAATTGACATTTTTATTTATCCATTAGACAATAGATAAAGACAGCAATAATGCTGGTTTCTATTGTTAAAAAAAAGTTGTTGTTTTTTTTGTTGTATATTCATTACTGATATTTTACTGCAAAAATGTGCTTACGCATGTAATATAATTTATAGCAATGGAAGAATCAGACAAAGCAGATTAAGGTTTTTTTTTTGTTTTGACTTTTTTTTTTTTTAGTCCTACTTCCTCCTAGAAAAATCACATTATCTGCAAAGAAAACTATGACAGTTAGATTTAATTCATACCATGGTATATAGCTTCCACCCCATGGCCATTAGGAAACATACACCAAAGCTAGCAGATTAATTTCAGAACTGTTTACCTCATACGTTACCAAAGAAGTAAAGAAATAAACAAAACATCTCTACACAGCAGATGTTCATTCTCTGCCTCTTTAGCCCACTATAGGCTCCAGATCATAGTCTCCTGTCCACTACTTTGAGTTAAGTTTGGAGTAAAGACAACAACAGGATGAGATAGCAGAGCACATAGGAGAGAGATCACTTGCAATCCTGTGGTATGTTTTGTCAAGGATGCAACACATCCTGCTTCCAGGCACTAAGAAGCCTTTTCCCCCACAATTTTTAACATACTATAAACATAACTGAGCTGGTCTGCTAATTTGTTCTAGTTTTAAATGAAAAAAGAAGAAGAAGAAGGAGTAGAGTCTGATTATTACAGAGTCCTGCAAAGTGTGAAACATATCTCTGCTTAATGCTCACACATAAAACTGTCAAGACTTCACACGCAGCTTGGGTGATAGGTTAAACAGGCAGAGTTACATCTGCAGCGTATAAACAGACACCAAAAAAGTTGACCACACTGCAGCACTACAGTAAAAAAAACCAAAAACTGCTGCTGTTCATTGCAACTGTGTTTTTAGTTTTAGTTTGGAAAGCTGGACTGAGGCCAGCTGTATCTGTGAGAACTGTAATCTGTTTTTTTTTATGCACAGCCTATATACCTCAGACATCCGTTAGTGTTCTTTATAGGTGAAAATGAAAGTACAGCTGGAGAGTAATTGAGGGTATTTCACAATTCTTACCAAGAAAACAGGACATGCTAGCACTAGAAAATTTCTTCAGAACTATAAAAGATGGGATGTGGGATTAATCTAAATTCCTCATATTCTGTTGGTAGTACAGATGCTGTTGTTTACAGACTACCAGAAAAGTTCTTTTGTTTTGTGCACAATTATTGTGAAGCGTAAAGCCTTAAAGGCACTTGCATGGACATGGGCCTTGGTACTTGATATATGCATCTTCTAAAAGAGACATAATTTACTATACTTTAAATCAACAAAACCACATTATTCAAACCACTATGTTTATATATTTTTGCTTGCATATATTTAATTATTTTCATACTCATTTGGCTATTTGCAATCATAAGTTTAAAGGTGACTTCATAACTAAAAACCTGAGCCTTTTAATAATGATCATGGGGAGCACCACTGACCAATATGATTTACTATATATGAGGTCTGCAGTAGTGCTAGGAGGACATTGTGCTTGGATTCAGTGTTGAATGTAACAGCCTCATAGTTAAACTAATTAACACATGCATCGTTTTGCTGCTGCTGGCGACTTCAAATGTTGGGTCATTGCTACAAAGACAAATACATATATAGGCAGTGGCATCCTGCTAGAAAGTCTAGGTTAGTGACTATCAAGAGATCAACAGCTACAGTACGTAGACTGAAAGTGAATGCTCTTACCCAACACAATGACCACAGTCTTCAGAAGAGACATCATGGTATCTCGGTTGCGTCGTGGTCCAGAGCTGTGCCGTGACATCCTCATGGTTCTCTGCCTCACATACACAAAGATGTGGGCATATAGTGTCACCATGACAACAAAAGTCACAAGATTAAACACTGCCCAGAAGACCAAGTAAGAGTTGCTGTAGAGAGGTGCCATGTTGGAGCAAGACTTAATGCTACAGATACAGTTCCAACCTACGCTGGGTATCGCCCCCATGACTATGGACATAGTCCAGATAATGACAATCACAACCACCACGCGCCGGTTGCTCATGCGTGTGTGTAACTGCATGCGGAACACGGTGATGTGGCGTTCAATGGCGATGGCAAGCAGGTTGGCTACAGATGCAGTAAGGCTGGTGTCAATCAAGCCCTGACGCAGCAGCCATGTCGAAACAGTCAGACGCTTTGTGTTTGGTCCCGTGTTGAACATCAAGTAGAAGTACGCCAATCCAGCAAAGAAGTCAGCAGCTGCCAGGTTGGCCATCAGGTAGTAAATGGGGAAGTGGAATCTCCTGTTGACGTAGATGGCGATCATTACCAGAAGGTTGGCGAGCATGATGAAAATGCACACAGTGATGCCAAGGCCCATCACCAACCGGCTGTAGGTGTCCCAGTCGTTAGCAAGAGGCTTGTCGCTGCGGTTGTAGAAAAAGGTGATGCTCTCATTATAGTAGCATTGTTCCTCATCCATGGTTGTAGTGGTGTTTACTAAAATGAGAAAAGACATGGAATACATAAAATTTTCATAGAACACAGTCTTTTGATGTATATTTGAATACCATAGATTTAATTTCAAAAGGGAGGTTTATTTTTCAGATCCATGGAACTGAGACAACATGCACCACCTCAAATTAAAATCTGCATTATGAAGTCAGTGCTGTTTAACTTTTTTATTGTTTCCTTTACTTGATCACCTCGCGTAAATCACACCTGTGATGTTAAATCATCACAGAAGGAGCATTAAACTAAACAAAGAAACACTTCCACTGAATGTTCAAAAGCATATGTGAGTATTTCAGCTTATCTGATTATCTGATTGCAGTGCTGTGTGAGTGAAACGTGAATCCTTTTCTCAGATTTTATCTTGACAGGCTGATACTTACAGAGGTTTTGCTAGAAATTGTTACAAAACAGTAGATGCAGTGTGATCAAAACGCCTTTGTGTGCTTTAAATGTGAGAATCTGGGCCTATTCATTACAATTTTGATGTGAAGCAATCTAGTATATTAATCTATATCATAAGCATGCTCCATGTTAGTTGTCATCTATAGCAGTCACTATTATCTCATAGAAAACATACACTGTCCAATATACAACCATGTGTAAAATGAAGCTTGTGTTGCCTACAAGTCACAGAAGTTTACAAGTTTACAGAAACATTACACAAAGGTGCTGCGTTTTTTGTGCCTGCAGGCTTGCCTTTTTTTTTCATCTGGTTGAGGTTAACTAGTATTTATGCTTAAAAGATGCATGAGGAGGAGACTGAGTGAATGTGTGTGTGAATGGGTGGATGACTGAATGTAGTGTAAAGCGCTTTGGGTCCTTAGGGACTAAGTATAGCACTATACAAATACAGGCCATTTACCATTTTACCATTTACTGAGAAAATAAGTAGAAACAACAGCATCATCTCTCTCTCTTTCTCTCTCTCTCCCACACACACACACACACACACACACACACACACACACACACACACACACACACACACACACACACACACACACACACACACACAATCACTACTCACATGAGTATATGTGTTTGTAATAAAGCTCAAGTCCCACACGGATGCTGGCTAGTGTCTCTCATGCACCTAAGACCAGAAACAGGACCTCAGGGCATGAGTAGTCTGTTTGTGTGTGTGTCCTAGAGATACAGACACAAGGAGGACTGGTGAAAAATGAGGGGACAATGACTGAAATAACAAGTATTGGAAGTTTTGGGTCAAAGGCCAGTGTTTTCTTTTTTGTCTTTCTTTTAAATTTTCCTTTCTTCATCTTCTTCTGTAATCATCCAAATTATTTGAAACCCTTCATGAAAGTGCAAACATGAAGCCCCCCCCCCCCCCCCCCCTTAGCTAACTTGCAATTTTGGGAGAAAAAAAATTATTACAACCTTCACCTCTAAAATAGTCACATGAACAATCAAAAATCATCCTGGGAAATGAAGCAATGTTGAAAGCATTGAAAACTTAAGCTTGCCAAAGCTATTTGTTCAAATTCTGCAACTCAACTTGGTAATTTGCTTTTCTGAATGTTATATAATGGAGAGCGAAAACCTGCAGGTCTAACCAATAATTTTCTCAAGACTGTGCAATTGTTCCATAGTGACTCATGCGTTAAAGTATAAGTTTGGTATAAACAGCAGAATGATGGCAGCAAAATGAGCAGTGTGTGATATACGTACATTGCTTAGGTGTGTATTAGACGTTGCAGTGCACCAATGGCAACTTAAAGCTGTTTGCTTAAAGTTGAAACCAGTTAAAGAAAATACTTTTCTGGATATTTAGATTTCATTTTATTTATTTATCTTTATTTTCTTAAAGACCAATAAAGAACTCCAGCTGCAGCCATATTTGCCTGAAGCACCAGTAAAATGTTATTTTGTTTACTAAAATAGCAGTGGTACATTGTATTAGCAGTATTGGATTATAGCTAGTACTGGACTGTTTCAGGCCTACGGGATGTATCTGCTTCTTAATTTCCAAACACTAACCAGACAGCGTTGGAAAGTAGGGCCTCCTTTTTCAGACATGCTTATTTACCAATGTTTTGTTTTGCTTTTTTTAATGGTTTTGTCTATGTGTAAGCAACGATCATTCCCTGTGTTAATACAGCTCATTTAATACACTCGTGGAGAGACTTATGAAACTCTTTGGCAACTGATTAATTATGGAACCCTTGGACCTTGGTTCACAGCTGTTTTCACTACATTAACCACCAATATGTAAACTCACTAGGTCCTTTGAGATTGTCTTCCATTGTTATGCTGATGATCTACAATTATTTACACCAATTTCTGGAGGAAATTGATATGCCTGTTAATTTTGGTGAAAAGATGGTTTTAAAATTTAAGTATTACTGAACTAAAACATGGATGGACAGAAAGCATTTATTTATTTTTATTTATTTATTGTTTAAGAAAACCCTTTTTATTCATTCAAATGGCTTTCTTTCACCTGAGAAGTTTTGCTAAAATCAGACATATTTTGTTGTTCAAATATGATGAGGTTCTATTTTATGCCTTTGTGCATCTAGTTTGGATTATTGTATTGCTTTACTATTAGGATACCCAAAGAAGAGGTATGTTAGAGGTCTGAACGTGGTTTAGAATGCAGCAGCTTGCATTCTTACTGGTTCATCTAAATATGATCATTATACTTCTGCGCTTTGCCTCTCTTAATTGGCTTCCTATTTATGCAAGAGCAGACTTTATATCTGCATAACATTCTTCTTGAAAGTCGAAAAAGCCAGAAAAAACAGGATTTGTTTTGCCCCTTAGCAAGGTAGAGCCATTCATTCATGATTACTATAGTGCAGTGCTTGTTTGCTGCAGCGCAGTCATGGACAGAGCCTGGTCAGTGCACTACATATGGCTTATTTAGGGAGTTCCAAATACACAACAATGACAGTATAGATTACAAGTTTTCCAGTTTTACTACTCTTTACATTCACTGCTGCCAGCTTAGATTAAGTTGTAGTTAGCTCTGTTAGCTCTGGTCTGTGCTTTCTAAAGGACTATGATGGAAAGCACTCTTTAAATAAATATATTATTGTTAATAAAGAGGGTTTTTTAA
Organism: Copadichromis virginalis; assembly: GCF_057382275.1. NCBI lineage: Eukaryota > Metazoa > Chordata > Actinopteri > Cichliformes > Cichlidae > Copadichromis > Copadichromis virginalis. Next base: position 38,640,885 of record NC_140624.1, on the reverse strand, counting down.
TTAACCTGCATAGTTCTTCCATACAAAAATTAAAATATAAAAATTTTAAAATAAATAATATAAGGAAATCATTCAAGGACTAACATTTTAAAAGGACTGACAACAAAAGATGACTTGCAGAGGTTTATAGTATACTGAGGCCAGCGAGCAAATCATTTTCAGTGTAGTAATGTGCAGTGTCCAGCCCTGTAAGGAAACTGCATTGTTTGAGTTTTTTAAAACCAGGATTCATTTAACCCTCTGGGGTCCACGGATGCGCCAGGGCATCAAAATCACATGACCAATTTTAAAAAATGTACAATTTGTATTTGCATTTCAAGTTTTGAAAATGATTCGTTAAACATATTTGTGGTTCTTACAGTAAGAAATATAACTTTTTTCTACTCTGATTTTAAGTTTTTTGTCTGAATTCAGATCAATTGTGCTAATACATTATGTCAAAATGAAACCATAACTCCAAATTCAGATATGTGAGGTTGTGCTGAAAAGAATGATACCAAACAAGGCAAGATAAACAGTTTTAAAAGGTGAAATGTAGAGGTCAAATCAAAAGTAGTCAAAAACAGCTAATTTTACCCTGGACCCCAGAGGGTTAAATAGAAAGCTGTATGGCCTCATTGCAAAAGAGTGTTATTAGGACATGTGAAAATAAAGAACACATCTGTTTTTGAAGCAAACTGCTAAATTTGCAATACTCCCCCCTTTCCTGTTTGTAATGGGTGTGTTATTTCCTTTTGGTGTCTGTGGAAGTTTTTTGGGTTTTTTTCTTAAAGAAGTGACAGTATCATTCCTGCATCTAATTATTAAGATTTTAATCATTGCTCATGTAAGGCAGTCAGTCAGCAATAAGAAGAGGCATTATGAGGAACAACTAAATGACAGCAGCAACACTAATTTAAAAGAAAGTCACAGGGATCGAGTCTCCATTTACAATGACAACAGCAGATGCCCATGTCGTCGTCTGCAGTTTATGGCCATTAAATGTCTGGAGGGAGCAATCAACAGGGCATTAGATGCCTGAGACAAGTCATTATCAAAAGAAAGTGGAGGAAGTGTCAGTGACCTCTCACTTTCATCAGACCTTCGGAGCCTGTGGAAGGAGATCCTGTCATTGTGTATGTATCTGCATACAACAGTTGATAGCTGAATATTGTACAAGACTGTGTAAGAAAAAGGACATAGAATGAGGGGAATTTCGTTTTTTGTTCCTGAACAACACAAAGAACAGTGCAGTGACTTATTTTTCAAGAATTTAAATGTGTTTGAGAGCAAGAGAGGAACGTTTGGGAAGTGTGTAGAAGAGAACAAAATGCTCACTGTGCCCAAGTGTGTGTCGACACACTCTTCATGCTTGTTAGTAATGTGTGATAAAGTCTGGCTGTGCGGAGTGAGAGACTCAGTGTGTGTTTTGTGTGTGTAAGTGTCTAACAGGCTATGAAAGGACCACCCTGGAATCCATAGATGTGAGGTCATTACTCAAGGATCAACAGCAAGGCTACATCCGTATATTGTCAATGTACGCCTAACTGACACATGCATAGGGGCTAGTTGTTCTTCACCATTACTTATTCACGCTACAACAAAGTGCTAAATTGACAATAAATGATGCAGCCTTGCAGGGTGAGATAATTTTTCACCTTTGAAAAATTGAGATACTAATGCTCAATCACAAAACTACACGGTTCCTAGAATATGCATTCAGTACCACATACAATGGAAGCTATAGCTTGAAATGAGGTAAACAAAGGACCATAGACTTTTTTTTATTACTATTAAAAGATTTATGGAAATCTTCAACACTTTGCTTTAGGTTAGCTGTAATAGAAACGGGCTCATGGCATTTAAATCTGTTAACACACTTTATGGTATTAGTAGAAAAGCACTGAATCAGGACTGCTATGTCAGCATGTGCTACATAGTAAATTGTTTATCCAGCCCATTCTCATTGCAAGGACATTAAATCTGTCATTTTCTCCAAATTACACACAGGGCGTCTTTTCACACGAGTGGCTGTGGACCAGGTTTAGGTAATAGTCACGCAGATCTGTTACATCTGTCAGATACACTAGGCAAATGCCATATTTCAATGTGTTGACTTAATGCTGTGAGCTCAAACCACAATCTTTTACTAAATCTAAGTAGCTTTTAGTGTCTGAAGTGAAAAAAGTGAGTTCAAATCAAACAAATCAGCAAGTGAAAACCAAGCAAAACAAAGTTCAAAAAGTCAAAGCTTCCAAACAGGAAGCAAACCACAGTTTCCTGGCAGACACATCAAGCGCTCGGCCTCTGCTTTTGCTTTTGAACTACACTAAGCATGAGGACTATAAAGAAATAATTCTTGGGTGTTGATTTTCTTTAACAGTTTGTGCTAACACGGCTCTTTTCTGTCAAGATAAAAGAGAAGATTTTGTCAATTTAGCGATTTTTCTACTGGCCTTTTATATTTACATTTGCAGGAAAATGTAAATTAAATGAAGGTTGTTATCAGGTTGTTACCATTGTTACCAAAAAAATACATAAAGTCATTTGCACTTTGCACTTCATGTTTAGATGCAATCCTCCATATCTGAGCTCCTCAATACTTGTTATTTTAGTGTCTAGTCTAGCTTGTTGCAAACAGCTGGTTGTGTCAAATTCTTTCCTTTGACTTTAATAAAAAACTTCACATAGCACGCACAGAAAAAAGCGTCCACTTACAAAATTCTAAGTTTAATAACAGCAGACTGGTCAGGATCTGATTCTAAATATTGCTGCTTTGTGCTGTCTTCACCTGTGACACACAGATTTGAGATTTATACAGCAGAATAATAATGCAGTCCTAATGCTAAACTCCATCTGAGCTGCATCATCTGAAGAACTTACTCATTTTCTAAAGTAAGAATTTTTTCTTGTATCAGAAAATGGAAATTTTACATGTCCTCTCCGACCACACGTGGTTCACTCTGATATTTTCTGAGAGAAATACTTGCCTGAAACCTATGCATATATCAGCTTGTCAAATAACAAATATGCAAAAATCATCTTGTTTCTCATCCTTTTACTACCCATTTGTTTGTGTTATACTTGGTTTATTGTGCTGATCATTATTGAACTGAAGTGGCTGCGAGTTCATAGATGAGCATATTATGATTGGATTATGTGAAGAGCTATCCACTGTAAGTTGAGTTCTTATGCATCACTGCCTCATGCTCATCAGCTGAGCAAATTTGATACTTTGTTTTGTTGGGGTTTTTCTTTTTTGCTTTGTTGTTGTTGTTGTTTTTAATTGGCTCCAAAACAAATGTTGCTTGTGAATGTATTTTGCACTTTTTTAACCACTGTTCTGACAAGTGCCGCGATAAACCAACTTCAGTCACTGCCAGACAAGAAGTCCACTAAACACTTAACAGTAGAGTCTGTTCCCACTCTATTGAAAATGCATCATCCAGCCTTCTGGCTGCTGTTATTGAAATGCACCCCTGAGAGAAATACCTTTAAGAAAGACACACGTTGAGACCAATCACTGATCTGGGATTCCATGCTAAGCAACATATAGCCTTCATGGAACTCATGAAAGAGAAGAAAATTTTTATGTATCATACATTGTTTAACCCATAGTGATCTATAACTCACATGTGCAATAAAAGGCTGTATATGAAGTATTGTAGTCTACAAATTGTCTCTTTCTTGAATGAGTCTCATTGATGTAGCATTTCACCGTGAAACTTCTCTTTTCTTTTTATGGAGAAAATGATACATCTTCTAGCTTTGGAATTCAGACAGAAATATGACCATTTGAAGCTTGTTTATATGTGAGGTCACACACTAAAAAAAGCTAATGTTCCAAACAGGATCCCTGCAGTTTATCAGTGTTGTACTCCAGAGTGAGCTCCTGGCTCTGAGGTTTTTAACTTTGAGAAAAAGATTTTCATAAAAAGTCACGAAACATGTAAGAATGATTGCAGAGAAGCATAAATTATCAGAAAGAGAAAAGGGAGTCATTTAGCACACAGCTGGGGTGAAATCATGATTAAAAAAAATGTCTAACTATTTTTGGTACATAAAATGAATCCTGTGGAGCATTTTTCAAATTGTACTTTGATGTGAATGATTTATGAGACACAGGAAACATATGAAAGTGATAAAAAAAATGTCTTCTTTGAAAGCTTGCAAGGGGTTCATGAGCTAAGGCTCTTCTCTATATGTTTATTTAATGCGTACCTCACAGTAGTAAGTGAACACCTTCCCTCTTTTCCAGTTTCTAACATTAACAATGTCAGCTATTAAAATATTATATACACTTGCAATATAAAGAGACTTCACATAGTCTGAGTGAGTTGCTGTTGACCCTTACTTTGCACCTATTCTACTGCTAAGCTAACTAGCTGTTTTCCACAGTTTGTAGGTTGCATTTTATAAACTACTGTTACGTTCCCCCCGAAGGGGTCTAGGCATGCGAGTGAGGGGACCAGTAACAAATGAGTCCAGAAACAGAATGAAAAGGAAAACAGACAGAGTTGTTCTGTATTAATATAGTTTTATTACAAATGATATAGGTTTATTACAAACGACATTAACTTAAAGAGCTGGCAACGCCGTTTTACCAATAATGCCAAAGAAACAAAGGAAACACTCGCAGCAACAAAAGACAAGAAACAAAAATGGGAGGCACTTCCCACACTTCCTACTCTACTCCTCACCACGGGGAGACACTCTCAGGGCCCACAAGCCCATCTACTCACTAGTCAGAAGGCGGCTGTCTGTTCAAAACCTAGCACAAAAACCGTGTAGCGCCACAGAGGGAAAAAACCACCCTGCTCACAGCTCATCCCCAGTTTAAATAGCCTCAGAGGTGATTGCTGACTGGAGTCAGGTGGCAAACGAGGCTAATCAAAAGCAGCTGTGTCCTGGGGAGAGAGGAGAGTGAGAGAGCGGGCAAACACTCCACCCACACACTCCCACAGCCTCACAGGATGTAACATTCCCCCCCTCCCTTACATTAAAGCTCTACCAAAACAACAACAACAACAACACCTTATCGCGAGCTGCGTGAGAGTGCATCAGCCACTATATTGTCAGTACCTTTCTTGTGTATGATCACCAGATTATAATCCTGGGCCAGGAGTGCCCAGCGCATCAGTCGCTGGTTGTGGTTGTACATCCAGTTCAGAAAAACCAGGGGATTGTGATCTGTGAAGACGGTCACCGGGGAAGCACTGGAGCCCACATACACTTCGAAATGCTGCAGAGCTAGAAGCAGAGCTAAGGCTTCCTTCTCTATGGTAGAGTAGTTCAGCTGATGGTGTTTGAACTTCGCAGAGAAATAACAGACCGGATGGCACACACCCTCCTCATCATCCTGCAGTAGAACTGCTCCGGCGGCACTGGCATCGACCTCTAGCATAAAGGGTCAAGAGAAGTTAGGAGCCGCCAACACAGGGGTGCTGCACAGGAGAGATTTTGCCGACTCAAAGGCATGCTGGCACTCCACTGACCATTCAAAAGGCACATTTGGGCTACACAGTTTGGTCAGCGGAGTCACGACCACAGAAAAGTTCTTACAGAAACACCGGTAATATCCGGTCATACCTAGGAAACGCCTTAGTTCCGTCTGGTGGCTGGACTCGGGTAGTCCAGGATTGCAGCAATCTTCGCCTCCACTGGGCGGACCTGTCCAAACCCCACCTGCTTACCTAGGTAAGTGACAGTCGCCTTACCAAACTCACACTTAGAGAGATTTAGGGTCAACGAGGCCTCGGCTAGCCGCCGAAACACTGTCCTCAGAAGGGACATATGATCTGCCCACGTGTCTGTGTATAGCACTACATCATCTAGATACACATTGCACTGGGGCACATCTCCCAACACCAACTGCATCAGACGTTGAAAGGTAGCTGGGGCATTTTTCATGCCAAAGGCCATTACTGTGTATTGCATGAAGTGGTCAGGGGTGACAAATGCAGAAATATCTGAAGCTCTGGAAGTGAGAGGCACCTGCCAGTAGCCTTTAAGGAGATCAAGTTTGGTGATGAATTTGGCAGGGCCGATGCTGTCGATGCAGTCTTCCATACGAGGAAGCGGAAAAGAGTCAGACCGTTACAGCGTTTACCTTCCGATAATCTGTGCAGAAACGGGGTGTGCCATCAGACTTAGGCGTTAGTAGACATGGGGAGCTCCAGGGGCTACAACTAGGTTGTGCCAAGCCGTTTTCTACTAAGTACTCAACTTCCTTTTTCATCACCTCACGTTTGGCGATGGGGCAACGGTATGCATGCTGCTTGATTGGGGCTGCGTCTCCAACATCACTGTCATGCTCACAAACATTGGTACGTGAGGGTACGTCACTAAAGAGAGACGGGTAGGAGTGCAACAAGTCAAGTACATCTTTACACTGGGACTGAGGAAGGTGAGACAGGTTGGCCTCGGCCTTAGCTAAAAAAAAAACAAAACAGAATTTGACAACCGCCCACATTGCTGTCCCTCAGAAAGGGTACCCAGATCATCATCACCCTTAACTTCTACACTTGGCAGGGTAACAGGGACTGAACCAGGGACAGCTGTCCCAGCAGTGTCTGGTGATTCTGTCATGCTGGTGTCTCTGGTATGGTTTCAACATGTTAACATGGCATAGGCGAGTCTTCCTTCTGTGTTCTGGGGTGTTGAGAATATAGTTGGTGTCAGACACTTTTTTCACTATCACATAGGGGCCTGAGAAACGAGCCATGAGGGCAGAAGTAGGCACAGGCAGCAACACAAGAACTTTGTCCCCAGGCTGGAACTGTCTTTCCACTGCTTTTTGATCAAATAGTTTTTTTCATGTTTGCCTAGGATACACAGAGAGCCTCTTTTGCTAACAAAGTAGCCCGTTGGCACCTGTCCTTGCATGTTTTTATAAACCCCACCACATTAGTTTTAGGCACACAACCGCTGAGAAAACTCTCCTTCAGCACCTTTAGTGGACCCCGCACATCATGTCCAAACACCAGGGTAGCTGGGCTGAACCCCAAAGACTCCTGCTTCGCATCACGTATAGCGAACAATACAAAAGGGACCCCTTCATCCCAGCTTTTTCCTGTGTCATGGCAATATTTACTCAACATTGCTTTGAGAGTTTGATGCCACCGCTCAAGTGCACCTTGTGACTCTCGGTGATAAGCACTACACACAGAATGAGAAACTCCAAAGGACTGTAAAGTCTGTTTAAAATCCCTGGACATGAAATTGGTACCCTGATCTGTCTGCACAGTTTTCGGGAGGCCAAAGGTGGTAAAGAATTTGACTAGTGCTTTGGTAATGCTTGCTGTAGTGATTCTCCACAGCGGAATTGCCTCGGGGAATCGAGTGGACACACACATTATGGTTAACAAGAACTGATTCCCTGCCCACGTCTTTGGAAAGGGGCCAACACAGTCTACCAGGATATGCTCAAATGGTTCACCGACAGCAGGGATAGGACGTAGAGGGGCGGGGGGCACCGTCTGGTTTGGTTTACCCACAAGCTGGCAAGTGTGACAGGTGTTACAAAACTGCACTACATCTGCTTTCATTGCCGGCCAAAAGAAATGCTGCAGTATACGGTCATACATTTTAGTGACACCCAAATGACCTGACCATGCATGATCATGTGCTAACTGTAGCACATGCCGCCGCAGACTTGTCGGAACCACCATCTGCCGCACTGCGCTCCAGTCTTCTCCAGGCCTTGGGGTCCACTTGCGCATCAATAAACCTTCCCAAACGAAAAATGTCTGCTTCTTGCTCCCCTCACCACCCTTATCCTGAGCTGCAGCGGTAAAACACTTAACTAATGAAGGGTCTTCTTTCTGAGCCTTCACAAGTGCCCACGATACCATTTCCCATTATAAAATCCACCCCATTAATTGGGAAAGAAGGCCGCACACCCACTGAGAAGGAACCACTCACCAGCTCACTCGGTACCCAAATACGATGGAGGGGAGCAGGCACAAAACTCATCCCAACACCTCTTACGATGATGCTAGAGTCACAGTCAGACTTCTCATTAAATTCAAGCACACTAGCTAGTATGAGGGACTGTGAACCACCAGTATCACGCAGAATGGTCACTTCACGCTTATCCTCGGTCTTACCAGAAAGCGAAACTGTCCCCTTAAAAAATGAAGGGCTTAAAACACTCATCCGGGGTCTCAGGGGAGGGGGGCCTACTGACAGGAGGCATGGTTTTAATCAGCCTGACCCCTTTTGGTTTACGTGAAGTCGAGACTGTTTCCGTTTATAAGCGTCACAATCTGCGATCAAGTGGCCAGACTTAAAAACAGAAAAAACACTTTCGGTCTGCCTTGGGACGAAACCCAAATACCTCAGTCTTTGGGTGCGGTGCAACTGGCACCTTGCTAGCCTTCACTGGGGCATCGCGCCAGTCATACCTACTGACACTGGTTTTATGGACGAGCGCGAACTCATCAGCCAGCGTCGCAGCCTGCTGTAGCGAGGAAACCTTCTGTTCATTAATATATACTGCGATGCGCTCAGCAATGCAGTTCTTAAATTCCTCTATGAGCATTAGTTCCCGGATCAAAGCCAGGTCAGTGGCTTTGCAGGCACACCACCGATCAAAAAGAACACCTTTTTCCCCTGGCGAAATCAAGATAAGACTGACCCTGTCCCCTTTTCAACCCCCGGAAACGCTGCCTATAGGCTTCTGGGACCAGCTCATAAGCCAGCAGGATAGCAATTTTCAGCTTGTCATAGTCCAAGCTGTCCTCAGCTGACAATGAGGAACAAACTTCTTGAGCCTTACCTACCAGCTTACATTGGAGCAAAATGGCCCACGAATCCCGTGGCCAGTGCAAGGCCGTGGCTATTCGTTCAAACGACTCGAAGTAGCTGTCGACCTCAGTGTCATGGAACACCGGAACCAGACGACTATTTTTCCCTACATCAAATGGTGTGTCTGCCTGACGAATGGAGGCAGTCGGAGGAAGAGAAGCCTGCCGGAGTTCCAGCTGTCGCAACTTAACAGCTGTCTCCGCCTCCACCTCCACCTTTTTCAATTCGACCTCCCTGGCTCTGGCAAGCTCTGCGTCTAAACGCCTAAGCTCCAACTCCTTTAGCTGGAACTCCCTCTCACGATCCTCCTTTTCCAACTGGAGACGAGCCAGGCGTACACGGAGCTTAGCATCCTGCTTCCAGCCTACACTTGATTCAATGGAGAGAGGTTCGAAGCGAGGCAATGTCATGGCTTTGTCCTCAGGCAGCCCCTGAGCAACAGGTGTAGACACCAATGGACCTACAGCTTGAGCTGCCACCTGCGGAACAGGCTGAGATGCTACACCATGCTCAAGTGGACTGGCAGACACTGGCAAGGCCACTATCCCAAGCGAGGGGTTTTCCTTAAACACAGCAATATCAAAGGTAGCCATTAAATCTAAAACAAAAACTACCTGAGGCTAACAATAACAACAAAGAAACACCACCTCCAAAACTCAGGTGGGAAATGTGTGGCCGCAGGTTAACCAATAAATAAAAATACCACCGACCCTCTCCCCAGACCTACCTACTAAAATTTCAGCCTAGTTAGCTTCTGGAGTGTACCAGGCTCAAGGCAACTTTAAAGGCTAAGCATCAAGTGCACAAAGCACCGACAAGCCTACCCCCGACAGAGAACTAATCCCCACCCGGGATTACTCCGAAAATAATAAAGGCAAAATAAAAAATGAGTGCCTGAAAGAGGAGCTTACGCTCAGCTAGACACTCCCCTTTGCTAACTGGAGAGAGAGCGCAGCAGATACCATACAACTAAACAGGCCACCGGCAAACAACTCCCTAAAACTCAATTGCTGTTCCTTCCATTCAGATCCCGGACGAGCCCCCACATTGTTACGTTCCCCCCGAAGGGGTCTAGGCATGCGAGTGAGGGGACCAGTAACAAATGAGTCCAGAAACAGAATGAAAAGGAAAACAGACAGAGTTGTTCTGTATTAATATAGTTTTATTACAAATGATATAGGTTTATTACAAACGACATTAACTTAAAGAGCTGGCAACGCCGTTTTACCAATAATGCCAAAGAAACAAAGGAAACACTCGCAGCAACAAAAGACAAGTAGACTACTAAACAAAAATGGGAGGCACTTCCCACACTTCCTACCCTACTCCTTAACACAGGGAGACACTCTCAGGGCCCACAAGCCCATCTACTCACTAGTCAGAAGGCGGCTGTCTGTCCAAAACCTAGCACAAAAACCGTGTCGCACCACAGAGGGAAAAAAAAAACACCCTGCTCACCACTCATCCCCAGTTTAAATAGCCTCAGAGGTGATTGCTGACTGGAGTCAGGTGGCAAACGAGGCTAATCAAAAGCAGCTGTGTCCTGGGGAGAGAGGAGAGTGAGAGAGACAGAGGGGGTAGGAGTGGCAAGAGAGGAAGAGGCGGGGAGAGCGGGCAAACACCCCACACACTCCCACAGCCTCACAGGATGTAACAACTACATATTGATCAAAAATGACTAAAATGGAGGAATTTTATTTCATACTATGTATCATGGTATATGGTATGAATCACTATGCAAGGCTACCCATATGTTTGGAAATGTACTTCAAATGGGTTCAAAAAGTATTTTTTTCTACATTTCAATGCATTTTAGATTATCTATAGGAAATATTTGATTGCAGCTTGATTATTGGGAATTTTAAATGTGTGTTTAATCCATGTTCAACTCAAACATGAAACTGAAACCAAAAAGTCTCATAACTTCCCACGGTTCTTCCATCCCTCACCTCCAAATCTCTTTCCTTTTCTCTTTCCACCTCTGTGTCCCCCTCTCCTCTTTGCCCTTGTGCTCATCTTCTGCAATCTTTTTCTTCTCAGATTTCCTCTCCTGTTGCCTGCGTCTTTTCCTCCAGCTCCCTCCTCCCATCTTTGCCAACTCTCCACACAATGTGACCATTGTTTCCATCTCTCCCACCCCAGAAAGCAGAGACGCAGGGCTTCTACAAGCTAGCATGCACACAAACACTCAGCCACATAGGCTTTCATTCTCTAACTTTATCTTTATCATTACAAACCACACACACACGCACACACTTGCACATACACTCAAACAGTTGCTGCGTACCGACAGAACTCGGAACAAGGATTGGATTGAGAGCCTGTGTTGAGTCATGAGTGACTGCAGGCGTGACCGGCTGATTCACAGCTCATCAGAGGATGATACCCTTCGAACCACTTCCATCACAGCACACATGGCCCCAAATGGTCATTATACTGGAATAGAATAGAATAGAATAGAATAGAATAGAATAGAATAGAATACTACACCTTTGTAGGACTATTAGTGTAATCAAGCACCACAATTGCATAAATAAACAAGAATGCAATTCAGTAGTGAAATACATAACCAACATTGTTGGCTTGCTTTAATTGTTGCTTTTTTTTATCTCAAAAAGAGCTCTCTGGTAGTGATATGAATGCATTTAGAAAATGTAGGAGCTTCAAACATACACAATATTCTTTAGTGACAAAAACCACACTAAACAGTGATAGGCTAAATATATCGAGTATACTATACATAATATTGAACAGAATTTTCTACCAAAACATTATGGCAGTAAAATAAATAAACAAATAGTGCATTTTAAAAGATGAAAAATCATATTTCAGGCATTTCAAGGAGCAGCGTTTCATCACACCACCAACAGAAGCACATTGGGAACGGTTACTCCTGGATGCACTGACAAAATAATGTTTCATTTCACAAGGAGAAGGAGTTAACTTCTAAATTACATAGAGAGAGGCGGCTCGGTTTCACAGTGGCTTTCGGTTTTTCCAAAGCCACTGACAGCAATTTGTTATTTCTAAATAATGAGCAGAATCATAAATAACATATAAAAGCTGTTTTAATTTGGCTATAAATTCTCACAGGGATCATAGCTTTGGAAAGTCTAGTGACAACCAAAATCCAACTCACTAGTTATTATCTATGTGGTGGCATATAATGCAGCTTTTCATTTTGGAACTGTCATGTAACTCAAATTATTAACTTTAAGATCTTTCTCATCTGTCCCACATGTTTAGGTAGAGCAAATCTTTATGCTAGAAGGCATAAAAAGGGGAATCTGCTATTAAAAATCCTCCTTCTTACAGTGGTTTAAGATATATTTTAAAAAGAAACTGTAAAAGAAAGAAAAAGATGCTTAAAATAGATGAATAATTGATGGACGGTTGTATGAATGCATTTAAAACAGTCTAAGAACCATTTATAACAAGTGGTTTTATTATAATAACTGAAGTATTTAACAATGACTGGATTACATTTTTTTTTTACCTAAACAGTCACTACCATATGTATCAGTTTGTTTTTATTTTTGTTTGGTTTTTTTTTCTGGATTTTATTAACAGGCATGTTCTCTAATGAAATTGCACTATTAGAGCCAGATTCCACAAATTACATCACCGGAGCTCAGATGCAATATGGGATTGCGTCAGTGTCGTCTGCAGAGATTTCAGGGTTTGACTCAAAAGTGTTCTTCAAATTCATCACTTTAATAACCTGGCCTGTCAAAACCATTAATGCACTGCACTGAATAAAAACAAATGTGTGCATGTGGTCATAATTTGAAATGATGATTAATTTGTGTATATATCTAGATTTACATATGCATAAATGTATGCATATGTCTGTATCTTCATCTGTGTATGCTCATTGGATACCTTTTTTATTGGATACCAGATCCCATTTTGTCTTCCAAGCTGCCTTAATCCTTCATGGCTGAGATTCAACAAGGTCCTGGAAACATTCCTCAGAGATTTTGGTCCAAAGTACCATGATAGCATCACACAACTGGTACAGATTTTTCAGCTGCACATCCATAATGGGAATATCCCATTCCACCACATCACAAAAGTGCTCTGTTGGATTGAGATCCAGTGACTGTGGAAACTATTTGAGTACAGTAAACTCATTGTCATGTTCAAGAAACCTGTTTGAAATGATTTGAGCTTTGTGGCATGGAGTGTTATCCTACTGGAAGATTGGTAAACCATGGTCATAAAAGGCTTTAAGAGAAAAGTCTGGCCCTACCATTGAAATGATCCAGGGGAAATTAAGACTTATCACACTAGGTAACATTTTTACAATCGTCTATTGTCCAATTTTGGTAAGCCTTATTTGAATTGGAGGCCTGGTTCCTATTATAAGCACACAGGATGGACATTTGGTATGGTACCTTTAAGGTTTGATGTGTTGTGCATTCAGAAATGAGTATCTTCATATCTCAGTTGTAACAAAGGGTTATTGGAGTTTCTGTTCATTTCCTATCAACTCAGTCATCTACCACACACTGGATATATTCTTTTACTTGGGTCATTTTCTGTAAACAGTAGAAACGGTTGTGCGGGAAAATCCCAGTAAATCAGCAATTTCGGAAATGTTCAGACCAACTCATCTGACACCAACAACCACATTCGTTGTGGGGAGATCGTGGCTCAAGAGTTGGGAGTTTGCCTTGTAATCGGAAGGTTGCCGGTTCGAGCCCCGGCTTGGGCAAGACACTTCACCCGTTGCCTACTGGTGGTGGTCAGAGGGCCCGGTGGCGCCAGTGTCCGGCAGCCTCGCCAATGTCAGTGCGCCACCGGGTGGCTGTGGCTACAATGTAGCTTACCATCACCTGTGTGTGAATTGGTGGATACAGGCCATTTACCAGTCAAAGTCACTTCATTGACCTTTCTTCCCAATTTTGATGCTCACTTTAGCAGGTTATCTTGACTATGTCAGCATGTTTGATTTGCTGCCATCTATTTGGCTGATTAGATACTTCCAGTAACACTATGAGTAATGTGGGAGTCATTTCAATCAAAATATGTCCTTTGAAATACAATGAAACATTAAGTTTTTGTACAAAGTATCACTACCAGGAACAAAAAAGACAGGTAATATTTCTCATATGTTAGCTTCTCTTCATTGGCCCCCTGTTAAATTCAAAATTCAATTTAAACTCCTTCTGATTACATACAAAGTCTTGAATAAGCAGGGCTCCTCATATTCTAAAGACCTCATTGCATTGTTTTAAAAGAGCATTTCACTCTTCGACTGCATTGAATTATACTACTTTAAAATGCTATGTAACATCTGAAAAAAGGGTTAGTGTCATTGTTTCACTTCAAAAAGAGCGTGGTGAAGTACAGAACCAAATAATCATACTAATACAGAACCCCAGAAAGAGTCATGATTTGTGCTGGGTTGAAAAATTATTTCCTCATTATGGTGTTTCTCAGTTCCTCTTTCTTTCATGCATGACGGACACCTTTCAGATGATTTTAACCGTCTTCTGCCTCAAAGCCACACATGATCTGTTACAAGGAAGTTAATGAGTGGTCATTAGAGAAATAAGTGGTAAGTGCAGGGTCTATGTCTTGAACCATGTTAGCATTAGAGCCACTAAATGTGTTTATCTCTAACTGATGTGGTCCAGTGTCTGGCAGCACGAGCCTACAGTACTGCACCATTGTGGGTTGAGCTCCTGACAATGTAAACATCACATGGATGAACACTTGGCTTTTGGTCACACTGACCATTATCCTTTTAAGCCCTTAAAGCCTGCCTCTCAATAAAGAAGAACTTGTAAGTAAAGTGGTAACATAATATGACTGTTCCATATTTTGGAGAGCCAAAACATGTACTGTATGCATCCAAAACACTTTGCAGTAAATACACATCTACCCTTTGTGCAAGTGATTGTGTATTCTAACCTAATTCATGTAATCTTTCTGGGTAAATATTGGGTCCATTTTCTTTTCTGTTAGCACCAGCTAAACTGTGGATTGAAAAAACAATACCTTACATGATGACAGCATAATAATATGTACACACTGATAGTTGTGAGCAGTTTGTGTATAGATTTACCAAACTGTGCAAATCTGCTTTCTTTAAATATTTATGAATGTTTCCAGCATGCCATGACGTTATCTGAAGTTCGTTTGGAATATACAGTAACTACATTAACATCAAATATATTTACTTCCCAAAACAACATTCATTGTGTATCACTGTAGCCATGCAACCACAGTAGTGTTAATCTGACAGCTGTCAGTTTCCTGTCAAAACCACAATTTCTTTTTTCCATTTATCTAAGGTAAAAAAATGAATTGTAAAGGTAGAAGATGGCAACAAACCTCCCTGTGGATAAACAGAAGAAATGGCTACATACATTGAGAAAAACAAACGACTGCTTCCAAATAAGTAGTTATGAGCAAATTCTATCAAAGTCTATCTATTAAAAGCCAAAGGTAATGTTTTCAGAAGATGAGATATACAGCTATAATTACTTGATCCCAGAACCAAGAACAAGCTGAAGTTTGAGAGATATTTTCAGATATTGTTTATGTTATTGACAGTAACTGATAATAAAATATATCACAACTACTGTATTCATTTTAGATTTAAGGTCCTTATTGCATCATTTTTTAAATTTTGATTAATTAACTTCACAGTAATGTTCAAAGACTGTGCAGACACTGAGGAGCATAATATCTGTAATTCATGTTAATAAGAATGCATGTGTATGTAAGTAAAAGTCAAGATAACTTCAGAGAGAGTATCAGTGATTCTAAAACCATTTATAACTATTTGTTCTATCTTGTGTATATTTTTTATAGCTGTGAACAGCCTATTTTGAATTACTTCCCTGTTTAAATGGCCCTTGAAGAAATTTCTTTTCTGCAGCAACTGCTCACACATTCATGCAGGTTGCTGCATTAATGTGGAAACAATCTGGACCTATGGAGTAAGAATGGGTGGAATGCAGTTCCTTAGAATAGGGGGAGGAAAAATCAGGGTTCCAGTAATCACAACACAGATGTTTCAAGAACCCAGGCTTTTGATGGACGTCAAAGCTCATGACGGGAAACATAAAGCAGTCATCTTCAGGGGAGACAGTAAGTCTTTGCAATGGGAGTTCTGTTTAGTTTGATAAAAGAGGTCAGAAGTCAAAAGAATCAACTTCTCTGGAATGACTTTCAGATGAGTATGTTTCTGTAACCCCATCAAATCTATCAACAACAACTTTAAGGGCTAAGAACCCGAGGTGCTTCTCTGAGCCTCTTTGCTTTACCCATATTTTAAGTGCACTTGACTAGTAAATAAAAATGTTTGTGGCCTATATATATATATCTAAATCTATATATAGACAAAGTATCATTCAACAAAAGCACTCAAACACTGTCACTTTAAATCATCATCAACTGTTTTTTAATACAATGGCATCATACGTCTTTTACACTTATCTGTTTTTTTTTCCTGCTTGTTGTATGACACTATCATCTCTCACTTTCTCTCTTCCCGAGTTATGTCTTAATTTTACAACACTCTACAGTAGCTGTGTAAGTTGTAAAATGTTGCACTAAATTAATTTGGTTTGTGTGTCACAGAGTGCTGCAGCTACTTGAAAATGTTATTTTTGTTACCATAAGATGATGCTAAATGAAAAAAAGCAGATTTATACAGTTGTTGTTTTTTAAATAAGTACTTGAGAATGACTTAAATAAGCTATATCGAGAGTGAACAAATTGACCTAGTTCAGTAAATAAGAACTATGTGGCTCACTACACTACTGAAGAATTTCCCAGAAAAGAAATGTCCAAAAAATGTGAGATTTTGTATATATGACAATAATTGAACCACTGTGCTTGTTGGATTGATCTCCTGTTTCTTAGTTTTTTTTATGATCAGATTAAAATCTAACTTATCCACACTATCCATCAAATAAGTAAATAAAACTAAATCGATATTCAACAAACTATTAAAGAGAAATCTTTCATTCTGGTTGCTTAAGGCTGTAAGAAATGTCGAGAATGTCGAATCCATGATTAAAGTCGCTTCAAAGGCTACGTCCACACTAGCCCGGATGGATTTGAAAACGGCGTTTTCGTCTGAAAACGCTCTGCGTCCACACTAGCGTTTTCAGTCGTTTTCACAGAGTTGTGCGTCCACATTGAAAACGCTTACGTTCCAGTCCTGCGCATGCGCAAATGCGAGTGAGAATTAAAGAATTTGAAGAAAAGCTATCTGGAGCATGTACAAACTGATAGTAATCTTTTTTAGGGCTGTCAAAATTGAGAGCAATCAAAACAACTGCTGTACAATGCCCTCCGCTATCTTTGTTTAATTGGTCACATGACTGCGTCACATGACTAAAACGCATCATCGTTTAAGAAAGTCTGCGCTTTCGAGTGTCTACACTGTGAAGGGACAGCTCCGTTTTGAAATGTATTCGTTTTCGAGAGCGTTTTCAAAACGCTGCGTTTTCCTTGGGGAAAATGCCGTCTCAGTGTGGACGGGAGGCCAAAACGGAGAGAAAACTATGCGTTTTCAAACAAAAACGCATTAGTGTGGATGCAGCCAAAGTCATTTGAAATCTCTCTTCAGGAGTGCTAATGGTCCTATCACTCTCTTTAGCATCAAAGACCCCCTGAGACCTGTGACAGCGGGTGGTAGGTAAGCAGTGGTCTCACTCTCTCTTGTGAATACACAAATAAACACACCCACTCAGACACAGAGACACCATTTGAGTCCCAAATTAGTGTTAATCAGGAAACATCAAAAGGGAGTGACAGCATGTATCAAGCACCTTTTTTCCCTTACAGCAGGCCTTCTCAATCAGTTCAAATTTACTTTGATGACACAGAAACCCTGCGGTCTTATCACATATCTTGGGTGCATGTGGAAACTTTGATAAAAAAAAGGAAGGTCATGAACTTAATAAACTTTTCTGGTCAAGTTTCAAGGTTTTTTGGTGGGTGTATAACATTCTTCAAAACAATAATAATACTTTAGAAGGAATAGGCATATAATGAGCAAACTGCCAATAACAGGAACTAAAAGGAGCCAGTAAAACGCATCACATCAGCAACACAGCTGTGAAGTCTTTTGTCACTTTCCAAGCAAGAACACAGCCAACTGTGTTTATTTGAATGCATGACCCAGGCTAAGGTAACAGAAATCCATCCCTGAGGTCTGTGGAGATTGATGACAAACCAGATGTGTGTGGCTCAAAAGAGCTCTTTCAGGAAACATAAAAGTACTCAGTTATGCCTTTTTATCTCTTGTATAGATGTGAAATGGTTCATCTTCAAATGGAAATTTGCCATGGGGAGTTTTGACTAAGAAAACTCAAGTAAGGACAGAACTCAATGGCTTCATTTCACCCTATATCATCTAGAACATCTTAACTCAGCTTAATTGTTGGGCAAGTTAAAGTTTGAGCAAACCTGTTCTAAATTAAGTCCCATGGGTCTCAAGGGAGATTCAGATTTTTCCATTAAGAGTGTTTCACAGTGCCAATAACAGAAACAGAGCTTTTAAGACGTGCTTTTGTCCGATAACAGTCAGCAAGGTCCCCACAAGAGCTGTTTCATGTATATTTATCTCCAGTTTGTTATGCATGACTTATTATGACTAACCGACAAACAACACAGCATCTGATCAGAACCTGTCAGATGAAAAAAAAAAAACCCCAAGCATTCCATCCCAGTTGGTCTTAAGATGTTGGAATTATTGCTCCTTTTGACTTTTAGACTACAAGTTGGACCTCTGAGCTATCCATCTCTGCCATAACAGGTGAAGCCTGTGTACCCTAAATTCATACAGTTAAACTTAACTATCTTGTGTTCGATAAATAACTAAATCACTTTGTTTCCCGAAGGTGTTACTAAAGTCTGCTAAAATTGTAACAGTTACAGTTGATTTTTAGGGCTTGAGTAGGGTGGATTGACGCCTGCCGGCAGAAGACAGAGTCAAGGCGTTTTCTTTGGAAAGACGCCAGCACTACAAGAAATGCTTCAACATGCTGCTGGTGGTTTGGTCATCTGTAATACTCACACTGACAGCACAAGTGTTTTCTCTTGAATAACCGATGCTGGTTAGAATGAGTTTAGATTTGATTTGGGGGAGGAAGACGCAGAGATTCGATAAAGAAATCTAAAATAAGATCATAAGAACACATTCTCTATAACGAGATCAGCGTGGAAAATCTAAACAGATGTCAGCCTTTATAAACTCCTACACCCAACGCCCATTTATTTTTTTCCTCTCACTCCCATTTACAAGTGTTGTTCCAATCCCAGAGTTTGATAAAGAGCCCAGTTCTGGCGCAACAAGTCCTTCATTCCAGCCGCGTCCCTGTTCTCACATCCTCTATAGACGCACAACTGCGCGTCTCCCGTTGAAATAACGGTGCGCTGAGGGGCTCCAGGCATCTGCTAATACCATCAAAGCCTTTATCTGAACTGACTGCTCTATCGCCACGTCTACGTGGCAGGTATACTTTTGATTATGAAAAGATGCCCACTCTTAGGCATATGTGCATAGTAAGACAGCGGTCCACATAAACCTATACATGTACCCCCTCTATGTAACAAATGTTAAATTGTGGGGAAATCTCTCAACAGTGAGGATAAGATATCAAATACTTACAGTGTCCTGCATGCAGTGAGAGCAGTGGGTAGGTGGTTTAGCTTACTCCCTGACTGGTTCCTGGATGTCCAACTCAAGTTTGATCCGGAGTGTCTAAAATTCCTCCAACAGACAACTCATACAGACTCTGCCTGCGCAACTCTGAAGTCAACGCCGCAGCGGTGTAATATAAGATTTAAAATCCAACATGCAGCCAGGTAACCCTTTCATTTTATGTCCGTGCAGGGGAAAAAAGCGAAAGATCGGTCAAATTTTCCCACCGCTATGTCCCGATTTTGTTTGTTTTGTGGCTTTGTTGTTTTTTGGCTGGTTTTTTTTTTCAAAAATGCAAGTTGTTTTAATTCCCCTCCCCAGATATCGAAGCCTTTGCGCTCTCTGCTTCGTCTCCGTGCCTCTCTGCGCTGGCGCGGCTCTCTCCTTCTCTCTCTCTCTCTCTCACCCTCTCTGTCTCTCTGGCCGACAGACTGCCACACACACTGCACAGGACGGGACCTTTGTCCGCATGTGACGTCACTCACACACACAAGCCGACACGCTGATAGAAATGTCATATCTTTTATCAAGACAGGACTACATGCACATTGCAATTTTATTTAGAGAACAGGATGACACACAGTTACAAACACGGTGATGGCTGCACACTGAAATACAGTGCACAGAATACACAAGCAGCTTTAATACAGCTGAGTGCGTCACATAGCGTCACATAGCACTGTCTGCTCCATTCCCACAGCTTAGACTAAGTAGTTTCTTGAAATGTCCCTCTATAATCCAAGTGCAAACAATATATACCGAAAGGTACCATAACCGGAGCTTTTTCTTTGTGTCTTGATCTCGACAGATCAAAGTGAATTTTATATTTTGCAAACTAGCACCTAGTTAAAAATAAAAAAGCTCTCTTTCGCCCGTATGCTCTCACAAGTTGTTCCTCTTTAGTGAGCCAGAAAGCTAAACAAGTAGAGTGAATATTCATTAGCTAGTGAAAAGAAGTATGTCTATTTGTCTGAATTGCCTGTGAATAACTGCATTTCATTTGAAATAGGGCTTCATGAGTTATACTAGAAAATCAACAAGTTGTTCAGTTTGCACTGCATGCATAGTGGTGTATTGGCCTTGACCCCCTTATGCTATTGTAACCCAGGTCCCACGTAGCTATGGTAAAGCTAGAGTATATAGTACAATGAGACTGGGCCTGGGTTCGTAGTGCTGCTAGTAATGATACCTGATACCCTCTAATTTAACTAATAAGGATCACCACAACTGTATTTTACACAAATTTATCCCTCACCGGGTATTTATTTAGACAAAAAGAAATGAATAAAATAAACAGTTACTTTTATAAAATGAATTGAATTCAAATAAACAAAAATACTGTAAATGTGACTACATGGATTATAAATAAAAGATTATCAACACAAAATACCTCTTTCTTAGGTGCCAACTGTTATTTCAGTTACAACAGCTCACACCTTTAAAATGGATGGATTTCAACCTTTGATAATAACTTTGATTAAAACTACACACTTACTCAATTTAAACCAAATTTGTAACAGTGGGCCCACACACACCCACATTTTAACCTGTCCAGACTACACGTGCTTGTTGCAGGCCTGATTCGAAGTTCGGGTGCGGTGAGGCCTAAAACTGATGGCCGCTTCATTCAAACTGAGCCATAAAACAAAATACGTGCACTTTAGTTCCAGTTAGTACTCACGAGTCCAATGAGTTTGTTAGTGGGGCAATCAGAAACGGGCAGTTAGTTCACCGGTAGTGAAGACAGTCAGGGGTGAGAAAACAGCCAGGGGTGAGAAAACAGCCAGGGGTGAGAAAACAACAGGGTCCATCCGGGTAGAAACCTCTCTCTCATTTTTTATAACAGTAGACTTTTTTCTTTACACTGCAAGCCCGAAAAATTGCAAACAGGACTACACCCTCCCCCTTCTAACCGTGTAGATGTCCTCATCACACCTCTGACTTTTCTTTAGCTTTACAGGGTGATGGTCTTCCTCACTTCCTAAGAACTTCTTAGAACGTCCCTTTGGTTCACTGATGTCTGGAGGGTTTAATTTTAGTTGAATGACCATACCATGGTGCATGATGGTAACAGGCTCACAAGATGGGTGACCTGGCTTTTCATAGGTCAATCTCAAGGGTGGTTTTGGTTTCCTCAGGGATTTTCGGGATGTGGAGAACTGCTCACTCTCATTTCTTGTACTTCTATGAGAACTGTCACTCCGGGTTCTGTTTGAAAAGGGTGAACTTGTTTCCCGTTCTTCTTCTTGCTCTCCCATAGACTCATTTGTCTCTTGAGCATCATATTCCAGCATAGTAGGTGTATCATCTCCAGATGAGTTTTCACTTTCACTTTCTTCTACTGGTTGACTTTCTGCTGCTTCAAAATGTTCCTCCTCAGAAGTGTCATCCTCTTCCGAAGTCTGATGTGGCGTTGCCAGTTGTCTCCTGACCTCTTGCACGCCAAAACTTTGAGGATTATGGACAGCTTCAAACATTTCATCTGATGATGCTGTGTCACTTTCTTCAACTGGATCAGGCGGTTTAACTGCTTGACTTTTCTGGGCACGATGTGCTCTGGTTACGGGTCTCTTAATGTGTCCTGTGTCATCCGATGGATTAGGCATCCTGACCATATAACCAATGGGCAACAGGTGGTCTCGATGGAGAGTTTTGAGTACACCTGGTCCATGTTCTGGTTTTACCTTATAAACAGGCAGGTTAGGCAACTTCTCCACTACAACATACTGTGTAGATTTCCAATGATCCTGCAGTTTATGCTTGCCTTTTATTCCAACATTCTGAATGAGAACCCCGTCTCCCTTCTCCAAAGGCAGATCTCTCACGCGTTGGTCATAGTGTGCTTTGTTCTTCAGATGATTTTTTGTAGCTGCATCTGATGCAAGTTTGTATGCGTCCTGCAACTCTTTTCTCATCCGTGAAACATACTGTTGGTAGGAGGACTCACTTTCACCATTTGGCGAGATTCCAAAGCAGACGTCGATGGGCAGTCTAGCTTCTCTCCCGAACATGAGATAATAAGGTGAGTACCCCGTCGCATCACTCCCTGTACAATTGTACGTGTGTACCAGGTGGGTGATATGCTGGCTCCAACACTGTTTCTTTGCAGTGTCCATGGTACCGAGCATTGCTAGAAGGGTTCTGTTGAATCTTTCCGGTTGCGCATCACCTTGCGGGTGGTAGGGAGACGTTCGTGACTTCCGAATCCCCAACATGGACAACAGCTCCTTGATCAGTCGACTCTCAAAGTCTCTGCCCTGATCAGAGTGTATTCGTGCAGGTAGACCGTAGTGCACAAAGTACTTCTCCCACAGGACTCTTGCAACGGTAATGGCTCTTTGATCTTTGGTAGGAAATGCCTGTGCATAACGTGTATAGTGATCTGTCACAACTAACACATTTGCAACACCCTTAGAATCAGGCTCTATCTGTAAGAAATCAATGCAGACCAAGTCTAGAGGGCCATTACTTGTTATCTGATTCAAGGGCGAGGCACGCTGATGGAGCATCTTCCTGGAGATACACCTTCCACAAGTGCGAATATACTGCTCAATCTCAGCTGCCATACGAGGCCAGTAAAACCTCTCTTTAATCAGTTCTGTTGTTCGCTCTGCTCCCATGTGCCCACACTCATCATGCAGAGACCTTAACACCATAGACCTGTATCTTGCTGGCAAGACAAGCTGCAGGCTTTGCTTTCCACACATTTTTTCTTTTACTCTGTAGAGTAATCCATCACTCAACTCCAATTTGCGACTTTCACAGAGGAGCATCACAGTCTCTGGCGAGTCAGTTTTAGAGCAAGCAAACCCTTTATTGCTCTTGATGGCTTTCTTCAATTGCCCAATGGTAGGGTCCATATCTTGTGATGTTTCAATGTCTTTCGGACTCAGCTGATCAAGGATGTTTACGCTGAGATTCACAGGAAATGCATAGGCTTCTGGTACTGCAGAGGCAGGAGCACCAAGTTGATCCACCAATCTGTCAGGTACAACTGCTCCTTCCCTGATGCAGGCTCGTTTACAGAGAGCTTTAATGCCAGCAGGCGGGATGGAAGTCCATTCTCCAACTTCCTCTTGGGCATACTGTCGGGACAGCAAGTCAGCATCAATGTTGTGGCGCCCAGGGCGTTACTGTATGGTGAAATCATACGTGGTGAGGGCAGCGAGCCAGCGATGCCCTACAGCACTGAGCTTAGCCGAGGTCAATACATACGTTAAGGGGTTATTGTCAGTCCTGACAATGAATTTGGCACCATACAGGTAGTCGTGAAATTTATCCACAACAGCCCACTTTAATGCCAAGAATTCCAGTTGATGAACTGGATAGTTACGTTCTGAGTCTTTGAGCTTTCGACTTGTGAAAGCTACCGGCCTTAGGCCCTCAGGGTGTTCTTGGTTCAAGACAGCACCTAAACCATTCATGCTGGCGTCCACATGCAAAATGTATGTCTTGGTGGGGTCAGCGAATGCCAATACTAGAGCATTGATCAGACATTCACGGATCTGTTCAAAAGCAGCCTGGCAGGCTGGAGTCCATCGTTCCGCAAACGGCTCGGATGCTTTAAAATTGGTGTGGTTTGGGTCTACACTCTTCTTGGCTTTGGGGTCTTTCCAAGTAGGTGCATAACCCTTGGTGAGTTCTGACAAAGGACGGATAATGGCGGAGTAGTTAGCTATGAACCTCCGATAGTAACTACAAAATCCGAGGAAAGACTTGAGAGGTTTCAAGTGAGTGGGCACTTTCCAGTGTTTCACCACCTCAACCTTCTCTGGATCGGTGGCTATTCCATTGGTGGATACAATGTGACCCACATACTTAACTTGAGGACGACAGAATTGGCATTTGTCAATGGAGACTTTCAAACCAATCTCCTCTAGTCTGTCCAACACCTTGAAGAGGCGTTGCTCATGCTCTTCAAGCATTCTGCCAAAGACAATGATATCGTCCAAGTACACAAGGGCCTCCAGAAGGTGCATGTCCCCAACAGCCTTTTCCATTAAGCGTTGGAACGTTGCAGGTGCTCCAGTGATCCCTTGTGGCATGCGCCACAAGGGATCACTGTGGCGCAACTTCCTCTTGGGCATACTGTCGGGACAGCAATTGATAGAAGCCCAGGGGGCAAATAAATGCCGTCTTTTCCTTGTCCTCCTCAGCCATTTCTATCTGATAGTAGCCACTACGCAGATCTAGGACTGAGAACCATCGGCTGCCTGACAAGGAGTCCAAGGCATCATCAATGCGTGGCATTGTATACTGATCAGGTGTAGTGCGGTTGTTCGGTGTTCTGTAATCAATACAGATTCTTATAGCCCCATTCTTGTTCCGCCCAACAATAATTGGGGAGGCATAGGGGCTACGGGACTCTGTTATAATTCCAGCAGCCAACAGCTGCTGTATGTGTCGCCTCACATCATCAATGTCGGCTGGGGCTAGTCTCCTTGACCTCTCCCGGAAAGGTCTAGGGTCATGTAGACGAATGTGGTGTTCAACCCCTTTAGCCAAGCCAACATCCCACTCATGCATTGAGAAGACATTTCTCCTCTCAGCTAACTTCTGCCGAAGTCTACTTTTCCACTCCTCTGGGATGGGGGAGTCCCCAAAATCGAAGAGGTTTGGATCTATTTTCTCAGTGGCAAGGTCAGAGGGTTGGACTGGGGTGACTGTATCCACGGCAAACATTTCAGCAATGACAGATCCCACTGGTATGGAGACTGTCTTGGTGGACTCATTTTGGAGGAGTACATTCAAGCTATTGCTGTCTATACCAGCATCTGAGAGCACACCTGGCTGTACCAGCACGCCGGCAGGGAGTAACTGGGTAGAGGGTGCATCAATCAAGATAAGGTCTTTGGAGGGGGCACTGTGCCTGTCTACTTTGCAGGTGGCATAGTAATTTGCTCCTGGGGCGATAGAGAGAGGGCAGGGCCCTTTCCATTTTATCTGTCACAGCACATCATTTTTTGGCAGTTTCTCTGGTGCCCTAATGGGGGCATACACAGACTGAATTCTCATGGAATGAGCTGTGTTCTGGTCACCTTTCATTTGCACCAAGTCCCATAGGCGGCGGAACAGAGGCGTATTGGTGCCCACCAACACGAGGGTTTGTTGCTGGTTTTTCGGGTCAGGACAAATCAATGCGAGCACTTCTACTCGCCCGGAGACACCAGTGATCTCCTTGGTAAACTCCATCTCTACAACAACATAGCCTTTGTAGGGATACTCTGTGTCAGCAAGTCCCCAGAGTCCCAAGCGAGAGAGAGGTTTTATGGGGACATCTGCCAAGTGTTGGTTATACCAGCTTTCAAAGATAATAGTCACGTTCAGAGATGGGCAGTAACGCGTTACTTGTAACGCGTTACTGTAATCTGATTACTTTTTTCAAGTAACGAGTAAAGTAAGGGATTACTATTGCAAAATCGGTAATTAGATTACCGTTACTTTGCCGTAGGAACGCTGCGTTACTGCGTTACTAAAACCGTGATTTTTTTTGCGAGAATGTCTCATGACAGTGACGTAAGCAAGTGCGACGTTGGTGACAGCAGCTGTGTGCAGATCAACAATGGATAATATATCGAGTGCGGGAGAGAGTATGAGCGTGCAGTGTTTAAAGCGTGGAAGTACTGACCTTACTTTGAGTTTGATTCCATAAAAAGTGACAAAAACATTAGCGTCCATCGTGCGTGGGAAGAAAACTTCTTTTTACAGCGAAAAAAACCCTAAACTTCCGAGCAAGCACCGAGTAGCTACGACGTAATGGGAAACTCACAGAGAAACTCGCGCGGATTCTTCAACTGACCGCAGCACACCTGCACCAGGGTAACCCTCCGCCTACCCTGCTCCTGCTTTACAGGTGAAAATAGAGCAACAGGACTGCTGAGTCTTTGACTTTATTTATTTTCTGCTGTGTTTTACTTGCATCTGTTTGAAAGAGTGAGTGAAAACACAAAAAATATTTTATTTTATGTGCTGGAATGTGTAGAAAATAGGTTTAAATGTTAAACTAATTTATTCAAGTCAGAGAATGTTGCATATAATTAAATGTTTTGCTTGATGCATAAAGTTAAAAGATTAAAACTGATAAAACAAGTTTTAAAAAGAGACTTTTCCATTTGATTACATTTTGTATGATGGATTATGTAGAAAAAGTAGAATTGGGCTGAAAGATCTATCACTTTATCACCTCTTCAGGTTGTAAATCGTGTTTTTAAAAAGTAACTAAGTAACTAAGTAACTAAGTAATTAATTACTTTTGAAAATAAGTAATCAGTAAAGTAACGGGATTACTTTTTTGGGGGAGTAATCAGTAATTAGTTACTGATTACTTTTTTCAAGTAACTTGACCAACACTGGTCACGTTAGACCCACTATCAATAAGAGCATCACAGACCACATCATTGACTTTGACTGTGTGAATAAATGACGGGCCTACAAGACCCTCAGGCTGTCACAGTCTGCAGAGACAGGCCGTGCGGTGGTGTGTGTAATGGACCCAGGTGCGTACACAAGTGAGTAGACGGGAGTGAACTTAACAGAAAGCGAGCCTTTATTTTGGCTGGAGACAAGGTGTACAAACAAAGCAAGGATAGCGTGGCTAGGCTATAACTAAACTGGGAAAACTAATACTGTGACAAACTAAGGAAACTCAGAGACTATGATGTTCGCTGCAAAGACTGACCGGGAAAACATGGAGGTGAGAACACAGACGACGCGACACCGCCTACATGAAACACAGAGACTAAATACACATGAGGGATGATCAGGGGAAGTGGCCACACATGGGAGCACAGCTGACACACATGAACCTAACGACAGGACAGGAGAGGTGAAACTAAATACACTGACATTGAATACAGACTTTCAAAGTAAAACAGGAAACATGGAGATAGACATGACATGAACTAAACATAACCATGCAGACATGACTCGTAACAGGTAGACGCACGAACCAGGGAGACGGAGTACAGGGGAAGCGACAGCATGAACCTGACAACACAAGACACGCAGACATAAACACATAAAGGGCAAGGGAGGCTTAATACAAGGGTGATATAATTACAAATGAGCTGGAATAACTTAATGAACCTAAACAAACAATAACATCAAAATAGACTAAACACAAAGCACTGGGTCGCACGACCCAGAAACTGACACAGGCAGGCCTGTGTCAGTTTCTGGGACTTCAACCTTGTTGGTCCGAGCAACGCATTGCTCTTCTCCTGTAGGATTTGGGTCCTCCTTGTTAGGACCAGATACTCCTCGTACTAATCGTATAAGTTTTCTTATGACTTTCTGGGGGTTCTCAGGTGCAGTGCACCTTGTAGCTATGTGACCATTTTCTCCACACTTATAGCAGAAATATTCATCACTCTCTCTAGAAGATGATGCTTTAAAAGAAGCAGGCTTGGGGCAAGAAGCTGCTTTGTGTCTGCGAGACTGAGTTGAGTGTTCTTGTGGGGGGTCACTTGTAGACTTCACCGCCATCACACTCATTTTATGTTCTAGTGCTTTCACTTGCTTTCTGAGTGACCGTATTTCACTCTGCGAATCACTTTTCTGTTTTTGCTTCTCTGTTGGGGGTTTGAAGGTGCAATCAGACAGTGGTTGAATTCCTGAGTGGTTTCTTTCCTCTAACTGTGCTCTCAACTCTTGAATCTGAGCTTGCAGTTCACTCTGAGTGACCGCTTCAGACTCTTTCTCCTTTTCCACCTGAACTGTGCGAACCCTTTGGTGACACTTAGATGTGGTCTGGCTTTGTTTGGCTGCTTGACGGCCTTCCTCTTCCATCACCTCTCTTAACAAGTTCAGGAATGAGGGAGGATTTTCCATTCGCTCCCTTATTTTCAACTGAAGCAACATAAGCTCAGAAGTGGATCCTTCAACTAACTGCTCTAACCGAGCTTTGTTAGCAGCACTAACTGGTAAGCCACCTCCCTGGACTACTTTAACAAGAGACCTCTCTAATCTTCACAGAAACTCAGACAGGTGCTCACCAGGCTGTTGGTGAAGGGCTCTGAATGACAGATAGAGATCCTCTGCGGACTCTACACTGCCGAAAATGGTCTCTATGGCCTCTATGTAGTCCTGGGAACTAGCATCAGGTTGTTCCCAGGACGCATGGCCTGAATGATCTCCAAGGCAGGCCCTTTGAGACTTTCCAGTATGCGTCTACGTTTTTCTTTATCGGAGCACTCGCCTTCATCTACTAGAAGTGTCGCTTGCTCCAACCAGGTATCTAAGGCTTCTTCCCCAGCTGGGGTGGGACTGACCCCGGAAAATGTCCTTAGACATCTATATGGATGGCTTTCAGGCTGTTTATTTGTTCTGACCATTAACTCACTTACTGCACGGATGATGGCTTCAGAATTATCATCCACTTCCCCTCCGTGGGTGTGTAACCCTTGGATATCCTCTAAGGTTTTCCCTTCATTCTGCAGAAAAGAATACCAGTAGCTGTTATTTTGGCCCATTCCTCCATGCAGATCTTCTCGAGAGCAGTGATGTTTTGGGGCTGTCGCCGAGCAACACGGACTTTCAACTCCCGCCACAGATTTTCTATGGGGTTGAGGTCTGGAGACTGGCTAGGCCACTCCAGGACTTTCAAATGCTTCTTACGGAGCCACTCCTTTGTTGCCCGGGCGGTATGTTTTGGATCATTGTCATGTTGGAAGACCCAGCCTCATTTCATCTTCAAAGTTCTCACTGATGGAAGGAGGTTTTGGCTCAAAATCTCACGATACATGGCCCCATTCATTCTGTCCTTAACCCGGATCAGTCGTCCTGTCCCCTTGGCAGAAAAACAGCCCCATAGCATGATGTTTCCACCCCCATGCTTCACAGTAGGTATGGTGTTCTTGGGATGCAACTCAGTATTCTTCTTCCTCCAAACACGACAAGTTGAGTTTATACCAAAAAGTTCTACTTTGGTTTCATCTGACCACATGACATTCTCCCAATCCTCTGCTGTATCATCCATGTGCTCTCTGGCAAACTTCAGACGGGCCTGGACATGCACTGGCTTCAGCAGCGGAACACGTCTGGCACTGCGGGATTTGATTCCCTGCCGTTGTAGTGTGTTACTGATGGTGACCTTTGTTACTTTGGTCCCAGCTCTCTGCAGGTCATTCACCAGGTCCCCCCGTGTGGTTCTGGGATCTTTGCTCACCGTTCTCATGATCATTTTGACCCCACGGGATGAGATCTCGCGTGGAGCCCCAGATCGAGGGAGATTATCAGTGGTCTTGTATGTCTTCCATTTTCTGATGATTGCTCCCACAGTGGATTTTTTCACACCAAGCTGCTTGCCTATTGTAGATTCACTCTTCCCAGTCTGGTGCAGGTCTACAATACTTTTCCTGGTGTCCTTCGAAAGCTCTTTGGTCTTGGCCATGGCGGAGTTTGGAGTCTGACTGTTTGAGGCTGTGGACAGGTGTCTTTTATACAGATGATGAGTTCAAACAGGTGCCATTCATACAGGTAACGAGTGGGGGACAGAAAAGCTTCTTACAGAAGACGTTACAGGTCTGTGAGAGCCAGAGATTTTCCTTGTTTGAGGTGACCAAATACTTATTTTCCACCCTGATTTACGAATAAATTCTTTACAAATCCTACCATGTGAATTCATGGATTTTTTTTTCACATTCTGTCTCTCACAGTTGAAGTGTACCTCTGGTGCAAATTACTGACCTCTGTCATCATTTTAAGTGGGGGAACTTGCACAATCGGTGGCTGACTAAATACTTTTTTGCCCCACTGTATTTATATTTTAACCATTTTTTATAACAGTAGACTTTTTTCTTTATACTGCAAGCCCGAATAATTGCAGACAGGGCTACACTATGAAAGTCATTTCTATAAACAGATTCTGTATATGAATCTGTAGGTGGGCTGTTTGGTACCAGCAGTTGTGTGGCTTTACTTGTAGGCCAAGTAAACATGTCTATGGGAAAAGAGGGATTGCACGTGCTATTGCTTGAAGATTTTGTTTGTTTTTGACTGGCAGATGGAACAGGAAGTGTATGTCTGTCAGCTAAAGTGAAGATTTTTACTTCGGGCTGAAATCTATGCCTCAAATACATTGCATCTAGAAGCCCCTCTCATACCCTACAACGTAGTCGTGACCTGGCGTGCACTCTTCTGGAAAAGTAGCTACACATTCTAGCAATGCAATCATAGTGCCAATACAAGGAATCACAAAGGTCAGCAAACTTACAGAGAGATAATACCAAAACTATCAGAACAGATGTGAGGAAATGTACAAAGAAGTACAATAATGTGTGAGAGAAATATGTCTGTCTTTGAAAGCCACAGTCCTCTACAAAGTCTTGGTATTTTCTAAATTGGTTGGCATTTCATGTAAAACACGACACAGCTACAAGCTAGTTAGCACATAATGTACCACATACAACCATAAAGGATGGTAATCATGCAGACCACCTATGTAGGTTATGTGATTTCTTTGCAGAAGTCTAAATCAGGCATAAGGCCAGAATTGCTTGCCTCCAGGGGCTACATTAGCATGTAGCTAATAGGTTACAAGATCACACCTATTGCAGCTCATCGAGGGGTTTAAGTACTGCTTCTGATGACTAAGGCTACGTCCATCGTTTTCTCTCCGTTTTGGCCTCCCGTCCACAATGAGATGGCATTTTCCCCAAGGAAAAACACAGCGTTTTGAAAACGCTCTTGAAAATGCATACATTTCAAAACGGAGCTGTCCCTTCACAGTGTGGACACTCGAAAACGCAGACTTTCTAAAACTATGATGCATTTTAGTCATGTGATGCAGTCATGTGACCAATTAAACAAAGATAGCGGAGTGCATTGTACAGCAGTTGTTTTGATTGCTCTCAATTTTGACAGCCCTAAAAAAAGATTAATATCAGTTTGTACATGCTCCAGATAGCTTTTCTTCAAATTCTTTAATTCTCACTTGCATTTGCGCATGCACAGGACTGGAACGTAAGCGTTTTGGGCCATTTCAATGTGGACGCACAACTCTGTGAAAATGACTGAAAACGCTAGTGTGGACGCGGAGTGTTTTCAGACGAAAACGCCGTTTTCAAATCTATCCGTGCTAGTGTGGACGTAGCCTAAGAGTCACACTTCTGACACACTCACCAAAGCCTGATGCACAGTTTCACACCATTTAATAAAGCACAGTGAACACGCCCATGTTGCTATAAACTGAATGTGATCCTGCAGTTTTGGAATTTTAGGAATAACCAAAACCACAGGGAAAAGAAGGTGTCTAATTTGATATATCAAATCTGGAAAAATGTGTTATGTTTTTTCTAAAAGGTGTGGCATCCTAACTCAATAAAGCCTGAGTCTGCCCTTAAATCTAGTGCATGTGAAACTTTATTAACAATAAGTGCTGTTATTTTCTCACTTAAGCTATCATGTAAAAATGCTAGCCTATAGAAAAATGTAAATGTCCTCCTACCAAAGACATTTCTTGTAGTATTCCTTGTCAAGAATTGTTCTTTATTCCTGCATACCTAATTGGAAACACATTTTTTTTCCTGGTAACTTCTTAAGAAAGAGACAGGAAGGGAGGGGTGGGGTGATGCAGAGAGAGAGAGAGAAAGGTTTGAGCCCGAGTGACTCAAAGACATATTGTATTCCTTGCCAATTAACCCTCCACATAGAAATATTTCCTTCTGTCTGCCTGTGCGTGTGTCCAAGTGAAGTTAAACCTTCTCATCTGAAGTTCCATGACTTTGAAAAAGTGTTTGGCAGTGACAGTTATGTCTGCCAGCTTCACGCCATCTGTGAACACTTAGCGAGGTGTTTGCAGTAAACCAACCATCGAGGCTGAGGAATGAAATCAAGCGTTAAAGTTACACACATTGAACTATAAGTCATTTTCTCATTTGTTTCATTTAGTTAAATATATCAATTACATTTAATAATATGTAGCAGAAATTTCCAAGCAAAGCAAAATAATGCAGCTTTTATTTTTTCGCAAGTTGTGCTGGTAGCAACACTCAGAGATTACACAGAGCAAAACTGGAAGCAGACTACAGGCCAGATTAACCATAGCTGGAGAATTTGTTGAAAAATCAGAAATAACAATTAAAAATTAAACTTTCCTGTTGTTGCTCTTCTAATCTCATGTGGTGGAATATTTCAGTATCAAGCATGTATCTTGCAGTACCTAATGACAGCATCTGTGAGACAGTAGCTACTTTTAGCTGCCCCTGTGCCACAAGGGGTTGCCACACCAGATAGCTCTGAACACATGCCCAAAGGGGATTTGTACGGTGGTCCTGAGAGGTCAAATTTACTGCAACTTAAGAAAACACCAGCAAATAGAAAAATGCTAAGTAAAGCACAATATAAATATAGGGTGTATCAAAATGAATCATCCAATTTCAAAGTGTAATTCTGTAGCTGTTCACTGGTAAACGTGCCCTTAGAAAGGGTTGATTCGTGAGTTTCACACTGTTAGAAAGACAGGAGTCGTGAGTTTCACGTGGTTGCTGGTAGCTACCATAACATCACCAGAGGATGCAGTAACTCCAGACAAAAGTAAGGGATGAGGCAAAAGCTTAAAATCACAAAACAAAACTGAAGTATTTTTGTGGCAATAATAATTCGATGGAACAAGCTAACTGTAATAGCAAACATGTTCTTACAGTATACGAACACACGTTACCCTGCATCTTTTTCTCCCTCACAACACTGAGGAATCCTCCACTTGTTTTACGTTTCAGTGCAGTTCTTAGCATTTTTTAGTTACTGTAACTTCCATAACTTTATGTAGGGAAACTTGTTAATGTGACCCCAGAAACACATTTTGTTTTGTAAGATGCTTCTGTTAAATTTCTATTATGTTTTCTTTAATTCCATTGTGTGTTTTAATTTATTTATTATCGCTGTTGTGTTTTATGTGCTTTTAAAGTGTTTTTCTCTTTGCTTATTCTTCAGTCACTGTGTTTTTGACCTCTCAGGGCAAACTTAGATTTATATCTCCAGCTGGAGTCAAACCAGTGACCTTTTGCTTGACAAGTCAGTGTGTGCACCACTGCGCTGCTATAGACACCATCTATGACACAGTACGTGTTGAAAAAGAATAAGAAACTTGTATGATTGTCCTCCAGTCATCGAGAGCGTTTTCTAACATGGCTGTGCCCGCTTTACAATTTGTAAAGGTTTTGTTAAACACAAAAACTACTGCTTCAAGGTTAACAAAATAAAACACCTAAGAATTTCAGAATTTGTTCCAGTGTTCAAAGCGTAGTCAAATACACTCACCAACCACTTCAGTCGGTATATGTTTAACTACTCGATAGCAGAAATATCTAATCAGACAATCATATGGCAGCAACCAAGTGCATTTAAGCATTTAGACATGGTACAGACAATAGGATATCAAATCATCTCAAACTAAGGTCTCTGGTTCGTCTCTCTGCATCATCACATCTCAAAGAAACAGAGCACCTTTGAGATGTTTTGGAATGGGAGATTCATGTAATGGATGCACTGCAAATCTGCAGCAGTTGTGTGGCGCTATCAAGCAAACATTGACCAAAATCTCAGAGGAATCTTTTTTGGCACAGTGGGTATCAAAGCTCTCTGGAGTGAATTCGTCACCTGTCCTTTTGACCTTCCTGAAAAGCTGATTCCAACCTTAAGGAAATCTGAAAATGTATCACATTTTTCAACATTCAGGATGAGCTCAGCATTATTTATCAAGATTCTCTGCCACTATAGTTGTTTGTTCTCATATTCCATCTATGTAATCTGGCCCATATATATACCATACCTATACCATAATAAAGTGAAGAAAAGAAAGATCCAAATAAGAAAATACTCATAATTATGTGGAAAAAAGAGGAATGAACTACAATGAACCCAGTGATGGGGGAAATCCGTTTGCTTTGAGTGATTTGTCAAAACTGTTGCATAACCTCTCTGCTACATTTGTGCTCTTGTTGTAACAGAAGACCCTCTATTTCACACAAGTTTAACAGACCAAATTTAAACTATGGTGTCCCACAATGGAAAGCAAACATCTGCAAGTTGGCCAAAGGAGAATCCCACCTACTGTACACAGTGAAGTCTCACGTCTACATGGCTGCAAGAAAATGAATGCCTGTTTGTAGCCTATATATGCTCCTTATATGAGACTCAGTATTCCCTTTAAGCAATGCTCAAAGCTTGGATTCTTTATTCTCCAGCTACAACCATCAAGTATTTTCAGTCAAGTCAAAAAGACGTTATGTGAGGATAAAGAGCCAATAGTTCATATCTTGTCACTCAGTCTATAAAATATCTATATGGAGAAAATTATTGTCGAGATCTGCAGGATCTGAGCCCACTGTTTTGTCACTGTCTGGACTGGGCTGTGTCTTAAAAGTATTTCTCACAGTTGTGTATGTTTGGGTCATATGTTTTAGTATATGTGCATTAATCCAACCTAGAAACACCCAAATATTAAAACAACAACAACTTAACACATACAGTATGTATCAGAAAACTCATAAGCCTGACCATAAGACTTGTTTTTATGTGCGACACCCACAGACCCATCTGGTAGCCTTTACTGAAATGTTTTTTGTAAATAGAACCAACATAATTGCAGGAATTCAAGAGAAGAGCAGATGTTACAAAGTACCTTATGTCTGAAGTCACTAGAAGCATGGACAAAGTGGTGTAAGTCACATATTGGGAGAAATAGGCACATCACTTACTCTTCATGATGTCTTCTTACTGCCAAAAGAGCACACATGAATTTTTACTTACTATGGAGTTACGCACTTTTGGGCCCTGTGAAGTGGGGAAAAAAATGGAGATAAAACATGAGTCAAAATAGCTGGCATATGCTTCCAGGTAGGTCAGTCCAGAAAAAAACAGTTTTTAACTGCTGTTGAAGAGTTATTAAGGATGTTTCAAAAGAACTGCATTATGATAATGGGATTAAAGGAAACATCGAAAGTTCAACATCCCTGAAGTGGAGCAAATTTAAGCTAAACTCAGTATATTTCAATATGTACGGTTTGACTTTGCACTTTAGCCTTCCAGCAGGTAGGACTAAAAATGTAATTGTAGTGTATGCTTCATTATGTAGTCACTCAGTCAGGGCTTAACCACAAGACAGAGAATGCAGAGGAGGCACAAATAGTGCCAGATGGCAGTACCCTTCATGTTTTTGTGGATTTCAGCCGTTTTACAAGATATCCAGTCACAGCAGACTTGTATCTCCAAATAAATCTCAAACTTTAGTTTTTTCTGATACAGATGTTTTTTTAATGTTGTTATACTGTATCATCAATATTCAGTTCATTGGATTCCAAATGTTGTACTAAGAACATAATAAAAATCAAGCTTACACGCACACACAAAAAACCACATATGAGAGATTATACATACAGCTCTCACTTTGGGTTAAAAACCAAAGAGTAAAATGGGTTTTAAGATGCAATTTAAAAATTTGGAGGCTAAGGGCAAGCCTAGCATGTAAGTGCGACTCATTTTACAGTTTAATGGCTATGATTCTCTTCTTTTGTCTTCAGGGTAGGAAGAAGTAACAGGTCAGTGAACCAAGTGACCTTGAAGAGACATAAGGTGTTAAGAGGTCAGCAAAGACTCATTAAGAGATTAAAAAACATACAATAAAATAGTAAAATTCAATCCTAAAACAAACAAGAAGCCAATGAAGGGAGGCCAAAACAGGCATGTAGCAGCATTTTAGATCTATTGTATGTATGAGACAGAGGCCTGATTTACACTAACATAAATGACATAGTCGTGATATGTATAACCCGCTTGACATTTTTAGACAATGAATAGTTCTTGACCTTAAAAAGAAGTATTAATAGTAAAAGCCATATTTTAAAACACTTTGTTTATCCTATTTTAAAACAACTTTAACTTTCATTTTCATGTCAGGGTTAATTACAATTATCTGAACATACTGAAAGGTCCAAGGGTGCTCAGGTGTAATTTTGGGGGCAGTAGTTTTACTGTCATCTAAGTTTTAAAATTGTAACCCTTGTATGGTGTTCGGGTCTGTGAGACCCATTTTCAGTTTTTCTCAAAAGAAAAATTAAACAATTAATTATTTTTTCAACCTGAAATTCATTGGCTTTGGCTTATTTTCTGTGAAGAACATAAATCCGAACTAATTTTCAATGACCTCATACTGTACCTCCCCCCACGCATTTACATTACATACAAGGTGTTCGGGTCCACTGGACCCAGGTCTAATAAAAGTGTTGAAAGTGCAGGTCCTGTGTTCCCACACTCTGTCTTCCTCCTTTCTGGTGCTGCTGATAGTGTTTTCTTCCCCTCCTGCTCCCGCACAAAGTTGCCACATTGTTGAAAATTCAACTATCAACACCGTCTGCTCTTACATTCCCACACATTTTACCCTCTTTCTTGAGGGATCCAAATTTTATTTTCTCATACCCTGTCCCACCTGCAAATTAGGGGCATAATACTATAAATAAGACTTTGCCAGTGTGGTTCTTTATCACAACTGATCAAGATGGCAAAAGATTATCTGCTGCGAGGGCCATCCAATTGATTTTGGAAGAGAGAGGGGCTTCGGAGGATGATGTTGACAAAGAGGTTTCAGAATATTTCACATTTCTGAAAATTCAGAGTCTGACAGTGACTTTGAAGAAGAGGATGAGGTTGAACACCATTTAGTAACAAAACGAAGACGAGTACCCCATCAGCAGCCAGCTCCAGGACCAGAACAAGCCCACCAGACAGCAAGTGAAGAAATATGGATGTCAATAACTGGTGAAATTGAATGGTCTTCTTGCCCAAGAAATGAGCCACCCTGCAGAGCTGTTACTGTAATAAGCCAGGGCCAACACGGCTGACAGTTACTCATGTGCAGGACATCAAGTCTTCATTTGAGCTTTTCATCCCAGATTCCATCCAGAAAATTATTCTGGATTGCAGTAATCTAGAAGGAAGGTGTGTTTTTGGAGAGAGGTGGAAGGAGATGGACCAAATTGATCTGCAGGCCTACTTTGGGGTTCTTATCCTTGCAGGAGTTTTGAGGTCCAAAGGGGAATCCACAGAATCCCTGTGGGATGCAGAAACTGGCAAGAACCTTTCCGTGCATCAATGTCTCTGGAAAACTTCCACAAAATTTCCAGGATTATCCGTTTTGATAACCGAGACGACAGACCAGCTCGACGGCAGAGAGACAAGCTAGCTGCCATCAGGACAGTGTGGGATAAGTGTGTGCACCACCTCCCCCTGTTTTACAACCCTGGGCCTAATGTCACCATTGATGAGCAGCTGATGCCATTTAGTTGTGAAACATATTGCTTCACGTGTAAATGTGTTGTCTTTCCACTCACTCCACTTGATTATAACTGATTTATTTTTTATAACATTTTATAAAAGAAAACAAAAAAAAACGAGAAGCACATTGATTCATAAATGTGATCTAACAAAGGTAAAGGGAAAAAAATAACTATGTTTGCTGTTCATATGGCTTGTAATTGGGATGAAGTAAACATCTGTTGAGTAATTTAACATAAAATTGTTTGATAGTGTTAATTTGGAAAGCCAAAACTCTAGCGGGTCCACCAGACCCATGAACACTGGCTGAGTAACAAAAATATGAACACCACACAAGGGTTAAGTCTGTTCAAGCTTCGTTGTCACTGAAACAACACAACAACATTTTTAAGGAGCGACCATCATTCCTTTTAAGTGGCAGGTAAATTTGGGAATCATCAGCATAAAAGTGGAAAGACATGGTATATTTTTTTTCAAAATGGATCTTAGAAGGAGTAAGTAATGTAGAAAATAACTGACCCCAGAAATGAACATTGGGAAATTCCACATGGGAGCAAAACTTAGAGGGAACTAAAGCCACTGAAACTGACCTTCAAGCATCTATTTAACAAATGTGACCTAAAGCTGTAGCCTTAATCACCGCACAGTGCCCTGGGCAAGAAAAGAGGATACCATGGTCAGCTGTTTCAAGACAGCTGTAAAATGTAAAAGCATTAGAATAGCTAGTCAAATAGTCAGATCTAACAACTGTCATTTTTGGTTTTGGTCCAACATGTAATTTATATGCTTTTGGTTCTAAGACCTCAGTTTATTTTAGCAATGCAACCACCATGTCTATATTAAAAGTAGTGTGGGTGTGTAGGTCAGCTGAACACTTTCATCGAGACAAAATCTACTGCAAGAATGAACCACAGACACTCTAGATACTCAAAGGATTCATCTTAAAGATTTTTGCGATCATATGGAACATTTTCACTCACATTATAAACATCTACTGCACCAACTGGAAGCAAATGTTGCACAAATGGTCATAGGTTCTCTGTGTTAAACACATTTGAAGATCAAATTACTTTCATGCCATAACCGCATTATCGCAGCAAATCTCCGTTAGCGAGTTAATGCGGATCGCTTCGTGCATGCGGCTGCACGGCATCAACGTGTTAGTGTGGTTAGCTCGTTAACGCGTTAGCGTCGTCCAGCCCCACACACGCTGACGGCACTAATTTTAACTCATTCACTGCCATTGACGTCTATAGCCGTCAATTGAGTCAATGGGTTTAACTCATTCACTGCCAATGGCTGGCAGTGAATGAGTTAATATTAGATAAAGAACAAAAATAAATAAATTTTTAAATAATAAATTCCATCAATTAACAGAAAAAGTTCCAAGCCTACCTGGCCCTATGAGAAGAGCAGGATTCATGGTTCCATCGACTACACCAAGTTATTCTGAAGCAGCGAAGGAGCCCCAAACCATCACACTACTATAACAATGCTTAACTGTTGGAATGATGTTCTTTTTATGAAAGGCTTTGTTAGTTTTACACCAGATCTAACAGAGCTCACACTGTTCAAAATGTTCAGGTTTTGTCTCGTCAATCCACAGAGTACTTTCCTCAAATTCTTGGGGATCATCAAGATGTTTGTTGGCAAATGTGAGATGAGCCTTTGTGTCGTTTGTGGTCAGCAGTCTTTTTTTAACTTGAAACTTTCCCATTGATGCCTTTCTGCCCAGTTTCTTTCTTATTGTTGAATCATGAACACCAATCTTAACTGAGGCGAATCACACCTGCAGTTCATTAGATGCTGTTCTGTGTACTTTTGTGACCTCCTGTTTGACTCATCCATGCACTCTTGGAGTAATTTTGGTAGGCTGTCCACTCCTGGAAAGGTCGACCACTTTTCAACTTTCTTCTCCATTTGTGGATAATAGCATTGTGGTTTACTGTAATCTCAAAGATTACAGTAAACAGATACAAATGGCTTTGTAACCCTTTCCAAACTGATAGATTTTAATGACTTTGTTTGTCAATTGTTGCTTTAGATTGTGCCACAATCTGTTGCTTTTTGAGATCCTAGTATACCTTATTTATCACAGTTTTTCCCCATCAGCAAGTAAAAAAAATCATTGTTTAAAAATTGCATTTTGTATTTAATCAAAATTTTTCATGGCATTGTGTATACATAAATTAACAGTCAGTTAGTATTTTACATCACTGGAGTAGCAGTGCAGTATTTGCCTAATCCAAAAACTGTGGTAACTCTTAGTGGTATATTGACTCACATGCCTTTATAGGTCACACAGCCGATCCCTCTCCACTTGACATTTAGCTGTTGTTTCAGCTGTTGATAAGGGAGTCTTGACATTTTGAATTTGCATTATTAAGACAAAGACACTCTCATTACACACAAACTGCATTAACAACCATATAAATTCCAACTCTTAATACAAATGAGACAAGGATGCTGACAGTGAGAGAGTTCAGTCAGAAAGAATTAAGAGGCTTTCACATGTGCCAGCCAAAGGAACAACAAGGAGGCCCAGGGATTCAACGGGGAGTTGAGTTTCAGCTTTGGAGCCTGACTCAGAGGGCACAGGGGTGAGGTAGGGTAAAACAGGGGAAATGGAAGGAAAAAAGTAGAGAGTACACAGCTCGTGGCAGGGACACGAATGATGTCACAATGTAAACAAAAAGTAGGGGAGTAGTGGATTGAATAAAAGATGATTTATGAGCTATTGCTGATATACAGCAGACACAAATACTGAAAAGTGGATGTACGAGAAGTATACGGCTACTGTCATCAACATCTCTGATGTGGTGTGTGACTTCAAATCCAAAGGAAGGTTGTTGAGCAAGCCAGTTTCTGCAATACTTAATTGTTTGGCATCAAGAAACAAAACTTTTGATTTACAGCTATTGACATAGAGAACTTTCTGTCTATTGGGTGGAGGCCTTGGCACTTGAGTGATGAAAACTCTTAAAAAAAGAAAAAGAAAATATGTAAAATAAGTAAAATAAATTTCCATTTGTCAGATTTGGAACTACTTGTAAATATATTGTGTCAAATGGCACTGTTTTCTTCTCCGTCCTTTCCTGTTATAGTTTTTTTTTCCAGTGACTCAGATATTTTATTGTTGTGGTAATTACATATGATGCACATAATGACTGTGAGACTATCTGTGAAACAGTGTTAGCGTGCGTCCTCACATCTATGGCTCATCTCTTTGAAATTGTCAAAGTAGAAAGGAGCTATTACATGGAGATAACAGATTAGACACGGTGACTTCCTTCATTTCAGGTGGTGAGACATCGTAATGGCTTCTTTCCACTGATGACTGTGTTAGTGATGAAGTGTTTCTTTTGTAATGGACTCTTGTTTACAGTTTGTCTTGCAGTTACTGGGTCCTAGAGCACATTGTGTT
This sequence comes from Copadichromis virginalis, assembly GCF_057382275.1. Classification (NCBI taxonomy): domain Eukaryota; kingdom Metazoa; phylum Chordata; class Actinopteri; order Cichliformes; family Cichlidae; genus Copadichromis; species Copadichromis virginalis. The sequence goes on along the minus strand of NC_140624.1, from coordinate 38,599,732 downwards.
TTTGCCAATGACAGGCAGTCACTGTAAAAAAAAAACAAAAAGAACATTTAAACGCAGTGAAATTTGATTTCAAGAAGAAGTTTGAACACAAAAACATGGGCGTTAACAAACTTGCGATAAGGTCAGTGATTTCAGCAATATGGCGATAGATCAAAGAGATTAACATTTTATATCTCACAGTTTCCACAACTCATACTAATGGTATTGCTGTCACTGCAACATGCCCACAATGGTCTTATGTGTTATTAGCAGTTAAAACAGCTCTCAAGTTCTCTTCGAGTTTCATGCGTAACCCCTTGTGTTTATATCACACACACTTGCCTGTTATGAGACAGCGGTTTGTTATTGAGTCAGTGAAGTCATTGAGGTCTAGAGTTTGTAGTGGTTCAAACTCTGACCATGGCACCCAGGTCACTGCACTACTCTCTGTGTATGTGCACTAGTGTGTGTTAGATAAAAACATGTCCCTTGGAATGCAGATGAATTTGAAAATGCTTCCCTGTTCCTTTTCCCACTCCACCATCAGCAATTTTTCAATTGACTAAGCAAGGCTTGGTTGAGGGGGTGGGCATAAAAAGAACAAGCATACTACAGTGCAAACAAACAATCTTGATGTGGGTCACCTTTTTATCAGGAGAAATCATTAGGTATCTCTTATTTATGTTTAGACTTAAGTGGAATGCCAAACAGGATAAGTATAATACATGTAATTGTTGCAGCAACTCTTTTAAAAGCCATCCATGGCTTGTGATGCTAATCGCACCACAACAGTTGCTGCATTTGTACTATTGTATACTTTCTAATTCAAAGCAGCTCTTGAGCTACGCTAGGATGCTAACACTGCCCTGATCAGAGCAGTGCAGCATGGAAAAGTCATTACAGCTGACAGAGGGACCTTTTATTTGGAGAACTAAGCACAGGTTCACATCAGGAACCAATTACCTTCAACTGCCTTAACCAGAAACCAGCTGAAGAACCCCCACCTCTACCGTCTTCTGTGTGCATCCCCCATTTCTCCCTCTATTTTTTTCCCTGGCACCTTAATTTTCACCTAAACCCTCCTTTTCCTTCCCGTCTCTCTTTCTATCTGCCCTCAGTAGTTTCTCCTCCACCCTTTCCTGCAGCTGCACATACTTTTTTCACCTAGTTTTCACACTTTTTCTAAAAACAAAACTTCTCACCACCTCATTTCTCTCATAACCTTTCCTTGCCCTGCTTCTTGGTTCTTTCTGCACTTCACTTAGACCATGTTTGTATTTCTAATCCCCTTCTATGTTCTTATCTCTTTGTTCCCTGCTACTCTGCACCCCTTGCCGTCCGCCGAGCTCCCACATTTCCCCTTTTTCTGCTTTGTAACCTTTCTCACAACAGCAACAAAAAATGTGGGATTAGAAATCAGCAGATCAAACTTTCATTAGTAAACTTTGGTGTGGATTCAGATGCAAAGTTTGTTACAATACGGTGATGTGAAAAATTAAGCATATATCCAATATTGATTCCTTTTGTTTTGTAGCTATATTATATTAAACTTTGGTGAGGTCTTCAGTCTAATTTTAACATAAGTCAAAGGGAGCCAAAATAAACATTAAACACAGGTTTTTAAATGATGATTGCATATATTCAAGCAAAAAGGTTGCCCCATATCCAAATCACCAATGTCAAAATGTAAATGCAGTCACCTCCCTCAACCTAATAGCTGCTATGTTAAGCTGCAGCAGCTTTAACCAATTGTTTCAGCTACCTGCAGATCAATGTCTGACATCACTGGGTTGGAATTTTTGTATGTTGGTATCCTTTAGTGTTTTTGTTCTACGTCTGATGTTATTTTCTTTTTCCTTTCATCCTTCCACAAAACATTTTCCCAAAAGGTCTTCCAAGTAATCAAGGTGGGCTGATGCAAGGAATCTTGGACGTGGTATTTTAGTTTTCTCTTTTTGGGGAAAATGTCTCCCACTGTGGATCCAGAGTATTCAAAATAGACTGTAAAACATTTCACCACATGTCATCTGGAATTTCTTTTGGTTCTTCCAAAGTGTATGGCGCAGCATTGTGGGCAAAAGTAATACTACTGAGAAGTCAAGGCTGTATCCTTGCTCAAACCAGCTACTGATTTAACCAATGAGAAGCTGGCAGTGCCATAAAAGGGGGCCACTAGTAAGACCTTTTAGGCACCGATATATGAGGGCTGGTTACAGTCAGGCTCCGGTATGTTGAGCCTAGCTGCAGCCACTTGTTAATACTGCATAGAAGCTTATCATACAGACCCAGTTAGCAATGTTTAACACTTCTATATATACTGTAATCATTTAAAACCTGTGTTTTGGGGTTTATGTGTTTTGCTTTTGCTAGATTTTAAAAATTCTGTCATAGAATTTACGAGGGTACACAAAAATATGGACTGGGACTGGGTTTTGCTGTCTTATATGTGATCATTATTATATTCAGCTTTTTATTTTATTCTTAGGTTATGTCCACATGAACAAAAGTTTTTTTTTTTCACTTTCATTTTGACAAACATTTTCGTCTACATAAAAACACAAAGATGAAGTCAAGCACTTGTTACGTGTGTGGCAGTATAATCTTATGCATACTAAAATTTTGGCCAATTAAAAAGCATAAAAAGAAATCATAGTGAAGAGTCTGACTTCAACAAAGGAAATAAGGTTTCCTTGTCCACATGCAAGTCAGAACATTTCAGAAAATCTTCACCCTGGAAGTTTTTATCAGTGAGCAGCTCAAAACACATAGGAAAAAACAAATGTTTACCAAAATACTTGTGTGCATGTTGTTCACGGCCTTACTTTCATTTTCACCTGTTTGGTTAAGTACAGGCACACAGACATCTTTGTTATATAAAGGAAAAGTTTATGGTTTGGTTTAAAATGTCACTGTTAAAGTTAACCACGTGGCAATAAGTAGTCATCAGGGTAGTTCAATTAAAGAGCTTAAGAAGTAATCTTTCAAGGGTGAAAAGATGCCAGTTAATGTTGATTTTGAATTTTTTGTTTGCTAAGGTATATATATATTTATACTCAGTTGGTGTAAATGATAGAATTTCATTTGAAAACAGTAAGCAACAGTGTAATCTGATGATTACTGGCACAGATGTACATGGGATTTTTGTTCAAATTCCACCTGCCTGTGAAACTAAATTAGTCAGTGATTTGATTAAATCTAAGTTTTCATCTTAAAATCACAGCCTTCATACTGGAACATATTGACTGTCTACCCACAGGTATGCATGTGGTCAGTGTTTGAGTAACATGGAATACACTGAGAAGTGCCATGTCTGTGGTTAAAAGTCTAGTGGTGTGGTACCATGTAAGCATACCACTCAGAGACATGGTTGCGGTAACCCTCACACACTCTATCCCTCTCTGTCTCTGTTTAGCTTTCTCTCCCCCTTTGTCTTTTCCTCTCAGGGACTCTACTTTTCCATCCCCTCTCTTCCTTTTTATCTCATGCTGTCATTCTGTTTCCTCTCTTTTTCTTCTCTTATTCCCTGTGACTGATTATATCTGCACATTGTAAATGCAGTTTAAAGATGCCTGTCATATACAACATCCAATATAGTGATTTACTCACAGATGCTTGTAATGCAGTTGTAACTTTCTTTCATATCTGATTATATAAACAATCCATAACACACAATACAATACTTTGCAGGATTTGATCTATTACAAAAAGCTTTATAAACAGCATGCAGTATAATATGGGTAGCCTCACTACCTACATTATACTGCCTGCTTTGTTCTTACTACTTTATGCATTTTATTGTTACGTTCTTAGTCTAGGTCTGTATTGAACGCAACAAGAAATTGGCCCACTCCCGCGCCACCCAAGCAAGAACACAAACAGTAGTATCTTTTAAAGTGCTAAGCAGCCATTTATTCGCTTCAGCAGTGAGCAGTGCCAAAAATAACAAGCAAAACTCCCTAATGGTCCCTATGCTTTCCTACACAAATGAAAAACCAACCAAAAGACAATTCACTTACCTAACTTCCTAAATGAAAAAAAGGAGAAAACTTAATCAACAAAAATGGCTTCTCACGCCTACTAGGCTGCTGCAGTGAAGAATATATACAAGGTGAACAAAATACACAATTGCTACTTTATAAATCTATTTACAGCTATTTACAAAATTAAGAAACTAACACCAGTCACACACACGGTTATACTTGCAAATCAATGGGCAAAGACACTCTATGAAACAACGACTCAAAAACACACACTCTTTGTTGGATGGTGGAGGCTAGTAGAGAGGGGGCCAGGTGGTTGTCATCTGGTAGTTAAATACTGGAGGTGATCAACCAATTATCCAATCCGAGGACAGGAAGAGACTCCACCTAGCCCAATTCTACTTTTTCTGCATAATCCATCATACAAAATGTAATCAAATGGAAATGTATCTTTTTAAAACTTTAAACTTTACATCTTTTAACTTTATGCATCAAGCAAAAATTAAATTATATGCAACATTCTCTGACTGGAAGAAATTTGTTTAACATTTAAACCTATTTTCTACACATTCCAGCACATAAAATAAAATATTTTTTTGTGTTTACACTCACTCTTTCAAATAGATGCAAGTAAAACACAGCAGAAAATAAATAAAATCAAAGACTAGCGGTCCTGTTGCTCTATTTTCACCTGTAAAGCAGGAGTGGGGTAGACGGAGGTTTGCCCTGGTGCAGGTGTGCCGCAGCGGTCAGTTGAAGAATCCACGAGTTTCTCTGTGAGTTTCCCATTAAGTTTTCTTCCCACGCAGTGAACAGCGGACACTAGGGCTGCCACGATTAGTCGACTAGTCACAATTACATCGACTATCAAAATCGTCGACGACTGATTTAATAGTCGATGCGTCGTTTGAAGCTTTGTAAGATCACAAAAGACGCAGGAATAAGTAGTAGGATTTAAGAGTGTAATAACGGACTGAAACAGAAGATGGCAGCACTGCATGTACAAGGATGCCAGCTGCGTTAAACCCCGAAGAAGAAGTAGCTCTGTCCCAGAATTCATAGCGCAGCCCAGCTCAGTTTCCAACAATGGCGACAGCTAGTTAGTTTTAATATTACTCTTATTATTTTTTCTGGGTCACAAAATAAACGTTTAACATATTTTCAGGCGAGAATGTAGCTGTGTAAACCTCAAATATCTGCTCAGTTTATCAAGACACCACATATTTTCAAAAGCACTCCGTTTTCGGAAACGTCTGTTACCCACTAGCTCGATAGCTAGCCGGGGGCAAGGCTCACTAGAGCCTGTGAGAACACCGGACTCCTGGCAAATCGTTTTCAAACCCACTGCCGTCTTTCGCTACTCAGGTTAAACATGATATATAAGTCACTTAGATAACTTAAAAATGTTATTGTTGGGCCTTTTTTAGTATTTTATTTGTTCCTGTCACGAGCTGAAAGCAGGGACTCAAGCGCAGAGCAGGTTGATGTCTCAGAACACGATTTATTTACACACCCGTGCAATAATATATACAGTGACGGGAAATTCAGGGTTCCAGGGGATTAGGGGAAGGCTCTCTCTCTCTCACGCTCGCTCACGTCCTCACACACGTTCGTACCGCGGGGAGGTCACAGGTCCGGGAAGATAAGCTGGAACAGGGAAAGGGAGACATCAATCACAAATCACGAAGGCATAAAGGTGTAAGACCACGGGAGCTGGAAAGGTAGACTAACGTCAGTAGCGCAATCATCCCGCGATGAGAGGATCTGTGACCCAGCCTCAAATAGAAGACGGATAATCAGCTGATCGCCAACAGCTGTGAGAGCCAAGGGCGGGAGCCAGCTGTGAGCTCCGCCCAGGCAGAGAGATAGGGGGAGAAAGAGAGAAAAAACACAAGTGTAGCCTTGTGAGGCCGGCTGGGCAGGCACGGGGACCATGACAGTTCCTCAGTAAATCGGTTTGGCTGAGATTAAAGTTATAGTTTTTACACAGCTGAGTAAACGTCAAGCAGACAGCTGATTATCAGAAGTGTGAGATGCTCGAGAATATACTCCGGTGTCCTGTTATATTTTAGATAGCAAGGAGTTTATTAAACTTCACCAAAACAATCTGCAAATTTCATTAAGATTTAATAAACTATCATCTTGTCTTTATTTTTAGTCAGCACATACCTTAAACACTTAAAGCTGTAAGCTAATGATAGTTATATAAGAGCAGATGCATGCGGTGCGTTACGTCCTATGAATGTATGATCTGATTCGTCGACTAATCGCAAAAATAATCGGTGACTAGTCGACTATCAAAATAATCGTTTGTGGCAGCCCTAGCGGACACTAATGTTTTTGTCACTTTTTATGGAATCAAACTCAAAGTAATGTCAGTACCTCCACGCGTTACACGCTGCACGCTCATACTCTCTCCCGCACGATATATTATCCATTGTTGATCTGCACACAGCTGTTGTCACGAACGTCGCACTCACTTACGTCACTGTCATGCGACATTCTCGCAAAAAATCACGGTTTTAGTAACGCAGTAACGCAGCGTGCTTACGTGAAAGTAACAGTAATCTAATTACCGTTTTTGCAATAGTAATCCCTTACTTTACTCATTACTTGGAAAAAAAGTAGATTCAGATTATAGTAACGCGTTACTTGTAATGCGTTACTGCCCATCTCTGCATGTTACTACACGTATCTCTACTCTACTATCTCTAAAGACCAAACTCTTGGTCATGTTCCCCAGGTAGCTGCTAAATTTGTCAGCATAACCTCTGATCCCTGTTGACATACAGCTTGTTTGTATAGCCAGCTAGAAACAAGGGATCTATGTACAGGCTGTAAAACCAAAGCAATTAGTTGAAATGTGATTGAATTTTAGTAATAGAGCTAAGGTTGATTGTAGAATCAGACTTTACTCCTTTCACATTACACCTAGTTCTCTGATCCCTTGTTAATGAAAAATTGCACATACGGCAGCTTCAGTCATGTTTTTATTTTATTTATGAAAATATTGACATAGTCTCACACACTCTCTCTCACACACTCTGTACACTGACCTCCTCATACAAGAAGCAGGTAACAGACATGCACACTCTCCCCTGTAGGGTAACTCACACACTCAGACATTCTTGGGGAAAGCGCTATTTGTTTTAATGGCCAAAGGGGGGATGTGGATCTACCACCCATTGTGGCACAATGCTGACTGTTGCGGTTCTCAGGCATTGTGTGATGAAAATCAGCCCCTAAAACTTCACATTAGAGACAATCAACCCTAAAAATGCCATGTTGACGCCTCAGCAACAGCTTGAGATCAGCAATGGTCTGCACAAGTTTGTCCAAAGAAAATCCCAGGTCAGTACTTTATATATTGGACAAATAATATTAAGCCAAATAAGAACAATCAACATTCTGTAATGTGGGCTCTCTATATGGTGCAATAATCATTCAAGTACACACACATAAATTATTATTAAGCACACTAAATTCTAGTCCAAATTAAACAGTTTTAGTCTGCCAAACCCGCAGCTAAAAAATGAATATATAAAGCATCGCTTAGTCCAGGGAGAACCCTGGGAGGTCTTCTTGTACTGGCTGATTGGCGTCAGCTGTTAGCGGAATCCTTGATGACTGGCTCGTTTGCAGTTGTGTAGTTATTATGTTCCAGTCATTTAAAGCCCTTGACATTATAACCTGACAGATATCAATGTCCCTTCTATTAAAACAACAAAATAACTTCATGATCTACCTTCTGTTTCTCCACTTGCATATAGTGATAATGTACATGAGGGAAAAGATTGATTGGATGAATACAGAGGATAGAGATGGAAGTTACAAAAATAAACTTACTCAGGGCTTGGCTGGGAACTCCCTGTTTATTCTATGGCAAATTGAATGAAAGACTGACATTTACTTCTGCTGTTACTCAACTTTTTCCACCCCACCTCTGCCAAAAGCTCCTCTTTATTAAATTCCAGCCAGTTTGACACTCTGTAGTATAGTTACAGTAAGTAAAGTATATGTTACTTATACTTCTTTTGGGACATTTCTTACAGTTTAAATTCAACTTTCATGATTCCTTGTATCTCCTCCTCTGTTGTGGCTGTGTACACGTATGCATGTGTTTCCCCTGAAAAATGGTTAGTGTGATTTATAGGGACGTTGCAGACTGTGGAGAGACTCTGGTTTCAGCTTTGAAGTTACAGCAACCACAGGACCTCTGGCTAACACACACACACACACAAGGACCTGTGGATTAAACACACACTCCCAGTTGCTATACCAGAATCCTAGAAGAAGAAAGTGTCAGCATGGGAGAGATGTGATGGCCAAAGAGAATGAGAGAGAGAAAGATGGCTATATAAAGAGCCTAAAAAAATCTAAAAAAAAAAAAAAAAGGTGGGATAGGGGAAAAGAGGGTGGTCCCTACGCATGGAGGTAAAAGAACCCCTTGTTTCTTTCAACAAAGTCACATTCAGCTCTGTGTAGTTCAGTCTCTTTAGTTTGGTCTAGCTTGTCACCAGTTCCCAGGCGCTCCATATCTTCCACGCTTCAGCGAGAGAAAATCCTCACTGTAACTGTCATACTGTAGGTAACTGTTTTACATATGAAAAATAATTATATGAAAATTACACAGCACTTTGCAAAATATAGAATTTATGAAATAAGATATTAAACAAGTAATTTGATTACATAGAAATTAAATATAGAATTGAAATCTGTAAAATTCATGAAATTACTCAACTAATATAAAGAGCCTCAGACATTATATCAAGTTTTAAATACTGCCCAGTTTTTCATGTTAAATACTAAATAATAGGTGTATATTGTAGCTCTTAGTGTAAAAGTGAAACAGTACAATAAGAAATATCCATTTTAAAATAACACTAAGCTGTCGCTTTAAAAGCTGATGAAGTAATCAATGGTGTGAAAAATACTTACGTTGAGATTTGGAGGTTTTCTTAAGATATGACTGATGCATGTGAGACTGGACATTTGTATCTGTGTGTGGCATTTTTTGTGGCATGCTAAGAATGTGTAAGAACACACACACACAAGCTGTTGTGCTTTTACATCAAAGTGGTGACATGTTGCACTCCACTTCAATAAGAGGTCAATCCTAGCAGATCACCCACCATCAAAGCAAAGTGTCATTCATTTTTGTGTGTGTGACACTGAAAGAGACTGAAGGAGAGTGATAGAGAGGGCATGTGTTTCTGTTTCACAAGGTCAAATGAGCCTGCTAGCTCTATCTGTCAGTGAGTTCACAAACACACTTTGAGGCAAGTCAACGACCTTACCTGCTGAGTTAGCCATGTTTCAACATATAGACTTTAGGAACTAGCCCATACTAAAGCTGGCTTTATGGTCGAGCGGACATCATCCACTTCCAGGGATGCGCGTCTTGGAGGACTCCACAGCAGTGCATCTCACATAGGTCAAAACCCCTCTCTGTCCAGACAGACACATTTGCGGGACTATAAATCCTGCGTAAGCCAGTGGACACCTGTAAGTGTTGATGTCTGATAGCATACTATGGAGACTTGTGCAAAAATGTTCTTTAAAAAACAACAAAACATATCTTCCCAATGATGAATTGTAGTTTGTTGGCCTGGACCATTCAGGTGATCAGTAATGATCTTAAAATATCAATTGTAGCCGCCCATGAATCTTTGGATGGCAACTTAAGCTCCATCATTCCACAGGGAGAAAAATTATATTAAATACAAGTAACATACAAAACAGTTGCCAGTCTTCCCAGGAGTGGAAATAGACCAAAGTGGAGATGTTTTACTATAATGAAACAAACACAGCATATAAGCACAAAGACCTCATACCAGCTGTCTGGCAGTGGAATGGGGACATGATGATGGGGCCACAGGAACTGAGCACATTGCAGTCACTGAGTCTGTATACCAAAGTATTGTAGAGTCATAAAGCAAGACGGTGATGTCAGGCACAGCAGCAAATCTGCAACAGTATGGCTTTCAGCAAGAAAAAAAATCAAACTGTTGCAGTAGTTCAATCAAAGACCTGAACTCAACCGGATATGGTGTGGGGACCTTAAAAGAATTGTGCATAAACAAATGTCTGCAAACCTTTAAAAACTGAAGTAATGTTATAAGGTATGAGCCAAAAATACTCCACAATGTGAGAAACTGACAGAGTAACACAGAATACAATTACAGGTAACATTTTTATTAAAATTGTTCTATAAGCATGGTGGCGTTGATTAGCACTGTTGCCTCACAGCAAGAAGGTCCTGAGTTCAGTTCCATCATCAGGCAGGGGTCTTTCTGTGTGGAGTCTGCATGTTCTCCTCGTGTTTGCGTGGGTTCTCTCGGGGTACCCCACTTCCTCCAGCAGTCCAAAGACAGGTAGTTAGTGGGGTTAGGTTAATTGGTCATTCTAAATTGCCCATAGGTGTGAATGTGGGTGCAAATGGTTGTCTGTCTCTCTATGTTAGCCATGCGACACACTGGCCACCTGTCGAGGGTGTACCCTGCCTCTCGCCCTATGATAGCTGGGATAGGCTCCGACCCCACATCACACTAACAACGATGAGCAGAAGAGACTGCATGGATGTTCTATAAAGCTGCTGAACCAATAGCTGGTCTCTGTCTGTTTTTCACACACTGTTTTTGCATTTTGGGTTAGTTTTAGTCAAATAAATAATTAAATGGTGTAATATGTCATGTGCTGTTCATCTGAGGTGGTATTTACATAATTTTAGAACGGAGTAAGAAGCTGATTATTTTTCATTATGTCATCATATGTATGATTTTTCAAGTGACTAAAAATACAAAATATTTCAGTAACCTTTTGTTAAGGAAGCACCTTCGAAGTGGCTGTTCAGTCAGCTGTGGTTGTTCCTCACAGTCTAACAATTGGGAAATACCTACCTTGACTAAGAAATGCTCACTTCTGCTCTGCAAAGAATGTTATATTTTTTGGCAACATTCCTAACATGTAAGCACTATATTTCACTGAATTTCCCATAAATCACTCATGACACGTAATGACAGCACTTTGTCAGATTTTTTATTTTTTGGCATTTTTTGACCTTATTGAATAGTGAAAAGGAAGAGACACGAAATGCAGGAGAAAGAGAGCGACAGGAAAGGGCTTCAGATTGGACTCACACCCAGGCTGCTACCCTTCACCCATGTGGCATGTGATTGCTTCCCCTCTCACTGAGCTAAACTGGAACCAACTTTGTCAGATATTGAAAAAAGTGGTCTGCTGAACCAAGCAATGACAATCATTACAATGTTTCCATACCACATGGACACTTTTCACTCTGTATACTAAAATAGCAAGCCTGTGGGCCAACATTAATAGGTCCAATAAAGCTACTTTAGAATTAGGCTCGGTCTTCAGTTTAAGATCCATGCAAGTTAATTCCATGTGTTTCATATGTTGATGTATCCTATTTTGACAAAAAGCACATTAACCACAGAAATGTAAGACATGCCTTTTTCGATTGCAATTTCCTGGAAGTCAGCTCTAGTTTTTATTAAAGACAATTGAAATGTAGTGGCTGATTTAGTTTGAAATGACTGAAAAAAAAAACATTGCCGTTTTAGAAATGCAGGTGTTTTCTAAAAAGCAACACTGGAGACAAAACAAATTTCCCACGTGTGGGACTAATAAAGGTTATCTTATCTTATCTTATCTTTATAGGAAAGGTAATTTGAATGGCATCGATTAAAAAAAAAACTGTCCAGTACTAGCTGGAAATGAGCAATTGTGGTTTGGTAAGTCCTCTTCCATGTTCCTCTCCTGTGATATCATGCCTTTCGTAAGCTACTTCATCTTATTGCAATAAAAAAGAACTGTGCAGTTGAATGCAAAACGGGTGAAAACATACTGAGTCAGTTAGTAATAAAATGATTAGTCAGTTTATATCACTTGAAGAGCTGTACAAGGATGCCAGCATTTCTCTGGCTTGCATCTTGTTCTGCATAAGTGTTTTTGTTTCAAGTCTTTGGTCTTTGTGGGAAAATTCATAGTAGAAAAGAAAAAAAAAAGCACATTAAAATTTATACTGTTCAGGTACTTTTTCCATCACCATGGGGGACTTCCAAGGGACTAATCCTTGAGAGGATTGCTCAATCATGAATATTTGTTCCAGAGCTGCCTAATTCTAATCATTCAGTCATCCCAAAAGTTGGTTTACTTGAAAAAGTTATGATTTTAGGTCAGCAATGCTCAGTGTTTGACCTTGGTGTCTATTTTACACAATTCTTGCTGTACAGAAAGGTATTTATGCATCACAAATGTAATTATTTACAGAGGAAACTCCTTGTTTACTGCCCTACTTTCTTTGTTTGGACTGTGAATGTTTGTTTATCCATTGGTTTGTATGTATGTACAGAGCTTCATTACAATGACATTTTGTTTCAGAATTAAAAAAAAAAAAAAAAACATGCCCACAAGAACCAGTTTAACAACAACATTACTGACTAACTCAGTAAAAGGAAGTACTGGTGTTCATTTGTATTGTGTGAGATTACACTCATATTATCCACTTGTAAACTTTGTTCATTTTGTTCAAAATTTTAGTATTTTGTTAAGCAACTCAAATTCTCATGAAAAAATCCACAGGTAGTAAAAAAAGAAAACAAAGAGCTAGCGCTGAATGAGATGTGTTCTGCTCTCAGAAAGAAAGCTGAGTCACGTTCAGAGATCCTATGAAAACATATATTCTGGCCAAGGCAAACAAAGCAGAGCCTTTTAGGGAGAAAGGGACATAAAATAAAATGAATTTATTTTTTGTACCCCTCAAATAATTCACTTGTATCACTGTGAATTAAAAGTGAAGAAAACCATTCAACAGAAAGTATTATAGCTGTGTGTGACACAAAAACAGGTTGTGGCTGGAAAGGGGGAAACAGAGAGAAAGAGAGACTGGTGTGCATGACCCCGAACACTATTTTAGCTAGAAATTTCTTGCTTTGATGTTTATTGATATTAAGAGAGAATTCTGGAGTGATTCAAGGAGGCGGCTTGTGGACAGCTATCAGACTGCAAGATTACCATTTCAATTAACTGGAAACTCACACATGCAACAGTTTTCCTACAAATAGAATTTAAATAGGATAGTCAAAGGAGAAAAAACACCAAAAATTTTACCCTTGTATTCCAAAGGCTAGTATTAATAATACCAGCAGTCCTTTAGTCTCCTGTAGTTTCTATTTACCCAGGTCTTTGTCTCTATAACAGGAGTAAATCATTGGTCCCATAGAAGTTTCTGGCACTCTTTGTTTTTATCACGTTCATCACTGGTTCAGTCTGAGGTCAGGGGAAAAACACAGCGTGTTCCTTTCTCCCACAGTCATCCTTTGCTGGTTTTCTCTCCAAGTCTCTGCTTGTAGATCAAAAAATAAAACTTTTTTTTTAAACTCTAATAGTCTCCCTCTACAAATTTTACAAAATGTCAACAACAATATGTTTTCTCTTTTATAGTTTCATTACTATCTGTTGACCAAAAGTAATATCTTGCAGCCAAATTATGTGACATGATACCTTGAAGTGAACTACATGTGTGTCTTAGCTCTCAGGAGATAGATAGACATAGACAAAGAGAAGAGGAACTACATTTACCAAATGGGACATCCTCACAAGTAACAACACCACATTCAGGAGCCAGAGGTTGCTCTTGGCATGCAGGGTCTCAATGGTGCTATTATGTCTGGAAAGAATAATAATAATAGAATCCTACATTTCAGTAATGACTAACAAATCCCATGGACAGATATAGTAATTGTGACCTTATATAGTTCTTATTCCTGATAATGTAGGAGCAACTATAACTGGGGCGCTGCTTGTATACAGCAAATATTGTATTTGAACCAGACAGTCCCGCGTCTTTCCTAAAGTCTCCACTGTACAGTCCAATCAGATCACTAGACCAGTAACTAACTATGTCAGACTGTATGGGTGTTGCCATCCGTTAAATCTTTACAGAGGATACAGCTGTGGTTCCTTGCTCAAAGTCTCACTGGGACCTTCTTCTGTCCTCGCTCTGAGAAGCATTTGAAGGATTGCGACATCCCCGATGGCAGCAGACCTTGATCAGTTTCCAGGTCAGGAGCTTGAGGACAAGAGGGTCGAGGACAGGAAGAAGTATAATTAACTGCACAAGTATAATTTCTCCCTCCTCCCTTCCTCTCCTCTGTTTCATTTTCCACGTGCCCACTCTCACTCACAGTTTGTCTTTCCCAGAGAGAACTCCACTATCTGTCTGAATCACCAGTATGACAAGGTACAACTACGGTATTATCCAGTATCAGTATCATAGGTTATGATGGAGTAACTGCAGGTCTTGATAAGTTCGATTTCACAAAATTAACATTGTGCACATCTTTCTTTTTCATTATTGTTAGCCTATCAGTTACTCTATGTATTTCTTTTCTTTCTTCTCTCTTTCATCTTGCTATTCCTGTTTAGCATGTGTTGTTAATAATTTTATCCTGTATTAGTTAATAATTTGCCATTCTGACTGATTACTTTTTTAATAACCAAACATAGTGGTTTCCTTTTGTAACAAATACAGCACTAGCCAACACTTCCATTTTCTTTGCAATAACAGACCAACATGTAAGAAATAAAAATAAAAATGACTTAACCCTTTTCTGTAGGTGGGACACACAACACTGGAAGATTCAGTTAAATTGATTTACTTCCCTGCTCCCAATTGCAGTATCATGTGTGGGACACAGAGACACTTGAAAAGTGAGTTGTGTATGAGGTAGACTCCAGAGTGGAAAACCAGGGTTTTGGAAACACGATTTCCTGTGGAAACAGTGATGTAATGTGTCTTTCACAGTTTCATATGCATCACACACGCACACACATACACACACACAGGCATTGTCTGTGTAAATTTCTTGTTGCAGTCACTCTGTTAATGTCATTAACATGGCTGTTTTTGTCAACTGAGCTGTATACTGCACTGGTTTATGGTGGGATTTTGGACTTTACTACAGTGGTTATGGAAGAAAGTTTGTCAGCACAATTCATTTGAGACTGATAAAACACAGGAGCAAATTCTCAAAAATCTTATAAATCTGTTATGTGCCTTTTTGGTGAAATACCACAAAGTTATTATTCTTTTCTTAATTGTCTTAATTAGGGTTTATTTTAAAATCTATTGGTTAATTGCGCCTTAATTGCGTATCATAAGATGTGTATTAAAGGTGAGAGGACCCAAATGCAGCATGTGTGAGACAATGGCAATTTTATTTATATACCACATTTCTTTACATGTAAATTCAATGTGCTTAACATGAGATACAAACATAAAAACCTATGTAGGTGTACAATGCCTTAAGGCAATTGAAGTAACAAAATAGACAAAAACTACAACATACACACACACACACGCACAAACACAGTTATTAAATGCAACTCTGTGAAAATTAAAAAATAAGTTTTGAGTCTGTTGTTTCAATTAACCTCAGGTCACCAGGCAGCTTGTTCCAAAGAACAGGATCACAGTAACTAAAAGCATCATCAGCTCACTTAGATCAAATTCTGGGAATAGTTGGAAGGTCTGCACCTGATGACCTGAGAGGCCTAATCAGGTTATAGACACTGAACAACTCAGACATGCACTGGGGGTCCAAAGCTTTATGAACTAACAGAAGGATTTTAAAAGTAATTGAGAACTAGGAGCCAATAAAATGACTCCAGTACTGGGATAATATGTTTCAGTTTCCGTGTATGTTGGTTAAAGTTGTCCTGACTTGCTCACTGTGTTTCAGAGAAAGGGATGATAAATGTGAACAAATATTTCAGTCTCGTCTCTGTTCATTTCTGAGAAGTTTCAAGAGATCCAGCAGTTAATGTAATCAATGCAGCTCACTAGTTTATAAATAGGGGTTAGGTCATTGGAGGAAAATAATAGACACAGCTGTGGATCATCTGGATGGTAGGATTTATTGTGATGTAAAACATCCAAAGGTTAAACAGCTGGGGGGGGGGCTAGGAATCTACAAAACCTTGAGTGAAACTTAAATAGAAGAAGAATAAATGCTAGGGTGTGTAAATAATCTCAAAATCTCTAAAAATAATCAAGAAAAACACAGAACAAGGAACCACAAGCAAACGAAATAGAAACCAGGGGTCCGTTCTTCGTACCTCGCTAAGTAAGTTAGCTGGATTTGATTGTTGACGATTTCGCGTGATCTTGGATCGTTCGGTTCCCCGAAGCTCATCCGGGACTTGCTGTCATAGCAACAGATCCGTAAGCGTAAACCTGCTCGGGAGCAGGCTTACTTTATGTAAACAGGATTAGATCGCGGCCACTCAGGTATGTCCGCTCCATTTATACGAAAACAACAGCGATATTTTTCCACTGTTTTTCCATAAATAAATATTATCAATGTAACTAAAGATAATGCAGTATTTGATCCTTTTATTGATTCCATACAGATACATACAGGTCATTTCCTAAAAAAAGGGAAATGTACTATTAATCATTCTATTTCATGTATTTGATTATTTCAGATGTAATTCATATTTTAGAGTAGTAATAGTAAATTACTTCATGTAAGCAAGATGAGAGACCACGGCTATAAAAGCGAAGGTGGATTTGGGAAGTCTGTCGCAGACATGTCCTGTCCGTATATGCGAGCAACCCATTGCCGAAGGTGCAAGATTGATAAGGAGAGTTTTCAGAATTCAGCGTATATTGCGGGATAGACAGGATCCTTTAGCTCAGCACGACAGTGTGCTCATAGAGAGATATCGATTTTCCCGTGAGGGTATTATTTACTTAACCAACTTGTTGACGAGGGGGTGCAGGACCACCACCTGTCTTTTTTTGCTCTGCCCTTTTCTTGGTTGCTGTTATGAACAAACAAACAAACAGATTATTTCAGGGTCTCTTTTCAAGAGACTAAAAGCAATATAAGTGATAAATATTACCATTCTGTAGAATATTCTTATATTTCACTTTTACTTGTTCCCATGTTCTAGTGGGACCTGTCGTGGCTCTAATGTGAAAGAGGATATAATGTAATATAATATACTAAATTTACCCTACCGCCTACTGGTGTTGGCCAGAGGGGCCGATGGCGCGATATGGCAGCCTCGCATCTGTCCGTCTGCCCCAGGGCAGCTGTGGCTACAACCGTAGCTGCCTCCACCAGTGTGTGAATGTGAGAGTGAATGAATAGTGGCATTGTAAAGCGCTTTGGGTGCCTTGAAAAGCGCTATATAAATCCACTCCATTATTATTATTATTATTATTAAATTACTTACGAGTTTAATTTGTCAGCAACTTTCTGCCAGCCCTCTCTCCTTGCTTTTGCAGCCTTTGCAGTGTTCCCTTGCGTTTTAATTAAACTCTGAAACTCCTGAAATCCCTCAATCAAGAGTTCTTGCTCTGCTGCCGAAAAATACCGAGCGCGCTCCTTCGACATTTTCGCCGACCAATCAAAGGGTTGTCGATCAATGTTTCTACTATCGATGCGTAGCCCCTGTTAAGCCACCCAGTGATCTCACATTACTTCATCCAGCTGTACTAATCGTCAACAACAGGTGTGTTCGAAGAACCGGAATAGCGAGCTCAAAGTTAGCGCGATGATTTGATCTTGGATGTGTCATTTGATCTTGGATGTAGTAAGCGAGGTACGAAGAACGGACCCCTGCTGTAGGCAAGAATTAAAAAAAAAAAACAACAACAACAACAACTAAACAAAACATATAAAAATCTCCAAAAACCACTCGAATCCCAGGGACAGGGGATTGTTTTAACAAGCTTGATGGTACTAGCCACCCACAATCTGTCAAGGCTTTCCACACCTGGAGAAAATGATGTTGAGAGTTATTAGACTAGGATACAAGATGAGGTGAGGCCAACAAAAAAGCATTAAAATAATCAAGAATTGATGAGAACACAAATTAATATAGCTATCAAAGTGGGTTGTCAGAAAAGCATGAAGGAGGATCTATGTGGGGGTTTACTAATAAATACAAAATCAGAAGCTCACAGACAATATAAATGCTGGCAGGTTGACTAGTTGGCTGGCAAAGAAAATGAAGGCAGCAGAGATTTAAAAAAAATTGGCAAGAGTTCAGAGCAAGAACAGAAAAAGTATGGCTGGAATTCTAAATTCTCAGCCGGAGTGGATCTGGAGTGCTCTTGTAATGTTAGTGAGGGAAAAGGTGAGTTGACTGGGTGACTGGAAGAAATGAGGCAGGTGAGTGTATCACCTGGGAGAATCTGGTGGGTTCAAAAGGTGATGCAAGGGAAACAAAAAAAGAGTCAGGAGTTAGCAAACTCCAGTTGCTAATGGTTCAGACAGGCACAGAACAACAGCTGTGTGTTACAGTTCCCCTTTCATTTTGATGGGTACAATTTTAAAGAGCCCCATGACGTAAGGGAAAACACACTGACCACTTCACATGCACAACAGACCCATACCACACATATGCCATCAGTGATGATGATGGGTGCAACGTTAGACATGTCAAACTGGAGGCCCAGGAATCTAGTGACAATGCCTAAAACACCGTAAGCAGTGTTACAAAAGTAACTGGACTGAAATGTTTTGACTATGTTCTAAGCCAAGAAGGTGAACTCAGTCAAATAGGTATGCTGTCTCCGAGACAGAGTTGGAAAACAACTCTAGTGAAAACTAATGCAGACACACACAACTGCGTTTTAGTATATAATGATAGTACTGGATAACTGTGCACATTAACCCTTTAAAACCAGTCAGTTTTAAACCCCTGTAGAACTGCAACCACGTAAGCTAGCGCAATAATTTTTTTGCATATGAAACCGGAGGAGTTGTACTTACATCTTATTCCATTAGTTTGCCCTAGGTCACGGTTTCCTTCCACATATAGCTTTGCAAAAATTGCATAAAAAGCACTTGAAGCAACAAAAACATAATATTCCAGAAACACGCTTTGTCGATCTGATCAGCTGTTCGTAACACTTCATAAGTTGTCAGCACGAACTATCGCATGTCCGCCATTACCTGCCCAAAACCGTAAGTGACGTCATTTTCGCGGAAAATGTAGTTTTTTACCTTTGGGGCCTTATAAGCCTATACTGCTGTTTTTAAAAGTCATGTTTGTGTTTATGCTTTTCTGAATAGTTTCTGGGATGCTTAGAACTCAAATTGCACTGCTGGAAATAGTTTATTTTGATGCACATGCTGTTTTTTGTTGTTTGTTTGTTTTTGTTTTTTGCAAATTTGCATTATTATATTTATTTTCATTTTTCCTGAAGGATATAAAAAATGGTGTATCTCAAAAATAAAACTATGAAGACACTTAAAATAAGTTTCCTGCTGTTGGAAACTATTTTGTGCAACTTTTTTGTATTTACAGTTTTGAGAGATAAACCTCTTAAATTTCTCTAACTAAAAATATGTGTAAAAAAAAAACAAAAACGATTTTCAATTTTTTTGTAGTTTATTGCACTTCTTTGCAATTTTTGTAGTTATTATGCACTTAATGCATACATTTTATTAAAGTTTGGGCTATAATGGTTGTATTGATGTCTAGCAACTTGAAATGCTCCCAAAAATGGCACTACAGCATGTAAAAATATAAAGATAAGCTCTGGTGGACTTGGTTCTATGGTAGGTCTTAAAGGGTCAAATAAAGGGAGCTGGGACTTGGCCCTGGTTGCTTTTTCCAGCAATGTAAAACTTTAAACTAGGTCAGCTTTCAACAGACTTAGCTGAAGAAACTGTATATAGAAAATGGATGTAGCCAAAATGGCTTCAGCTATTTTAAAGACTTCTGTGTGTGAAGTTTAGCATGTTGCTTTTCACCATCTTGCTTTTGTAGGGAGGCAATACAGTGCAAAGTTATCAGAAAAAAACTGGCTAACGTTTATAGCAACATGCATACTACTACTGCTACTACTAATAGTGGTTCTGTAGTGCACAACATAGTGGTCGTGGTTAGCATTGTTGCCTCACAGCGAGAAGGTCTTGGGTTGAAATCAGCTGGCTGGGGCCCTAATGTGTAGAATTTATTATGTTCTCCCCTGTTTCCTCCTCACACTCTGCAGTCCAAAGAGGCATGGGTTAACTGGTGATTCTAAATTGTTTGTGAGTGGGAATGGTTGTCTGTCTCTGTGTCAACTCTGTCCAGGGCATACACCGCCTCTTGCTAAGATAGGCTCCTACAACCATTAATTGGATAAGTGGAAGAAAATGAATGGATGGATAATAATGTGTTACAGCTTAATATTGAGAGGATGTTTCTGTCAAATAATTATTGTAATCTCAGTTGTGGAAAAATGTCAGAACAACAAATGTGGCCAAGAGGTTAAATCCTCCACAGTTGTCAGGCACTATAAATACATGATAATCCACCATGTTGAGATTGTTGAGATATTTTCATACTCAGTGAAAGTGTTGAGGCCAAGTATTATCATGGTTAAAAAGATTTCTACTAGCCCAAAGCTTTCTGCTGGTTCTGCTGTCAATTCACTCTTTGTTTTTTCTCCTTTTGCCCCAAAGCAAAAGCACTTCTACTACTGGAAATGTACTCACAGAAGAAAAGATTTTTCTTGGAAAAGATATTTGCTCTGAAGAACAACTCATGTAAAAAGATTTTATGACCTCGTCATAGCTTTCAAATCCATAGTTGATCCCTCAGCTGCAAGGTTAAATAAAATGTTTGGCTTCAAATGCCCCCTAGACAGCTGTTTGTGGCTATGCTTTATTGATATCCCGTTTCAACCTCTGATCTGATCAATTTCAAATTTAACCTTAATTAATGTCTTTGAATGGCACTTGAACTCCAGTGCAATAATTCCACATTTCATTGCCTGTGCTGTGCAGTTCTCTTTTGCTAACTTGCCAAGCAGCAAAAATGTCTCTTTCTTCCTGTTTTCAAAATCCCAGGTCATTTATTTGAGCTTGATGGATAACTGTTCAGACCACATTTATGCAAGAAAAGGATAAAAATGATTAGTTTCATTTTGATGTCTGTGGGTGGCGTGGTTAAGTCATTCCTCCCTTACTCACTCTGGCTTGAGCTTTCCATTTTGCCTCACTGGCACGAATTCAGCTTACAGTCCATGACCTCTATGTCTGTTTCTTTTCCTGCTCCCTGTTTTTTTTTCTCAGTTTCTTTCCATATCTCTGTATTTGCTGTCTCTCTGCATACAGTACAGTTCCCACACTTCTTTGTCCTTCTGTTCATCAGTTTCATTTATTTCCACTGATTTCATTTAATTTGTCTTAATTACATATTGGCTTATCATGCTCTGTGTATTCCCTGCTATATTTCATCTTAACTTATGACAGCTTTATTGTTTCACTTTCCTTCTGTTTTTCAATGTACTTCTCATATTTCTTCTCTACTGTTTTCATATTTTCTCTGTTTCTGCTGCCCGCCTCTCCTCGTGCTTGACCTCAGCAATCCATCTCGCCTTTTATTTTCTTGATGTCTCACTGTTACTAAAACACACGCTTACAGACACACAGGGGAAAGTAAAGAATGTGAACTCTGAAACGCTGCCATAGCATGCATTTCCCATCTGAGAACTGGCTCTCTACATTTTAGTTATTACACAGATATGACTTTCAAAATTAATTTCTGCTCTCAGCTGTGACATATCACATCACAGAAGCTTCAAAAGTGTTCCAATTGTGGTTAATACAATTAATATTTGTGTGGTGAATTTCCTGGGTGAGTAACACTAGTTCACTCTCACTTCCACCTCATCTGAAAACAACATACACTGTGTGTGTTTGTGCTCTGTATGTGTGTGTGCATGTGTTCAGAGTGTACAGACTACGATTGTTCTCCCTGGGTGTTAGCTTTCGGTGCAGGAAGTGCACATTCGGGTCAGAAGGGGGGATCTAGGCACGCTTAGTCTGCCCACATCTGTTCAAATACCAGAGACTCTTGACACACAGGAAACGTGTGCAACTTTGTGCACGTGTGCGTGCGTGCGTGCGCGCGTGCGTGCGTGCGTGCGTGCGTGCGTGTGCCTGCGCAGAGCCAAGGACTTGCTGTAGAAGACTCTCTTTGTGAGCCTAATTTATAAAAATATTTGACAATTCCCTGCATAACAAGTTCCCATAATAAGTAACTGAGGGAAATTTATCACGTACCTGAGTATAAAAAAAGCACAGACACAAAAAACAAGCATTGAATAATATGTTCCAGGTCACTAATAGTTTTTTAAAGTCTTTCCAAAAGTAGTAGTTATGGAAAAGAGAAAAATAAAAACAAGGAAGAAAAAAGATTCATAACCAACCATAATAAACCATAAAACAAATACAGGGAGTATCACAGAGTTTACATTTTATTCACCTACCTACATGTATTGTAACTTGTCTGTACATGTTTTTAAATGTACATCAGTTACTGAATTTTTGAGATGCAGTTATAATTTTCCTGTTTGGTATTATTTCCGATTCTTATTTAAGTATTTAAAATATGAAAAAAAAACAAAAACCTGTTGAACGGTTTTTCCAGTATAATGTGTCACTCCTTTAAATATAGATTAACAAAATTAAAGACCTTTAGTCAGACTGGATTGCTGGGTGCTTGACTCTATACACCTGCAGCCATGGGATTGAAAGCACCTGGAATCAAAGATGATTCGTAGATGATGGTGAGGTTCAATATTTTTGTCTATATTGTGTATTTAACAATTTGCACAATCACAAAAAAGTCAGTAATATACAGTGCTTTCACCACAACTTCTCCAGTCCAGAGCATTTAAATAATAGTATTTTCTGGGATCAAATACAACCCCAGCTTCAAGAAATCTCATACACTGTGTAAATCATAAATAAAAACAGAATGCGATGATTTGCAAATCTCACAAATATTAATTTTATTCACAACAAACCACAGAAAACATATCAAATGTTTGAAATGAGAAAATTAAACTTTTTATGATTATATCAGCTCATTTTGAATGGGATGTTAGAGTAACCCCTATAGACATATTTACTAGTATTTTTTCACGTTATATTCCAACACCCCTTGAACACACCTTAATTCGTCATAGTCCCGTGACTGCAACATAAGCACAGCTGCTGAGTAAGCAAACAAGGCAGAGCAAGTCAAAAAAAAAAAAAGAAAGAAAATCTAAAGCCGGTCGGAGTAGTTGAACTGTGTGTGAAATGGAGTGTTATATTTTTAATTTTACTGCCTATTTGATTAAGCACTTTCACAAATGCACCGAAATAGATGCACTTTTCTTTTAGTTGTACATGTTAATCAGTGCCTTTTATGCACTTTGTCATTTCAGTTATGGGTTATTCATATTAATAAGTTGCTTGAAATTAATTAAGTTCCAAACATTTCATAATTTGATTACACATGCCTTAAAAGGGGGTATATAAATATATTTGATCATAATTCTGTAAAGCAATACAATTTTTAAAACAACATTGTAGATGATTTTGAATGACATCTCATTTTATTTAGACACAACTGCAGGAACTATTTTGTTCATTGTTCTGTACTGTATGTGCAGACTGGGTTTTTTGTGATTCTGGAGCCTGTCCCGAAGTTGGTTCCGGATACTGATGGCGAGCCAGACCCTGTGAAAACTCTGGATGCAGGAGTAGATCTACAAACTGAACCACTTCAACTAGCAGGATTTCAGATAACCAAGAACAAAACCACTTACTTCCAAAATCAATGTAGGACGCCTGTGCTCTTTAGACCCTCACGTGGCAGTGCATTTGAAACAGTTATGATTCTGTCATGAAAATAACTGCACAGGCTCACAGACTGCATACAATCCTTCTGTTGTTGAAATTCTTTTTGGAAAACATGGAAGCAACTGAACCATCTACCTTGTTATCAACCCTCAGTTCAAAAGCCTGCAACTTGAATTTGCATCAGTGCCTATGGAATTACCAGCTTGCACATCTCTCCAGATGATGTCTAGTGAAGGCTTTTGATATTTCAGAAAGACAATATAGTTAACAACATGGTTTCATGGTAGGATAGGCCAGGTGCAGACCTTTCACCAACTGTAAACATTTGGTGCATCATGGAAAGAAAAATATGACAAAATGGAGCCAGGACTGTTGAGCAGCTAGAATCATCCAGCTAGAATTCTTGCCAGACAAGAATGGGGCAACATTCCTCTCCCAAAAGTCCAGCAACAGTTCCCAGACATTTAAAGGCAGTTGTTAAAAGAAGAGGGGATTCTACTTTAAACAGTGGGAAAAAATTTTCAACATGTTTTCAATGTTATGTTTTGTGTTGCGAATGTAATACATGTTTGTAAGATCAGTAAATGTTTCTTTTCCAAGGAAATTCTCTTTAATTTAAGAAATTTGTATTTCAATCAGTTTCACTGACCATCTGTCACTTGTGATTTTTGTTCTTTCTGCATTTAGTCTTTTGCTCTTCTTTCCATGTTATGGGTTGTATAACCCTATTAAAAGGTTCCATAAGCTTTTCATTGTATTTTTTAATCCATCAATATATATTTATAATATATGAAAGATGATGAATATTCTCCATGCCTCTCTCGACATATCACATGTCAACATTAAAGTTCAGATACCTATGTGAGCTCAAGCATGGCCCTGGATGGATGGAATGATGAAAGATACCTATTATTTCAAAAACATGTATGTACCGGCTCACTCCTGATGGCCGATTGCCGGGGCCTGGCACCTGTGGCCTGGCTGGGCTCCTTCCGGGGGGTAGGATGCCCTCAGGCCTCTGGCCTCTGGGCCTGAAGCTCGGTCCTCTCTGGCACAGCTGGCTGCCGGCAGAGCCCGCGGGCACGCCACTGCAACCCCCTCTGGCCTCTGCTCCATAGCTGCTGGGTGACCTCTCGTTTGGGGCTCTACTCAGCTCTTCCCAGGAAGGTGGCACGGTTCCCCCCCCCTTTGGTGGTCCTCCTCGGGTCCTCGTACTCTGGGGCCTCTGGATATCTGGGGCGTGGATCTCCTCCATACCTGCTTCATACCCTGGTGGACGGGGCTGTGGCCCCCCCCACACTCCCTAGCAGATCGTTACATGGAGAAACCTTTGGAATACAAGCATGCTGATCCACACAGGTGTGCACACAGGTGTACACACGGGTGTTCACAGACGCGGACTACAGCTTTCTTGGCTGCTGCCTCAAAGCACACTGTGCGCTGTCTATCTTGCGTGCTGCACAATAGCGTTTAATATTTAGTATCTACTGATATCTACTGCTAGCTAGTTTATTGTGATGGTGCCGTTTTTTATTATGTTGCTTTTTTTGTTGTTTGCTTTCTCTTCTGTTTTTTTTCTTCTCCATACAGGTGATCCAGGTGTTTTGTTTGTTTTTCTTTCTTTCTTCCCCCCCTTCTCACCGTCTCTTCTCCCCTTTGGTTTTCTTTCTCTCCCTCTCTTTCTTTCATTCTTTCTCCCTGTCCTATCCCCCAGTCATGTCTGTCCCGTTTGTAGCAACTGAAAATAAAATAAATTCATAATTACTGTATAATAAAGGTCAATCAAATGGACCAATGTGGCAAGGCCATGATGATCCACTTGGTAAAATAAATCCGCTTGGCATCTTTCTTGGCCTTAAGACAACAATTCTGATGGCTAAAGATCCAAACGGGACACAAAAAAAGAAAAGAAAAAAAAAAAAAGAACAAAATACTGCTATAAGGAAATGAAAAATAACTGCATTGCAGTGCTAAACAGATTTATACTGAGAGCAAATATTGTTTACATATACAGTTAATATTATTCAAATATGCCATTGTAAAAATTTTTACAATACAGTTAATCCAAATTCTGCAAAAAGAATGTAAAAAATAAAATTTTTGTGCAGGACTGTTCAGCCAAATCTGCAGCAAAGATGCCTTTTTGAAATATACTGTAGTTGTATATTGCTTGTCAAGCACAAAATAATTGACACCAGAGTCTGCAAAATACAACCTTTAATAACTTTATAATTGTCATTTTTAATGAGGTGCCATGTTGTGCTGAAGCTTTGTAACATGTTTCCGCCATGGTGTCTGCATCATTTTTTGCATACACCAAATAGATTCGCAGGCTTTTGTAATAGCAATAAAAGCTGTCTGCTTTAAACACACCCAGTCAATTAGGAGTCAGTTAAAATGTCGACAACAGGAGGGAAGGGAGTGGAAGCATTACAAGCGAAAAAACATGGATGCACTGAATGTGAGGAAGGAGGGCAGGGATGATATAGGAGGGTGTTGGAATTGGATGGGAACAAAAGGGGGGGGGGACAGGAGTGATGAAGAATCGGTAAAGGTTCTAATGTGCAGCCAAAACTAGCATAATGGCTATACCAAGAGGAGAGGAAAGGAGGAGATCAGATAAATGTGTAGTAAATGTTGAAGACAAGTCAAGAAAGGAGGACATAACAGGAGATGAGATAAAAGAAACTTTTAAGAAGGGAGGGATAGTGGAATGATTATGGGAATAGACCTTTGATATTTAAAGATCTCTTAAATAAATAATCTGTCAACACTAGCCTGAAAAACAAAGGGCAGCGCCACAAATAGAATATAACGCACAAGCTGAGTAAGTGCCCAAAATATGATACTGTGGTCCTCCACCCCTGTTTCGCCACGTTTACGGGGACTCCATTTAATCTTGGGAAAGAAAAGCCCTGACAGTCTAACTGGAGCGGGGGGAGAGACCAAATACCCAAGGTAATAGGTGACATTAACTTGTGAACAATACAAGGGAAAAGCACTAAAATTGCTTCATTGTTTTGGGTTAGTGCTTTAGCTAACATTAGAATTATTTCAAGGATGATGGGGGAGACAACCAGTGGGGGTTGGATGATGTGAAATTCAAGCATCTTTTTACAAGATAAAGTAAGATAATTCTGCTCATCATTAACATTATCACAAAAGAAGATTTCTTATTCACAAGAATAAGAACAAAACATTTGCGTATTACAATTCATACTCTGGATCTACACTCAACAAAAATATAAACGCAACACCTTTGTTACTGCTCCCATTCCCCATGGGATGGATGTAGAGACCTAAAATTCATTCCAGATACACAATATAACCATCCCTCCCAAACAGTGGTCACAAATCAGTCCAAATGTGTGGTAGTGGGCACATCTGCCATATTGAGATAATCCATCCCACCTCACAGGTGTGCCACATCAGGATGCTGATCTGACATCATGAGTAGTGCACAGGTGTACCTCAGACTGCCCACAACAAAAGGCCACCTTGGAATGTGCAGTTTTGTCTCACAGCAAAATGCCACAGATGCCACAAGCAATGAGGACGCGTGCAATTGGCATGCTGACAGCAGGAATGTCAACCAGATCTGTCGCCCGTGCATTGAATGTTCATTTCTCAACCATAAGCCGTCTCCACAGGCGTTTCAGAGAATATGGCAGCACATCCAACCGGCCTCACAACCGCAGACCTCGTGTAACCACACCAGCCCAGGACCTCCACATCCAGCAGGTTCACCTCCAAGATCGTCTGAGACCAACCACCCAGACAGCTGCTGGAACAATTGGTTTGCACAACCAAACAATTTCTGCACAAACTGTCAGAAACCGTCTCAGGGACACTCAACTGCATGCCCGTCGTCCTCATCGGGGTCTTGACCTGACTCCAGCTCGTCGCCGTAACAGACTTGTGTGGGCAAATGCTCACATTCGATGGCGTCTGGCACGTTGGAGAGGTGTGCGCTTCACGGATGAATCATGGTTCACATTGTTCAGGGCAGATGGCAGCTGAGAATGTCCCAGTTCTTGCATGGCCAGCATACTCACCGGACATGTCACCCATTGAGCATGTTCGGGATGTGCTTGACCGGCGCATACGACAGCGTGTACCAGTTCCCACGAATATCCAACAACCTCGCACAGCCATTGAAGTGGAGTGGACCAACATTCCACAGGCCACAATTGACAGACTCCATGCGACGATGTGTTGCACTGCATGAGGCAAATGGTGGTCACACCAGATACTGACCGGTTCTGGGTCCCCAGACCCCCAATAGCGCAAAAAACTGCACATTCCAGGGTGGCCTTTTGTTGTGGGCAGTCTGAGGTACACCTGTGCACTACTCATGATGTCAGATCAGCATCCTGATGTGGCACACCTGTGAGGTGGGATGGATTATCTCAATATAGCAGATGTGCCCACTACCACACATTTGGACTGATTTGTGACCACTGTTTGGGAGGGATGGTTATATTGTGTATCTGGAATGAATTTTAGGTCTCTACGTCCATCCCATGTGGAATGGGAGCAGTAACAAAGGTGTTGCGTTTATATTTTTGTTGAGTGTACTTTTCAAGGTGATATGCTTCTTGATAATGGAGTCTAAAAAAGTGATCTAAGTACCTGTTCTCATACTTTAACACTCATAAAAAAAGGTCCTCCCATATGGATCACCCTGTGGTCAACTCAAAGATTTGTTTTGAAAACAAACTCCTCGTTGCACAGAGTGAGACAAGCCCAGTGGACATTATTGGTCTAAATGTGACATCTAGTGGATATTTCATTTCATTTCATTAAGTGCTTTTAAATCTAAACTACGAATCCTTGAGGCCAAGTCCATAACATGTAACTGTTTCAATTAGATTGATTGTCATTTTAACTGACTTTTTTATTCTTATTTGAATTTTATTTTTTATTTTATTTGTATTCTTTCACTTATTGTTGCATGTGTGTTGTTGCTGCCTGTGTTTGAGTAATTTCTGTAACTGTGAGACATCTGCTGCTGCCTATCTTGCCCAGGTCTCCCTTGAAAAAGAGGTTTTTAATCTCAATGGGATCTTCCTGGTTAAATAAAGGTTAATAAATAAATAAATAAAAAATATCAGGGTTTTATACTACTTATATATATATAAGTAGTATATAAGTAATATGTAAGTGGTACAGGGTGGGCTTTTAATTTATTAATGATATCACCATGACAATACAAAAGTGCATGAGACAGTGAAATAAAGCATGAATAATTTTACATTGCTATAATAACATATGAACGACTAAAACTCAGTTAAAAAAGAAAAAAGTACAGACATTTTATATGTTGAACAGTTATATCCAAATCTATTTTACAATATCATCAACATTAATGTTTTCAGCTTAGTGCTGTGTGTTGCTCTGAGTTTCTGTCCTGCTGATGTTTATTTTTAAAATAAAGACGTTTATTCTAAGGCCAAAATCTCACTTTAAGAAATATGTAAAAATTTTACAGTCTTTTACTTTTCGTTGACTCTTTCTAGTTAAACATAGAATCCATCTACATACTTGTTTCTGACTGTCTGTAAACTCAGTTCTATTGAAAGTTTAGAATGCTAAACATGCGCAGCAATTGTCCAAAATGGAAACAATAGTGGTTATTTAACATTTTCCTACTTTCAGTGAAAACAGTTTTATTTTTAAAGGTTTATAATATAAAATAATTATGTGAGTAAAAATTTTATTTTATTTTTGAAGCATTATTATGAACAAAAGAGTAAACCATGGTTTACCTTGGTTACCCCATGGTAATACATTTAATAAAAGCAGTTAAAAGAGAAAGTGGATTCATATTTTGAAAAAAAATTACATTAAAATGTTTCATTTGACACTGGTATAAACAACAATCAGTCCATGTTTTCAGGTTTGTCCTGTGTGCTGCTGTGTGTCTCTGTCCTGCTGTCTTCTGCCTGTGAACACACACTCTGCTGTGCTTTGTCCTCTGAGCTCCTCTTGATAGTCAGCTCTCTCTCAGCCTCTTCAACACACGGAGCTTTGGCTGCCTGGATGTGGAGCTTCCCATCTGGAGACAGGTGGCACGTGATGGTTTGAGGGTTCAGTCCTTCAGGCAGATCAAACTCCTGTCTGAACTCCTGCAGTCTGTAAGAGTACGAGCCTTTCCCATCCTCCTGCTTCTTCTCTGTCTTGCCACTGACTCTCAGCTTCCTGCCCACTTGCCTGACAGACAGCTCCTCTGGGGAAAAGCCTCGAGTGTCCAGCATCAGAGCAAACTTGTCTCCCTCTTTCTCCAGCTGGACGGCAACTGGCTGCACAGCCATGCTGCTTTGGAAAGGATCTGTCTCCTCCAGGATCCTGTGTTGAAGTTTATCCATCAGCTCCAGACTGCTGCACAGCTCCTGTAGGTTTCTCTGCAGGAGATCCTGCTGGTAGAAGAGAGGCTTGATCTCTGGCCACAGACTGCGTACAGGCCAGTAGAAGTCCATGAATGGACTGAGTGCAGACTGGACTCCATGAGAGCACAGCATCTTCAGTGGGTTTAGTGTTGAGTCCTCTTCTTGTGAGATGAAACACTGTTCAGGTGTCTGTTGTCTTCTTGGTGTTGCTTGTCTTGCTTTCTGTCTCAGCAGTGAGACTGTCCCAGTTTATATATACTAAGTGGAGGAGTTCCAGAGTCTTCGGGAACTTTCCTGCATTTGCCACAGATCTCCACATGATGGAGCTGTTTCCCAGGAGTGCTTACTTTACTCAGTCTTTCCTGTTCCATCAGGAAGTTTGCTACTAGAATTAATTTCCTGACAGTGCAGAAGTGGTTTGGGATGAACTTCCAATTGCTCCTGGGTGGTTGGGGCTCGGTGTACCAGAGTATAAAAAATAAAATAAATAAATAAAAAATAAATAAAAAATAAACATCATCTTTGAAACCACTTATTTTGTTTGTAAAACAAGTTCTCATACAGGTAGACTGGATTATATCATAGCTCATTACATTTCTCACAGTTTAATAACAGACAAACAGTCTCAGCAGGTTAAGCTCATGAACGGTTTTACCAGTGAAAGTAATTATTAGCTGTAGTGTGAATGATAATTTTGAACAATATTTGAAGTACAAATAAACTGACATTAAACATGATTAAATGCATCTTTGAATCATTGTTATTTTATGCTTGAATGTTTGCACAAATTTCTTCAAATGAATGAATGAAAGTGAATTTAAAATAAAAAGACTTATTGAACTTCTATAAATAACAATGTCCTTTGTATGTTTGTATGTTTAATTTTTCATGTCTTTGTGGATTGCATACTGAGCTGATGTCTCTGTGTTTACAGTTACTCATATTTTAAAATTAAGGCTCCTATTTTGAAAACAGTTGATGTATGCTGAAAAGAAAACTCGACCAGAAACACATTTAAGTGAATCATTCATTATTGGTTTGAATTTCATTTTTTTTATACTTTACATTCATTCTCAATTACTGCAAATCAAATGAAAGATCAATTTAATGAAATCTTTCTTTCATTTTGACTTGAAAATAAAATGTTATAACAATTTGGATTGAATATATGCTTAAGCACAAGTTAAAAACGGTTTGGCAAAAGTGGATAAAAATGTAAGAAATTAGTATTTCTTGGATTCATATTTCACATATTTCACAAAATATGAATCCATAGGCGACGGCAGAAAAAATATCCAGGTTTCCTGTAGTTTCAGGTCATTTCTCCATTTCTCCACTAGGTGTAGCTGCTACTCTAGTTTTTTTAAATATAATAACGTTGTTTTTTTTTGTTTTTAAATAGACCACCATATTTATATAATTTTGTACGTTATATATATATATATATATATATATATATATATATATATATATATATATATATATATATATATATATATATATATATATATATATATATATATATATATATAGTCACCTTATCGGTTATTTGATGTACCAGTTCGTGGTTTTATTACCATTAGGTAACAACTATAACGTTACACAGAACACGGCTATTTTTGGTCACTGGTGATGTCGTGTAACAACATCAATAACGTTGGCCTGCACGTTTCACCGGTCTCATTTTATATAGCTCATGGACCCTCGTTCAGATATGGAAGACATGAAGGAAAGCTCAATTAATTATATCAATTTCTGTCATAAGTCTTAAAAAAAGACGCACTGACCTCCGAAATGTACACGTCTCATGAAGGAGAAATATTATTAAATACAGACCCAGGCTTTCTACATAGTCTCATCAAATAATATTGAGTCCCCGCCAGTGGTACTAAATCCTATCAGCCCACCCCGTCATGTCCGTTTTCAAGTGTGCTGAGATGAACGTGTGCAGTGGTTCGTCAGCGTTTTATCAATGAATTCTGCGCTCCCGTGATCCAATCAGCCAATGAACAGCTCGCACCTGCAGCCGTTCACAGCTTGGTAGCTTCAAGAGGTCACTACACTTTGAAACGTGGAAGGGGGAGCGTGGTGAGTTTTTAAACAGCGACAGCATTCAGCAGGGCCTTTAAACCGATATTAGAGCAGAACGGCTCATTCTTCTTCTCCTTTTAATTACAGATTGTAATGCCGGTGAAAAATAGCAACACCGTGGGTTTGGAGAGACGCGTGGATCTGGCCTCGCTTTTCTGTATGATCGGGCGGCACGGCCCAGCCGTGGCTCTGGCCGTGATAGCCATGGTGTCCATGGTGGCAGGTTTCATCATCTACCGAACAGTGAGGGGGAAGCGGAGAAAGGCCACAGCCGGAGCCACAAGCACCGACAGTGACAGCAGGGACGCCGGAGCGGAGACGCTTATACCGCCGGATCAGGAGCCGGAGCCGAGCCCGGAGGTTTTGCGCATCACGGCGGACTCAACAGGTACAGATTCGGATGAAACGTTAAAACCTGCGAGCTGCTGCAGTTTACTAGTGCGGGAATTTACGTATAACTTAATCTATATTATTATTTCGTAGCTTTGGTGGTAGATTCAGCTTAAGCTGCGTGCGCACAGACGTCAAAACCGAGCGTACTCCCCTTTCTTTCTGAAATACAACACTTTAAGCAGCCCATAATGGACTACAGCTCACAGTATACTGGTGTCTAGCCTTGTCACAGTCACGGCAAAAGATTAGCTCTAAAATATCAGGCAGATGTCCAAAAACAGACTTTTTATTTTTTATTATTATTATTATTATTATTATTATTATTATTGCAAAATTGAAAAAGGCTCCTCAAACATTGTTGCATTAGTAGCTTAAAGTAAGATGACAACCTTGGAGGTCTCGCCTGTTATATGAATTGTTCCTGCAGGAACAATGCAAAGTGTCTTTAATTACTTTCAGTGTTTGTTTGAAGCACCATGATATCTCAAAATGAATGGGCACAAGAAATGTAGCTAGAACAAGTCTGCGTATTAACATTTGATACAAACACTCAAACTGAAATACAATTGACTGAGGCTTTGCAAGAGGTTATGGCTAAAGAACTGTGCTGATTACTTTTAAGAGTGTTTATTTCATGAAGAATGGAAAATTGATAAGTTCCAGCAATGAATGAATACATAAATAAATAATCATCTTGCCTGATTTATGTCTGATCGTTAAGAAACTTGTCAAGTACAAGCTACTCATCCTGTCAAATATTAATAGACCATTTTAATAAAATGACTGCCAGTGATTAGTAATGACTTTAATTTTTAAGAGTGCTGTAATTTGGGTCACTTCTCATCTACTCTGACTAAAATGTATGAAGTGATCTAGATTATGCAAGTCAGATTCAGTACATTTTAGAAATAAATCAAAATAAACTTAATATTCAGCGTGTTTGTGTGTCTTTCTCCTGATGTCATAGTTGTGAAAGCTGAAGGCTGTTTGGATGTGGAGGAGGATACTGCTCTTAACATCAGGCATCGACGTCTCACTGCTGAGAAAAAAACGCCGCCTCACCGTCAACCCAAAAGTGACTCTGTACAAGACAACAAGCACAGTGCTTCAGTGCAGCAGGTAGCCGATCTGCATGCAGAGGAGGAAGACAAAGGTGCTGAAATTGATGTGGAAACTGATGGCACAAATGGCACTATGGAGGAAGGTGAAAATAAGGTGATACAGAGCCACAAAGAAGAACTGAAGGTAAGCGGTTATCTTTACAAATTGCATATTTTGCCACAATTAAATTCACTTTTGGTAAATGAATGATTGTCTTGGAGTACAACTGATTGTGAAATTTTGCCATGGCACATGTATTCTATTGTTCAGTTACCCTTCTGTCTAGATCCCAACAACAGCAGGCACCATTGATTAGAAACCCAGCAGCTAATGACAATGAAAGTTGGCTACCAGTGGGTGGTGAAATAATGTTCAAGGTCTTGAACCCTTACGTTATCACCAACCCATTATTGGTTGTTTTTACTGAATGTGAGTTATTGGGGTCTGAAAACAATCAGGATTTTTTTTTTTTTTTTTTTTTTTTTAAGTGAAAGTCAAACAGATTTAAAGAAGTTAAACTCCAACTTCAGCATGAACACTAATATTGCTTCAGCTTTTCTGGATTTGTATTCATTTGTTCCCAAAGGCAAAATAACCACTGATTCAGCTTTAATGCAATTATGCCTGTTTTGCTTAGATGGCTTTACATCTAATCTATCTTTGCTCTGTATTGGTCAAAAGCTGGGAAGTGGTTAGCTTGGCTAAAGTGATGGTGTGACTTGGCAGTCATTTTGAATGTTTTGGGGTTTTGTTTTTCCCTTCGGTAAAGCCCATATCTGAATGTCTCAGCTCACCAGCATTTTCTGTGGTTGAGCATAAAGACCACATGCATAGATTCCCCAATGACGGGCAATTTTAAACAAAAACAAAACGGGGAGGGAACGCGCACACATTTTGACTTTGCCCCAAAACATTGCTTGTAAAGCATTTCAAAACATTCTGGCTTCATTATTGGATTAATCAAGAGTGCAAACATAAACAGCTTTACGGCACATGATTAGCTAATGTTTCATGCTTGGATTGTTTAGCTCTTTGGGTGGAGTCTCAGAGGTTAGTTTAGGGCAGGGGTGGGCAATTCCAGGCCCCGAGGGCCGGTGTCCTGCAGGTTTTAGATCTCACCTTGGGTCAACACACCTGAATCGCATAATTAGTTCATTACCAGGCCTCTGGAGAACTTCAGGACATGTTGAGGAGCTAATTTATCAATTTAAATCAGCTGTGTTGGTTCAAGGACACATCTAAAACCTGCAGGGACACCGGCCCTCGGGCCTGGAATTGCCCACCCCTGGTTTAGGGCAAAGACTTGCAATGGGGAAATGAGTGACTTGATAAAATCTCTGTATCTCTATGTAGTTTACATATTACATAATGCTAGTTTGGTGGTGGTCTTTAATCCTTCATATTTTTCTAACTATTGTGTGACTAAAACATTAAGACCTAAAGATTAAACGTATGTATTTTATGCATCTAGGTACTACAAGAAAAAGGCCAAGAGGATGATGTGCCTACTGAAATGGAATTGTCGAATAAGGAGGCCAGTCAAGAGGAGGAAAACCTTCTGGACATTTCAAAGAGCACAGCGGCCAACTTGGAAGAACCAATTGTTCATATTGAAGACGTACCTGTTCCTTCCATCTGTTATTTCAAAGAAGAGAATCTTCAAGGTGTCACTGATTTCTCTAATGATTATAGCAACAATCACCATTTTCCAGAAGAAGAAAAGAAAAGTGGTGGTGAGGAGGCAGAAGAGGAGTTGGTAGATGACCAACTGACTTCTCAACAAGCCGGGATCAGCTCCACAGTGTTTGTTGAAGTAACCAAGCTACAGGGCCAGTGTCATGAGGTGATGCTATCCTTTCAACAAAATGCAGATGAAGACAATGTGAGTGAGTCAACGGATATAAACTTCAACAGTCACCTGCTACAATTGGCTGAACAAAACAATGAAAGTGAGCTTGCCTGCAATCAAGACAGTGATGTAAAAGAGGAAGTACCCACTGAGGACATTGCCTCACGTGATGAAGAAAGTAATCCTTCAAGTGTAGTGCTGGACCACACCCTGCTCTGTTTGAACCATATGA
Organism: Copadichromis virginalis; assembly: GCF_057382275.1. Taxonomy (NCBI): domain Eukaryota; kingdom Metazoa; phylum Chordata; class Actinopteri; order Cichliformes; family Cichlidae; genus Copadichromis; species Copadichromis virginalis. The sequence goes on along the minus strand of NC_140624.1, from coordinate 38,564,051 downwards.
TCGAACCTGAAAACGCTGATAATGGTGATTCTAGCAGTGTAGCCAATGATGCAAAGGCCCAAATCTCTGGCATTGGGGAAATCTCCAGCTTGTCATCAGATCAACAGCAACTGCAAAGCAACATAAATGAAGATGACATTTCCCAAGCTCTGGGAGTCACCAGTGGGGCTGCTCCTGTCACATCTGAAGACGGTAAACTTCCTGTACTTCAGATTCCACTGCCGTCTTTTGAGCAAAGTGAGCCGACTTGGTCATCTTCTGGTCTTGGTGGTGAGAGTGGAATTTCAAGCATGACTGTCAGCCCTGATTTGCCAGACGTTATCAGTGAATATGAAATGCCAACTGAAAATGTGGCTCTCACAGTAAAAGATGATGCACAGTTCAAAGAGCACACTGAGGCTCAGAATGGCCTCCTTGATGATGAGGCTCGATCTGCCATGAATGAAGATCTAGCAAATGTGATATCCAGATCTTACCCATCATATTTTTCCCAGCAGACCCTCGGTGAGCAAATTGACTGGGCTAATGACAGTTCTTTAGCAGCCAATGAAGACATATTGGGACATGAAATTGAGGATCGCTACTATAGAGAGATGGAACAGGCTATAGAGCAGATGGCAGCCAATGTTACTAGCTTAACCGATGAGCTCGCAGTGAAAACAGACATGAAGGCTGATATCAAGGTTGTTGAAATCAATCAGAAGATGGAAAGGGCAGAGAAAGAGAAGGAGGAAGAGGACTATGAAAAGACTGAAATCAGTATCATGGAGGCAACTATGGACAATAATGAATGGATTACAGATGGAAACTACCAAGTTCTTCCCTGGATGAACCAGTCTGTCCCTCCTTTTGCCCAAAACCACACACAACTTGAGCCAGTTTCTACTGAAGCTGACCATCCAGGTGCTTCTGTCACAGATGCTACTTGTATAGATGCATCTCTGTCCTTGAATGATGTGAAACAGGCTATCCCGCTTTCCCCTGTTCATGAAAATGGCAAAAAGGTTGTGGCAGTCCAGCCCATGTCCCAGAATGTCAATGTGACTTTCCGCATCCATTATCTCACCCACTCACCACACCAGAAGGTGGCCATCACAGGGAGCCAGCAAGAGCTGGGGAACTGGAAGAAATTCATCCTGCTCGAGAGAGCCGAGGATGGGAATTGGGCCACTGTTGTCAGCCTGCCTGCAGAGAGTATCGTGGAGTGGAAGTTTGTGGTGATGGACAAGGGTGAGGTGTGCCGTTGGGAAGAATGTGGAAACCGCCTCCTGGATACAGGCTACGGAGACGACCTGCTTGTGCACAAATGGTGGGGATTATTGTAAACGATTTGTTGAAAAGGCTGCAGTTTGAGATTAGCAGGTGCACCAGGCGTTCAAACTGTGTTCACGACCAGGTAAAGTTGTGTTTATGTTTGTCAGTAAATTGATAAAACATTATGATTAAATTTGGGGCAGTTAAGTTTGGGTTCAAACTGGGCTAATTTTGGTTGAAAGCAACTGTTTCTACTTGATACAGATTGCAAATTTCCAATTTTATAGCAAAAACAATAAATGATCTTTTAGTGTTAAATTCATTAGTCTATTGAAGTGAAATGCTCTTGAACTTTTTTTTCTTATTATTTGTACAAGCAAAAACGTCAAACTTGAGCCTTGCGGTGTCTTTGTTTCCCACATGCCAGTTCCCCCGAGAATGGCTTTGACTTCTGCAGTTTTAAATCATTTAAACATCATTTTACTAATATAAGACTTGGAAGCATGAAATTTCAACCAGATTTATTCTAGTATAAACCTAGATGCAGTATACAGGTGACGGAAACTTCCAGCAACACAATTCCCTGACAGACTAGCTCTTATAAAACCTCTGATGGGACCTTCTAATAGCCAGTAATTAGGTATGCGTTTTCAGGGACTGGGAAATATTTTGATCAAAACACTGAACCATTACACAAGATGGCTTGATTCCCCTTTTACAATACCACTGATTATGCAAACTACTCCTCCTTAACAGGATGATTTAATGCAAGCGTAAATGAAGAGATTACTGTCCATATGCTGCTTGAATATGCCTGTCTATAAGGATAAATGCACATAATTAAATTTTACTAAAGCAATAAATACAGCAATAATTGTTACGTACGATCGTTGTTACATCAGGTACTCTTAATGCGTTTACCACTAAACTGTGATGGTTGTAACTTCAATGCTGCTTTTATCTCATGGGACTATTTGCATGCAAGACAGTCCCATTGTTGTTAATAAATGTGCCTTGTGAAAATGATTTTCTACTGTGTTGTAATGCATCAAACGTGTCTTTTGAATAATTTGATTAGCTACTTAAGAGAAAATTATTCACTAGTTATCTGGTTCATCATTTGGTTCTTAATCGTGTAGTGTATATAGCCTTTGTGTCTCAGATTCTATCATTGTATCCTGATATGAAATATTGTGATGATGCTACTTAATGTTGGTTATTGTGGAGATGGTTATTAAATAAACGAATCTTAAATCTCATTCCTGAATGTTTCTTAAGCATGTAAATTCAAAACTCTTTAAATGCTTTAATACACATTTAAGAAAATAGTGCCTTAAGCACTACATTTGAAGAACACTATTTTATTTATTTTAACAAAGAGCTAACATATGAGGATATGTTTTGCTGTCTGCTAATCATTTACAGCAGTTGCAACAGACCAAACCAGATGCAGTTGGTTTTTGAAGTTATTGCACCAAAAAAAACCTTTCAACTTTCAGACCACCCATTTTCCTTTTTTTTTTTTTTTTTTTTTTTTTTTTTTTGGGAACCATTGGCAAAGACTGTGACCTTGTTTTGAGTCCAGCTGGCACAGAGGTGTCTCATGCAGTGGAAAGCATCGTTAGCGGGGATATTTTCATGCCAGCTTGTCAGCTCAATTCAGCAGTGAGCTGAAGGTGACTCTGCTCTATCTGGAAAGAAATGTTTTTGATCTTCTGGTCTAGGAATTGTGGATGGTGACCAATCTGCCTATAATACAGGCCAAAATGCAGTCCTGTTAGTTACCTATTCTGTGCAGCAGAATTGATGTTTTGTGAAATAATCTAACAGTATGAAATTATATGTAAGCACTGAAATTTAAAATGCAGTACAGAAGCAATGCCCCCCCTTCAGTCATTTAATTAGATTTTAAGTGCTCATTTAATTGTCAAATCAAACTCAAAGTAAGTCATGCAGAAAAATTGCTCACAAAAGATTTAAAACAATTATTCTCATTAGCACAGAGTTTAATGTGATTGGAAAGGAAGCCATCAAAAAGCTCAAATTCCAATCTTACAATCACGAGAACTTTCTTTGCTCCATCCACTTGTACAGTTCACATTTCATAGACATTTACATTTGGATAGCTCATGTCAGTCCAAAGTGATTATTACTTAATGTTGGCTTGGGTATTGAACCTTTGCAGAGTTAACATCATGTTCATCATATTTAAGCAATACCTTCTTTGACCCACTGAAAATGAGATCAATAGGACTCTGCCCAGCTCTAAGTCACGTGATTTCTGTTGTCTTCTATTTCAAAAGGGAAACCTTTGCCTCTTTGACCCAAATTTACCAGAAGATGTATTCATACTGCACAGACTCTAGGTTTACATTGATGTAGACATGTAGTAAAAGTGGAAGGAAAAATTATCTTTAAGTTAAACCTTTTGCAAATAAATGAGATACATTTTACAACATGCACAATTTTGGAGCACACTCCCTCACTTGTGCTAACATGCCAGCTGGGGGTTGGAGTACCTTTTATTGTTAAGGCTAATCCTTTATTTAGATACAAGGCTTGCAAGTGACACCACTTAAGCCAGGGGTGTCCAACTCCAGGCCTCAAGGGCTAGTGTCCTGCAGGTTTTAGATATCACCCTGGGTTAAAACACACCTGAATCAATTAGTTTATTACCAGGCCTCTGGGAAAACTTCAAGACATGTTGAGGAGGTGATTTAGCCATTTAAATCAGCTGTGGTGGATCAAGGACACATCTAAAACCTGCAGGACACCAGCCCTTGAGGCCTGGAGTTGGACACCCTTGACTTAAGCGCTTCTTATAGATAACTCATTTCAGATCTTTCTGTCTCTACATGAGCCTCTATACTCACCTGCTGTGAGTATCAGTATTTGTCAAATAGCTAAACACTTCAGCCACCATTAAACTGTTGTTTGAGCTCCTGTAAGGCTAGTGTCTTAACACTGAGTCACCAGTCTAATCTGGAAACAATTTCAGGCTCTTAACATATTTAGACTGCCTAGACTGAACAAAGCCTTCAAATCAACAGTCTCAAATGGTTAGTCAGCTGTTATATTTATGTTCCCCTGTGAAGTATATTCATGTGCTCTGGATGGGGAATGACCTGCAGGGTTACAGTCCAACCAGTTGAACGTAGTTTTACTGAACCCCCAATCACATAAAGTGATTTCTTTAGTTCAGAATTTACTGATCCCACTTTCTTGAATACACTAGAGATGATTTCAGATGGTTTCTTTCCACGATTAAAGCATTTGAAAATCAGTGTGTTTTAAATACACAGCCTTCAGACCTGAACAGCATTGACTCTGAAATAACAGAAGTACGTAAAAAGCTGATTTAAACCACAACAATACCACAGATTTAAATCCGTGGTATTGCTCAGCAAAGCTCAGCAATTTTTAAAATATAAATGCCATAACCATATTGATTCTTGAGTATGATAGCAAAGAACACTCAGAAATTCAGATATGCTTGGTTTGTCTTAAGCGAATATGTCTTCAGACACTTAAAAGTTGTTCTTAACATAAACCAAAGCACTGTCTCCTTGGCTCTACCACATAACAATTCTTAGTTCAAGTTGGACTGCCAAGTGTGAAATTCTTTCTCTTGAATTTCAGACTGTCTCTTCTTATAGAAGCCAACCAGTAAGACGGGGGGGTTGTATGCAGGTGTCTGTTCTGTTTTTATAACTCACTGTTTTTAACAAATTCTTTGAATGTATGTATTTTCCCTTCACTCCACTTTCTTTTCTTTCCTCCATTTTAGACCATTTTAAACCAGCACTGTTGGCTATGTCTGGCTCAATAAATATTAATGGGGTAAAGGATTTACCCTGCTTCTTTTGATGCTTTACTACTGTTTTTTATTATTCTTACGTGATTATTTAAAGATATGGGATGAAGGGTCAATTTCTAAGTTATTCCAAAATGTAAGAATGACCAAGTTAATAGTCATAGTGCCATGTCATAGTTAGGGTGTGCCATACATGCAGGCTATTAATAATATAACATGCAAGAGCTTCTCCCTGCTCTGTACAGTGAGATCCTCCGATGACCTTCACTGGACTGTCAAGCATGCTGGCTGCGCTGCATGGCCACGAAAGGAGGAGCAGTCAGTGTGGGTTAAAGTGGAAAGGAAGGAAGCTACATGAGCAGAGTTTTATCAGTGTAATACAAACTGATTTCCAGTGTTAAAATACAATTTAACATGGAGACTTTCAAAAGATTTTAATTTATTCGTCATGTCTTCACTCAGTGGCTTTAATAATTATTTTATTGGCCTACATGTTTCTTGTCTACTTATTTTTGGTCTTCTATGCAGTCCCTCGGTTTCTATGTTTAAAAAGAAATGCACTGCTCCATAAAGCCCCAGGCAGTACAAACTGACCTGTTTCTTTATAAGCCAACTAAAAGCTCTTCTGGATCTGTGCCACACTGGAACAGCCCTCTGTCAGTGAGGTCGTTGCTCGCCGTCTCAGAGGACACTGCAGTTGTGAGATGAATGCAGCTGTGTTTGTGTACAATGGGAAGTGTTAGTGAAATACGTGATTGTGAGGGATGTTACGTCCCTCTGCAGCTTTTAATCGTCTCAGTGTTTTCAGCTGGTGCTAATTGGCCACACCTAGTCAGGTGTGGATAAAAGCATACCTGAGGCAAGCTTTCCAGCAGTGCACTAGTCTTTGCCTTGGTGGCACCAGCCATTTTAGCCAACCTGGTTTTCCATTTTAGGATGAAACCTCTTCTCACCCACACTCTGTTATTCATCTCCTTTTTTTTTATGTTGCGGCTTTTGAGCCGGGTCGTAACATAAGTGGGGGCTCGTCCGGGATATTTGGACATTTTAGTGGAGACTGAATGTCAGTTTGTTTTGCTTTTAAGTGGGTGAGTGATGGTGGTCACTGTAATTGTGCAAACTCCCTTTAGTTAGTGTGTTTCAGCTGGGTGGCTGTGCTGCCCTTCCATCGAAGCACTTGTTTGTTGTTTTGCTTTATTGTTTTAGTTTATTGTTTTTGGTGGTTATCCTGGGTGGGGGTACGCTTCAGAGTTTGGTAGGAGACTATATCTCTGGTCTGCTGCCTGCTCTCGAGTTCGCGTTTAAAGTTGCCTCGAGCCTGGTACACCACTGAAGACTAGGGTAGGAAAAGTAAGGGTTTTGTTGTTTTTAGTGTTTTAGGCTGGGAGTTGCACATAGAAAATCAGTGGCACCAAACTTGGTAGGAGGTTTGAGACCATTCTTGATTATGGTCTGTAGCTGAGGCAGGTAGGCTGTTTTTAAGTTGGCATTGTGTGTACACCCTGTGTGTGCATATGTCAGTGTGGATGGATGCTAATGAGATCCTTGTGAGGTGAGTGTTTTGTGCTGTGACCTTTAGTGTTGTGGGGAATATGGCTATTTTGTTGGATCACTTTTGTGAGTGTTGTTGGCCAGGTGATGGCAATAACACTGTGGGCTGCTGAGCCACCCTTGATGTGATCATTGTGTGGCCATAGCTCTCCATTTTGTGGTTGGTCACTAGTATGCTTGATTTACTGAACTTTTTGGATTAAAGTAACTTGTTGTGGTATAGGGCCACTTGTATGTGACTGTTTGTGTGGTGGAGACAACAGATCACTTGTGATTATTTGTTGCTACTTTTGGTTTTGTGTTGTAGCAGATCAGGTAATCATTTTGGGTTTGACCGTTGTGCTCCTTTGTGTCGGTCACATGTTACTTTTTGTCTGTTCAGTGTGGCAACTTCAAATCCTCATGCCCATCCATGCTTAGAGATGCCAACTATAACGTGAACACTGTGCTTCTGTTAGCTTTAACTTTTATTCCAGGTTTGTGGGTCAAGGAACTGAAGGCTTCAGAGGGGCTTTTAATAAATTTAAGGGTCCTAGAGGAACCCTTTTAAGGGAGGAGGTGTTACGTCCCTCTGCAGCTTTTAATCGTCTCAGTGTTTTCAGCCGGTGCTAATTGGCCACACCTAGTCAGGTGTGGATAAAAGCATACCTGAGGCAAGCTTTCCGGCAGTGCACTAGTCTTTGCCTTGGTGGCACCAGCCATTTTAGCCAACCTGGTTTTCCATTTTAGGATGAAACCTCTTCTCACCCACACTCTGTTATTCATCTCCTTTTTTTATGTTGCGGCTTTTGAGCCGGGTCGTAACAGGGACAATACACACAGCTGCACACATATTGCAAAAGAATCTGTGTGAATCTGTGCTTCGTAAACAAGGTCAGGTTATGAATTTGTTTTTTAAATTGGCACATTTTTGGGCCTCTTGCAAATCCTGACAATTCTGTTCTCTGATACAATAACTGTGTATATAGTTTTATTGCATGCATGTTTCAATAAATCTACAGTACTTGTATATTTAAACAGCCTTTAAGGTGTCACTTCATTCTGACAGACAAAACTGCACGAGTGTGTATTTTTGCTTCTTCCCATCTTTCCTCCCATGTCACAAAAACTCTTTTATTGAAGAGAGAAATTCAGTCACAGGCAACAAAATTTGTCGATTTTATAATTCAAATGTGTTGCCTGGTGACCCCTGATCTTTCCCCAGTATGACACTTCAGCCTTTGCAGGCTCTATTTCGAATGTTGTGAAAATGTGAACACACAGTTACAGAGACGACACTGACCCCTGGCTGTAATTGGAAGATGCTGAGCTTAAGCTAGTGCCTAAACAATCAAGAACCAAATGTTAAATGAACAAATAGATAATAAGGAAAAGAACAATAAAACAATGTTCAAATATCTTTATGTAAAAATTTATTATAACTAAAAAGAAAACAGTATAATAGACTTCAATTCAAATTAAATCACCAATTGATAATTGTTCAGATTAACATGTGACATTTCACCTGAGAAAAAACATGCAGTAAAGATTAGTATAATAATCCAGTTGTTTCAGTTCAGCTGGTGGCAAGTTCAACATTTTAAAATAAACAAAAAGAAAACAACGTAGGACAGAAACCAAGAAGAATGTCACATTTTTCTGTCTCTTTTAACTAATTTCAGGTTAACATTAACATATTTTTAACAGATCAAACAAAGCCTTTTTACCAAACCAACATTGGCTCAATTAAGACCTTTAAATCAATCATACCATATGATTCTTAATTTTTTTAAAAATAAATTTGAAATGTTTTGAGCAATAATTCCCCAGGCTTTCTGATGCTCTTTCAAAGTTTTTCTTTGCTTTTTCACCCATTCAGTCCTGTCCTTGTGCCTGACAATTTTCAGACAAATATTTTTGTTCATTTTGTTTGCCAGTTAACACTGACCAATGATTTTTTTAAAAAAATAAACCTAACTGAATGAACCTGGACAAATGGTGGACTAAAGAAGTGACAGGTCAACCAACTATCTACGACACATGAACAGTACCTGAAAATCCTGAACTTAAGAAATAAGGGAGAAAACCCACCAAAGACCTGACCTCAGGCTCTTCAGGTGATCCATCCACTGTTCACTAAAGGTTAATCAGAAATGATCTCAGTGTAAGATTGGCTCTCAAGCAGCCTTTGTTAAGAAAGGAAAACAGGTGGGAAAAGGCTAATCTATGCCAAACTACTCAATTTAGTAAGTGACAACAGGTTTTATGGATTAATGAATCCAAATGAAATCAGTATCAGTATCACTAAATGTCATCAATATGCACAGTGGAATCAGTAAAGAGGTCTACAGCCATCTGTAAAACACAGTAGATGCTCTGTGATGGTTTGAGGATAGATTTTAACCAGTGCCAGTGGGAACCTTTGACAATTTATGTAATTATGAACATAGAAAAGTACCGTCACATTTTGAGCCACCATTTCCAGTATGAAAATGATGTGAAACACACTGTCAGAGTATCAAAAACAACAACAAAACCAATCATAGATTGGAGCACAGACCTAGACAGTGTGAGATCATCTTGATGGAGAAGAAGAGCTTTGAATGTCCAGATTGGAGAACTATTCCTGAAGATGACTTAACTACAAGAAGGCTTGGTTAAGAGAGCTAAGGCAATGCTGAAGAATAAAGGTGGTCATACAGATATTGACTTTCAAGCTTGTTAGAAGTGTACAAACCCTTTGCTGTATAGAGTGTATTTCCATGTATTTGTGTTTAAGTTTAAAAAAAAACTGTTGCACCTTGTCGCGGCCTTTTACGTTCCAAACACCAAAAAAGTCCAAGAAAAGGCCGTGGGTGGCAACGGGAGGTTTGTTTTAGAACGCACTTCTGACTCCATTGCTTAAAAATCATATGCCGTTTATTTCGTGGAAAATTATAAACAAAAATCAGCCAAATAACTTCTTAAAACTTAAAATTAAACGAAAGTTAACTTAATTTGCTTTAACAACTTCAAAAGTGGTCAAAAAATCATTTTCTAACCCTCCCGTCTTCCCATCTGACATTTGGCAAACAAAAAACGAAAAACCTCTTTACCACACCCATCCAGGGTGCTCTTAATCTCTTGATTAATGGGAGGGTCCATAAGCTAATAAACCAATCACTTTCAAAAAGCTTCTCCAATAAAATTAATTACAAATTTACATAACAAAACCAGGTCAGAATATTCTTACACCTTTAAAGAAAAAACAAAAATGAATACAAATTGCATTTTATAAACATTCAACAAAAATGGCCACAACACACCTAGTTCCCATTTTGAGGATTGATGCAAGATTTTTGCACAGTACTGTAAAACACCATGATTTTTTTATACTGACTCGGTTTTAAGTGTAAAAGTTTGACCTGGAAAGCAGAATTTACCCTGTGTATCCTCTCATGACTGTTGATTCAGCTTCAGAATTATGATATATATATATATATGAAGTGCTTCAGTCCCTGCAAACTTCCAGGCTATGGGCTCTGTGACTCTGACTCCTCAGTAATAGTGCGATAGTGCTGTGGCTGATTTTGAACCATGGGAGAATCTCTGTGGTCAAACAGAGCTAGTCTTCTCATGTGTCCTTTCAGCAGGAATTTTTGAGACATTACCAGAGCACCGTAGCCCTGAGAGTGTGAGAAAGCATAGCCTGACCGCCTGGTGATGCGCTTTTTCAGTGTGCGACGAGGAGCAGGTGCTGGCAATGCCTCTTTTCGCGCCTTAGCTCTCACCTAGAAAGAAACAAGTTAGATGACTTTAATATTTATTTAGTTTTTTGCACAACATTACATCAGTTCACATCGTTATTTACGGTCCACCAACTCCTACACATAAGATGCCTAAAAGACAAGATGGCTTTAATGTCTATCTAACATTTTTCTCACCTCGTCATTGATGGTAGGACGAAGCTGTATGAGAATGAAACGAAATGCTACCACAGGCAGGACACAGAGGAGCGAACTCAGGAATATGGTGAGCCATACGTTAGGCTGGTTCAAAGAGTTTCTTGCTGTGCCTGGAATCCAAACAAATATTGGACCAGCAATTAAAAACAAAGTAAAAGAATTGTTGTAAGTTACAGCATTATAATGTGCATATGTAAGCGATAAACACTAAATCCACAAAAAAATGGAATACGTGGAAACGCTGACCTATTTACACTGTATCAATCAGCCAAATAACTTGATATGGTTTAATTTCTCAAAAATCAAGTGGACCACAGCAAGCAGCCTCCATGGCAGATCTACTTACCAGTGAAGGGGAAAGCAGACGTGAAGATCAAAAACATGCCGCTGCTGTACATGGTGAAAGTGATGGCAAAGTAGACCGCAATACTTGCCCACACAAATAATTGGTTTATTGCTGTCCAGTAATAGGTGTCAAGAAACAGCTGAAAAAAATGATTGTTTTTAAATGTGTTCAGTGACTGAGATGAGTATAATTTTATACTGTGGTATGGGATACATACATATATAAATTAAAAAGGCAATCCCACAAATATATGTTTACACATCTAAAAAGCTGTTCACTGATTTGTAGTGCAAAATATTACAGAAACAGAGGACGAACAGTGTTGCGACGTCGCTGTCATTTTCTTTTATTCCAAGGCTAATATGTCATTGCCAAGCGTGCTATAATGCTTCTGACAACAAGAGTTGTATTTCTTACCTGTGCAAACGCCACTATAAGCAGGCAGGTCTGTGCCAGTAAAGCAAACGACTGATAGTCGGCAATGTCTTTTCCGTCATCTCTGACTGTGTCATGCATGGAAGCCCAGGGAATAAAGAAGAGGATCAAGGAACTGTAGCAGCTGTGCATCACACACCTCACAAAAGCTTTCTTATTGAAGTATTGGTTCTTCTGGCCTGGAGTGTAGAGCTGAGGGTGCTGTAAACTCCAGCGATCATTTACATCCTGCAGAAAACAGGGTTTAAAGGAAGAGATGAGAAAGCCTGGTTTATGCAGGCACTGGGATATGACATTAAAAAAAAAAAACTAAACATTGTGAATAATTTTCTGCTGCATATGTCACACAGTGGAAATTTGTGTTTGTTTAATGGTTTATGTTGTTTTGATCATAGTGTGTATTGGTGCATAGAGTACTGAGTTTATTTGAATGGTTTTATTCTGATATTTATATTGCATGTTTTAGTGTTGTTGCACGATATCCTTTTAATCCAGTGTGGACTAGGCGGACAATAGTAGGCACTTGTTGAAGTGTGGGCGTGCCCTGAGGCGGGATATTAGCCACCAAACAAACTTGTTAGAGGAGAGGGTGAGCTCAGAGAGGAGGAAGGAAGAAACACATGCAAGCCAGCGCCTGCCTGATCGTGGGGTGCGACGGGACATTAGCGACGGACCAGCCAGCGTAACACAGCGACCCAGTCCCAACAGCAAGAAGAACGATATTGGGAGGCGACGTGTGTAATCGACAGCAGGGCAGAGGTGCACCTCAGTGTGTGAGAAATGTTGAATAATTTTTTTGAAATAGTGTATATTTATGAATAAATGGTGTATTTAGGACCTGCTTAGTCTCTGGGCCCTGAGCGCTGATTCACTTGCTCCCCTCGTCCTTGTATGTGAAAGAAATTTAAGGTGGGATATTTAGACTTACCAGTCTATGCTGGCTACACATACCTGTTCAAAGAGGCTCAAGCCAAGGACAGGAAGAGCTGTGTAAATTGTGTTGTAGAAAGTGATGAACCACTCGTCATACACAGTCTGTAGATAACCAGAATATGCATGAATGTAGCATTAAAGAAATTATATGAATTTACTTATATACATTTGTCCTGGAATTGTTGGTGAGGAACTGGTTTTCAGTCTGAGATAGAGATAAATCATTAAAAAAAGATCTCCCAGCACAAAAACTACAACAGTGTTTAGATAAATAATTAACACACCATGACTGACTACAGAGTTTTGCTTTTTGCTTGTGAAAAGTTTAGTTTCAGCTCTACGTTTATTTATTTAAAATTCTCTCTATTTCTTTGTTTTTGTGTTGTTTTGGGTAAGTTTATATTATATGCAAATGGAAAACTTCTAAGGCTGAAAAGAAAGCCAATGCAACAAAGGGCCAAAAACTGTAGATCCTTGAAGCTGGGTCAAAAAAGTAAATTCCCATAGTGTACCTTATTAAAATGCATTACAGCATGGTGTTTACAGCCTGCATCCTCCTTCATGGCAACCATTCAGGATAGCCTGAGTTGTGATAATAATCACCCATTTAAATTATAGTCGGATAAATGATTTGCTGTGTCTGTGCAATGCAGCTATACAGTCCATGAATGCAGCTTGCTAAACAAGATGCTAGCATAAACCGATAACTGAGCACTCTAACCTGTCCAAAACAGGGCTTCAGCAGCCAATCAGCAACTGACCGGTATATCCATGTTTTTCTGCAGTCTGGCTGTCTGGCCTTTTTGTTATTTTGCTCATTTTTCTTCCTTACTATATTTCCTTCTGTTTTCTCAAACTGCATATAAACATTTACATTTCACTATACATTTACAATGCATATGTCTCACCTGTGCTGAGAAACCACAAAAGAAGGCGTACCAGAAATGCATAAGGGTAAAAGTGAAGTTCTTGTAAAAGAAATATCCAAGGAACTTGCACATGCGGATGTAGGACCAGCGACCATGCACCAGCAGGAGGCGCTGAAGGTAACGGAACTGTGCAAAGGAAAAGTCGCTGGACAGCACTGCCTGCATGCCTTCCTGTCCACTGATACCTACACCAATATGAGCAGCTGACACACAGAAAAGGAAGAAATAAAACGGCCAGGATCAATAACAGTAGCTACATATTTCCCAGCTGGTTAGTTGTAGCAAAAATACAGTTACCCTTTATCATGCTGACATCATTGGCTCCATCCCCAATAGCAAGAGTGACAGCCTGCTTGTATTTCTTGACCAGCTGAACCACTTGGGCCTTTTGCAAAGGAGTGACCCTGCAGCAAATCACTGTCTGACACATGCATGCTGTCCTCAGCAGCTCCAACCTCAAGTTCTTCTCCAGTGCAAAAGCCTGATGATGAAGAGAAGAAGGGATTACAGTAGTGCAATGAGGTCATCTGCCAAGCCTCCCTGGCACAACCTTATCACCTCAAAATGGACACCAAAAAGAAAGTCTCTTAAGGCAGGTAAATTTGAATAATCATTGTAGTATAAAAATATTAAATTCCAAAGTGTATATGTTTAATGCCAGTTACATTTAAATTAACATTCTGGAAATTTCTCATTTTAATCACTTAAAAAAAATTCTGTGAGTAGGTAGGTTTCAGATCTGGATGACTCGTTTTAATTACTTGCACACTTCAGAATTGGTGCAGTTTACTGCATTCTTAAACTACTGGTCTCAGAGCACACACACACACAAAACAGTGAATGTAACACGTTTGTCGTGCTGCGACTGGCTAAATCTGACTAAGGTTATACTACTGGCAAGCTGAAGTACCAAGTAGAAGTACCAGGATGAAGTAATTCTGAGCTTGTGTCATTCTAGCAGCAGCATCCTGTTTGTGGCTGACTTTACAGGACTACCCCCGCCACAACTCAGCCAGTGTATCACAACCTGTTCAGGATCAGGAGCATAACCAGACAATTTTTTGGCCAGCATTTTGTCCTGATATGTCTCCTATTAAACTTGCCTCTAACATGCTATTGGATGTGTTTATCAGAGGCAGCCACAACCGATGATCGCTGCTCAGCTGCAGGCTGCACTCATCCAGGCATGGAGAGCAATTTCTCAACAGAATCACATACTTGAGCGGTCCATGTGCAGACAGGTGGCAGCTTATATCACAACCAGAATAAGTCATACCTCAAGTTAAGCACCTTCTATACACATATAAAATCTATTTAAAACATAACATTGGGTGATTAATACATGGAAGCACAAGTGAGAAGGAACAACACAAGAAACAATTCTTGTGGCTTCAGCAGCTTCTTACCAAACTGTGCCCATTTATAATTAGGCCATATTCTCCATCCACCTTCTCATCCTGCACAGTCTCCATTTTCTCAACCCAAAACAGGCCTCCGCGGGATGTAGTCACAGATGGCTCCTCTGCTGCTTCTGGACACATTTTCCTTCGAGCATTCCTGAAAATATTTGGACAGAATAAACTATTTTAAATATATTTTAAAAAACCTTAAAGTCTTACAACTCTTAACCCATCTTCTTCTTTTTCTTCATTACTATTATTTTTATCCTAAGTCAGATTTTTATGTAACTTATTTTTTTTATGTTAGAATTAGCTTATGATAGTTAGTTAAAAAATAAGATGACAGTTTCTATTATTTTATGGGCTGTTTATTTGAAAGCACGGTAACAAAAAGCTTAAAATATGTGTCAGTTTGTTCATAATTAAATAATGGTCATAACTTTCTTAGTTATTTTAAGTATGTTTAAATTTCTAATAGACTCACAGTAGCTCCTCTTTGACTCCTTCAGCAGTGTTTGCTGAAACAAAGAAGACATCCTTCATCTCCTCTCTTAGCATGTTACAGGAATAGCCAATGTTCTCTGCTGTCTCTGTTTCAAAAAAAAATCTCAGTCACTTTGGTGTAATACATGTTTCTAACTGTATATCATATGGCAGTATTATTTATCCATTTTGAAATGAGTGGTTTAAATAGATTACACAGTATGTTGACACTGACCTTGCTTATCTCCAGTTAACACCCAGATTTTGATGTCAGCTTTAGCCAGTTGCTCAATGGTCTGTGGCACACCGTCTTGCAACTTGTCCTCCACAGCTGTCGCTCCCAACAACTAAAGCCACAAATGTAGTTATCATTTAAACTGATGCTGCAGAAAGTAAAGCAATGAAGCCATCCTTTGCTTTTGTTGCAAATGATAGTTAAAGATGCACATTTAACTGTAACTCTAGTGGAAAATCAAGTATCATTTCTGCCAAAGTACTCACAGGCAATCAACCAGCAAACTGTGGTCGGTCTATCTAGCAACATGGCAAAGGTTTTTGGACTAACCATCATATCTTTCTCTATCTCTTCATAAAGTTCATCAAGTTTTTCTTCACGTTCCTCCATGGCGATGCTGGCCTCATGGTGGCGCTGTGTCCAATCTTTCATGTAGCTCTCATCTAAATCCTTGTAGGCCAAAGCCAGTGTACGGAGGCCATCACCTGCATACTCCTATTTTTGTTTGATAAATGAAATTAATTAAAAAAAAAATACTTCTGACTTTAGCTTCAAGCTGCTGGTATAAGTTTTGGATCGCTCACATTGAGGTGATTTGTGGTCAGCTTCATCAGTTTGTTACAGGAGGGGTCTAATCTTTCCAAGATGATGGTGTCTGCACCTTTGCAGTATAGAGTCAACTTCCCCTCTGGGCCACGCACTGTAAATGACACGGAAAGTTACAATTATGTTATTCAGAAATGTATCACAGGTAGGTACTGAGCAGCTGGTCCTAGGTTATAAAATAAAAAGTTGAATGGAGAGACAATATTTTTAAATTATATTTTTAATTATAATATTATGTAAATAGATCTTTAACCTCCTAAGACCCGGACTCTTCCACGGCATGCATTTTTAATTTCTCTTTGATATTTGGGCTGATTGGGGCCTGATAAATGTAAAAACAACGAATTAGCAGATTTTTTTTTTTTTACCTAATTTTAGTTTCTAAGAAAAATGAGAGCCACATATGAGGATATTCATTTAAAATTTCGATGGAACAGTAATAATAATAATAATGGATTGGATTTATATAGCGCTTATATAGTAGCAGTATAATGTCCTCGTAAGTGGATATCAGGCCCTTGTAGAGCAGAATTGAGTATTTTGGTTTAAGTAACCCAAAATGTGATGTCCACATATGTGGACGGCAGGTCCTAGGAGGTTAATCGGAAAATTAATAAAATATTAAAGAAAATTAATAAATATCTTCTCTGTGATAAAAAGAAACTTTAGAAATTAAACATCTTGCTGCCCCTTTATCTCACCTATCACTGACATCCTCTTCCTCACATTATTGAAGTCCAGAACAGCCAGAAGTTCGTAGATGACTTGTTTGCCCATCTCTACTACTGTGATGGTTTCTGGTGTGCGTGATCGGAACACAAATCCAAAGTTTCTTGCAGCAGTCACCAGAGCGCCTTCATCAGGTGACTGAGCCTGATAATTGAGCTCTCCTACAACATAAACATTATAAACGATAGTGGTAAGTGAAAATGTGAAAATTGTGCATTTGAGGACTATAAAAGTCAATTTGTTGGGTTTTTTTTTTTTTTTTTTATATGCCCTACACATATAATGGAGAAATTGTCCTTAAATAGTGATAGTGGCAATTAAAAAAAAAAGAAAAACAGTCACTCTGTATTATTTAAGACTAGGTTCTATTAAAAAAAACATTCAATTATCAGGACATTTGCTGCAAAGCAGTTCTGCTATCAACGGCTTTTAAAGAGTTTTATTAAATAAAAGATGTCTTTTAGGGGACCCCTCACCCTCTTTCTTTTCCTCAGGCATGACAGTGTGACACAGGGATAACAAGCGGAAGAACTCCTGAGTCTCAGGGTTTCCACTTCTCACCATCTCCACCAGACTGTGGTCATGAAAGCTGAACTTTGGATCAGCCAGATTGTTCCAGGAGAAGTCCACTCTCTCTGTCCTCTGCAAGAAAAGCCAAAACAACAAAGTTGGATCAATACTTTCTTTAAACAAAGTTCAAAAACAGAGTAATCATCTGTTTTCCTCTCACCTCTGTAATTTCCACTCTTTGTCCAGAGAAATCATAGAGGTCCCCTTAATAGAAGATAAATATACCTTAAAAATCACTTTTTCAACCAATGCTTGTTTCCGTTTGCCTCACTAATTTTTACACAAGCAAAGCTGCTCACCGTAAGCTTTTCCATTAATGGAGCACTTGTTGAAAGTCATGATGTTCTGTGTCAGAGTGCCAGTCTTGTCACTGAAGATGTATTTAATCTGGCCTAGCTCCTCACTGAGTGTGGTGGTTCTTGCCTGAGCTGGAGTATCATTCTTAGGATAGTACATCTTCCTGTCCCAGTTTATGAAGAAGCTGTTTCCCAGACGAATGACTTCCATGCTAATATTGTAGCAAAAATTGGTCAGTTGGTCAAAACATGAAACAATTGTCAAGGTTTTCTGTGCTGAAACTTACCTGACGTAGAGAGAAATTGGTACCACTGTGTTAAGAATGATGACATAAGACCAGAAGGTGAGGAATGATGAGAGATGAGCATCAATGCCCGCTTCGCGAGGAAGAAACACAGTGAACAAAGAGCCCTCGCTTGCTTCCCAGAATGCATTTAAAATGGCCATAATGGCACACATAAATCCCAGGAAACCGAAGATCTGATAGAGTAAAGAGATCACAAATCTGCATGTGAGTAATTAATGTTTTTATGAACGTAATATATATTATGAGTCATCTTTAAAACAGTTAAAGGTACGTGTCTATAAACTCACACACAATACAAGGATATTCATCAGGTGATCAATGCTGGTCCGTTTGAATACTGACTTTCCGCTGTTCTGCATCAGCTTAGTGTCAGGACCTGTAGAGGTTCATGTTGTCATGTTGAGACACACTGGTGACAATACTGGTGTGACAGTTACAGTTTTTAGAAGTTTTACAGACTGTTTAGTAGTAGGAGAAAGTAGTAAAAGAAATACAGGGATTTTTTTGCTTTTACACAACACACTGTAGTAGACTTTAGTACAAGGAAGAGACCCTCACCTCTATAATAGAAACTGTGAAACCTCTAACAAATGTGTGAATTTGGTTGAAGCTGATTCTCAGAAAGACTTTTTGTGAGTCCCGTAATAACCTGTACCTCAAAAAGAGATGTGCCAATTGATAGATGTACTCACAAATTATTTCTGGACAAAACAGTAACTGAGATGGCAGTTAGTGCGACACATTAAAGATAATTCTTCTATAGTCTGATTGGTTAGAAGGAAGATTCAGAGGTTAAATTCTTTCCAAATTAAATTCCTAATTTAGCTAATAAATTGTGCTAAAAACAACAACAACAGAAAATAGCATTTTATATAGGTCCACTACAACTGGTTTTACAATGCAGGTGAATATAAATAGTTAGGCTATTTCACTTTCAAAAGCTGGACACTTTAACAAGTCTAATGTGTAACACATGCACCCTTTGGATGCCCTCGCACACTTTACTCAAGAGGCCCATCCATCCTCTACTTTACTGTGTGTATTTACATTATTATCAGAGTAAATCATAAAGGTTAAATCCAAAAAGAATCTTGTCCATTGCAAACTGTACACAACTGCAGTACTACTAGCGAGCTAGCATACCTCCAAAAATTACCAAACCGAAGCACCACTCAGTGTTCCTGAGAGTGCAGCCTCTGAGCAGCATTTTGTCATTGTCCAAAGCATAGATGTCATCGTTCATTGTCAGGGTCCCTTTGAACTTATCCAGACGGTTGTTGGGAGGTTCACATCGCACTTCACCTGAGAAACAGAGGTGTCAGCAACAGATTTTGGATTAAAGTTCCCAGGTTTCAAGGGAATAAGCTCACATATAGCTCCACGTCCTTAAGTCTAGCTGTTTGCAGAAATTAAAAAAATACTCAAAATAAATACATTCACAGAATACAATTCAAATTCAATGTGTCAATCTTTTAAGTTCTCTAACATAATTTTTGGGTCATTTTGAATGTGATGGGAGCAACTTGCATGGGCCTCATAGGGCAGGAAAAAGTGTGACATACTAGCTAGGGCACCAATGGTTGGAAAGGCCCTTGCAAGCCTGGAATAAAATGTCTGCTTTAGTTTGAATTTCTTCCTTTTATTTCTGTTGTAATTCATTTGCCTGGTCAAAAAGATCCACCCCTTCTTCTTTACAGCACAGGTAATTATTAGTCTATGTACAGTAGGTTACTGTTAAAGGACATTGTGAGTGATAGCTTTCCTCATAAAAGTATATTTAGAGTATCAAGAAAGAAATAAAAGAATGAATAAGGAGAGTAGAGAAGTCAGCATTTATTTAAAAAAAGGTGAGCTGGTAAGCAAGATAAACTACACTCAAACTATTCCACTTTGAAGCCATGCAGTATGAGGTTTAGCATCCTGCTAAAATATGCAAAGCATATCATTTGAAAAAGACACAATCTGGATGGGATGTTGTTTTAAAACCTGGTTATACCTTTTATCCTCAGTGGTGCCTTTCCTGATGTGCAGCTGCCAATTTCCCATTCACTAATGTACCTCTATCCGACTTGATACAGTATGCAGTAATTGTATTTGCTGCTGAACAAGCACTCTCCTCTTTAATACAGAAGATGGGGCTTTATTTTTCAAACATAACTTGAAAATTCATTTGAATTTGGCCACAGAAAAAGCAATTTCTGAAAATGTTCCTGAGCTTGTGCAGTAATTTCATTGACAGAACCATGCCTGATTTTAATGCAGTGCTACTAATATTAGTAAATATTCATGAAATTGTAAAAAGTCTCAATTTAAAAATTTGATCTGTTTTTATTCTGTCTCGTGGGTATTTCTGAGGTGTGTTATAAGTTTGTTATATGACAAATCATAGTCATTGTTCTGTAAGTAATTGCATCTACGTGTCAGTAAATGTGTTTTTTTCCTGATCTTCTCATGGCAAAGCCTGCTATCTAGTGGAAGGTCCATTTCTCTGTGTCTCTGACAATTCCTGCATCTATTACTCTTGACAAGGCATAATGGGTAAGTGTGGTGAATTTGATTGATTGATCTCACTTATTAGTACCTTGTTCAGTGAAGGGATGACTTTCTTTTGTGTTTAAAAAGTTTGTTACATTACTAGTGTAAGCTAGCTGTTGGTGCTTTGTTTAGCCTGTTAGCATGAAACATACCAGCGTATGGTGTTAGCTGTATTTCTAGACATGTGATGCCAGTGTATTGTTGATGTTGAGATTGTGTAGTGGCTGTTTACTCACGACAACAATGTTGAATGTACCATTTGTGTATTTGTATGGAGACTAAATACACCGCACTCTATTTCTGTTATTACAGTTTTACAAAAGAATGAAAGAATTTACAAATGGCGCAAATCAGTAAAGCCCTGAAGAATGTGACACAGTCTCCTAAGTGTTCACTGAAGCCATTTAATGTTTAGCTTTCTGCATAAGTTGGATAGAGACATTCAGCTGAGGGCAGAAGAATTTTGTTGCATCGTGATAATGCATATCATTGTATATTTTTGCACAGTGTCATCACTTTTTTGAAATTGGGATTTTATAGACATAGCCTCAAAAACATTATTTACAGGAATGTACTGTAAAAATTTCATTCAAGAGTATTTTTTCTGTTGTTTCTGTTTCTGTATCTTCTCACCATTAAAGGCAGCCAATGCCTCAATGTTGTCTTCCAACTCTCCGGTTGCAGTCAGAGCCTGTTTCACCTTCAGATTGGTTTCTCTGGGGGAGACCAAGAGGACATGAAAAAGGTAAGGGAAATGTAAGGCATTGTTAGAAATTAGCCATTATGCTAACATACACAGGTTTTTGCACAGTACTCCACACTCACCCATCTAATTCAGCTGTTTCCACATAAACTAAATTAAGGGGCTCACTGCTAGACAGCAACAGAAGGTCTGCCTAAGAAATGAAAGCAATAAGTACGGTCCAGTAGATTGAAGCTTTTGAATTTAATTGCTTTCACTTTCTTCAAATCTTTGCTATAGCCTCCCAAAACTTACTGTGACAAACTCATTATTCTCCAGTTTGACTATGTCCCCAACCTGAACATTCATCCATTTTTCATTTTTTAGTCTGTTGGGAAAAGGAACAAAGACATAAAACAGAAATGAATCCAAACACTGCATAATTCTTCACACAAAAGTTGTTCTTTTTTTCATTTGGGTTTCCAAAGACTTACTGGCCATCCATGAGGACGTCCACCTTTCGGTTATTCACTTGTCTGTCACATTTGTGTCTGTTCTGCTCAGTTGATACAAGAGAAAACATTGTTTGCTTACAAATCAGATTTTAGTTCCTTATTTTTTCTTTTCCCTAATATTGAGTGAGATTCTTTTTTAGTTAAATACAATTTCAATTCTGTTTCCAATTTTTATAATTTCTGCTTACTATGTCATCATTGGCATCCTTGACTGCCGATATTGACAGCACAAAAACCAAAGGGACGGCTGTGGTGAACCACGACAAAGAGGAGATTTGTGGGATTAACTGTGGGCACACACACACATACACTATTTTAGTACAATGATCATTTAGCTTGATCATCTGCAAGCTAAATAAACTTAAATTGCATTACTTATGGACATTTTATAATGTTTGCACAATAAGCAGAGATGGTTCTGTAGAGATACCTGAAGGATAAGAAGGAAGAGGAAGTAGGCATTAGCAAGTCTTCTGAACTGCTCAAATAAATTAAGCGGCAGGAAGGTGAAGATGCTGTATTTGGAGGTCCTGATGGCATTGTTCTAAAGTAGAGGAAATTTCCAGATATCAGTCTCTGAGATGTATGTAATTTTCAAAACAAAATAACCCAAAAAAAACCAAAAAACCCCTCAAAGATACATTTGTGATTGACAGCATTTAAGTATGTCTGTAAATGTTGCAGTGAAGTAGCAATCTGTGCTTTCGATCTCAGTACGACTTTCAAACAGTCTCTTATATCCATGGTATTTAATGAATATTCATAATAAGATTTGTTTTTATACTTACAGCATAGCCATGAGATAAATTGAAAGATCTGTCATTAGCTCTTAAACGTCTCTCCTCTGTGAAAATAAAATATGGAGGGCGAGAGTTTACAATAAGTTAAAGGAGCGCTAAGAAAAAAAAAGTCTACTCTGAAAAAAATGTTTACTCCAATTCATACTTAAAACTTAAATTTACAAAAGTTTCAAAACCCAGTAGTCCAGGAATATTTTCAAACAAGAAAACCCTGATAAACATAACAGTTATTCAGCGCATAGCAGAAATTCTGCATGCATCAGAGCTTACCTTCGCTTTTCCCTTTTCCACGTACCCGGTTAAAGCGTGACACTACAGATCCCATCTTTATCTCAGTATTTCCATGTTTTACAACCTAGGGAAAGCATGCATGTGTTTTTATGACAGTGACCTATGTAGCTAGGCAAACAGTTGTTCCTTTGTGGCTTACATATATCGAAAAAGCAAGTGAAAGGAGAAACTTGCAAAAGCAAGAGGGAATCAGTTAATATATGGAAGGCCATGTTTAAGTAGAATTGTGATTCACTGTAAAAAAAAAAAAATGAAAGAAAACCAACCTTAAAAGCTCTGACAGCTTAATAAAAGCTTAAAGTTTTACATGCAATATGTTCAATTCCTTATTTTTCTTTTTTTCTTTTGTTGATATATTGAGTAGCCACTGACTGATGACAGACACTATTCTTTCACCAAAACAGTGCTGATGATGGTAGTAAACAACTACTATCATCTACATACTATATCTATCTATCTATACTTTATTTATTACTACTAAATAGAACTATATAGATATAGGGTAAAAAGATTTGAAAATTAGACAGAGTAAATACAAAATGCAATTTTTAAAATGATGACCCTTCCCAGAAGTGGGCATCCTAGCAAAATTCCTTAGAGATTGCATGAAGCCACAGACAAATCCAGAAAAATACATTTAAGAACTGCAGGCCTGACCTGCTTCAGTTAAGGTCAATGTTCATGATTCAACAACAAGAGACTGGACAAAAATGGCGTCTATGGTAGAGCTCCAAGGTTAAAAACATTGCCGACCAAAAACAACACAAAGACTTGTCCCAAACCTGCCAAAAACATCTTGACAATCTTCAAGACTTTTGGGAAAACATTTAGTGGACTTACTTGAAAAATATATCCTGTTACATCTGGCGTAAAACTAACAAAGCATTTCATAAAAAGAACATCACGCCAACAGTCACATATTGCTGTGGTGGTAGCATGATGGTCTGTGGCTGCTTTTGCTGTTATCTAGGCTGTTGAACCTGGACAACTTGCTGTAACAGATGGAAGTATTAGTTCTGCATTCTACTAGAAAAAAATGTTAATGAGGGAGAATATAGCCATAAGTTTGTGCCATGAAGTTCAAGCACACTCAAAATGCTCAAAAACCCTCCAATATGTATGAATTAAAACAATTCTGTAAAGAAGAGTGAGCCAAAATTCCTCCCCAGCCACGTGAAAGACTCATTCTCAGATATTACAAATACTTGATTGCAGTTCTTGCTGACAAGGGTGGCACAACCTGGTGTTATGATTAGGGGGCAATTACTTTTGCAACATAGGCTAGCTTACCTTAATAAATAAAATCATCATTTAAAAACTCCATTTGCATTCTCAGTTATCCTAGTCTAACATAAAAAAATTATTCTGTGACAAATGTGCAAAAAAAAAATTAAGAAGGAGGCAAATACATTTCACTGCACTGTACACCCACTCTCCAGACTTTGTGTTACTAAGCTATAAAGACATAAAACCACTCCTGTTTTAACCGTTTGTGCCAGTCAACCAGGTTTGTTCATCACCCTTAAGTGTTCATTATAACATACAAGTACTGTTTGTATTTTTCATCATGTTTTCTTTTTGCAAAGTAAAGTTCTGAATAGAAAAAGTGAGAATAGGAAATGTTGACAGTGAAATCAATAGCAATTTAACAGTAATGAAGTGAGTCAGAGGTTAGACACTAACCTCTAATGCTACCTAATACATTTATGGAATCTTCAAGCATAAAAAGAAGCCAACAAACTGTGTTAAGTTTCATTTAATATTTCTTCACTCACAATAATATTAAATCGGTCCAAACTATTGTGAATCTGACCTGGCCGGAAATCTAGGTCAGACTTCAAGGGTTCAAATTGTGAGCTTGTTTGTGATTATTATTAATGACATTCAGGATATCAAACACACTTCCACGGTCTGAAGTGAAAATCAGCCACATACCTTAACAAAATTATGATTTCCTCTGTCCTCAAAGTCCTGCTCACACACAAGCACAGGCTGGGGAAAAAAAGAGGTTTTTAAGATTTTAAAGTTTCCTTTTATTTCCGCCTTTGACAAAGTTAACCCACGCTAGGTACCAATCCAGGTACCCAGTGGTGGGAGAGGTGCCTACAGTAGAGATTTCAGGTTCATCCAGGAAGAACTGGGCTGGGATACCCCTCCACCTAGCAACTCAGAGCTTGTTTGAACAGTGCAGTGATCTTTGGACCTCGATGGCGACTCAGTGTAGGATGTAGGTGCAGTAAAACAGCAATAACTGGGAAGAAATTCAGCCAATCAGAGGTAGCATTATGGTTGCGACCTGGGCGGTCATGTAACACACCCCGTGCCAGATGCGCATGCTCAAATTGAGCAGTTGAATTAAATTCAGGTCACGTTTTGACTCATTCATAAGCATGAAAAAATCATGTATCGTTATACTGATTGTCACCAAATATGGAGCTTGCTGACATTTACCGGTCTGATCTCAAAATAATGGAAAGGCATATCATAGATAAGTTATTTTATTTGTCAAGATTAAAAGGAAGTCTGTGAGGAAAGATACAATCTGCTCTGTGTCCCATTAGAATTTAGTAACTGTTGGAGCACAATACAGAATTAGCAGTAATGACAGTAAAACTGAAGGGCCAGTTTATTGATAGAGGCCATTAGCTGGTCCAATGTGGTCTAAACTTGTGAATACAGTGCATAAAGCAAACTGTGTTGATCTACAACACCAGAATGTGAAGTATCAGAAAGAAGGCTGAGCTTTATAATCTAACACTTCCCAAAAAAGAGGATGAAACCACACGTGAGACAGATGGTGGTAGAGCTGATTTATTGGAAACCCCAGGAGCAGAGGGATGATTCACAACAGGTAAATGTTCTGTCCTGTTTGAAGCCACTGAAGATACAGTCAGGAACTGTAACAACCTCTTGAACATTTTCAGCAAATAAAATGCTTTGGTCTTGATTGATAAAGGCAGTAAAAAATCACCCAGGTGAGAAAGTAAATTTTGAAGGGCTCTACTGGCAAACTGTTTCAGCAAAGAGGAAGCTCACACATACACTATCGCAGCCCCACCAATGCTTCTGTTTTTCATAAACAAATGTATTGCAGCTCAGGTGACTAATGATGATCAACTGGAACTAAAAAGTGCAACTTGTCACTCAGAGTATGAGCAAAGTCTTAACTTGATGAAGAAAATGGGTAAAGCCATCCTGACGCATGGGCCAATGGATTAACAGCTGTAAATGACTATAGGCCTAATCGAAATGATGGATATATCCTTTTTTAGACACATTTTCCAGATTTGTAACTGACAAAATACACAACTGACTTGTTGTTTTGGAAGTGTTTCTTTACACCTTTAGTTCCTGTTTTTAAAGATGGGGTTATGAAAAGGTAAAAAAAAAACAGTTACAGAGATAAGACCAATGACTGGCTGTACACTGTGAACACTGTGAATGTTGTAGTATCAGGTTAAGTCACACATTCATGAAGGACTGAATGTTATTATTAACAAAGAATAACAGCACACACACACACGCACAAAATCCTCATGCAAATAACCACAGTGTGTCAACTATACATGTTAAAATGAAGGGGGGAAGGGAAAAACAGATTTTCAACTGGAAGCAAAATCCAAAGTTTCTCATTTTTGCTCTTTACAGTTCACCATATAGGACATAAAGCAACCAATAAAGGCAAACGAAATGTGTGTGCTGTGCTGTGTGAGGCACGAGTAATGTATTTTGGAATATGGGAAAATGTAAGAAAGGAGGACCATTACTTGTTTAAAATTGTGTTGTTGTCAAGCAAAAAGGTAATAACAAAAAACTAGCTGAAAAGTGACCCTTTAAAATTGGAAGAATGGACTGATGTAATCGAGGACATATATATAATGGAGAAAATGACCTACACTTTGAGACTGAAATCTGACAAACACCGAAAACAGTGGACAAAATGGATAGCTTAAAAGACTCACTCAGCCCCATAGAGCAGGGACCTCTCCTCGTTGTTGTTGTTTTTTTTTGTTGTTGTTTTTTCCCTTTTCCCCTCTTCCACAGATTGGGTGTTCTTTATTTTTTATTTTTTTGGTTTGTTTCTTTTGTGTGGGTTTTTTCGTGTTTTTGTTTGCATGTACTATAAAATTGGAAAAAGTACAAAAGAAAAAGTAAAAAAAAAAAAAGAAAAAAGAAATGTGTGTGCAGCACACAAACTCATTGCAGTTGTGTGTTTTGTATACGTTTTTGTATGTTTTTCTCAGAATGATTGTTACACTACTGTATGAAGCCATGTTGTCTAAGGTGATCAGCCACTCACCATACACACACACTATCAACAAGGGGCACTTTGATGCATAGAGCAGGATACTATAATTTTTTTTTTTTTTTTTTTTACCTCTTAAGCCCCAAGGGGGTTTCTGAGCTTCCTGCTCGAAAATGTAATGCCCAAATTTAATTGATTATTTCTCTGCAATTACAAACTCTGTCCTTACAATCTTGGTATCAAAATAAAGCTAACACTTGTGAGATTTCATCAGAGGTGTAAATATTGAAGCAGATATTACTGCGTCAAGGTTACTGAGACTGGAACACAGAAAAAGTAAGTATATTTTATCCTCGCCTAATTTTTAATTTTAATTTTTAGGATATAACCCTTTTAAAAATATGCCTCAGATCACCTGTGCAAAGACTTATGTTTCTAAAGTGAAACAGTGAAAAATTACAGCCCTGTCAATACATGAATATCCAGATGTTGTACAAAAATGTCCAATTTTGGCACACAATTGGACACCGTACCAGTTGAATTTTTTAGGTATTAAAGAGCAGAAATTAATAAATTTTATTAACAGGCCTAAAAATGCTTTCTTTTAAATATATTTTTGAAGAATTAACCACACATTTACATGGTAATGGCCCTTTTCTGCGGTGCGCATGAAGCATTTAATTGGTCTCTGGCCCTTTAAACTCCAAGGGGCTGTAACTTTGGTTTCTTTTGGTCAATTTGCATGATTGACACCTCTTTTTAATCGTTTTAGCCAATAGAATCAAAGTAACGATGCCACATTCACGTGACTTCAACCAATCAGACGTTACAATGCCAAAACCCACGTGGGCCCAAATTTGCTGCATGTGGTGTCTGTCCAGTCACGTGTCTATAGGTGGGTCTAAAATGGCGGTTGTTGACGGAAAATGGCTCTGATGCGGCTAGGTAGGTGTGGTAACTTCTGATAATCACGTGGCTACCGGCTACCAGCGAAAATAATGGAGGAAATCGGGATGGTAAGCCAATCTGTGTCTTAGTGCATTTTCGCCGCTATGTGTTTTTGTGGTCTTCTTTTGCGGCTCATTCAGTGAATTTTGGTCTGATTGTCCACACATATCTGGACTTATATTTCTCACCCCGTGTTATAACCGATTAAACGTGATCTCTTTTTTGCCCCGGTACCGGGGGCGTGGGGCTTACGTGGTTAAACCTGTTTAAATTTTAGGGTTTTTTTTAAATTTTTTTATTTTTTATAACGACTCAGCATTTTATATAAAAACTTATTCACACATTGTAAGACACCATTAGTTTTTATGCTGACTCTGGAAACCACCATATATTTTAAATTTACCCTGTTTTGTTTGTCTTCAGTGTCAGGTTGGCTCGAAAATTATGAAGTTATGTCGTCTTTCAGTATCTGTGTACTGTGTACCAGGCTAAGGACTCTGTGGCTCCTCAGCAATAGTGCGGTAGTGCTGTGGCTGATTTTGAAATATGGAAGAGTCTGTCTGGGTGAACAGAGCTGTCATCTTTAGGGGGCGTTTTATCAGGAATTTTCTAGATGTTACCAGATCACCGTAGCCCTGGGAGTGAGAGAAGGCGTAGCCTGATCGAGTACTACGCCTTCTCAGTAGACGACGAGGTGCAGGTGCAGTCAACTCCTCTGTACGCATCTTATACCTCACCTAGAAAAAAGAAATATGGGCTTGTTTTGTTTGGTTTTTTTATGCAAACTTTTTTTTTACTATGGATACATTGATTCAAACTCAGTTAAATTACATGCTACTTTATAGTGCACAAGGTGCATAGAAGACAAGAAAGTCTTAGATGCTTTATGTGTTCAGTTTAGTTTTTTCTTTTCTTTTTTTACCTTGTCATTAATGGTAGGACAAAGCTGTATAAAAATGAAGCGGAAAGCTACAACAGGCAGGATACAGAGGAGGAACGTCAGGAATATGGTGAGCCACACATTAGGCTGGTTCAAAGTGTTTCTTGCTGCGCCTAAAATCCAAAAAGGACACAATCACATGAGTCACATACTCAGGTCTTCTTTAAAGTACCAAAATTTTAGAATAGAAAAAAACTTCAAAAAGTTAACATTAAAGTGGCCTCTATACTAAATGCAGTAAATGTACTTACCAAATAAGGGGAAAGAAGACGGGAAGACATAAAACATGCCATTGCTGTACATGGTGACTGAGATGGCAAAGTAGCCTATCGTGCTTAACCACACAAAAGAATGGTTCACTGCTGTCCAGTAATAGGTGTCAAGAGACAGCTGAAAAGTGGAAGATTATTGTTATTATTATTATTACTACTACTACTACTACTACTGTAGTAGTACTGTACTATTACTAATTTATTGTTAGTGTCCTGGTGCACAATTAAAATGACTGGCTGAGATGGAATGGAAGTCTATCTGTTACAACAGACTAATATACTGCATAAGTATGGGGCGCCGTTTGTAAAGTGAAACATGCTGAAATTAACGGCAACATTTTTCCACATTTAGCTCAAAACCTTACAAAAACATGTTTTTTCGAGTAATTTTTTACAACATTTAGTAAAATATTTGTAACTTTTCATCAAATGTTAAATATTAAATGTAAATGTTAAATATTAAATCTAAATATTATATTTAAATCTAAATGTTAAATGTTAAATCTAAATGTTAAATCTAAATATTATATTTAAATCTGAATGTTAAATGTTAAATCTAAATGTTACAGAAAACTAAATATTTAGGCTACCATGCAAATTTATTGTACGGATCAACGGAAATACCAAAATAAAAGCTTCCCGAAAACCTCCGGTCCAAAATTGTGTCTGCTCTCCCACTCACTTCTCCCCGCCATGTGCTGCTTCACTTCTTGCCTACGACCATGTCCAGCGATTTTGCTGGACATTAGACCACAAAACAATGCGCATTTTATATTTCTCATTGTTTTTTCCATAGTTGTTTTTTAGTTACTGTGTCGAAGTTTGGGGGAATACATATGAGAATACTATAAAACCTATAAACTTATTACAGAAGAAAGTGATACGGATGATTCATAACGTTAAATATAGAGAACATACAAATACATTATTTATAAAGTCAAAATTATTAAAATTAGGAGATTTAGTGAAACTACGGACACTATTAAATATGTTTAAGGCTAAAAGTAATATTTTGCCTTCTAAGTTACAAAGAGTATTTTTAACGTGTTCGGGGGGAGAAGACAGCAGAAGGAAATTTTATTTTAAGCATCGGCTAGCTAGGACAACACAAAGATTAATGAGTCCAACGGTTAGGGGTATACAACTGTGAAAGTCTCTTCATTAAAATTTAAAGAGTTGTATAAATTTACATTGTTTTAAAAAGTGCTACATGTCTAAAACAATAACTCAATATGAAGAATGTGAATGAAATTGGAGTTAATTGAATAAGGATCCATTATTTTTTGTTTCATTTATTTTATTTACTTATCTTTTCTCCTTGTTACTATGTGGAGTGGTATATTCTGATTTTAAATTGTTGTTTGGTTTGAGTTAGGACTGGAAATAAGTGTTAATGTTAGTTTGTTCCTTGACTTTTGGTGACCACTTGCAATATAAGTTGGACTGTAGATAGGGGGCAGGGTTTAATAAGAATAAATTCTTCTGCCTGCTCCTTTTCACACGTGGTTGCAGTGCTTTACTGACAGAAAGTGTAGTTGGTTTGTTTGAAAGAACTAACTGTGGAAAATGTTGACCAAGTGTGAAATAAATAAATAAATGAAATGAAATGTTCTCACCTGTGTGTACACCACAATAAGCAGACAGGTCTGTAGCAGGAAAGCAAAAGATGGATGGCTCACAATGTCTTTTCCATCATTTCTGACTGCATCATTCATGGAAGCCCATGGGATAAAGAAGATGATTAAGGAGCAATAGCAGCCATGAATCAGATAGCTCACAAAAGCTTTCTTATTGAAGTATTGGTTCTTCTGGCCTGGAGCGTAGAGCTGAGGATGGTATAAACTCCAACGGTCATTTACATCCTGCACAAAACAAGTTTTAGTGAAAGAGATGAGAAAGCTCAGTGGACACAGAGACCTGACTATGAGACGATAATCTGGTTTATGTAAGTCAACCAAAAACTGATAGTTAATTGTAATCTACATACCTGGTCAAACAGACACATGCCAAGGACTGGAAGAGCTGTGTAAACCATATTGTAGAAGGTGATGAACCAGTCCTCATAAACAGTCTGTGAACAACCACAATGAACATTTAAGTACAACATAAAGAAAAGGTGAATGTGAATCAAGTTATTTGTTTCATTTGTCCTGCATCATTTGAAACTTTTTTGCATTTCTCTCATTGAGATTGATAAACACTTTATGTCCCATTACAAAAGCTACTTAAATTACATTATAGTATAGTTACAATACATATATCTCACCTGTGCAGAAAAACCACAAAAGAAGGCGTACCAGAATTGGACAAGCGTAAAAGTGAAGTTCTTGTAAAAGAAATATCCAAGGAACTTGCACATGCGGATGTAGGACCAGCGGCCATGCACCAGCAGGAGGCGCTGAAGGTAACGGAACTGGGCAAAGGAATAGTCGCTGGACAGCACTGCCTGCATGCCTTCCTGCCCACTGATACCTACACCAATATGAGCAACTGGCAGGCAGAAAAGGAAGCAAATAAAATACACAATAAAATACACAATATCAGCTACATATTTCCCAGCTGGATAGTTGTAATGAAAATACAGCTCTGTATATTGGTGACTTCACAGGTTACCCTTTATCATGCTGACATCATTGGCTCCATCCCCAATAGCAAGAGTGACAGCCTGCTTGTATTTCTTGACCAGCTGAACCACTTGGGCCTTCTGCAAAGGAGTGACCCTGCAGCAAATCACTGTCTGACACATGCATGCTGTCCTCAGCAGCTCCAACCTCAAGTTCTTCTCCAGTGCAAAAGCCTGATGATGAAGGAAAGAATTGATGGAGTTAGGTCATCTGTCAAGATTCTGTAGTGCAACCTTAAAACCTCAAGAGAATTCCATTCATTTCTACATTCATCTCTAAGTTTAAAAAATATAAGAGAATCAGACTTTAAAAAAACAATATGTACTTTCTGATCACACAGTGTGACCTCTACTGTTGAAGCTACATAAACAAAATAAACTAAACTAAACAGGTCAACTTGCAGAGGTTTTTCAGTGGTTGCTGAAAACAAGCCTTCTTACCAGACTGTGCCCATTTATTATTAGTCCATAATCTCCATCCACCTTCTCATCCTGCACAGTCTCTGTCTTTTTAAGCCAAAACAGGCCTTCTCGAGATTTAATCACAGTTGGCTCCTCTGCTGCTTCAGGACACATTTTTCTTCGTGCATTCCTGAAAATATGACAGAGAACATGACCTGATTTGTTATTTGTTATTATTTTGGGTTTTTTTTCCTCTATTCAAGTATCTACACTGGTGAACATGGCTGTGGCTTGACTGTATGTTAATAATCCATCCACCATTAATTTTCTGCCACAGTCTAAGTGGACAAGACCTCCGTCGCCAACAGAGATGGGCAGTAACGCGTTACTTGTAACGAGTAAAGTAAGGGATTACTATTGCAAAAACGGTAATTAGATTACAGTTACTTTCCCATAGGAACGCTGCGTTACTGCGTTACTAAAACCGTGATTTTTTTTGCGAGAATGTCTCATGAGAGTGACGTAAGCGAGTGCGACGTTCGTGACAACAGCTGTGTGCAGATCAACAATGGATAATATATCGAGTGCGGGAGAGAGTATGAGCGTGCAGCGTTTAAAGCGTGGAAGTACTGACCTTACTTTGAGTTTGATTCCATAAAAAGTGACAAAAACATTAGTGTCCGTTGTGCGTGGGAAGAAAACTTCTTTTTACAGCAAAGAAAAACCCCTAAACTTCCAAGCAAGCACCGAGTGCGCTACGACGTAATGGGAAACTCACAGAGAAACTCGCGGATTCTTCAACTGACCACTGCGGCACACCTGCACCAGGGTAAACCTCCGTCTACCCTGCTCCTGCTTTACAGGTGAAAATAAAGCAAAAGGACCGCTGAGTCTTTGATGTTATTTATTTTTTGCTGTGTTTTACTTGCATCTATTTGAAAGACTGAGTGTAAACACAAAAACTATTTTATTTTATGTGCTGGAATGTTCAGAAAATAGGTTTAAATGTTAAACTAATTTCTTCCAGTCAGAGAATGTTGCATATAATTAAATTTTTGCTTGATGCATAAAGTTAAAAGGTTAAAACTAATAAAACAAGTTTTAAAAGGGGACTTTTACATTTGATTACATTTTGTATGATGGATTATGTAGAAAAAGTAGAATTGGGCTGAAAGATCTATCGCTTTATCACCTATTCAGGTTGTAAATCGTGTTGTTAAAAAGTAACTAAGTAATTAATTACTTTTGAAAATAAGTAATCAGTAAAGTAACAGGATTACTTTTTTGGGGAAGTAATCAGTAATTAGTTACTGATTACCTTTTTGAAGTAACTTGACCAACACTGCTGGCTAATAAAGGGGACACTGAGGCATTCCTCTGCCAACTGAGATAAGTT
The DNA here is from genome assembly GCF_057382275.1 of Copadichromis virginalis. Lineage (NCBI taxonomy): Eukaryota > Metazoa > Chordata > Actinopteri > Cichliformes > Cichlidae > Copadichromis > Copadichromis virginalis. The sequence continues at coordinate 38,530,589 of NC_140624.1, read as the reverse complement.
AGTTTTCCAACATGTTCTGCATCTGCTCCAAGGCATGCTAGATTTAGACATCCTAAGATGTCTGAATCAGGTCAACTGGCTTGTTTTGATGCGACTGAGAAGTGGCTCCACTCTCTATCCCTCCTCATGCTATCTCTAAGGTAATGCGTAAAAAATGACATGTCCGGCTAATACAGCGGTAGTCAAATACCACTTAGGAAGACATTAGCTTGTGAGGTTACAGGTTACAATTAATCATACAAATGCTTGGGAACATTAAAATGTCAGATTAATGATTTTTATAGATTTTTTTCTTGTGATAGAATTAGCTTATGGCTATGATAAACTGGCTAGTTTAATATTAGTTTTTCATTTACAGTAGGTTTTTCATTCAGTTGTGGTAGAATTAGCTTGAGATAGCAAGTTATGAAATCTGGCAGCAACAGTTGTTAATTTGTCTTATATGTTTATTGAAGTTCATAGTGACAAATTATCTCACTGATTCATACGCTGAAACAGCTTCCGATTGGCAGAATACAATCATCATCTGGTTTTAACTGACTCACTGTAGCTCCTCTTTGACACCTTCAGCAGTGTTGGCTGAGACAACAAAGACGTCCTTCATCTCCTCTCTTAGCATGTTACAGGAATAGCCAATGTTCTCTGCTGTCTCTGTTGAAGAAAAAAAAAGAATAATTCTCAATCACCTAGGTGCTAGAAATCTTTAAAGTCAATCTTGCAGCAAACCAAAGCTGGAACGACTCTCAGAGCATTTGTCGATATGTATATTAGATCTATGACTTGAAACCATGGAAACCCATCAACCAAAACTGTTGATGCTCTGAGATTGTGTGTAGATTAATGAGAGCAGGAACATAAGAATGTATTATACATCATAATGCAGTCTTTATCCACTTTGAAATGTATAGTTTAAAAAGAAAAAGTTCCACCGACCTTGCTTATCTCCAGTTAACACCCATATTTTGATGTCCGCTTTAGCCAGTTGCTCAATGGTCTCTGGCACACCGTCTTGCAACTTGTCCTCTACAGCTGTCGCTCCCAACAGCTAAAGCCACACATGCAGCTATGATTTAAACTGATGTTAAATAAAGCAAAGCAATGAAGCCATCCTATACCTTTATCACAAATTATGCTGGTTTCACTGTAACATTAGTGTACAATATAAACCAGGGGTGTCAAATATAAAGGCCTGGGTGCCAGAACTGGCCTGGCATAGACTCTAACCTGACCTGCTGGACAGCTTTGGAAAATGTAAAGAATGGAATTAATTTTGGACTTTCACTTGTATTTTCATAGGTTTTTGCAGCTTTTCCTACTGATAAAGACCTCCCCCATGGCCATATGCATACTACACCAAGTAAATTAATTAATAGGTAAACAATTAAATGTTAGAACAATTCCTCTGAATTAACAAAACCTTTCTATTTTATAATTACAGGACAGTCTGGTTAATGAACTTTTCTGTAACTTTACATATTTACTTCTTACAATTTAAGCCCAAAGAGTCATGCTGATAAATTCTTTCATTTAATACAGAAGCATTTCTCATCATATTAGAAAATCTGAGACGCACTGTTGAAATTGCACTTCGTTTTCTTATTGGAAGATATCTCAGGGATTAAATGTGTAGTAAAACACTGACAGAGGACAATCTGAATTTCACATGAAATTAGGCTATATTGTGGGCCGTAATGTAAAATGAGTTTCATATCCCCGGTATAAAGTATAACTACCAATAGATAATCAAGCAGCAAATTCGTATTGACAAAGTTTTCAGCACATGTACTAACCATCATATCTTTCTCTATCTCTTCATAAAGTTCATCAAGTTTTTCTTCACGTCCCTCCATGGCAACACTGGCCTCATGGTGGCGCTGTTTCCAATCTATCATGTAGTCCTCATTTAAGTCTTTGTAGGCCAGAGCAAGTGTACGGAGGCCATCACCTGCATACTCCTGTTTTTGTTTTGATAATTGAAAGAAGTCAAATGTTAAATTACATTAATTATATTAAAATTTCATTGACTTTAGCTTCAAGCTACTTTTATATGCTTTGGATCACTCACATTGAGGTGGTTAGTGGTTACTTCCATCAGTTTGTTACAGGAGGGGTGCAGTCTTTCAAAGATCATGGTGTCTGCACCTTTGCAGTATAGAGTCAGCTTCCCCTCTGGGCTGCGCACTGGAAGTGACAGGGAAAGTTAGAAAGTTTGACGTAATGCATGCAGAAATGAGAAATGTATTCTGAATATATGAAGTGTGGTCACTGAAGATAACGACACAAAAAAACCTATCACTACTTCCTCTCACCTATCACTGACATTCTCTTCCTCATATTATTAAAGTCCAGAATGGCCAGAAGTTCATAGATGACTTGTTTGCCCATCTCTACTACTGTGATGGTTTCTGGTGTGCGTGATAGGAACACAAATCCAAAGTTTCTTGCAGCAGTCACCAGAGCGCCTTCATCAGGTGACTGAGCCTGATAATTGAGCTCTCCTACCAGGTAAAACAGAGATGACAATTTAATTGGCATATAAGGGTAAAAATTTGAACATTTGCATGGTGGAGCACATTTCCATGTACCTGTATGTCTTTTATTGCACTGAATTTGGAGTTTTTAGATAGACTCCAAGAATATTTCGAAATTCTCCTGAAATGTAAATGAAATGAAGATGTCTTTTAGGGGACCCCTCACCCTCTTTCTTTTCCTCAGGCATAACAGTGTGACACAGGGATAACAAGCGGAAGAACTCCTGAGTCTCAGGGTTTCCACTTCTCACCATCTCCACCAGACTGTGGTCATGAAAGCTGAACTTTGGATCAGCCAGATTGTTCCAGGAGAAGTCCACTCTCTCTGTCCTCTGCAAGAAAAGCCAAAACAACAAAGTTGGATCAATACTTTCTTTAAATAATCATGCATTTTCCTCTCACCTCTGTAATTTAAACAAAGTTCACAAACAATGCAATGGATGTATTTTCCTCTCACCTCTGTAATTTCCACTCTTTGTCCAGAGAAATCATAGAGGTCCCCTGAATATATGATAAATGTACTGTAAAATCAGTTGTTCACCCAATGTGTTTCCATTTGCCTCACTAATTTTTACACAAGCAAAGCTGCTCACCGTAAGCTTTTCCATTAATGGAGCACTTGTTGAAAGTCATGATGTTCTGTGTCAGAGTGCCAGTCTTGTCACTGAAGATGTATTTAATCTGGCCTAGCTCCTCACTGAGTGTGGTGGTTCTTGCCTGAGCTGGAGTATCATTCTTAGGATAGTACATCTTCCTGTCCCAGTCTATGAAGAAGCTGTTTCCCAGACGAATGAACTCCACGCTAACAATGTAGCACAAATTGGTAAAATTTCAAAATGTGATACATATTAGCACAAGTCTCAAGTGTTCAAACCAACTTTGGTTGTTTTTTGGTTTAATCATTTTTCTGTGCTGAAACTTACCTGACATAAAGTGAACTGGGTATCACTGTGTTAAGGACAATGACATAAGACCAGAAGATGAGGAATGATGAGAGAGGAGCATCAATGCCCGGTTCACGAGGAAGAAACATAGTGAACACAGAGCCCTCATTTGTTTCCCAGATTGCATTGCCAATGGTCAAAATGGAGCACATAGATGCCAGGAAACCAAAGATCTGATGGAATGAAAACATCAGACTTCTTGATTATTCAAACAATATTACTCTTGTCACTCAGGTGAAAAACAAATCACTGTCTTTAAGTTCTATATCTATAAGCTGAGACTTTGTGTGACTTTCTTTGTATTTGTGCTTGTGTAAACTCACACATAACACCAGGATATTCGTCAGGTGATCAATGCTTGTCCGTTTGAATATTGACTTCCCGCTGTTCTGCATCAGTTTAGTGTCAGGACCTGGAAAGGATTATTAGTGTCAGATTTTCTTCTGCACACCTTCGCTGCATCTCCTTCCTGCTCTAGTCTCTTATGTACAACTTCAAACATTATTATCAGAGTAAACAATAAAAACTAGACCAAAAAAAATCACTCAAGTTGTACACAGATTCAATGTGATGTTGAGACACTGACAGTGATGCAGATACAGTTTTCAGTATGTTTCCAGACTGGTTAGCCTTAGAAGGAGAATGGCCTAAATGAAACACCACAAATATGTCATTACTGTGATATTGTTGTTTTAAGAACTTCACACTCTAGAATCTGTGGCAGATTATCTTCTGTATACCTTTGCAGATGTAACCACATCCCCTTCCTGCTCTAGTCTCTTATGTACAACTTCATACATCAGTATCAGAGTAAACAATAAAGGCTAGACCAAAAAAACATCACTCAAACTGCAAATTGTACACAGTTGCAGTGCACAGAGTACCTCCAAAGATGACCAGACCGAAGCACCACTCAGTGTTCCTGAGAGTACAGCCTCTGAGCAGCACTTTGTCGTTGTCCAAGGCATATCTTTCTCCGTTCAAAGTCAGAGTCCCTTTGAACTTGTCTAGACGGTTATTGGGAGGTTCACATCGCACTTCACCTGAGAAACAGAAATCAGTGTCAGCAAATAATTCTAAACAGTTCACAGGATAGTTAGAGGACAGCTCGAAGCAGTCTGTGTAGTCTCCTCCGACCTCTGGTATCAACAAGGGATTTTCGCCTACAGAACGGCTGCTCACTGGATATCTTCTGTTGACCATTCTCTGTAAACCTTACAGATGTGGGTTAATCCCAGCAGGTCATCATTTTCTGAAATACTCAGACTAGCCAATCTGGCGCCAACAACAATGGAACATTCCAAATTCTTTAAATCAACTTTCTGGCACATTTTATACTCAGTTTGAATTCAAACAGGTCACTTTAATAATGTCCACATGCCAAAATGAAGTGGATTGCTGTCATCTGATTGACTGGTTAGATGTCTGTATTAATTAGCAGGTGAACAGATGGACCTAACAAAGCAAACAAATAAACAATTAAATAAAACCCAAGATCCCATTGTTACATTAGTAGAAAAAGTCGTGCATGAGGAAATACAATCACTCAGTACAAACTTAAACAGTTCAAAGGTGAAATACTGCTCTATTGATTGATTGATTGATTGTTAGATCATCACCAGAGCAAAAAATGTTTGTATCATCAGCAAAGAGAACCATTTTTAATACTTTGGACACTTTACAGATGTCGTTAATGTACAAGTTGAAGAATTTTGGACCCAAAACTGACCCTTGGGGTACACCACAAGCAATGTCCATACATAAGGAGCAACCACCATTTAATTTCACAAACTGCTTCCTGTCACCTAAATAACTCCGGACCCAATCTAAAACTACCCCTCAGACACAATAACGTTCCAGTTTTCTTATTAATATATCATCATCTATTGTGTCAAATGCCTTTGTCAAGTCTATGAATAACCCAGCCACATATGGCTTTTTGTCTATGGAATTTGTGATGTATTCTATTGAATCTAATAATGCCAATGATGTTGATCTGCTTGATCTGAATCCGTACTGACTCTCAGTGAATCGTTTATGTTTATCTATACATTTTCCCAGTCGGTTGTTAAACAGTTTTTCAAGAATGAGAATTGAGGTAGTAAAGAGACAGGCCTGTAGTTTGTGAAATGGTGTTTGTTTCCAGATTTGTATAGAGGTATAACTTTTGCTATTTTCATTCTGTCTGGAAATTGACCAGTTTGAAATGATAAATTACAGATGTATGTAAACGGTTTTATAATAGCCTCAATTACTCCTTTAACCACTATCATATCGATATCATTACAATCCAAAGATTTCTGATTTTACATTTGTTGACAATCTCAAAAACTTAATTTCATCAACGGCTGTGAGAAACATAGAATATGGATTTCTGTCTATCAGTGTATCCAGAATTATTTTTTTGCATTTATGCATTTATTCATTATTTATTTTGGTACTTGCATTAATTCTTAACTCAGCCAAGGCCTATCAACCTAAAAAAAATCTTTGTTAGTTTTGGTCCCCTCTGACATTTCCCAATGACAGAACCAGGTTTCACTTTTGAAAATCAGACTGTGTGTTGTTTCATTGAGATTCTCACCATTAAAGGCAGCGAGTGCCTCAATGTTGTCTCCCAGCTCTCCAGTTACAGTCAGAGCCTGTTTCACCTTCAGATTGGTTTCTCTGGGGGAGACCAAGGAAAATCCAAGACAATGTCAGACATTAGTTGTCAACCTAGCATACAAACAACACAGTACAGCACACTTACCCATCTAGTTCAGCTGTTTCCACATAAACTAAATTAAGGGGCTCACTGCTAGACAGCAACAGAAGGTCTGCCTAAGAAATAAAAGCACTGAGTTTAGTTTGGAACTTACTTTTGAAATGAATTTCTTTCACTTGCTTCAAATCTTTACTATAGCCTCCCCAAACTTACTGTGACAAACTCATTATTCTCCAGTTTGACTATGTTCCCGACCTGAACATTCATCCATTTTTCATTTTTGAGTCTGTCAGGGAAGGGAACAAAGGCATACAACACAGAAATGAATCCAAAACAGCATAATTCTTCATACAAAAGGTATTCTTTTCTTTTTCATTTGGGTTTCCAAAGACTTACTGGCCATCCATGAGGACGTCCACCTTCCGGTTATTGACTTGTCCGTCACATTTGTGTCTGTTCTGCTCAGTTGACACAAGAAAAAGATACTGTTTGCTTCCAAATCTGATATTAGTTTCTTATTTTTGGTTTTCTCTTTTGTTATTACCGATTTCAACTTACTATGTCATCAATGGCATCTTTGACTGCTGTTATAGAAAGCACTACTATTAAGGCGAAACCTGTAGTAATCCATGAGAGAGAGGAGATTTGTGGGATCAACTGTCAACACACACACACACACAAAGATTAACACACTCTTTCAGTGCATAGATAATATCTTTTCTTCTTCTTCTGCCTAGCAGTTCATATCCCCCGATGCAGGGTCTGCTGTTTTTCATGCTTTCCTCCACTTCTTCCTATCCAGGGCATCTTTTGGTGTAACATTCGCAGCCTTCATATTGTCTTTGATTCGGTCCATCCAGCGTTTTTTTGGTCTTCTTCGTGGCCTAATTGCTGGGCTGTCTTTGCGATGGAGTTCTTATCGCTACGGGCAACATGGCTGTACCATCGGAGCCTCGCCTCTCGCATCTTGTCTGTGATCGGTGTCACTCCCCATCATTTCCTAACGTCTTTGTTCCTCGCTCGGTCTAGTCGTGTGAGACCCAGAGGCCATGTCAGCATCTTCATCTCCATGGTGTGAAGGGCTTGTTTGTGCTTGGTCGTAGCTGGCCAGCACTCTGACCCATAGAGTGCCACTGGGCGCACGATCGACTTATAAACTTTCGCCTTAAGATAGATTGGCATTCTCTTGTTGCACAAGACTTATCTGACCTGGCACCACTTTATCCACGCTGTGTTGACACAGAGTCTGGCGTCTGGTAGAGTTTCGCAGTCCGAGGTGACAAGGGACCCAAGGTACTTGAATTGGGCAACTTTAGTCAGCAGCTCGCCGTTGATAGTGATGGTACTGTTGGTCTGGGGGCCGCGTTCAAGGTACTCAGTCTTCTTGATGTTCAGGCACATGCCGTTTTCAGAGAGCCAATCTTTCCATGCTTGTGTTCAGGTTTGCAGGGCTAGGCAGTTTTTTGTTTCTGATAGACATACATCATCTGCATACAGTAGGCTCCATGGATGTGGTGATTGCAGACCAGCTGTCGCGGTGTCCATACAGAGGGTGAACAGCATAGATAATATCTTTTAAGATTCTTAAAAGTGAAAAACTTAACAGTTGCTTCATTTTATTTATGTATGTCATGTATGTTCACGCTTAATAACATTTGGAAAAAGCATTTTAAAAAAATCGATTTATAAAAAAGCAAAAGAAAGTGCAAGTCCTTTCACATTTTAAGTCAAATGAAGTTTGAAAAAGGTATGGTTGAATATAGAGAATGAACTCTGAATGCGGTTTTTGCATTGACATAACTATCTGCAGCATAAAATAACTATTTTTAAGCATGCAATTATTCTGACAAGAATGGCAACATGTCTACCTGAAGGATGACCAGGAAGAGGAAGTAGGCATTAGCGAGCCTCTTGAACTGCTCAAAAAGATTAAGTGGCAGGAAGGTGAAGATGTTGTATTTGGAGGTCTTGATGGCATTGTTCTGAAGTTAAAGAAATCGACAGAGGAAAGTTACATGACTGATGTCAGTTTAACAAAAATCACTGTGATTTAATATTTAAATGTTTGTAATAAAGTTTTTTAATGTTTAATTTATATTTGGCAGACATACTAACAAAAAATCTTAAGATTTCTAGGATTGCACTATTAATTTCCTAAAATTTCCTATTTACTCAAAAATGGTCTTTGTGACACTTGACTTTCATTGTGACAGAGTAATCAAATCCAAACAAGCAAAGCATTGAGCTGAGGGTGTGTCCAAAGCTTCTCTTGTCATCTGCTGAATAGGCATGATAACATTTGTCTATATACTTACAGCATAGCGGAAAGATAGGTTGAAAGTGCTGTCATTAGCCCGCAAGCATCTCTCCTTCTCTGTGAGAGAGTAAAGCAGTCAGAGCAGGAGAGAGTTTATGCTACTGTATGTTACAGCAGTACTGAGGAAAGAAACTCAAATTAAATTTATGGAAACATTTCAGAGCTGTTAGTCCAGCAGCATTTTGAAATGTTCACTGCTTGCCACAAAAATAAATAAATAAAACTAAAACTGAGACAGCCATACAGTAACTGAACAATGCAGTAAACTAGAGCAAAGTTTACGTGCATCTAATCTCACCTTCCTTATTTCCGTGTCCACACAAATGGCAAAAGTATGACAGCACAGTTCCCATCTTTAACTCAGGTTCTCCATGTTTTATAACCTGGAAAAACACACATTTCAGTCCTAATTAGTGAGTCATTTCTTTATTGGTATTATATGTCGATATAATAATAGAGTGCATTTATATAGCGCTTTTCGAGACCCTCAAAGCACTTTATATTTCCACTATTCACTCACTCTCACTGTTGGAGGCAAACCACAGTTGTAGCCACAGCTGCCCTGGGGCAAACTCACAGAAGCAAGGCTGCCATATCACGCCATTGGCCCCTCTGGCCATCACCAGGAGGTGAAGTGTCTTGCCAAGGACACAACAACCAAGACAGACAGAGCTGGGGATCGAACCGGCAACCTTCCGGTTACAAGATGAGCTTCCCAAGCCCCTGAACCACGGTCACCCAATGGATATAAAAACCAAAAGGGGAAACTGTGGCAAAAGCGAGAGGGAACCAGTTGCTATAATATTTAAGGATTAATAGTGAAAAGGTGGAGCTGTTTAAGATGTACAGCACACCTCGTAAATTGGATATGAGGGAAAGACAGATGCAAAACATCCCAAAAATAATAAATCTGAGGTTTCACAACACTCAAAATATCTCTCCATCAATCTATAGATAGATAGCCATATGTTACGTTCCCCCCGAAAGGGTCTAGGCATGTGAGTGAGGGGACCAGTAACAAATGAGTCCAGAACAGAATGAAAGGAAAACAGACCAGTGTTTTCAGTAAATAAAATAGTCTTTATTATAGATCATCTTAACATAAAGAGCCGGCAACGCCGTTTTACCAATAACACTTGGAAAAAGAGAAAAAGGGTTGCAACAACAAAGAACACAATAACCAAACAAAAACTCCACACCACGAGGAGGTACTTCCAGGGGCCCACAAGCTCACCCTGTCACTAACAGCAGCTGGCTTTGCTGCTGCCAAGGCTCACAAGCCCACACTACTCACGCAAAGCAGCTATGCTGTTTCCACAACTCCACACTTTGAGCAGGCTAATCACACACACACACACACACACACACACACACACACACACACACACACACACACACACACACACACACACACACACACACACACACACACACACACACACACACACACACACACACACACACACACACACACAACGCCGAGACACCAGAGAACACCCCACCCTGTTCACAGCTCATCCCCAGCTTATATGACCTCCGAGAGGTGATTGCTGACTGGGCCCAGGTGGTAAATGAGTCCAATGAGCAGCAGCTGTGTCCTGGGGAGAGAGAAGAGCAAGAGAGAGACGGGGGGTGGAGCAAAAGAGGAGGAGGTGGAGAAAAACACCGCGCCCACACAAGGGCAGTATCAGGAGGCCCAGCTAGGGCCGTAACACCATACTTGTCAAAATTTCCACTCCTCCCCATTTTATCAGTTCTCCAAAGCTATAAAGATATAGTGCAACTCCCTTTCAACTCTTTGTACTATAGATAAATTTAAGAGGTAACAATCCCTAACTACACAGATAGAGATAAAGATTCATCCTTGACCATTTGACTTGTTCAGTAATCAGCCCATAATAATATGCAGGTATTGTATTTTTCAGGAATTGTTGTGGATAAATGTTTTTCAGTGAGACATAAAAAATATGAATTGATCACAGGGCAATACCTAATTGTGCTACCTAATTTGTTAAGAAGAAAAAACAAATTTATCCATGAGCCATGAAAAAATCAAGAAGCCCTCTTTTGGCAGGTTTCATTTGATCCTTCTTCTTCCACTTGCAAAAATATTAAATAGGTCTGAATTACTGTAAACCTAAAGTGATTTAAATGGTTCTTGATAAGAACTAATAAAATGCAGCATTTTCTAATAGTTTTTTAAAGTCTGAAAGCGAATGAAAATCAACCACATACCTCAAACAAAAATATGATTTCTTTTGTCTTCTGGGTCCTGCTTGCAAGCAGACACAGGTGCTTGAATTTTAAGATTTCAACCCTCCTTTTACTTCCGTCTTTGAAAAAATAAATCCAGGTTTTTGTCTCTTCAGTGCATGGAAGGCCAGTTTAATCCTAAAAAGAGAAAGGAGGATCAACTGAGTCTTCTAGCAGGATAAAAGTCAACAGGAACAACAGGTGAGATGTTGTAGTTGCACCTACAGTAGAAGTTTTGGGCACATGAAACTAACTGCTAAGAGGTTATGTAAACCGTTCAGTGTTCGTTGGACTTGAGCAGGTGCAGGACGGGAAAGGCACTAAAACAATAGTAAAGCCGAAGTGCTCCAGCCAATCAGAGGGAATCTTATCACATGAAGGTATATAAAATCTATACGGTACATAGGTACATATATATATATATATATATATATATATATATATATATATATATATATATATGTTGGAAGTCTTGTTGTCTTCCAAAAAATGTTGCCAGTGGTGTGGAGAAGATCCCACATGCTTGCCCTGCCCAATGTCCAGTGTCTACCCACACATTTTGGTGGATTCCCAGACCAGCCTCTCTCAAAGCGGATATGACTAGTAAACTGAGAACTATTGTGCTATGGTCGGCATCATTCCAGCTTGTTTACATTATCGACCTTACAGTCACAGGTGAGGATGCAGAATTCACAGCCGATGTACAACAGTGCACCTGGAAATTGAAGATCCAACTATACAGTCAAAATAAGCTGCAGAGGATTTGTACACATGTCATCAGAGCTTTTCTGGGAGTGGGAATGTTAGTCAGTGGCTCTGACTCAAAAAAAAAAAAAGAACTCTAATTGGGCCTCAACTGTGAAAAGAGCATAACATTTGCCGGATGTCTGGAACGTTCTGGAGATACTGTGTGCCTATCAGTGAAATCTTGAAGAAGGGATTCCCTTGCACCCACTCGACAACCCAGAAAAGTGTCACAAGCGGACTGCTCCATAGAGTTTAAGCTGCAGATTTCTCACATGCAACAAAGGGATATAAACACCTAGTGCTATGAACAAACTAACCTATTATCATACATACTTTTCATACTATATAACTTTACATCCACACATCAGCAACAAGTCCATTTTTTGAATGTTTGTGGCAAAATCTGGAAAAATATGAGATAACAACTAAATTCAAACATTTTCCTCTAATTTATACATATAAAGACCACATCCTTACACCTCTTTTTAAACTTCTTTATCATTTGACAGAGCTTCAGTTTTGATAAGCATACTTTTAATTGCCACCAACTTGGAGCTTGCTGATCCTTAACAAAGAAGGCATCTGGTCTGTGTCCCATTAGAAGTCGAGGAACTGCTGAGGCATTATCCACAGTGAGCAGTAATGAGAATAAAACTGAGGGACCAGTTCTTTTACTGAGGGCATCAACTGTTCTAATCTGGTCTAAATGTGTAGATACAATGCAACAATGAAAACAGATTGATCCACAAGTCTGAGCTTTGTGATTCAACACTTCCTGATAAGTTGATAAAACCACACATTTATTTCAAAGAATTTCTGTCTTGGTTCATGTTGTCTTTGAAACAGAATTAATTATTCATTGCATAGTGTGTGACTGAAGTACACATAAGTAAATTCAGCAGGATGGGACAGATAGAAGTAAATAAATAAGCTCAACAAAAAGTCGAGAAACTAGTGAAATAAAGCTGTTGTCAAATTCATGTAACCGATGAAAGGAAACCTTGGCCTGTTGAGGGATACAGTCAGGAACTATAACAACATTTTCAACATCTCCAGCTGCGGAAATGTTTTGGTCTCGATTGATTAAGTCAATAAAAGACAGCAAAGTGAAAGAGTCAATTTTGAAGGGCTTTATTAATCAACACAGTGTGAAAACAGTGTATGAGTTCAGAGTTCACAATCCTTGTGTGTCATTAACTGCTTTTACTGTGTAGAGTGTCAACAAAGAGGAAGCTCACACATACACTACTGTGTTTTTCCATAAACAAATAAATTACAGCTCAACTGACTGCTGATGATCAGCTGGAACTAGAAAAAGCAATTTATTACTCAGAGAGTCTGAGCAAAGTCTTAACATGATGAAGAAAATTAATACAGCCATCCTGAACCATGGTCCAATGATTTAACAACTGTTATTGACTATAATCCACATCTGCTTGAAGCCTGGATTAGAAAATTAGATATCTGCTTTTTATACCAATCCCCTCTTCCAGAATTCAGTTCCTTGCTAAATATTTAAACACATTTTATTCTGGTTTTCTCTTTTAAAAATAAGGTTATGAAAAGGCAAAAAAAAAAAAAACAGTTACAGAGATAAGACTAATAACTGGCTGTCCGCTGTGAACAATGTGACTGTAGTGGTGCCAGGTTAAGTTATACATTCATGAAGGACTGAATGTTAAATTATTAACACAGTATAATAATAATCCTCATGTAAATAACTACAGTGTATAAACTATACTAAACTATATATAATGTATAGTACAGTATTCAAGATCACTGCCTACACACACCTTTTTAGTATATACTTTGTATTAAAAATCAATAAAACTTCCTATATTTGTAATTTCTCAGCTATCTAGTTTGAAAACCTATTTCAAAACTAAGAAAAAACTAAACAAAACAAACTACATCTACCTTTTTTTATCCTAATCCACAAGCCAATTGTATTTGTAATGAAATTAACTAAAACCAGGGTAGAACATCTTTGCAAAATCTTCAAGTGTGCTTTAGAAACTGGCCAGTAATAATTCAAGTTGCACAATATGAAAATTGTACTTAATAAGTACAAAAATAAAAACAACCATTCTGAGGCAAACAACATTTTCACAGAGATATCAACATTCACACATTATAAGACACCATCTTTTCTTCAGTGCCAGGTTGACTCCAGTGTTAGGAAAATAAAATACTGTCTGTGTTTCAGTCCCTGTCTGCTTCGGTTTTAGGGACCGTGACCCTGTGACTCCTCAGCTTCCTCAGCAATAGTGCGGTAGTGCTGTGGCTGATTTTGAAATATGGAAGAGTCTGTCTGGGTGAACAGAGGAGCTCTCTTGGTGGAGCGTTTCATCAGGAATTTTCTAGATGTTACTAGATCACCGTAGCCCTGGGAGTGAGAGAAGGCGTAACCTGACCGAGTACTACGCCTTCTCCGTAAGCGACGAGGTGCCGGTACAGGCAACTCCTCTGTACGCATCTTATACCTCACCTAGAAAAAAGAAACAAGGGATTTTAATTTTTTTTAAATGTAGACTTTTCACTATGGATACGCTACTTTCTGGTGTACAAGACAAAAGGGTTAATAGAAGACAAGATGCTTTTACATGCTGCCCCAAGTGTTTTTTTTACCTTATCATTAATGGTAGGACGAAGCTGTATAAATATGAAGCGGAAAGCAACAACAGGCAGGATACAGAGAACGAATGTCAGGAATATGGTGAGCCACACATTAGGCTGGTTCAGAGAGTTTCTTGTTGTGCCTGAAATCCAATAATGTCAGAATCACATAATGTTACAGTATTACAGTATATAAGAAAGTAACTTCACAAACTGCAAAAATGGATGATGAAATTTAAATACACAATCCCAGGATACAGCCAGCACAAATCTAACCTTTTTTGTCTAAATGCTAGTTCGCATAACCCTGTTTTAATGTACTCATGTCTCCTTTAAAGTACCAATATTTTAGAATAGAAAAAAACTTGATAACTTCATTAAATTAACATTAAAGTGGCAAACATACTAAATATAGTAAATGTACTTACCAATGAAGGGGAAAGAAGACGTGAACATATAAAACATGCCATTGCTGCACATGGTTAATGTGATGGAAAAGTAGGCCACCATGCTTCCCCACACAAAAAAATGGTTCACTGCTGTCCAGTAATAGGTGTCAAGACACAGCTGAAAAGTATTTACTTTTATCATTATTAATGTCCTGTGTACTTATTTCTTTACATAAACTCAAATTTAGAGACTGACATAGAATGGAAATGTTTCTGTTACAGCAGATTAGTCTGTAGACTAAGTAGCCTCTTTGTTAGGTACCCTCGGTTCAACTGTTTATTAACCAGCCAATCAAATGGCAGGAACTCAATGCTTTTGAACATGTACACGTGGTCAATACTACCTGCTGGAGTTTAGACTAAGCATCAGGGAGGTAAAAAAGCTAATTAAGTTACTTTGAATGTGGTGTGGTTTTGCGTGCTAGATTGGGTATTTCAGAAATTGCTGATCTACTGGCATTTTCCCACACAATTATCTCTAGGGTTTACAAGGAATAGTTCTATAAGAGAAACCATCCAGTGAGCAGCAGTTCTCTGGGCAAAGATTGTTGATGCCAGAGGAGAATTGACAAAATGCTTCAAGATGATAGGAAAGCAACATGGCAACCATGGCATACAGAAGAACAAAAGCATTGCCTGGTATCATAAATCTCAGTAACATTTAGATGGTAGGGTCAGAATCAACATTTGTATCAATACTTCAGGCTTTTTTTGAAAATTTGCCATAATGAAAATGAGCAGTTCTGCAGGCAAAAAAGGCCCAAAGTGATAATAACCGCGTGCACCTAATAAAGTATCTAATGAGTGCACATGGATTTATGGTATAGAAATGCATAAATAAAACCGTTAAATGCAATTTTTTCTCAAAGCAGTGCAGTTCACTGAAAAAAAACTGGAGGACAAATAATGTGGCAAAGTTTTGTGATTCTCTATGTTTTCACAATAAATATGTCATTTCCAAGCATGCCTCTGGTAACGAGACCTGTGTTTCTCACCTGTGTGTACACCACAATGAGCAGACAAGTCTGTGCCAATAAAGCAAAAGACTGATAGTCAGCAATCTCTTTTCCATCATCTCTGACTGTGTCATGCATGGAAGCCCATGGAATAAAAAAGAGGATTAAGGAACTGTAGCAGCTGTGCATTACACAGCTCACAAAAGCTTTCTTATTGAAGTATTGGTTCTTCTGGCCTGGAGCGTAGAGCTGAGGATGGTATAAACTCCAACGGTCATTTACATCCTGCACAAAACAAGTTTTAGTGAAAGAGATGAGAAAGCTCAGTGGACACAGAGACCTGAGTATGAGATCTGGTTTATGTAAGTCAACCAAAAACTGATAGTTAATTGTAATCTACATACCTGGTCAAACAGACACATGCCAAGGACTGGAAGAGCTGTGTAAACCATATTGTAGAAGGTGATGAACCAGTCCTCATAAACAGTCTGTGAACAACCACAATGAACATTTAAGTACAACATAAAGAAAAGGTGAATGTGAATCAAGTTATTTGTTTCATTTGTCCTGCATCATTTGAAACTTTTTTGCATTTCTCTCATTGAGATTGATAAACACTTTATGTCCCATTACAAAAGCTACTTAAATTACATTATAGTATAGTTACAATACATATATCTCACCTGTGCAGAAAAACCACAAAAGAAGGCGTACCAGAATTGGACAAGCGTAAAAGTGAAGTTCTTGTAAAAGAAATATCCAAGGAACTTGCACATGCGGATGTAGGACCAGCGGCCATGCACCAGCAGGAGGCGCTGAAGGTAACGGAACTGGGCAAAGGAATAGTCGCTGGACAGCACTGCCTGCATGCCTTCCTGCCCACTGATACCTACACCAATATGAGCAACTGGCAGGCAGAAAAGGAAGCAAATAAAATACACAATAAAATACACAATATCAGCTACATATTTCCCAGCTGGATAGTTGTAATGAAAATACAGCTCTGTATATTGGTGACTTCACAGGTTACCCTTTATCATGCTGACATCATTGGCTCCATCCCCAATAGCAAGAGTGACAGCCTGCTTGTATTTCTTGACCAGCTGAACCACTTGGGCCTTCTGCAAAGGAGTGACCCTGCAGCAAATCACTGTCTGACACATGCATGCTGTCCTCAGCAGCTCCAACCTCAAGTTCTTCTCCAGTGCAAAAGCCTGATGATGAAGGAAAGAATTGATGGAGTTAGGTCATCTGTCAAGATTCTGTAGTGCAACCTTAAAACCTCAAGAGAATTCCATTCATTTCTACATTCATCTCTAAGTTTAAGAAACATAAGAGAATCGGACTTTAAAAAAAAAAAACCAATATGTATTTTCTGATCACACAGTGTGACCTCTACAGGTCAACTAGCAGGGGATTTTCAGCATTTGCTGACAATAGTAATATTGCTAAAAAGAAAAGAAAAAAAAATCTTACCAGACTGTGCCCATTTATAATTAGTCCATAATCTCCATCCACCTTCTCATCCTGCATAGTCTCTGTCTTTTTAAGCCAAAACAGGCCTACTCGAGATTTAAACACAGATGGCTCCTCTGCTGCTTCAGGACACATTTTTCGTCGTGCATTCCTGAAAACATGAGGACAGAAAACATGACCTCATAAAAAGTTCACAATTCATTTGTTAACTATATTTTTCTTATAGACAACAATGAAGATATAAGATGAGCCTAAAGATTAACAGGCTAACAGTGTTTAATTTTAAAAAATATTTCCTATCCTCTTAATTGCCGATTTTAGACACATTTTGCCTTTAGTGGCCTCTCTTCTCCATTAAAAAGAGTGTCAAAAATATCTAAACCAACCTTTTGAGACGGACTGTATTTGCACACATTGTGTTTCCATTTATACAATTATTATTTTATTTTTAATTCAATCAAACATGCACAACGCTGAGGATGACTTTGGTTTGACTGTACTTGTATTCAGTCATCAATCAAACCACTCATCCATTTTGGCACTTATCAGCGACAGTAGTCTAAGTAGACATGTCAAAACCTCCCTTACAATGGCCACATCTTCTACCTCTTGTAAGTGCACAAGGAGGTATTGCCAAGCCAGCTGTTCTGAATCTCCCCCACAGCATCCTAACAAGAAGTCTGAACCCATACACCCTTCAGAAGTAGCTTATTCCCATTCCTTGTAACCACAATCTTAATTTTTCACATTACTACCCACCGTGGAGGAACATAGATGATGGTAGGAATGTTCAATCCCAACCTAGTAACCACAACCATGTAAGGCATGGATGTCGAGCTTTGGTTTTAATGGTTGTGATGAGTTATACAGAATTTACAGAGGGGTAGCATGAAATTATCCCTTGCCACCCCAAGTGCCACCCCAGTTTTGCATATGACAGTGTTGTTTATTAAAATAAGATAGCATTAACATTTTGAGCGTAGTTACAGTCAACGGTGAATATAAATGCTAAAACTGAATATATTGCATAGTGTTACCCCCCTCCACCATTAACAAATGGTTCAGCCCATAGCAGGACCGGCTTTTTTCTTGATTTAGCAAGCGATGCTTGCGATTGTGCCAGAGCACATTTTGAACTAGTGATGGTAAAATTTATTCTTTTTACTGAATCGAATTTACAGACAAACTTGCCGTTTATTTTGCAAATCGAGCTCAACACTGCCCCTAGCGTCCTGGAGCACTTCCGTTGTGTTTTGGAGTTTGCAAGTGTTTTGGAGTTTGCAAGTGTTTTGGAGTTTGTACGTGTTTTTTAGTTTGCAAGTGTTTTGGATTTTGCAAGTGTTTTGGAGTTTGTACGTGTTTTGGAGTTTGCATGTGTTTTTTAGTTTGCAAGTGTTTTGGAGTTTGCAAGTGTTTTGGAGTTTGTACGTGTTTTGGAGTTTGCATGTGTTTTTTAGTTTGCAAGTGTTTTGGATTTTGTACGTGTTTTGGAGTTTGTACGTGTTTTGGAGTTTGCATGTGTTTTTTAGTTTGCAAGTGTTTTGGAATTTGCATGTGTTTTGGAGTTTGCATGTGCTTTGGAGTTTGCAAGTGTTTTGGAGTTTGTACGTGCTTTGTCTCTAGGGGCCACCGTAGGGTTAGTGAGTGCTGAGTGATTCGCTTACGCTAAGATTCACACAGTAAAGGAGGGGGTGAGTAGCTCAAATGTGCTGTTAGCATGTTAGCAGAGCGATGCTACCCAGTTCAGAGCAGAAATATTTTTGTTAAGATACTGGATGTTGTGTTTTTTTCCACAATTTTAATTATAAGCTAGATATATTTCTACTAATGAAATTAGTTTGCTAACAGCAACAGGGATGAGTCAGTGAGTCAGTTGGGCATGTGAATCATGATTCATGAGTCAGTGAAGTGATTCTCGAGTATTGAACGATTCGTTCATGATTCGTGCATCACTATTTTCAACAACACCATGGGAATTTCAGATTTCACACAGGTGGTTGGATGTTACACTCTGGAAATGGAATGATGGTGAGTGTTATTAACCCTCTGTGGTCCACGGACACGCTGCACCTCCAAATCACATGACTGATTTAAACAGACACAGCAACAAGCTGCAGCCACGCTGAGTCTCTATTTCAGCCCATATTGAAAGTTTTTAAAGTTTAATTACAGCCCAGTAAATCCAGAGTTATGATAATATATATAAGCCACGTTTTTTTCTATGTGTATGTGGTTTTTGTTAAAGTGTTTTCTAAGGACAGCGCAAAAACAGTAAAGAAAGAAAAAAAAAGCCACCTCTTTCGTGTCGGTGGAAAAATGTACCATGTCGACCAATTTTAAAAAAAGTCAACAGGTGGGTTTTGGTTGTTTAGGGAGAGGAAAAAGTTTTGGAAGTGACGGTAATGGCAGCGAGACAGAGCGAGCGAGTGTGTGCGAGAGAGAGAGTTTAGATGTGGGAGATTTGTGACGTTTAGTGTGGAGTGTAGAGTTAGTGTGTTGTGTTGTCTTGTGTAGTTGTTCTGTTGTGTAGTTGTTGTTTTGTTTTGTGTGCCAGTGAGGGCACTAATGAATGTCACAAAGGCATATTGCATTGTAAACACTGTCACTAAGTAGAAACCAGCGGAGTGATACACCTCCTGTTGTCAGGCCTGCAGGTTTATCCCTGTGCTGTTTTCCTCTGTCTTCTGGTGGAAAAACATTTTTTTTACTGACACACATAATTTGCGACACCTGATTGTTCTCTCATTTTAGTTTTAGTAATATTTTTAAATGGTTGTACAAAATGAAAAAAAAAAGGCAGGTGTATTGGCTGCATTATTAGGTAAATAGTTGTATATGTTTATAAAATGTACAATTTATATTTGCATTTCAAGTTATAAAAATTTGCTCAACATATCTGTGTTTTTTTTACAGTAAAAAAATACTACTAGTGTGGAGGTATGTAATAACGACAGGAGAGGTCTCAGTGTCTCACTCCAACTTTATTAACTGACTCTCAGAACTTCACATACAGTAAGCGCCAAAATCTCCACCCCAGCACTTCCCTTCAACTTGGGTGTGAGTGGAGCCACCTGGTGATCCGCCACACTAGGATTTTAAGTTCTTTTTGTGATTTCAGATCAGTAATACTAATGCAGTACGTCAGTGAAAAAACAACTAAACTCAGTTGAGCTGAAAAGACTGATACCAAACAAGGCAAGGGGAAAAAATAAAATGAAACAATTTGAGGGTGAAATACAAATGTAAACTCAAAAGGACTCAAAAATGACCGGTTGTATTTCAGACCTCAGTGTGTTAATCCAACAAATCATGGAAAATTAGGTTTAAATTTTTGTTTATGACAGCGCAGATTTCTGACATTTGGTGTAATTTAAGCTGTAACAATGTGATTGTTTTCTAACAAAAAACAGTGTGAAACTTAAGTTAGACTTGTGTTTATAAATGAACCGCCCCATGTTGTGTAGATTTCTGGATTTTATACTTATTGGGCTACATATTTATTTATTATACAGGCTATACAGTACATAGAATCAAAACTCACATGTTTTATGTAACTAAAGTGTTTAATTATGTGGGATACAGACACTAATTAAGTTATAGACTATATTTATATGAAAAACATGTATACTTACTGCATTTAAATCATTTTAACCATGTGTAACCACCTGCATATGTGTGTGGAGAAAAAAAAAGACTTTGATTTTGCCACCCTATTTGATTTCTTTTCCACCCTCATGCCACCCTAAGAAAATTTCTCTAGATCTGCCCCTAAGTAAAGCAGCAAATTCTGATATACAGTGGTCCCTCGCTATAACGCGGTTCACTTTTCGTGGCCTCACTGTTTCGCAGATTTTTTTTGTGCAATTTTGCATGGTGGTTTTTTTTTTGTTTTTTTTTTTGTTTGTTTGTTTCTTTAAACAGCACGTTGTGTTGTGCATCCTGATTGGCTGTAGACCACTGTCAATCAATCTCGTGCCTCCTGTACAGTAAAGAATGCGTTCAGCTTGTCAAATTTGTAGTGTTTGTTTGTACATTTTCTCCCCGACAAACACAACAATGTCGACGAAACGTTTTGCACCGGTTTCATTCTATTATAATGGACTTATTTTTCTATGAAGGTTTGAACTTGAAACAAGAGAGAAGTGTGAAAATGTTCATGCCTGTCTGAGAAAACTGTACAAACAAATATTGTAAAACAACAGCTACAAATTTATCTTACAGCTGTAGGAAAAGTAACTTAATGAATCAAGCCTCAAATGGTTGAGTTCCTGTTCGTGCTGTTCTAGTTAATTTAAGTTTACTGAAATTCATAAACTGACAAATTGCATCATTAATTGTATGATGAAAAAGCCTCTGATTGACAGTTGATCCTTATCTGTTTCTAACCGACTCACTGTAGCTCCTCTTTGACTCCTTCAGCAGTGTTGGCTGAGACAACAAAGACATCCTTCATCTCCCCTCTTAGTATGTTACAGGAATAGCCAATGTTCTCTGCTGTCTCTGTTGAACAGTAAAATAATTTTCAATCAATAAATCTTAAATCTACAAAAAAAGCTTAAATAAGAAGAAACATAAAGTGACACTGACCTTGCTTATCTCCAGTTAACACCCAGATTTTGATGTCAGCTTTAGCCAGTTGCTCAATGGTCTGTGGTACACCATCTTGCAACTTGTCCTCCACAGCTGTCGCTCCCAACAGCTAAAGCCACAGATGTAGTTGTGATTTATACATTTATGACAAATTATGCTGGTTTCGCTGTAACATTAGTGCACAATCTAAAGCTGGGGTGTCAAACGAACCCAGGTGCCAGGATCAACCTGGCAAATACTTTAATCTGGAAACAACTTTGGAAAAAGGATGAAAAGGATGGCATTCTGGAGGACATTCTGGGAAAACAAACCACCAGAATTCTTCTGTACCTTTACACATTCACGTCTTACAATTTAAGCTCAAAGATTTATGCTGATAGATTTCTTTCATTTACTACAGAAGCATTTCTTATCATTGTAAATGACCATGGCAGACCCGATGGCATGAACATGATCTTCAGCATACTTTATTAACACTCACACGGTTGCTGTGCAAACACACACTGAGCTGCAGCTCTCCTGCTGCCAGCTCAACATTACCACAAAAACAACAGCATTTACCAGAACTCCTAACTTTTAAGCCGGCTAGGCGTGATTGCAGATGCCACGCAGGTGGGTCAATCGTCCCTGCAGCAGTATCGCAAACCACACCCCGCCACAATCATGTAAGAAAATCTGAGGTGTTGAAATTGAACTTCTTTTTTTATTGTAAGATATCTCAAGGTAAAATGTATAGTTAAACTTATTAACATTGACTGGAGACAAGCAGAGTTTGACTGGTCCAGCCCATTTAAGATGAAATTGGGCTATATTTCCCCCCGATGTAAAATTAACTTGACATCCCTGGTACGTATAATTTCTGGAAAACTATCAGTAGGTCATCAAGCAGCAAATTGGTCTGTCAGATGATCTAGCGATGTGACAAAGTTTTCAGCACATGTACTAACCATCATATCTTTCTCTATCTCTTCATAAAGTTCATCAAGTTTTTCTTCACGTCCCTCCATGGCAACACTGGCCTCATGTTGGCGATGTTTCCAATCTATCATGTAGGTCTTGTCTAAGTCCTTATATGCCAGAGCAAGTGTACGGAGGCCATCACCTGCATACTCCTGTTTTTGTTTGATAATCGAAAGAAGTCGAATGTTAAATTACATTAATTATATTAAAATTTCATTGATTTTAGCTTCAAGCTACTTTTATATGCTTTGGATCACTCACATTGAGGTGGTTAGTGGTTACTTCCATCAGTTTGTTACAGGAGGGGTGCAGTCTTTCAAAGATCATGGTGTCTGCACCTTTGCAGTATAGAGTCAGCTTCCCCTCTGGGCTGCGCACTGGAAGTGACAGGGAAAGTTAGAAAGTTTGACGTAATGCATGCAGAAAAAGAAATTGTCTATCTTCTGAATATACGAAGTATGGCCAAAATAAGTATGGTTGACACCTTATCTCACCTATCACTGACATCCTCTTCCTCACATTACTGAAGTCCAGAATGGCCAGAAGTTCATAGATGACTTGTTTGCCCATCTCTACTACTGTGATGGTTTCTGGTGTGCGTGATCGGAACACAAATCCAAAGTTTCTTGCAGCAGTCACCAGAGCGCCTTCATCAGGTGACTGAGCCTGATAATTGAGCTCTCCTACCAGGTAAAACAGAGATGACAATTTAATTGGCATATAAGGGTAAAATTTGAACATTTGCATGGTGGAGCACATTTCCATGTACCTGTATGTCTTTTATTGCACTGAATTTGGAGTTTTTAGATAGACTCCAAGAATATTTCGAAATTCTCCTGAAATGTAAATGAAATGAAGATGTCTTTTAGGGGACCCCTCACCCTCTTTCTTTTCCTCAGGCATAACAGTGTGACACAGGGATAACAAGCGGAAGAACTCCTGAGTCTCAGGGTTTCCACTTCTCACCATCTCCACCAGTCTGTGGTCATGAAAGCTGAACTTTGGATCAGCCAGATTGTTCCAGGAGAAGTCCACTCTCTCTGTCCTCTGCAAGAAAAGCCAAAACAACAAAGTTGGATCAATACTTTCTTTAAATAAGCTACACAATCATGCATTTTCCTCTCACCTCTGTAATTTCCACTCTTTCTCCAGAGAAGTCATAGAGGTCTCCTGAATATAAGATAAATATACTGTAAAATGAATCATTTAAACAATGTTCATGTTTCCATTTGCCTCTGTGACAACTTTTTACACAAGCAAAGCTGCTCACCGTAAGCTTTTCCATTAATGGAGCACTTGTTGAAAGTCATGATGTTCTGTGTCAGAGTGCCAGTCTTGTCACTGAAGATGTATTTAATCTGGCCTAGCTCCTCATTGAGTGTGGTGGTTCTTGCCTGAGCTGGAGTATCATTCTTAGGATAGTACATCTTCCTGTCCCAGTCTATTAAGAAGCTGTTTCCCAGACGAATGAACTCCACGCTAACAATGTAGCACAAATTGGTAAAATTTCAAAATGTGATACATATTAGCACAAGTCTCAAGTGTTCAAACCAACTTTGGTTGTTTTTTGGTTTAATCATTTTTACTTACCTGACGTAGAGTGAAATTGGTACCACTGTGTTAAGGACAATGACATAAGACCAGAAGATGAGGAATGATGAGAGAGGAGCATCAATGCCCGGTTCACGAGGAAGAAACATAGTGAACACAGAGCCCTCATTTGTTTCCCAGATTGCATTGCCAATGGTCAAAATGGAGCACATAGATGCCAGGAAACCAAAGATCTGATGGAATAAAAACATCAGACTTCTTGATTATTCAAACAATATTACTCTTGTCACTCAGGTGAAAAACAAATCACTGTCTTTAAGTTCTATATCTATAAGCTGAGACTTTGTGTGACTTTCTTTGTATTTGTGCTTGTGTAAACTCACACATAACACCAGAATATTCATCAGGTGATCAATGCTTGTCCGTTTGAATATTGACTTCCCGCTGTTCTGCATCAGTTTAGTGTCAGGACCTGGAAAGGATTATTAGTGTCAGATTTTCTTCTGCACACCTTCGCTGCATCTCCTTCCTGCTCTAGTCTCTTATGTACAACTTCAAACATTATTATTAGAGAAAACAATAGAAACTAGACCAAAAAGAATCACTCAAGTTGTACACAGTTGCAGTGCACAGTGTACCTCCAAAGATGACCAGACCGAAGCACCACTCAGTGTTCCTGAGAGTACAGCCTCTGAGCAGCACTTTGTCGTTGTTCAAGGCATATCTTTCTCCGTTCAAAGTCAGAGTCCCTTTGAACTTGTCTAGACGGTTATTGGGAGGTTCACATCGCACTTCACCTGAGAAACAGAAATCAGTGTCAGCAAATAATTCTAAACAGTTCACAGGATAGTTAGAGGACAGCTCGAAGCAGTCTGTGTAGTCTCCTCCGACCTCTGGTATCAACAAGGGATTTTCACCTAGAGAACGGCTGCTCACTGGATGTCTTCTCTTTTGTGGACCATTCTCTGGAAACCTTACAGATGTGGGTTAATCCCAGCAGGTCATCAGTTTCTGAAATACTCAGACTCATCTGGCGCCAGCAACCATGTGACGTTCAAAGTCCCTTTAATCTACATTCTACCTAATTTGATAGCCAGTTTGAACTTCTGCAGATCATTTTAACCCTGTCCACATGTTAAAATGATTTGCTGATTAGATTAATTAGCAGGTGTGCAGGTGTACCTAATGAAGTGGCTAGTGTATGTAAACAGATCTATTCAGGTAAGCAACAAACAAACAACAAATAAATAAAACCCAGGATCTGCTTTTTACATTGGTAGAGAAAAGCAATACATGAGGATATGCATGGAAAGAAAGCGACTGGACGTCTTAAGTTTCAAGAAACGTAAAGAAGCCCAGTCGCTTTCTTTCCAAGATTCTTAGACTACCATGACCTGGATGACTGAAAACCTACACAGATGTGAGAAAATGTAATCACTCAGTAGAAGCTTAAACACTCTGTTTGTTTTTCTCCCCTCTGACATTTCCCAATGACAGAACCAGGTTTCACTTTTGAAAATCAGACTGTGTGTTGTTTCATTGAGATTCTCACCATTAAAGACAGCGAGTGCCTCAATGTTGTCTCCCAGCTCTCCAGTTACAGTCAGAGCCTGTTTCACCTTCAGATTGGTTTCTCTGGGGGAGACCAAGGAAAATCCAAGACAGTGTTAGACATTAGTTGTCAACCTAGCATACAAACACCACAGTACAGCACACTTACCCATCTAGTTCAGCTGTTTCCACATAAACTAAATTAAGGGGCTCACTGCTAGACAGCAACAGAAGGTCTGCCTAAGAAATAAAAGCACTGAGTTTAGTTTGGAACTTACTTTTGAAATGAATTTCTTTCACTTGCTTCAAATCTTTACTATAGCCTCCCCAAACTTACTGTGATGAACTCATTATTCTCCAGTTTGACTATGTTCCCGACCTGAACATTCATCCATTTTTCATTTTTGAGTCTGTCAGGGAAGGGAACAAAGGCATACAACACAGAAATGAATCCAAAACAGCATAATTCTTCATACAAAAGGTATTCTTTTCTTTTTCATTTGGGTTTCCAAAGACTTACTGGCCATCCATGAGGACGTCCACCTTCCGGTTATTGACTTGTCCGTCACATTTGTGTCTGTTCTGCTCAGTTGACACAAGAAAAAGATACTGTTTGCTTCCAAATCTGATATTAGTTCCTTATTTTTGGTTTTCATAATGAGCAGGATCTCTCTATTGCTAATAACAATTTCAACGTACTATATCGTCACTGGCATCTTTGACTCCTGTTATAGACAGCACCAATATCAAAGGGACAGCTGTGGTGAACCATGGCAGAGAGGAGATTTGTGGAATCAACTGTCAACACACACACACACACACACACACACACACACACACACACACACACACACACACACACACACACATACAGTTACATATGCTGTTTTAATACATTGATAATTGAGCTTTTAAGAATCTGAAAACTGAAAGCCTTAAAGCTCATTTCAGTGTATGGTTTACATTAAATAATGTGTTGAAAAAAATAATTTGATAAAGAAGGAAAATATGTGTCATTTCTAATTTTAAAATCAAATTACATTTTAAAAAGATGGTGTTCAATGTGGAGTTTGAACTCTGATTGTTTTATAAGCTAGTGTTTGCATTCACATAACTATCTGCAGCATAAAATAACTATTTTTAAGCATGCAATTCATTCTGACAACATGTCTACCTGAAGGATGAGCAGGAAGAGGAAGTAGGCATTAGCGAGCCTCCTGAACTGCTCAAAAAGATTAAGTGGCAGGAAGGTGAAGATGTTGTATTTGGAGGTCTTGATGGCATTGTTCTGAAGTTAAAGAAATCGACAGAGGAAAGTTACATGACTGATGTCAGTTTAACAACTGACATCAGTCATGTAACACAGCAACAAGGTACAGTAAAAATCCTAAGATTTCTAGGATTTCACTAATAATTGCCTACAACTCAGATTTATTCAACAAAACTTTTTATTATTTAGCTACAATTTATGTACAACTGATGCTTTGTATCTCAGTCATAACATGCAAATATACACAACTTTATGTTCATTGAGTGGTAAATGCAAAGAGTTGTCTTTGTGACACTTGACATTTGTTGTTGTTGAGTAATCAAATCCAAACAAGCAAAGCATTGAGCTGAGGGTGTGTCCAAAGCTTCTCTTGTCATCTGCTGAATAGGCATGATAACATTTGTCTATATACTTACAGCATAGCGGAAAGATAGGTTGAAAGTGCTGTCATTAGCCCGCAAGCATCTCTCCTTCTCTGTGAGAGAGTAAAGCAGTCAGAGCAGGAGAGAGTTTATGCTACTGTATGTTACAGCAGTACTGAGGAAAGACAAACTCAAATTTAAGTTTTGCAAACATTTCAGAGCTGAAAGCTGAAATGTGCACTGCATGTCACAAAAATAAATAAAACTAAAACTGTGACAGCCATAAAGTAACTGAACAATGCAGTAAAGTAGAGCAAAGTTTACGTGCATCTAATCTCACCTTCCTTATTTCTATGTCCGCACAACTGTCCAAAGTATGACAGCACAGTTCCCATCTTTAACTCAGGTTCTCCATGTTTTATAACCTGGAAAAAAGTCCACTTTTCAGTTCTAATTAGTGAGTCATTTCAAACCAAATGGGTTTCTATATCAAAAGGTGAGGCAAAAGCGAGAGGGAACCAGTTAATTCCTGGAAGGTCATGTTTGTTTAGAACTGCGATCTAATGTTTAAAAATTAATAGAGAAAAGGTGGAACTATTTAATATGTACAGCACACCTTTTAAAATGGCGATGAGGGAAAGACAAAACATCCCAAAAATAATAATCCTGAGCTTTCACAAAGCCAAAAATATCTCTCCAGCTATAGGCAGACATATAACATTCACATACTTGACAAGATTTCCACCCCTCCCCACAATTTATCTTTGCTCCAAAGCTGTAAAGATACAGAGGCCTTTTAAACTCTTGGTACTGTAGTTAAACATAAGGTGCAATAATCCCTTACTACACAGATTAAGATAAAGATGTACCCTTGACCATTTGACTTGCCCAGTAATCTACCAATAATAATATGCAGGTGTTGTAATTTTATAGAATTTTACTGGAAAAATGTTTATCAGTGGGACATAAAGAATACAAAATGTTGACAATGAAATGCATAACAGCACAAAAAGTAATTAACTACCTAACTTTTCAATTGATACCTAATTTCTTAAGAAGGAAAAACAAAATCTGCGGAAGCAACAACTCATTCGTTGGCATGTTTCAACTGATCCTTCTTCTTGCACTCACAAAAATATTAGATCAGTCTGAATGATGTCAGGTTTAAAGGGTTCAGATTCTGAGATGGTTCCTGACAAAAAAAAAAAAAAAAAATCATAGCATCATAATTTTCTGAGTTTGAAAACAAATGAAACTTAGTCACATACCTGAAACAACAATATAACTTCTCTTGTCCCCTGGGTCCTCCTCGCACACAGATAAATGTGTTTGAATAAAGAAGACAGTGAAAAAGATAAAGATTTTAACCCTCCTTTTACTTACGTCTTTGATAAAGCAAATCCCGGCCTTTGTCTATTGCCTGGAAAGCCAAGTGTCAGTTTAGTCCCAAACAGAGAAAGGAAGTTCAACTGAGGCCTCCACCAGGATAAAAGAGAACAGGAACAACAGGTGAAGCATTGTAGTCGCACCTACACCAGAAGTTTCAGGTTCATACAGGAAGACCAGGGATCCCCTGCACCTAACAGCTCAGAGCTTGTGTAAACAGCACAGTGATCTTTGGACTTGGATTTTGAGTAGGTGCAGGACAGAAAAGGCAGTAAAACAACAGCAAAGGTGAAGTGCTTCAGCTAATCAGAGGGAATGTTATCATAATCATGTATGTAACACAACCTGCAGTGGCTGCACACTGTTCAGACTGAACAGTTGTTCAGTTTTAGCTTCTTAAATTCAGTTAATTTTACCTCTTTGTGACCATAAGAAAACCCTAGTAGGCTGCTTTTAATATAAATTAAATATAATTATGTATTTAACTACTTACTACCAAGTGGTTATTACAGCTTGAAATAGGTTGACTTCATGCCTGATATGTAGATCCAGGGGACCTCAACATGACCCTCTTACTTAGTGTGGTTGTGTGTGTGCATGCTCTCTGATTGGTAACAACAAACTGGATGAATGAAAGCACATTTGATATGAGAGGACATGCAAGCGTATTAGGTTTCTAAATGGTCAAAACACGCTGCCAGAAGTGAATCTTTACAAATGCACATGGATGTTAACAAAATGTTACATTTCTGTGGCATGTTTGTGATAAGACATTTTTAATACAGTTTTTTGTGATAACACATACTTGTAATGATTTCTTAGATTTCTTCCCCCAGGGTGGAATGAATGTACAATATAGATCTTTATTAACTTAAAAAAGAAGAATTGGGTGCATGAGTTGAGTTTTACTTAGGGTTTTCTCTAATCCACACAGGGCCAAAGTATACATAAAGGCTCAAGTATATACATACACCCCTGATAATCCCTGGGTAAGTATCCCTTATGAACTTGTATCTTGACTAGATGTTTTTGGTAACAACAAGCTTCTGAGAAAATTCTGGGTGAATTTTTGAGCACTCTTGTCAAAATTGGTTGGCTTCCTGGCATGGACCTGACTTGTAGTCATTCTCACCAGGAATAAGGTTGGAGTTTTGGGAAGACTAGTCCAGAAACATAATGCCATTAAACTTAGTTAAACATTAAATGTTAATGTGTGTTTGGGATCATCGTCCTGTTGGAACACCCAATTGTGTCCAAGTTTGTCACGCTGTCTTCTGAAAGAAACCTTTGGTGGTGACACATTTGAATAACCTGTATTTACAAATGTTTGAAGTGATAATCTTGCATTCTGCATTTCTTTAGAAAGACCTTGCCAACTTGTAAATCTACAGTTGTCATTCTGAGTTCCAATCAATCCACTGAGCAATGCCGAACAAATCCTTTTTATGCTAGCAAAGTGAAACTATCGTTTGTAGTTGAATATGACCAATAATGAGTCAATAGGTAAACAGGCTGGACTTTGTGGTGATGATGATGATGATGATGATGATAATGATGATGCAGGAGCAACACCAACAAAGGGCTATCAGATAAGGCATGCTGCACAATCTACCATGGAAATCAATCATTAAAAGCACCAAATTACTATGACATTCATGCCCATGATGAGTGCACGAAAACCACCGACCACAGCTGTACAACCCAAAGCCAAAACTATATTAAGAGATGGGTGTTATTTCTCTGAGTTCAGCATCAGTTCAAGAAAAAGGGCCAGTGCGCCCAGATGATTTAAACAATCATCTGGGCATCATCTTTATTTATTTATATCTTGCAATCCTATCGTCAAACAATAAAAGTGAATGCAACTGTGTTTGTGGTAATGAAAATAAAGAATTTGCATTCTTATAACCCACTGGGTGAAATGAAAAAGCTATCATATTGTAGTGGGAGAAAGAGCAGGCAAGAAGATTTATAAATACTTGTTAAATATTTTATACAAAATTCATTATTTGGAATGTTTAGATGGCAACAACAGTTTACAATAATGACAAAGATTACACAAATAATGAAGTACAGTGTTTTACATACTGTACTTGATAACTACAGCAGTGATTTAGTGATAGCATAGGGGTTTAAAAATTTTGAAAACACAAAAAAAGTGATCAAAAATAAACAGTAGCAACTTGGCACAAGGAACATGTAGCTTAGAGAATGGCTGTGAAACATTGACCCTCTTAAACCAATAACGTTAATTATTCACAGGGGTTAATACACTGTAACAAAGAGGAGCATTGAGTTGTGGTTGTGACCAGTTTCACAATGTGCACGCACTGAGGGTTTTATAATAGAGCAATAATCATTTTTCATTAAGTCTAACATTCACATTTTCCATTACATCACAACACTGACGCACATCACTTCAGTCCACACAACTGAAAAAAAAAAACCCATCGTAAACTAATAAGGAGGACCAAGGAAAGCTTTTATAACATCAGAAAGAATAAAGTAACACTAACTATAACACATTAAAAAGAAAACCTAACCCAGATAAATATACCCAATAAAATGATATGGAAAATCACTTGGAAAACTGGACAATGAACATTTTTATGGGCAAAGAAGTAGCTAGTCATCATTGCTGTAAGCCAAAGGAAATACAAGGGCTTTAAAAAAAAAGCAATTAAAAAAAGAAAACAAAACAAAGCAAAAAAAGATTACTTTTCTTTATTTATTATCTTTTCATCAAAGTAAGGCCACTCCAAAGAGTAGAAGAAAACAGGACAGAATTATATATGTAAACTTTAAATATTTGTCCAGATATGCAGATTTTAGTTTTTGGAAGAAAGTTCAACATCTACTATTTCTAAATGAATAATTCAACAAGACAATTATCTCTTAAATCAAGGACACACATGGTTACCTTGGTTATTAATTGCATGACAAGCACTTGCTTGTCACTTTTAGTTTGAGGGTGTGTATTTCAACTTGTTATGAAGCTGCAATTCAGGCCCAATTTAGGCTACATCAGCAGCTTAGACCAACCACTGTGCAAATCCTTTGACACTGTCGTGGTAAATACGTCCATTTTTGGTGGTAAACAATAATTCCATCACAAGTTTTGAAACACAAAAATAAATACGTATAAAATAAATAAATAAAATGGTTACACCATCATGGTTATACTAGGCTACATGAGCTAAATAAAGATGGCTCAAATAGCACTCTTGTTAAACTTCCACAGTGAATTTTCATGAGGATTTTAGTTAAACCTTATTGTTACTGATTTTTATTCCCTCAGGTTTTATATCTAGCTATTCCTTTTCCCAGGGAAATAGGGCTGGAAACTTCACATGGCAAGGCACACATTAAACCAATTAATCCTTCAAATTGATCTGTGAAATTAGCAAAATTAAGGTTTGTTACTTTAAGTACCTTCATTTCACAAAGTATGTCAGTACTTGACCAGGATTGTGTCCTAGCTAGTGCTCGTTCATTCATCAAACAAAACACTCCTTTATAAGATAAAACATAGTATTTTCACATTTACCCAAACCATCACCCAAGGAGATAGAGAATATGGTTTTTAAAAGCCTACTTCACACATTCACAGTTTGCAGAGTGTAAGGCATAAAACACTTGGCCACAGTTTGGGGTGAGGTGGGGTTATTGCACAATCTCTGCACCAGGGAAGTGCAGAGATTTGTTTGGCCCTTCAACAGGACCTGGCATCATCTGTTCCCTTGAGGCTATGACATGCTCACCGTGCCGCTCCGGCTGATGACAAAGGAGCTACAAATAAGGTTAAATAGCTGAGTAAGTGGTCACTAACCTGTGAAACAGCTGTTGAGTGTGAAGCTTGAGTGAGCCAGCATTTATGTGGCTGTTTGCTGAAAAGCAAATAATATGGATGTTTGAGGAACACTGCAAAGTGACTGTTGGTCAAAAAACAAACAAACAAACAAACAAAAAAAAAAAACCAAGGTGAGAACATAGCAGTGATGTAAGAGAAATGGCAACCCACTACCAAACAGTCAACAGCAGCTAAGACACATCACAGGTCCAAGAAAGAGTCCACATGTTCATCTACAATAAAACTCGGAGAGGATTTTCCATCCTTTTGTTTTCCGTCTTGTTCTCCGGATATCCTCATCTGCCCTCCTCTGCTGATCGAGTTTCTGACTTCAACCTCACAAATTCCTTGGCCACATCATCATTGGACCTTTGAGACAGGATTCGCAAGGCAGTGAGGCCTGTGTCGTCCATGTATATACGCTGTCCAAGGGGGCACCAGCAGGCGCAGTTGCCTTTCTCCATGATGTCTCTTAATTGCAGCACGACCAAACCCACCACCCGGTCGGCACGACCAAAACAGTAATCTTTGACGCATGCTTGCAACTCATAGCACTCAAAGCCATCTTGGTTACCCAGAACACTGTGAAGAGAGAACAGAGCGTTACGTGCTTTGAGTTCTCCAACAGCTTAATGGTGTATCTGTCAGCTTAAAGCTGCAAAAGACTTTCAGGTAGTGTCTCAACATCAATGACCCACTGACATGATTTTATATTTACTTTTCTAGTGGAAATCAATCAAAATATTGTTGTGCAAATCCCCGAATGGACATATACATTTTACATATAGATTTGAATTACATATGAGCTGCAGCCAAAATTAGTCTTTCCAAGTTTTTCTGTTTTGCTTATTTTTTCATAAACTGCAAAATCTGGAGGAAAAAAAACCCAAATGGACTTACAAATGGAAGGTTTCATTGAACTTGGGAGACCAGCTGTTGTTCTTGGACTTGGTCTGGAACTTCCGTTTCTTGTCACTGAGGTGAGGACCGATCATGGTGATCTCCACAAAGGGTCTGAACATGCCAGACGTCTGCCATTTTAAGTCACTGGCCCCCACAACTGTAGTAATAAATGCGCAACATGATAATGTTGTCAGCTGAAGAGCAAATGTTGCTTAAAATGCCACATTTTTTACATCACTTTAAAAAAAAAACAACTCAGACTGACCTTTAACAGTAACTTTCCTCTCTCCACTCTTTGGATGAGTATAAAGCTCAATGTGGATACACACCTCTCCAATTGGTTTGTCCACACCTGATCCTAATTTTCATGAAAACACACACACGTTAAGTAAGTTTACATGTGACCACGTGTAGGCAAAATACAGAAAAGAAAAGAAAACCAAGTAATAACGCAGGGTCAGGATGGAAGGGAAATGCAGATGCAGAGGATGGGTAAGGAATGACCTACCAACAGAATGACAAAACCAAATTGTGCAAAAGGAGACTGTGTGGGGAAGAAAGGGAGGTTGGCAGTTGATTTCAATGAAACCTACCCCTGCTGGGTTGTATTTTTTCATTGGGAGTTAACCTAATACCCTTTCCATTGTGCACTGGCACAGAGGCAGCACAGGAGATAAAGAGAAGACAGCAATGATACATCAACAAGTTCCAGCATCAACAACACATAAAAAAAAAAGAAAAGAAAAAGAAAATGGAGCAATTGGTGAAAGGACCTTTCTAATCATGAGCACATAGCACCCTCTGCTGGTTTATCTTTGGTAAGGCTTTCCTTCTGTACCTTTTTACTATTAGATACTTTTATCAGTTACCTTGTGCTTGTTGTGTGGTCACAAACGTCTTGATGAGTGTGTCTGTTGTCTGAGTATAGAGGGACAGAGCGTGGCGGAGTGAGGACAGCTCAGGACTCTTCTCTAGGAAGGCCTTCTTCAGCCCATTCCCTCCTGCATGGAAATATTGCTGCAAAGAGACACAGGGTGAGTTAGGTCATAAATATTTAGATGCACAGCTGCAAGCATCCAATATTTTGTTTCATAATATTCTGACATCTTTTACAGCAAAATAAAAAGTTTAGTAATGAATTAATGAATAAATAGCAGATATAAATAGCAGATGAAGCTAATCTGAGACAGCATCCTAATGAAACCAAAACCCAGAGTACAAACTGACCTTAATTGTGTCCAGCGCCACATCCATGACAGCACACTGCCTGGGGGACAGGCTTTTAGCCTCCCCTGCCATGTGATCCTACACAGCCAAATGGTGAGCAAAAAGGTGAAATAAAAATACTTACACTCTTAGTAAGCACATTTTGTGGACACTTCTTTAAATTAGGGTAACACCGAAGCCCATTTGAGGACACTTATTGTTCAGATATGTGGAGGCAATATGATACCTTGAGTTTGGAGAGCTGACCCAGTTCTTTTGCAGCTGAGAGAATCTGTGCTCCCTGGAATATAATTTTTAAAAAAAATTTTATGTATGAAAAAAGTTAATAATTTTGTAATATTAGAAATAGGCAAAGTCAATGCTGACTCACAAAGGTATCATTGCCCTGTGGCAGGACAATAGTCTTCTCCAGGCTGGTCATTACAATCCTCCATAGCTCCTTGAGCACACGCTTCAATACAGTCTTCTCACACACAGTAGCAAACAGTGTCAGTCTGCAAGAACACACACATAGACGTTGTAAACATACTCTCACAAGTGCTTGTATTATTCCTTTTAAACATATAAACAATACTGAGAAGTCATTCATGAATGGAAAAAAATATGTCTTTTAGCAAAAATGCACAATTAACAGTTTTGCAGTTGCAAAAACGTCTTTTTTGCTCTGAAAAAACATTTTACCAAATTAATTAATCACCAAATTATCTCAGCAAAAAAAAAAAAAAATTAGACTACAGGACAATTCAATGAATAAACAGAAAACACCGTAGTTTGGCTAAAACAACTACTCACTTTCCATCCAGGAAGTCCATGAGTGGCCGTAGCATGTTGTCAGAGTCAGCCTCCACCTGGTTTTTGTTGTTGGCATTGACTGGTCCTTTGATCTGGTACAGCAAAGATGCCATTTGTCGCATACACTCGCTGATGCGAGTCTGGAAACTGGAATTAAAATAAATAAATAAATACATTATCAATCAGCACAAATGTGTGTTAGCTTTCACAGTTGTATACACACCAGTACAATGTACATACCTGTTCCCAAAGGTTCTACTTAGATCATCCAGCACATTGTTCAGCCTCACCTGCAGGTCATTCAGCAAGTCACAAGCCTCTGTGTCCATCTAAAGACAAGCAAAGACATCATGCCCAGGAGGGATAATGAATCATTTTGACTGAGGCTTTTGTGTTGCGCATATGGTATAAGAAGAGCTCTGAAATATTTTGGCAGAAAAAAGTTTTTGAAACTTTGAAAATCAAGCATATTCAACTGAATGTAGAATGGAGGTGCCAGGTTTTCCAGTGAATGGAATTCCTGGAACCATCAACCAGCAGTTCATATAAGAGTTTCAATCTGACATTTGCAACTTTGGGCCAAAATAGCACAAATTACCTTTGAACCTCTAAAAGCTGCACTTCACAGTAAAAGCCAAGAAGCAGTGAATGGCAGCACGATTTTAAGATTTTCATGGAAACCTGAATAGCTTGTGGGTGTTATGCAGCTTTTTTCAAGTTGTAAAATGTCTGTATTCCATCCTCCTGCAGCACAGTAATTTCAATATCAGACACCCTTGAAAAAGAAATTACACACGCATACATCAGAGCAATCACACTTTTTTCACAGCAGTCTTCAACTTTCCAGAGGTGGAACATTTACACCCCCCCCAAAAAAAAAAAAAAAAAAAATGTAGTAGATGTATTGCAAGCAATAAGACTTACAAGGACAGGCTGAAGGGAAAAAGTAGGGAAAAAATTCTTGAATTACTGTAACTCAAGTATATCTGACTCAGGTATAACTGAGGCATCATCTAAATTAGCACTGCCTGGAGGGGAGCTAAGCCATATGGATGAAGCCATGGTGTGGCTCATTAAGTCAATGATTCAATGGCCTTTTGATTCATGGCTTGTCAGGGTTAGGTAGCACCATTAGTGAGAATAAACAGAGGGTTGTGCTAAGCACCGTGATGAGAGGCTGCAGGGAAGGAAAGGCGCTAGGAATGAATTGATGCTGCATATGCTGCATTTTTTTTTCCAGCTTTTGGCGTGTATGGAAATATTCACAATGGATGTGTCTGTGTACCTACACTCACCTTTTTGTCTTCAAATGCATTTTCAGTCTACATTGGCACAGAAAGGTGAAGATAACCACGGTTAATAACGGAATAATTTATAATACCTGGGAAACTACAAGAGGTTGATTCCACAAGGTGTTGTGGAAAAAAGGATTGCCTACCTTTTCTACTGGTGCATCCATCTTTGTGTGATGGGAATGTTTGTTTGTTTTTTATTAGAGATAAACAAAAGTTTAAAAAAAATGGTCAAAAAACTTTTTTTCCCCCCCCCCTTTTTCAACCAGGCAAATAATATGTATAAAAATTTAAATTCAACTATAAATACTGAAAGTTTTTCAAAGTGAAAAAGCGTGTGATATTGATACCCACCTTCTCCATGTCAGACTATTGCATTAAAAAAGGGGAAATTGCAAAGAAAAAACAAGAATTAAAGGAAAGCAATAGCAGAAGACTCCGAAATGCTTTAACAGGGAATAAGAGCAGGTTTGCAGAGAACCAGGGAAAATGCCACTGGAAGATTCCCACCCCAACTGATGACACAAACTCAATCAACTCCACTATGATCAACACAAGGAACTGTTGTTGCAGTAGGACTGATTATGACTGCCGTTGCTGGGAGTAGGCACAGTACAATGGGGGAATAGGAGCACAAGAATGACTTGAAAGTGAATGAAGTTAAAACTATTCTGGACTGCAACAAACCTCAGCCTCTATTTTCTCCCTTATTTCCTCTTCCTCTTCCTCACTCTCCTCAAACTATGAGTGGTGGTTAAAAGACAACACACAAAATATGTAAGGCTCATCATTACCCGCCACACCATATTAAAAAAAGAAAAAAGAAAAAAAGACTTTTCTTCCAAGTGAGTATATGCAGGCATGTAAACATGTATACATATACATTGGACTTGCCTCCCATTCTAATGTAGAGTTGAGCTAGAAAAAGAGAAAACAAAAGACATGACTTTGACTTTACTCTGTGCAAAGAAATAGATTTTCCATAATTACAGAAGTTCACTTCAATGAATGAAGAGCTGAACTGGACTGTAAAAAAGAGTGAGTGCTTTATTAGCCAACTAGCAAGAGAGTAATGGGTAAAATAAGCTAAAAAATATTCATATTAAGACTTTCCTAGTTAAAGTTTCCTAGTCCGCAAAAGAAATGTCTTTATTTTGATACCAACTTTGTGTTAATTTAAGTAAATGGGGCAGTAGCAACACCACATTTTGCTGCATTTAGTTTATCAGACAGTTAAGCTCAGTAGCTATCCATTGTGGCTTTCTTTCTATTGAATTTGTGGTAATTTGTTGTCGATAAGGTATTGCTAAATGAAATATTTATGCTAAATTAATATTTTTTTAATTAACTGTTAATTTGTTATCACTATTATATTGGTTTTACAGTAAAATATCACATATTATTTATGTAATTGCATTAAGAGACATGAAGCAAAATACAAGTACCTGTTATTTCTAGTCAATATTGTAAATAATCATAATAATTCACAATACAGGTTACCTGCCTATTATTACTACCACATGGGTTAAAGTAGGTGATAAAAAGGTGGTGGTAAATATGATTAGATTAGATAGATTGGATTAGATGAAACTGTATTTATCCCTTGGGTAGGTTCCTCTGGAAAATTCTGTTTCCAGTAGCACAGCACTGACAGAAGTTGCAGAATGTGAGCAGAAATATACCATATATACACATGTATATATATATCAATATAACAAATATAGCAAATCCGTCAGTGACCCATCACAGTCAAGGAATAAGATTTTGTAATAATATTATGCAAATTATTTTCCTTTTACTCAATATTCAGTGATGTAATTAATGGAAGTGCCAGTCTGAGACACCCGCACACACAGAGCATTCACTATGTTTCAGTTAATGCCTTTCATCTATGATTATGTTGAGGAATCACCCTAAAAATAAACACGACAATCAAACTACAAAAACAAACGCACCAATGAAGGTCAAGAACTGTAATATATGCGCAACACGCGCAGGCAAGTAGATGTGCACACATTAACAGCTACAGGCTAACACGTCATTAGACGCAAAGTTCACCAAAGCAGCTTGGAAGGAGACCACAATTAAAACGTTTGTAAAAGCAAACACAATAACACACTCAAATGACCTTAACCAAGCTGAATAGACTTACTTCAAAGAAGCTAACAAAGGCTAAAAGTAACTAGAACGTTGTTATTTGTATCTTTTTTTTTTTTTACAACGTTTAACATCTTCTTATATTTTAAAAAGATTTTATAACAAAGAGAAGATGTTTCTGTTTGTATATGCTCAGTGATAGTTCTTAGAAAAAACAAATGGAATCAGCAGGTTACACTTATATTAAAAAAAGGAATCACCCCCAAAATTGCAACCGATCTACAAGCTAAGGAAGCTAAATCAACATTCACTGTGACACACAAGAGCTTTGAGAGGGTACTTCAGCTACTCTGCATGATAAAGGAAGGTTGTGGACTACATAAGATTATGACACTACTGGTTTAAAGTAAATATTGCACAATGTAAACTACAGGCTAACAAGACTGAACTATGATATATTACAATAAATTTAATTATTGATTAGTTAAAGTCTAACTGCTGCAATCCACAATACCCACCGGAGCCTTTGCTTCATCCTCAATTGCAACCTGCTACTCAAGCCACAGCATAAAGGAAATAATCAATACGGTGCTCCACAGCACACCATGAAAATGATTTAATTATATTAGAAAGATGTACATTTATATGGATAAATATCCACCCTGACCAGACTATATTGGAACCGTACCTCTTCTTCTTCTTCCTCCTCCTCTTCTATGATTTCATTTTGCTTCAATTGTAAAGTGAAAACATTTGGTTGAAATATAGGCTACAGCATCCCACAGCTATCATCCTACGATCACTCCAACAGTATAAGTTAAATAAAAAAAATTTAAAAAGGGTTCCATATAGCTATGATACTGCATGCAGAAATGTTGTAGGGAATGAAGGCAGTGGGGAGGTAACAGCTAGGAGAAAAGCTATTGATTTTCAATGCTCTAGCTACAATATTGATATGGAGGACATGACTAAATTAAGTCTCTGCTTCAATACTCTGTCTATTAAGAAGCATAGGGCTAACCACTGTAACCACTGATCTAGGGCTACACTTTCACTGACAGCTTCACATCAGGCATTAAGCATACAGATCTGAATATAAGATAATATTCAAAGCGTAAGCAAATGCTACTATGTCACATCTTAACACATCTTAATCCATTAACATTTGCCATTTACTTTAAATTAGCTAAACTACCACTACTGTACGCACCAATGCTTCTTGTATTGCAATCTGACACATGAAAGACACAAATGCAACTGTTGTACAGCAAATTTAAAATGTAATTTCATGAATGACTGATGTTTTTCTTTTTTTCTACACGAGTGACGCTACCAATTTATTAACAAAACCGGATACCATCATGCATCATGTCTTCATATCCATCATATTTAGACTCACCTGTTTGGCACCCATTGACTCAAACATCTTTTCCAGCTGGATTCTTAACTGCTGAACATTATTCATTAATACACAGGGCTACAAGAAGACAGAGAGAGACGTTAAGAGTGATTTTGTGATCTTTTTTTATGTATCATGTCCAATGTAATAAATGTTTTTTCAGCACAACTGGAAGAATTGGCTGAAAAAAACATGGCAGAATTTGGCAGGAAAAAAAAAAAACTTACAATCTTCTCTTTGTCAATATAAGATGGAAAATTCTTGGTCAGCATGGCACTGTACTGCAGAAGAACTTTGGCAATTGTCTGTAAAGACAGGTAGAAATAAAGGCATTTAAACGGCATTTACGAAAAAAAAAAAGCTATTTAAAATCAAATTTCTCTCTTATCTCTTCAAAGGGGGATAATATTGTACTTCGGGGGTTTCGCTAATCAACATAAATATTCCAAAATGTGCTTTAATGTATTCTGTAGCAAGGAGACAAACAAATTCTAAAGTAGGACATTTTTCTCAGCAGACTTTTCCACAGGGGGGAACTGTTATGCCTAGTTCAACAATTCTTTTTAATCCAGCAATATAAAAATTCTCTTTTGCAAAAAGTCAAAATGTCCCACAAGACATTGCTATAGTGGTTTAATAGTTTTTTCCCTCATATTTCGTGGTCATTTTTCAGAAACATTGGAAGTTTAAAGCAAATCTTTATTAATTCTAGAATTGTTAAACACAAATGCACACCATATTTCATGCAGCTCGATCAAGCTAGTTTGACTTTAAATGTCATCATCGGGTGGAGTACATTACCTTGGAAAAGCGGCGACTATACTGAGCCATGACCCTAGGATCAGGACATTCCAATTTCTTGATAATCTCAAAGCTCTGGTTGAGCTGGGTGAAGATGTCCACCACAGAGCAGGAGAACAGAGCATGCTCAGATGTCTGCTGGAACTGAGATGAGTGCACAAATGACACTTACTTCTTATCAACACTCATATAGTAGATAAAACAACATCTACAAGCAGAATGTTAAAGAACATCAACAAGATTTTAAAGCAGCTTTTTAATGTCCCCATGCTGATAGCATGGCTGTATCTGTAAACACAAAGATAACTTTTTTCAGTTCAGCACTATTTTAAATTAGAACCTCAAAGGTATCGTAGAGATATCATATCAAAGGGTAAGTTCTAGTTTTCTTACTCCATCTTTTTTGTCTCTTTCCAGAGCTCCATTCATAAATTCCATAGATACTTCCTCATTTTCGTCCAACCACTGTAGCACAAACTGCACAAACCATCTAAAAGTGAGAAATAAAGATTAGCAAATATGTTTGTTTTTTTTTAACACAGTTCCTTTTATCTTTGTTTAGATGGATTATCAAAGTCAAAAAAGGCAATAACATTTGCCTTTTCTTGTGCCTGTCACTGAAAAGGTCAAATGCACTTACGATGGGTAGTCTGGTACAACACCCTTAAACACTGGCAGCTCCTTGACATATTCATTGTAGAGCCACTTGACCTTGAAGTGCAGGTTCATGTAGTCTGTGCTCTTACACAGCCTGTGCTTCTCATGCTCTGCCGGTTTAAAAACATAAGGAGCCATATGAACTTAGGGATGTGAAGATTAAAGTCAACGTCCCCATTTTAGTAAAAGCTAATATAAGACAGCCAAAAGGTAAGGTGAAGCAATCATATGGTGCATATGGACATCTGAGTATTGTAACAAAACCTCAAAGAACCCCAATGCATACAACCCCCGCCCCCCCCCCCCCCCCCCCAAAAAACCCCACCTTAACATGAAATCGTTTCTAAATTCTAGTGTATGTCGTTGTTCTTCACTTAAATTCTGAATGAACTTGTAAAATAATTCTACAGTATCCTCTTATTAAAGGAAAAAAAAAATCGGACTAATCCAAAAGCTTTCTTTGGGAAACATGTTCTCTGACGGCCTAATGCTCAACAAAGACGAAAGAACACACACACTAATCCCATTTTATGTATTTGCTCACTGTAGAATGTGGTGTGACTAAATTCTAAAAGTCTTTGCTTTATTCGCTTTGAATGTTTTTTCTGAGATGAGATGTATTAATATCAAGCAATGGCGTGGCCTGCTTGAACTGCAGCTACACAGATATAAGGTAGTAATACAATCAAAGACTGTGAGAACTTTAAAATGTTTACAAAATATTGATTAGCCTTAAAATGAGCAGATGCAGGTTCTTTTTTATTGACATGCTTAAAAATAACAGCTAGAGCTTTGAATCGTAAGCACTCAGTGTTTCGTCTCTGTAGCAAACTCTCCATCTATGAACTTTTCATGTTTATTCAGATTGAAAATAAAGAAGGCGCCACTTGTGTGTTTTGATGCATTTTGTGAAACAGATATTTCACACTAGTCTCTGTAGGGGATTCATTTTGAGGACAAGGGCTAGAATAAAAACCGGGTGTCTCTGAACACCAATAGCGCTGTGGAGTACAGTATAATAGAGAAAAAGTGCAGAGAGGCTCCAGGGACACATAAGCAGCTTTCAATCCTAGCACATTTATTATATTCTCTCCAACTTCTTCTGTTCCATTGTGTCATTGCTACCCCAGTATTTCCTCTCCCCTTCTGGTCATTTTAGGTTCCCAGAGCTTCTTTTCTCATATGCTTGTTATCACACCCTGACTCTCCAGCTTTTTCCTTTACTTCTAGCAGACAAACTACAGTGCACCTCCACAGTCTAACCCAGCAGAGTAATCTTATAAAGAGTCCAGAATACCAAGACCTACCTTCCATAGCATACTTCATGTCCTGTGCAAACAATGTCCACATGACCTCTGCTGACACCTTTCCTACATTAAGTTCTTGAGGGAACCTGAGACAGATGGGAAGATGTGACAAGGTGAAACCTAGTGGATTCCTGAGTTTAATTAATGCAAGCATCCATAAAAATGTCCTAGATCTCTGGAAAAAGAATCAAGAAAAACATTTTGTTGAACTACTGCAGTTGAAGTAAAACCTAAAAATAAGGAGACCTGATTTTGATGTATTCAAGCGGCTTGAATATTTTAGGAGTAGAGTTGCATGACTCACTGGTTCAGTACAG
This sequence comes from Copadichromis virginalis, assembly GCF_057382275.1. Classification (NCBI taxonomy): domain Eukaryota; kingdom Metazoa; phylum Chordata; class Actinopteri; order Cichliformes; family Cichlidae; genus Copadichromis; species Copadichromis virginalis. The sequence goes on along the minus strand of NC_140624.1, from coordinate 38,487,281 downwards.
GTGTGTAGGAGTTTCTGTCTTCTTCAATGATGGAAACAATGAGCATGATGAGTTTGGGCCAGAAGTCCAGATTCTTAATGCTTGGACCCTGCTCCTCCAGAGGAAGCTCCTCCTTGTTCTGAATAAAAACCAAAAGGAAAACAGTTAACATTATAGTCGCCCCTTTATTGAAACATTTATTCACCGGCCTGCTGCTACAGAGTCTGATAGCTGCACATTGTATCCTGCAGCTGTGTGACTCACCGTGTCCACAGGCTGGTATTGTCTGCTGTACAGCTCGTGGCAGTTATTGAAAATGTAGTCGTATGTAGAGTTGAGGCAAGCTTTGACACAATCCCTCACAACTTGACTGGCTCTGGGCGGAGACTGTAACTCCTGGACCTGGAAAGAAGATGAAGATAGCTACAGAGTCAGTAGATGACTGCAAACAAGGGATATTTTATCAACTTGTCAATATCTGGCAACAACTTCAAGGGAAAAAACATTCAAGTCAACAAACTGATAAGAAGATACTACAAAGCTGAACTACAGATAAAGAATATGCAATGTTACCTACCTTCATCCTGAAAAAGGTAATGCTGGTTAGAAGGTCAACAGTGGATTTCAGATCTTGCAGGCGATCCTTGCTGCTGGCAGGGAAGTGATTCTAAAGAAGAAAAACACGTTTAGTTTACAAGTTTTCACACTTTTCAAAGACTGTTGGCACAATTTGCACAAAAAATATTCATTGATCAGATGATGAAAAAAATTCTTTTTTTTGTTTTTTACTGGCACAAAAATATTAGACATGTACATTTAGAAAACAAGACACTAGTAGTGATACAAGAATCTCACCCTATAACTAGAAAGGTCAATGCGTAAGGAGTTGTGCAGCTGGTCTAAGAGCTTGACAAAGCGTTCTTTCTGTATGGGAAGAAAAGGGGAAAAAACATGTTCCTATATTAGAAAGAAGTTTGGCAATCTATTTGTGCATAAAATGCAATAGCGAAGAAAGGAAGAGAAAACAAAATAAAACAAAACAAAGTACTTTACTGTGTCTGTGTGTGTGTCAGTAGTACAAACCCCAAAATTAGAAGCAGCAAAGCGGTCGGAGGCAGAAACATTGGTGGAGGCTGTTGTGTGGGCGTAGAAGGCATTGATATTGGCCAGCAGGGTGCTCATCACTGCAGGGACTCCAGGACACATGTACTTAGAAGACAGACAGGCAAAGTGCCTGCATAGAGTAGCAAATGCAAAGCTTGGTAAGTACTTGGGTGGGAGGCCTTAAGACTTCTTCAACAATGTGTACCTGCTTACACTTTGTTGCAATAATGTCAGCATCCAGTTCAAATACCTTTATTTGGACAGTCTGCATGTACTACAGGCTCTTGTTTTCACGTGACAATTTCTATTAGGAATTGTCGTGCTATCTGCCCATCACCTACCTGACACATTTAGACTGAATAATAGCCCACTGAAGCATTTTTCTGCGAATGATTGACCTAGCTAATAGTCATCTGTATGGATGATGACACTGCAGTGAGACACATCCATCCTCACCCTGTTTATAATTGACTGTACCTCATCTGAAGGCCAGAGAATGACAATGGCACCAAGAGGTTTATTGATATGACCTCAAAAGACAGGGAAAGGAACATGGGGAATAAAGAGGTAACACATATTGACAGGTAAGAAGACAGTCCAATTCACTGTGTTTTTAGACTCACGTCATGGCCTGGTAGATGGACTCAATCCCATAGCGCATGGCAAACTCATCCACTACTTCCTGTCCCACATCATCAAAGTAGACTTTCCAAGAATCGTCTCCACGAGCCTCTGGAATTTTTACCACACCTTGACCAAGTACATCAGTTGAATGATGGAACAAGTTCTGTAATGGGAAGAAATGGACAGACTTGATCTAATTCACATGAACTTCAGAGCTAACACTAAAGCGTGAGAAGTGATGGTAAAGTTATGGTGGCTTTTTACTGAAACAAATATGATGAGATTGTTGCAATTTACGCTTAATATTATTTTTACTGGATGTGTGTAGAATACAGACTTGAAAAGCTTTGGTTTGACAGATTATAGGATTTTCAGTTTCATAAGCACAGGTCCTTTAGCCCTGATTCAAAATTTGATTTGTTTTTTTCAGGGAAGAGGTTGGATTATGGAAATATCACTGTGCCTTTAATCCTGTCCAAATCTATCACGTCTGCAGTCAATCTGTGCAACACATTGAAACAGCTACAATAGTGGTTGCAACCACTTATGCAAACCCTTTGTGTGGAGAAGTTGCTGAATATCCAGCGTGTCTAGGTAATTAATCGTGATTCTGTGAATCATATACCTCATGCAAACAAGTGTACTGCACGTGATATGGAGCCACTTTCTCCTCTCCTTTGATCTCCACGTTGATTTGGAGGCGAATGGCACCAGACACAGCTGATTTGTCTGTCCTCTTCTCTGTATTTAAGTACAAAACAGTCAATCAGATGCACATCGGGAATGTCTTGATTCATAACTTGAGTCCAAATCTGTGACACCAAAGGCACTCTAAACTAGGTCTGTTAACACAACCCTAATCACAGACTATTAGCTTGGCAATTCTATTGTAAGGGCTTCTGTTTCTACAGTTTGATGGTCGTCCAGAGTCAGCGATGATAATAGAAGTCCTCCAGCTGATAGTGAGTGTAACAAAGGCAATGGGCTGCATGAGTCTGTGCCTGATAACAGAAGACATTTGAGCTAGAGTGTTTCTGGAGGTGGAGTTCTTGGCGGCTCACCCCTGCTATTTGCCCTGACAGGCAAATCATTTGGGGTAATTTGTACATGTCGCTAGAGTGGTCGATTTCCGACTGGAGTGCTGCTACTTGATAATCACATATCAGGAGGTGAAAGGAAGAGAGTCAGAGAGGGAGGGAGAAAGAGATAGTGAAAATGTTTTGTTTTTTCCCCCCTTTCTCTCATGAACTAGGTATATTACATCATTAATCATTAATTAAGCATTCAAATCCAATTCATAATAAAACCTATCAAAATAAATATTTGATCATACAGTTTTCAGGGAGATATTAAACCAAGCAAGTCAAATTTCCTAGCTTAAAAAAACAAACAAAAAAACCCCACACAAAACAACAACAACGGTAGATTTATGGGCACATTCATATTCAGTGACAAGCTGTTGCACTTGAAGATTTATTACTGCTGCTGTCAGGTCAATTTTAGCACTTTAATCAAGTATGAACAAAAAAATGTGCTTAAGAAAAGTGAACACCTCACCCTTACATACAACATATGAAGAGATACGAAGACGCAGAGACAGTAATTCAGAAATATTATTCTAAAGACAACATTTGTTTGCCCACAAGACTGGGATTAGATTTTATCCTGAGAGGTATTCAAGCTACATATATTCATGCTGCACAACTAGTGCTCATGTAGACTAGCACACAGGCCTGAGAAATCAGATCCTGTATACTTGTTAATTATTTTGTTCAGGCATCATCCTAATGAAACTGCCTGCACACCCTAGGGATAGAATTGGGGGATTATCGTGAAACTTTTTCCTTAAAATTATCACAACTTCTTGCTAGCAGGGAGAAACTCATTTAAAATGTAATCAAATAAGCTAGTATTTTCATGCAGACCAACACAGGCCTTAGGGAAGCAACATGCCTGGGTATAAATATGTTTGCTGCAGGGAAAGGAGATGTGACTAATGAGGTACAAACAACAGACTGGACTTGCTGAAAGCAAGGCTTTTAGCGCCAAACAAAAACATACAGATGTGAAATTGATGTAACAAGCAGATGAGATCCAGGTTATAAACAGGCATGGTAACATGATACAAGGTGTGACCAAAAGATTGGGAGTAGATATTGGGAGTTTTAGTAGGTATTGATGCATTTAACAAAAAAGATAAATACATAAATAAATTTAGCTGAGCTTTACTTGAAAGTCATATTCACACTACCTCTCAGATTGCGCTGTCGAGGACCCATTATGACCACTTACACTGTGCGTTCTGTGACGCTGCCTCCCCTCCGCATATGCTATACAGTTTTCTTCATGATGTCTATTAAAAAAAGACAAGAAAGCCAACTGACCCAGGTTATACCAGACATCCATTTCTCCGCTCAGCGTTCGGACTTCAATGATGCTCTGTCCCAGGAAATCGTCAGATTCCCTCTTCAGACGCTGCTTCACTCTGGACTTGATGTCATCATCTTCATCCCACACTCGCACTTTGATTCGGTCTGAGGAATTGTGGCACTCACTAACAAAACAAAACAAAACAAAACAAAAAAAGGAGCAAAAAAGAAACATAAACTGAATAATATTAAGTTACAAGATGATAGATACTACAAGGGAGTAATTAAGGTGAGCACTTATAGCACTACTGATAACAAGCACTCAAGGAACAAAAAAAAACAAAAAACAAACACAACACCCCCCCCCCCCTTTTTGATTTCATAACCAAGAAACGACTCACAAATGGAACTTTTCCTCCCAGACTGGATTGAGGTTTCCATAGATGGTCTTTGTTCTCTTCTTGGTCTTGCCCACCTGAACAGTGACATACGGATCACTGGATCCTGTCTTGTCTTTTGCCTGAAGTCCTTGTGCACAAACAACTAACCAAGACATAAGAAACAATAAAAAATTACAGAGAGCACATGTAACATAGCTCCAAAGTTGTCGTTGAGCTGTGATGGCAAAATACCTGTGATTGTGATCTTGGCTGACCACTTTGACGTCCCATCCAATACGCTTTGTTTGATGGTTTTCATCTGCTGTGCATGGATGGCTTTGCTGATGACAAACACTTCCCTGATCAGCTCAAAGATTTCTGGTTTGTTCCTTTCCCTGATCTTCATCCTGTCCTTCATGGCCATGATGATATTTTGAGTGCGGTCTTCAGCTCCATGCTTAGAGCTCTTCTCTGCCGCACCTAAATATTTATTAAAAAAAAAAAAAGAAAAAACAGACCGAAAAGGCTTGAAACTAAAAAATATACATATGCCACTTCAGTGGTTACAAGTTAAATAAAAATGATTTTTAATGTGGGGAAAATATTCTTAAACATTTGAGACAAAATTGTAATGAAACAGCTTCCCGATAACGTAAAAATGTAGTTTCAGATCCCTGATGGAAACTTCTGTGAAACATTTCCTTAGTACTCACGCTGCAGACAGTCAGCATTCAGTAATTCTTGGCACTTTTCATGGCACTTGACACCACACTCAGAACAACGCATGCCTTGCCGTGCGATTCCCCACAGGAGCCCCTCACACTCATAGCAGTATGTAGGTGTAGTCGCTGTCCACACCTCGAAGTTATGTGGTGTGGTGCAAGATATGGGGTAGATAAGAGCCTGCAGGGTCTTCTTGTAGACATGATTTTTCTACAGAAGGAAGAAGATCTATTTTTAAAAGTCCTAATCCAGGGAAACAAAAACAAAAAAAACCCCCTTATCAGTTATAAGGACGTGCTTATGCTGAAAGGCCGATGGAGTCACAACCATGAAAACTGTGTCACTGGGAAGTTTTTGAAACCGACAATCTCCAAGATGCAAAGCAGAAGTTTTTTTTCCCCCGCATACTCACCAGCTCCTCATCCTTAATTGATGATCGAGCAGCCATTGCAGATGCGATTCCTGCCTTCCTGGCTTGGACAAGGGACTGAACAACATGACAAATACAAAGAAAAAAAAAATCAGCAAAGTTTGTGTACAAAGTCAAAACAACCCACAACCAAGCACACTGAAAAACAGTTCTGCAACAATAAAAGTCAATATAGTTAAAAGGTTTGAGGGGTTAGTTATAAAGGTGGTTAATAGAATTGTTATTATCTTTATTCTATGAACTTGATGAACACTTACCATATGGTGAGAACCCATGTGAGTATTATTAGTACCAAGCAAGTTAGCCCAAAGTCAACATTATAAAACATAGACAGGCCTTTGTTAGTAGTTTATTCTATCCAGTCAATTTGATCAAAAAGAAGAAAAACAACGTTAACCAAAAGGTGAGGGAATGACCTGTTGGCAATGTATTTTGATGGGAATGTTGAATAGAAAGAAAAGTAACCCAGGACCAAAAGGACACATGCAAATGTCTTCAATTGTAATAAACAGGAAGTATGGCAGAGATCAACATACTATGCCTGGTGACTACTGTTAACTGTCCTAGTTTATTTTGTACTTCAGTAGAAAAGGGAGTGTCAACTAGGTTCTATAACTTACCATAGCCTGACCAAGGAGAGTGAATGCATTCAAGAGAGTTGTGGGGAATAATTTTGGGTTTAAGAGAGGAGGGAGAGAGACATTAGCAGGCTGATTTCATATTTGTCTCCATTCTTTGAAACAACTCCATCCCAAATTCAGTGTAAAAGAAAAACTAACAAACAAACAAAAACTATTGTTGTACTGGTCTCATTTACAGAAACACTCACAGTAAAGAACAAAACAAACTGAATGAGATACAAAATACGGTGTATTTATAGGAAAATAAACAATAGGTGAGTACTGACCACATCGCTGACCAATGGGATAGGCTTCTTTTTACGTAGGTCCGGCATACTGTCAATTCCATACAGACCAGAGCCTCCACTACGGAACAAGCAAAACAGTTTTTATTTAGGTTTAAAATACAAATTTATTTAATCTAACCAAACTTCACCAATACAACACTATGTATAACTTACCCTGTTTTGACCCATGCCTGTCGAGTACTGGGTTCAACATCTCTGACCTGTAAGTATTTTAAATGTGAGAATTTAGGCTAGTGGCTTACAAAGACATAAAGAACTATGTTATGAGAGGAGTGGTGTTTGTGGAACCAGGCTTGGTTGAGTTTGACCTCTCTGATGTCACAGAACATGCAAATTAAAAAACAAACAAACAATAAAAAAAAAAAATTATTAAAAGATGGGACTAAAATGAATGCTGCTGAACTCTTTAATTAGGTTAAGTGAAATTAAAGTGTGGACCACGATCACAGTATGTAGATGCAAAACTAAAGAATACATTTTATTTCCAAATAGGACAAAAGCACGACCACAAAATTTTTGTCTGGGTGATTAAACATGCATAGAAGGTCTTTTTTTATTTCTTCCTACAAGTATAACTTTTTCCTTTTTCATTTATTTAGTTGACAGTGGAGTTTCCTCTGGGGTTCTTTCTAATAGATTTTGATAGTGTTTGAAAATATTATGAAGGCGAAAACAGAACATGACACAAGAAATAACACCACAAACATTGTAAAGTTACAGCAAGCTCCTGGTAAATTATTCTGTAACAGATTAACTAAAGTTATCAGGCAAATGTCTCATCTAGAATGTCAATAATACGTTCAGACTAAAAATTACACATCTATGCAGTCAATACCATATATAATGTGTATTTAGAGCATTATGCTTTGGAAACAACAAGTATTTATGTTGATAAGAAAAGTAAGAACAGTACTGTGTGGGGGGGATGCACACAAATTAATAAATAAACAAACCGAACAAAAACAAAATAATGTAGCTTGAACATGGAGCTAATATATTTCAAGTAACCTGATTATCTTCTCTCCAACAGTCTGCAAAAACAAAACAAAATACAAGTAGCATTATAAATCAAGCTGAGTAGCTGTACATGAGCAAAGTCAAACAATTTTGTAACTAAAGGAAATGCATTTAGTTCACTACAAAAATAAAGATTTGATTTTTGCTGTTATTACCAGGCTTGCAAGTGGTATATATGCAAAAAATAAATGAATAAATAAAATACCTGATACAAACTCGTCTTGAGACTGAGATCCTTGGGACCCTTGGGAGCCTTGAGAACCATGGGATCCCTGTGCAGATTTGGACAGTCTATGACGAGTTTGCCTCTTTTCTCTTAGAATACGTTGGAAATTCTCTATACGTGCTCTGTGACTGGCATCAGTTAGCCTGCCTTGCTTTTCATCAGTCAGCCTTTCTTGATTTTCTTCATGAAGAACATGGTTTTCCCTTATGGGACTTAAGCGCACCTCATCTTGGTTACGAACTGGACCCAGTGGACTTTCATCCTGCCTTGTTGCATACTGGTGGTCAGGCGTTATATCAAACTTGGACAGTTCTTCATCTGTTGAATAGTCTCCTTTTCCTTGTGAAATCTCTACAGAGTGATATTCTGTTGGAGTTCCAGGAGAGGGGCTTGCTTTATGTGGAGATGCTTGAAGGGAGCATGATAGATTCTCGTGCATCTCAAGACAATCCATGTAGACTGAAGGATCACTGTCCTCCTTTGAGGTGGCAAAGTGAGGATAATTCTCTGTAAGGCTAATCTCTCCCTCTGTATAATCTACAGTGATATGCTCATCCTCAGGTTCAGAAATTTGTTTACCCAAGGATGGCGGTGGCTCTGTACCACTATCATCTTTTTCATCTTCGGTATTCAAACCTTCCAACTTTTTGAAAGCCCCTTTTAAAGCTGACCTGACCGTGAGTACAGCCTTGCTAAAACTTGTTGCATCAAAACCTACGTCAGCAGTCCTGGGTGTGCTTTCAGGATCTATTTCAGGTGACTCTGGTGACAATGTTTCTCCTACATCCTCCCTGGAAATGCTGTGATCTGTCCACTCTCTGTCCAAACTCTCAGCAGAACCGAGATCGAGAGTGTCCCCAGATGACGGGCAATAATCACATGGTGAATGTGGCTCTAAATAACCATCATCACAGTCTGTCAACAACACAGTGGAACAGCTCAAGCTCCAAGAGGGCCCACTCTCAAGTTCATTCGCACAGGCATCTGTGGTGTGGTATCCAGAACTACGTGAAAATGGACAGTTTGCAGCACAGTCGCACTCCAAGTTTTCTCCCTCAGCTTCCTGTCTCAGAGGCCTCCAGTCCACCTGACTGGAAGAACTTGAAGGTGAATTATAATGGGTTCCAAACAACAATGAAAGGTGCTCTGAACTGTTGTGAGAAGAATGACCTGGTGTGCTGCTTTGTGTGTCCTCTCTTGCACGTCTGTTCCAAACTCCTAGAAAGCTCTCAAGCTCTTCTCCACTGTTTGCACAAGAGGAAACATCCTCCTCACTCCAACCACCTTCTCTACTAATACTGTGCTGAATATCAGCAGTTGGCCATCTGCTATACTCCGTGTCACCAGGAAGAAAGGCTGCCTCTGGACAATTGGAGCTCTGACATGATGACAATGAGCTAGTACTTTGGTAGTTTTGGTCACAGTGAAGCTCCAGGTAACAGACATCAGACAAGCGCATGTCTGAACTCTGCTCCAGGTACTCTTGATCTTTTTGATGGACTGTTCTGCAAGTGGCTTGATCATGCCATTGTTTGGGGGATCTATGTGATGATACATATCCTGAATCTCTTCCATAATCATTGCAGTCCAGCAAAGGATTGGGATCACCTGTGTGAGGAGAAGAGATTGCATTCTGCCTATCCAGACTTCCATGCCTGGTGTGACGTGTTTGAGAAACAGGGCTAGGATGCGTTACAGCTGAAGCCCCGGAATATAGCTCACCTATTTCACTGAGCACTGCATCGACACAACAAGATACTTCATCCACTGAGCCTCGCACAGACGTTAGATACTGCCTCAGGTCAGAAATTTCCTCTTGGATCTTATTGATTCCTTTCAGCTCCTTCAGGATATGCTCCACTACGTTACTATGGTCTGCTTCCTCATCCTCCATCTTCTGCCTCCATTCCTCATTTGTGATTCTTTCAAGAATCTTGGGGATAGAAGCCTCCACAACTTCACTGCCATCTTGGCAATCAGAATTTCTGTCTTTCTCAGATATGGTGGGGTTAGCTTTGGTTATTGTTTTGCTGACTGATATCTGGTCATGAAATGAATTATCTTCTGGTGCCTGTAGACACTTCTGTAGTTTTTTACAGAGACTTTGCCCTACATTGGGGAGCTGTGTTTTTTTCTTCTGCAGCTCACTCTTCTTGGGTGAGAGTGGAACTGGCTCCAGTTCATTGGGTTCATCCTCTCCACTGACGTGTCCTCTGGGAAACATCCCTGAGAATTGGCACTTGTGATCAACTGTTCCTACACATGGAGATATCACTGCCTCTGTGACTCCTCCTTAAGATGGGTCAAGTATAAGCCAGCATCTTAACCTGCATATGAGTAAGTATCTGCAAGTAAGTTATTTTGTTGAAAAAGCTTTAAAAAACCATGTGATTATTATGCCTACCAGCTCTCTGTTATCAGATGGCAGCTAAATATGATAAAACCACCACATGAACTTTGGAACTGTCAACTTGCCCTACTACCAGCAATTACCTAAAACACAGGTACATAAATAAAACTAGTACAGGAAAGGTAATGATAAAGTATGCAAATGTATGCATTTTAAAAGTAGTGATTTTAAATGTAAACTCTTTTTTTATAATTCCCTTAATGAGAAAGTAATTTATCTTTCCCATTTTTATTAAACCCATCAAGTGAAAAACACAGACACATAAAACTTTACTGTTTTATGACCACTAGCTCAGACCACAGTGGAGTTCTAATGCTGACTATGCACAATATCTTAAACACTGGGCAGAAAGTTCATTTGCCTTCTGGATTAAAGACATCCCATATGGAAAAGAAATAGTAAAAACTTATATGATTTACTTATGAAAGTGACCACTTTCTCAATACTTTCATATACTGTTTTAGTAAGTATCCAAAACATACAAGTTTTCATTTATATAATTTTTCAAGGGATCTTATATGTGTTTTCACTCTTGTATGCTTTTCATACAAGTTTCACGCAAGACAGATACAAACTTTATAAGATTTATATATATCTTTTCCATATGGGATGGCTGAATGCATTTGAGCACACATGGAATACCTCTATGAGAGACTACACTACTCTCCACAATACAAATGCTGGATAGACATTGTTTTAACTGAGAGTCAGTCAGAGTGTCAACTTCCAGAATGAACGCCATGCAGCTGCTTAGATCTCTGTAATTAGGATGCTTTGGAAAGACAGCACAGTAATTAGATGACAGGTCAATTCTCTCCTCTGAGGCCATGCCATTCTTACACACCCTTACCAGCTGCATGGCTTAATAGCTCTGATCCATTGGTACACACTGGAATGACAACTGAATACCCCAACTGTAACATAAATCTGGTTCTGGCATTATTTCATTCACAGAGGGCATTTACCATAGCTCTGTGATTTTGTCTTCTTCACTGAGACAATTACCAAATTCTCAAAAATGTAGAAGATGTTGCAGTAGTTTCAAGGTCAAGTTCTGTTCATCATCCCTGCTTTAATACTGCTTGTAACTCAAATTAAGGAGTTTTAATTGGACACGGCAGGATTTCTTAGCTCTACAAATAGTGCACTATATAATTCTTTTGAGATTTGTAAATGCTACTTTAAAAAAATATTATTAATATTTTTAATATAATTATATTATATTTAAAAATAGTAATAAAATAGTAATAAAATTCACACTTATCTCTTCCATCTCTGTGACTAAATATCTGGTTAAAAAAAAAAAAAAAACATAGGAGGCCTTAGCTTCTAAAATATAAATTACAAGAAAATTAAACATTTTATAGAGTTGCAATATTTTCATTTAAGATGGCCTCAGACTAAAGTAAGCTTATTTCTGGGGACTTTCTCTGTATTTTACAATACCTTTGTAGTCAATTTGCTTTATAACATAACTATACCATGGCAAAGTTTTAGGAAAGCAAATGTCCAATTCTATTAAGTAAACTAATCCAGGGAGTGCATAATATAATTGCTAAATACATTAACACACCCCTGCACTTGAGGTCTCCAATAAGCACTTTAGCACAGAAGGTGTGTATTACCCTGATAAGCGTTTAGTGGGTAGAAATGTATAATCAGCCAATCAAAACTGACTGTTTCAGTCACCAATCTGAGAATGAAAATAAGCTGATGATCTTATCAGCTGAATGGAATCCCCCTATCCTACATTTACAGGCAGCGATGTGCTTCACAATAAAATTACAGTTATAAATATTATTTTATTCCATAAAATAATTATTAATAGCCATATTTAATTTACAAACATACCAACTAATGCTAGTTTTAGACATACTTGATGAATATGTGTAAACAAACAAAGTCGCATCAATGTGTAACTAATTAATTGATTGATTGACTGATTGATCATAATAACTGAGGGGCAGGTAGGGGTTCGGGCCATATTCCAAGTGAGTCAATCTTCAGCGGTCTCCCTTTTTCCCCCCTTTCCTTATTAAATAATCCACAGCTTTCATTAAATAGAAAGAAAAAGAATAAGTAAAAAAGGCATCTTGCTTTTGACTTTTTTAGCTGGCTTCTCATCAATGAGTGAGATTTTAGAATACTGAAAGAAGAGATGCCTTCTTGACATTTAATTGGCTAAACATGGTTGCGTATCTATGCACTACAATACTACATCTTCCATACAGTAACTTGTACAATCTATATTTTTAATCAAAGTATATGTTAAATATATATTTAACATAAATATACTAAATAAAATGTAATCCTTACCTTATCAGAAAGAATGAACAACCTGTAGATACCATCTTATAAAATTGATTAATTCCACATGGAGGGTTGCTCAGCAGCTCGTAATAGCAATTCCCTGTATTTTATAAAAATATTTACCCAGGTGTACTGGTGAACATTGTTCAGTGTCAATCAAACCAGCAAATCTTCCTTCAAGTTAAAAAAAATATACAAGTGCTGAGTTCCTGATTTCTACAACCGAAATAGCCAGCACAGCACAAGTAGATGATCACACAGCAGTTCACCCTCTGTTAAGTAGCTATCCCTCCCACCCTCTTGCATGCTTTCACTGCACTAGCTCTCTCTCTCTCTCTCTCTCTCTCTCTCTCTCACTGTTCTCTGGGAGTGTATTCCAGTGCAAACCTAATCTGAGGGTGTAAGACTACCAGCTTTTAGCTGATCACAGTCACTGTAAAGAGTCATTGGTCAAAATGTATTGTTTTTAAAACTTCAAAAACATTCAAGCTAAACACATTGGCAATACTACTATCCCTGAGTGACTAAATGAGAATTTGTGGAGTCGAAGGATAATATGTATAAACTTTAAAGCATATTCTCATCAAGTATGGGTTATGGATTTGCCTCCCATGATTCCTTGCTGTCGTCAAGTTTGATTAAATTACTACAATCTCATTCCAAACCTTTCTTTGAAAATAAACAAGCACGTATGTTTTAGGGTATCAAATCTAGCATTTTCATTATGCTAGTCACTGTGACACCACGCGAAAACTTTCCAATTCTAATTAATTATAATCTTTACCAGCAGCCTTGTGTGATAAGTATTTCCTTGCATCATTTAATGATTAGCACTTAGACAGCTTTCACCCTTGATTTATACTCATGTCTTCAATCACTCATTTATAGTTCATGTTCATCTCAACCACTTCATGGAAGTCATCATTATAATGAAGGCATGCAAGGGCTATATGCCCTGCTCCTTCATTGCCATGCTATTAAAGCTTTAGTCAGGGAGGATGAACTATAGTTATGACTAACAAATCCCAATATTGTCATTATGAACACAGTAAAGTCCAGTCTTTCTGACTGGTCTTAAATTATTAAATTTAACATCTAAACTTAAAATTCTCCAGAAATGGTAATGCAGATTGCACCTATATTTGGTCACATTACAGTTGATTCCATAATGCCACAATTGCCTTTTTAACAAAGGTCATTTGATTTGTAAAAAACAAACAAACAAACAAACAAACACAAACACTGGGCTAAAGATACTGATTACAAGCTATACAGTATATGGAGATATGTGTCACTGCATATATTCTGTTTTCGCACATTCTGATAAAATACACAACAACCGTTTAGTAAAAGAAACAAACATAAAAAACATAAAAGAAACACAACATAAAAAGAAATACTGGTAGCCACCGCTACACCACAGCCTTCTAACAGATGTAAAAATGTAAGATTTTAGTTGATTTTCAAAAAAGTTGACATCTGAACTTGACCTTGATTTCAAGGTCACTGAGTTCAAAGATTTTTAGTGGCTGCAACTTGGTAATTATTTGAAAATCTTTGGTGACGTCCTTCTTGAGTTATCGCTTTCAGGAGATTTTCAGATTTTATCCCTGAATTTGTCAAACATAGCAGATATCCTTGGAAGAAGAACATAGTAAGGACTTTTGTGAGCAAAACATCTACTAATGCAATATAGATTTTTCATGCAGTGAGTAATCTGCCTAAAATCAACACTATATTTCTTATTATGAGTACCACATGAAGAGAGTAAATTCCACATTTAAGACTTAATAAGATGGAGAGGAGACAAAGATATCTCATATAAGTTACAAAATGAAGACTACTTAAAAATTAGAGGATCATAAAAACTTTTGCTGGGTAGTTTTAACAGAGGAGCACATTGTTAGTCGTGTGCCTGCAATTAGGACACCAATTCACTAGAAGTAATATCATTCTAGTACATTTTAGTGCATCTGCATGAACATTCAGAGAGACTAAACTCAACCAGTTTCAAAGGATTGTATGTATGAACGTGCTTGCAAATATTGTGTGTACAAGGACTGGGAAAAGAAGAAAGTTGGAATTAAGGGTTAATAACAGATTGAACATTGTTGGAGGAACTGAAGTTAAAATACTGCATACCTCCCGCAGTTGAACTCTGACTTTAGTGATGGCCTTCATCCAATGAAGTCTGGATTGGGAAAAGGGTAATGGTGGTCCATCATCATCATGGAAACTAGGTCTAGGTTACATGGATTGAAGCATTAGATGAAAAGAAGAGAAAGAGGAAATCTCTCAGTTCTCAGGCATTTTCATTATATCAAACACATTTGAATTACAAGCAAAAATGTACCTGTGGAGTTTGGGGGATCCTGTCTCTGCTGTAGTATCACTTTTTATGTCCTGTCTTTTGTCAGGGGACAGCCTATCCATCTCCCGCTCACTGACCACAGAGTGTCCATTGATGGAGAGATTTGTGCCATTTGTGCGTAGCTGCCCATTGGTAGAAGGGTGAAAACCAGTACTATGATAGGAGTGGAAGGACTCCTCCAGTTCTGACCCTCCAGTGCTCTCGTGGCCAGTCTCACTAAGCTGGGAGCTGGTCTGGCTAAGATTTCCTGATGACCCAAAGCGACTACTTTCCACTGGACTACAATGGTGAGAAAGGAGTGAGAAAAACATTCAGAATGGTGAAATATCATTTCTGAATATTTTATAGTTTTAAGTTTGCACTACAAAAGACTGAATGGATTCGTAAAATATGATGATTACTAGATGTACACGTAAAAAAATATTTAATAAATAAAAGTGTATAAATTAAAGCAGAATTCCATGACAATGTTGCAAACAACTTAATTCATAAAATGTATATAGCCCAATTCACAACAACAGTTGGCTCAAGATGCTTTACTCAATTGCTGAAACACATACACACATATATGTGTATATGGAGAGAGAGAGAGAGAGAGAGAGAGAGAGAGA
The DNA here is from genome assembly GCF_057382275.1 of Copadichromis virginalis. Taxonomy (NCBI): domain Eukaryota; kingdom Metazoa; phylum Chordata; class Actinopteri; order Cichliformes; family Cichlidae; genus Copadichromis; species Copadichromis virginalis. The sequence continues at coordinate 38,471,799 of NC_140624.1, read as the reverse complement.
GAGAGAGAGAGAGAGAGAGAGAGAGAGAACGGTATAACAATAATAACAATATAATGATATAGTAATAAGAATGTTTGAGTACAATGTAGATTCAGCCAGAAAGTTAAAACTCAATACAACATTGTTGTGGAATTCGGATTTAAAATGACAAATGATACAGCAGATACTAAACACAAAAAGGCCACACTGAACAACACAGACAAAGACACAAAATAACTAAATTAGTGAAAATTGACTGCAAAACTGAATAGGAAAAACTTTTTTTTCCCAAAATTCCCACTTCACAAATGGGGGCAGGGAGGGAGGATGCCATTTATTGTACTTTTACTAGCCTTTTTGTATTCAACAGAAGATTGGACTGGTTGTCCAGCTGCACTCCAGAGTTAGGACCTGCAGAGGGGTGAATTTCTACAAGCCTTTCCTCCTCTTTTGGGGTCAGGGATGCTGAAGGATCTACATCAGGAGTGGAGATGCAAATCTGGGGAGTTGCTATATCATCTGTGGAACCTACCGGTACAGTTTTTTCGGCTTCAGTTGTTTCGACCTTTTGTACAGTCTCATTGCTTGCTGAACTGTTGTTAGTTTGGAGTTGAGAAGTTATAACTGGGACAGCTTGTGATTTGGATGGCTGTGTCTGCTGAGGAAAACCTGCATTTTCCCCCAGTAATGAAATGGTGGATGGCTCTTGTTTTTCAGTATTAGGTTTTTCCTCTTGAAATACGCCTCCAGAAAGGTTTTTCAGCCCTGAAATTAGGCTACTACCTCCTTCTGTCTGAGACAATGATGAAGCAAGTGATGGTGCTGATGACATCAGGGATCCAAGAGATTTTACTGCATTGCTCTGTGCTGATATAAACCCAAACAAAGACTTAGCTTGAGAAGGCTCTGCATTGTTGGGCAACTGATTAGGAGGTGAAGTAACATTAACATCTGCCTCTGTGACATCAGGTGGGACTGACTTGTCACTTTCTTTACTCTCAGGGTCCTCTTTAATAACCATGGGCTTCTCATGTATCACTTCTCCCTCCCCTTCTGGCTTTTCTTTTTCATTGTTAACTACCTGATGAATGACAGAAATGTCTTTTGCTGCACTTGAAACAGTAGAAGTTTTTAAACAAGCTGTTTCAGTTTCCCCAGCACTGTCATTTATTAAGCTGCCAGGCTTCACTTGATCTTTATCTTGCAATGTTGAGCCCATCATTATATTTGCACTGGTGATTGGTTTGGGTACCGCTGGCACAGATTTAGATGGCTTAGGTGGTTGTCCCATTGCACTGGCTGTTGGTTTTGGTATAGCTGGCACAGATTCAGATGGCTTAGGTGGTTGTCCCATAGCCCCAAACAAAGATCCTCCTATGCCACCAAGTAAAGTTGATGCTCCAGTTTGTGATCCTGCAGTCTGACCAGTAGCTCCTCCAAACATTCCTCCAAACAAAGAACCACCAGCCTGAGGTGTAACTCCAGAAGCTCCAAACATTCCACCCAGTAATGAGCCACCACTCTGGGGAACTGCAGATTTGGTGCTGGATCCTCCCCCAAACATCCCACCTAATATTGAACCTCCGGTGGTGGGGGCAGTGGCTTGAGTAGCAGACTGAGGAGCGGACCCTTTAAATAAGCCTCCAAGTAATGATCCACCTGTCTGGGGAGACGCTGCCTGGGCACTGGGGCCTCCAAAAATACCCCCTAGTATTGACGCACCAGTCTGAATGGAGGAAGGTTGGGGTGCTGTTCCTCCCAATCCAAAAGGCTTTTGCTGTTGCTGACCTTCAGTGGGAGTAGGTGTTGGTTTGAAAAGGGTGGACGTGAAGCTAGTAACTGTATCTGACTTGTCTGGCACTGGAGGTTTCTGCTGTTCTTGGGCCAAAGAACTTACAGACTGAGGGAATTGCATTTCCTCTTCTGCATTAGATGTTTTTGTATCTTGACTCAACTGACTACTACTTGCAATCTCTGAATTTACAATTTGTTCTGTTGATGCACACATTTCAAACTCTTTAGACTGATTTTTTTCAGATAAAGCAGTTTGCTTATCAGTATCTTGGCAACTTACTTCTTCTATGAGACTATCCTCACCTTTAGACAAGCTTGCAGCAAGAGGCTGAACTTTATTCTCAAGTGTATTTGGGATTTCCACTTGATCGTTGCTTTTGATCAAAGTATTAATTTCACTTTTATCACCACCAGTTGAAACAGTTTTACTGTCAATGGCTTTTTGTTGATCAGTTATAGTTGATGTAGTGCTGTTGAGAGTGGTAGTTGATATTTTGTCATTATTAGATGTTGGAGTAGTTGTTGCATCTGAAGTAGATCCTCCAAACACTGAAAACAAACTTGTGTCATTTGGACCAGAAGCGCCAGTTAAAATACTACCTAGAAGAGATGTACCTGTCTGTACACCAGCTGTTGGAGATGGTGAACTGCCCAAAATCCCTCCGAATATAGAGTTTTTATTTTGAGTTGCGGAAGTCTGATCAGCCCCACCAAAACTTCCACTTGTGGACCCACTAGTTTGCACAAGAGATGAAACTGTTGAACCACCGAATATACCACCCAAAATAGACCCAGCAGACTGGGATCCAGCAGCCTGGGAAGCAGATCCTCCAAATAAGCCTCCAAGTAATGATGACCCTGGCTGTGATCCTGTAGTTTGGGGAACAGAACCACCAGTCTTGTTGAGACTAGCTTGTGGAGCAGTCTGCGGTACAGACCCTCCAAATAACCCACCTAGCAATGATCCTCCTACTTGAGATGATGGTGTTTGAGGTGAAGAACCTCCAAACATTGCCCCTAACAGAGAACTTCCAGTCTGTGAAGAGGGCTGAGGGGCAGAACTTGCAAACACTGAAAATAACCCCTTGGCTGATTGGTCTTTCAGGCCCGATGATCCAGGTGTAGATCCTGTAGTTGACAGATCTGTTTTGGTAGAACTTGGCTCAGTGCTGGGTGTAGAAAATAAAGAAAGAAAACCTTTTCTTGGCTCATCTGAGATAGATCCAGTTGAAGATGGAGGATGTGGGTCTGATCCACTAATCACGGAGGCTGAAGGTTCTTTAGAAAAAGAAGGATCCTGGGGTGCACTCTCTGTGCTCATTTCCTTATGCACAACACCACATTCTAAATTTGAGTGCTTAGACATAACATCACTGGCTTCAAATGAGTCACCACAAGTATTTGTGGTAACTACTGTAATATCACTAGATGGGACAGCATGCACTTGACAGGAGTTACTATCAGATTTGTTCCCTGAGAATTCACTAGAAGGGGCATCTTTGAGGACATGGTCACTTGAAATAGATGCCATCTGGGAAGAACTTTGTTGTGAATGAATAGCTGGGGACTCTTTGGCAGAGGTGGCAGCAGATGAACTGGGAGTCTGTTGTGGTGTTGGCAAAACATCGTTAAAAACAGAACACATACTCTTGGTTGGTTCTTTTGGGACTGCAGTCCCTGGTGTGTAGGGCATGTTTGTATCCCCTCCAGTTCTTGGTGGTTGAGGGGAACTAGGACCACTAAACACGGAAAACAATGTTTTTCTTGGATTTTCAGTAGAGGCAGACAATCCACCGAATATACCCCCAAGAACAGAGGTAGCTGTTTGTCCTTGTGGTAGAGGCTGTTCTTGTGGTTTAGATTGTGCCTGTGGTCCCCCTTGTTGTTGAGTTTGTGACTGGACTACTCGTTCTTGAAATGGTCTTGTTGATGACTGTGTTTGTGGCGGGTTGGGATCACTAAACATTGACAACAGCCCCTTCATTGGGCTTTCAGCTGAACTTGATGATCCAGGAAGAATTCCCCCTAGAAAAGATCCAGTTTGATTTTGAGATTGTTGGGTGCTGTGACTGCCGAACATTGAAAGGAACCCTGTAGATGGAGGATCCTTTGGAGGGATAGTTCCCCCCTGTGGCGCCTCAGTGTTGGGCCTGGTTTCGTTAGGAGGTGCATGAGGAGTTGATGCTGACAACTTTGATAATAAACTTTTACCAAGTGTTTCCTGTTGAGAAGGCTGTGAAGGTGTGCTTGATGGGTGTGTTTGAGACAATGTCCCAGATTTATCTGTAGTCTGCTGGGTATTTGGCCCTGTAAACATTGAAAATATAGTTTTACCAAGTGATTCTTCCTGTTGACCAGTAGGACCAGACTGGTTAGATGCTGCTGATCCCCCAAATATTTCTCCAACTGAAAATCCAAACAGTACACCAGATGGTTTACTTTCAGTTTCCTGCGTTGTTTGTGCAACAGGCGGCACAGATTGTGAGTGGCTGGCTGCAGAGCCTGTAGGGATACTCTGAGTAGACATTTCCAATATATTTTTATCTGGGATTAGGCTCTGCATGGGCCTAGATGAGCCACTTTGGTCTAACGTTTGCTGTCTCTGAATACCTTTAGATCGAGATGCTGATGTTAGTGAATCCTCTGTAACACTAGGTTTGATTTGCTGTTTTTGTGGTTGAGAGGGCTCAGTGCTAAACAGATTACTGATTGACCCCAAAAGATTTGAAACTCCTGTAGCCTCTTTATTTGTAGTGGCACTTCCTGGTAAGGAGCTTGTGCTGCCAGTTTTGCTCTGTTGATTTGGAGATGTGTCAGTAAATTTATTGAGAACTGGTTTGGTTTCCTCCATTCCTACTGCAGATTTTAGGAAGTTCATCAACCCTGCCTGTGGTTGTTCAGATGGTTTTCCCACTGGTATGTCCATCGGTTTATCCGATGTAGGTTGTCCAGTTGGTGCAGGTTTACTAAGATATTCTTTTGATCCTAAAGGCACTGTCACATTGAGGTTTGTTGGTGGAGTCACTTGTTGTACCATGGTAGTCTGCCGCGAAAGTTTAGGTTTCTGAGTTGCATGCGAATTTGTTGAGTGTGTTGCAGGGTGAGTCACTTGAGGTGCTGTTGGTACTGTGGGCAAAATTCTACCCTGTTTGGTAACTGGCGTTTCAATTTGTTGTTTAAAGCTTTCTGTCTGAGTTACAATGGCAGTAGATTCTTCTCTGATTATCTTAGACTTCAGACTCTGAAATCCTGATGAAAGGATGCTTTTAGATTGTTTGTCAGTGGCTTGCTCACATGTGGACTTATTAGAACTGTTCAATTCAACCTGTGATGTTTTGCTGACAAAAGAGGTTATTAGGGAAGAAATCTTCTTAACCTGACGATTAGGTTGCTGTTCTCCTGGAGACACTCTTTTCCTCCATTCTTCCTCTGATACATCATCCACATGTTTTATTGTAACAGCAGTTGATGAACGCCGCCGTTGGCTAGGTTGGTAACAGTTGTAAAGTAAGTGTTGATTAGAATTTGCTGTAGGAGTAGAATTCAGGGAGACCGAAACTTTTTGAGCAAGAAATGTCTTTACTTCCTGGTTATTCCAATATGGGCCAATATGATCTCTATTATGACATGAAAGGTCAATGATGTCATTACAATAATCTTGATATACATAACTAGGCTGTCTTGGATCCATCTTAACTTTGTTTAATGTATAGGATGAGAAATCCACACCAGGCTGCCCTTGAGACAGAAATGAATTCTCAAACATTTGAGAGAATTGTTCAAGATTTAAATTCATAATCTCATTTCCTTTTCTGTAGGCAGCAGACAAATCTAGGGGGGCATTTAGAAGTTGAGAATCTCTGTGATCTTGACCTGGAAGCCAAAGAAGCTCATCTTCATTGTAAAGTGGAATTTTAAAGCCACAGACTAAAACCATCTCATTCTTCAGCCAAGCACTTGGAAAACTTTCTAACTGCTGTGCATTTCCCCAAGATTCACCTTCAGGGGCACATGCATACACATATTCTCCCACTGCATCTGTAAGTAAAGCATAAATATACTCATGATCTGTGTAAACAAAGTAGCCACAGTCACCGTCTTCTGCTGGCCACCACATTCCTTGCTCCAAAAGTGCCAGCCACTGTTGATACCATTCAGTGTCTTCAAGGTACAGGGAGTCTTCGAGGTCTATATTTGCACTTAGAGGATCTACTGGTCTATTCAAATTAAGCTGACTGTGATGGATCATGCCATTGGTGTGAACATGCTGTGAGTCTGGATTATCCATTCCATATTGCCAGTTAGCTGAATAAGATAAGCTTGGAGCAGTTTCTTCATAATACCCTTCATGATATGAAACACCATTCAAGCTATAAGTGCTACCATCATTAAATGAATGCCATTTCCCAAACTTGGCATTACTCTGTTTAGTAGTTAAGTTCAACACACCTTCCTCATTGGGTAAATGTTCTATATTTCCCAAGTCTTCATAACTATTCCATAATTTTCTCTTTGGATATAGATCATCATTTCTATATCCTTCACACTGATGTGGTTTATATTTTTCTTGGTGATAAACAACACCTTGCCATTGCACAGTGTTCTGATTCTCAGGTACTGGTAATGGTGTACTTTCAGAACTCAGCCTATATCCTTGATTCTCTACTGGGAAATGATAACCTAGTGACTCATCCTGAAACTGCTGCCACAGAGCACTTTCACGGATCCACTGGTTTTCATCATAAGAGGGACTTACTGCATATGCAGATAACTGATAAAGGTTTTGACTTGTAGCACTGTATAAAGATGGAGAGCTTCCACCAATATATGGATGCATGGTCATGACTGGTGAAGTTGCACGACTTTGTAAAAGGGAATGGATATTTCCTGCACTATAGGCCATTGGGTTAGTTGACCTAAATGAACCAGAATTATATAACTGAGGCAAATTACCAGTGCTCACTGAGGAGTATGTCGTGCAGCTCTGAAGAGATCTTGCAAAAGTAGCTGATGTACGCAAATCCAAACTCTCAGTATCGACTGACACAGGTGCACTGATTAAAGCATGTCTACTCTTTCCTGGATTGAGAGAATCTGGATTGTCTTTTTGTAAACCATCCCTTCCAAGGTTTACGTTAGCATTTGTTAATATGTCAGAATAAGACTCTATGAACTTGGCTGAAGTAGTCTGTTGTCCACTTATCTGACTTGTTCTTTTCTCTTTTTCTGCCTTTTCTTTTGATTGTTGTTGTGTCATATTATTGTGTGGCTGTTTTTGCAGTGGGCTTTTCATTGTAACTGTATAATTATTGGCCCTTTCTTGAGGTGGTTGTTCTGTTGATGTTTGACAGGTTGTGTGAATACTTTCATTTGATTTTGTAAACTTGTTTAAAAACCCTGAGAGCACTCCCGATTGACCCGCTGTCTCTATCTGTGTTGGATCAGTCTGGTTATGTGGTATTTTGTTTTGCTGTTGTGTTTCATAGGTGTTTTTGGGCTGCAACTGTTGAGCTGTGTTTTCTGAAGGGGATTTAAAAAGTCCAGAAAACAGACTACTTGCATGTGTTGTTTTTTGCGTTGTGCTATTTTTTGGCTGATCTTGACTAGAAACTTGGATATTCGTTGTCTTTATTGGCTCATTATTGGATTTGCTTAGTGTCATTCCATGCTGATGAGCTGATGGTTGACTTTGTGTGTTTATGTTGTCTGCTGAAGCAAATTTGAAAAGTCCAGATAGAAAACCACCTTGTTGGGATGGTGCTTGCTGAAGTGGAACAGTCTGCTGTCGAGCAAATCCTGGTTTATTTGTCTCGTATCGGACACCTTGGTGATTCTGAGGAATGTTTTTAATAGGATGACCTTGGCTTGGACCTTGAGTACTCAGTTGGCTTGGACCTTGTTGACTGCTTTGGTGGTGAACTGTTTGACTCCTTGAAATATTCTCAGAGGATTCAAATTTGAGCAAGCCAGATAGCAGTCCCTTTTCTGCAGTGTGTGTTTGCTGAGTTCTGTGTGAAGTCTGCTGCTGACCAAAGTAATTGCCGGGAATGTTCCTTTGTGCTTCACTATCACGAGATTGTCCCTTTTGTTGCAGGTTTTTGGTAGATGAAATGTTCAATAAACCTGAGAGAAGGCCCCCCATCTGTGGAGTTGAAGAGGTTTGTTCTGGGGCCGTGTGTTGGGAAAATTGTGTGGGATTATTTCTGTTGAATGGCTGATTGTTAGCATGCTGTGATAAATGGCCAGATAAGTCACTACTAGAGCCAAATGTAAGAATTCCAGATAGCAGTCCACCTTGTTTTGGTTGATTGACAGTCTGCTGCTGCATTCCAGATTTCTGATTTGATGTATGTTGGGCTTGTGAGACAGATGACAGTTTACTGTTCTGAGGTTGCTGATTACAGATTACATTCTGGTCTAGACCAGAGGGTGCTGGGGTAGGGTTGAATATGCTGGAAAACCACCCTTTCTCACTATTTTCCTGGTGCACAGGAGGATTCTTGGTCAAGGTGGTCGAAGTTGTTGAAGTCAGATCATGCTGAGGATTCTGTGTTTTTATGGAGGCACTGATGTCTTCACTGGATGCAAACTTTAAAAAACCAGAAAGCACACCACCTTCTGCTTTGGGACATGGCTGAGTGGAAACGTTTTCAGATGAAGAGAAAGGTACTTTAGGCTTACTAGTCAATGCTGGGTCTTCAACTGGTTCCTCTAGTTGGGGGCTCTCTGTGGTTCTAAACACTGGATAAACTGCCACAGGTGGAGCTCCGTGGGGGGGAACAGGGGCAGCAGGTGTGATCAGTGAACTTAATGACTTCTTAAAAGGGCTAAAGAAACTGGTGTTTACAGAATGTGTTGGCCCAGTTGACCTTTCTGGCTCTGGAACAGGAATACTCCCTTTATTCAAAATTGACTGAATTTGTGTCTCATATAAGTTTCTATCATAATTTTGTCCTGAATATTTTTCATGTGAAAGTCTTCTTAATTTTTCTGATTCACTACCTCTGTTATCAAGCCATCTCTCTTCCAATTGTGTATGACTCTGAGAACATGTGGATTCCAACGCCTGTTTGCATTCAGCCAAATTCACATTATCAGCTGAAAAAAGCTTCAAAGGATTTAATCTACCCAAGACTGAGTTTTCTGGAGCACTTTGAGGTTTGGTTACAAGCTTGGGTACATGGTCTTTTGCACTTGTTTGAGTCTGACACCTGCTGGGAGTTTGTGTTTCTTGATGATGACTGTGTATTTTGGCATCATGTGGTGGGTGAGAAGGCAAAGAATTGAATGACTTTTCAGGAGAACTTTCTACTGGAGAGACAATAGCTACGGGAGCTGTGTTATTTGACTTAGGAATGAAGGACAACAATTTTGTTAGTCCAGATTGTGAGGATTGTGCAGATGATACTTGTGGAGATAGGGCAGGCTGTTTAGGGCCTCCACCAACTTTGTCAGTGAGAGAAGTAAACAATGAGCTCATGGCATTTTTTACTCCTGAAATGCCCTGATCAGAAGCAGCATGTGATTGGGATTCTTCTCTTAAATCCTTTGAATTACTTTGCTCCTCCCCAAATGAATCAGTTCTATTGCTACCATAGGAGGACAGCCTAGACTTGCTTGATTTAGGCAGGGATCCATATTTGCTAATTTCCTCTTCTTTTTCAGCCAGGTATTCAGACACTGTTTCAACAAGACATTGAAGCTCATCCATAGGATCAACATATTCATCACTTGGCTCTTCTACAGGAGAGAGCATTGCCTCTGAAACCCATCCTCCTGATTTAGGTTTCCCATACTTCTCCCAAAGGCTCTGTGAATGTTCTATGTGGTCCTCATAGGAGAAAGAATGCCTATCTTTATAATGTCTTTTGTTCTCTGAGCGACACTCATCAGCCATAAAGGCAATGTCATTAACACTGTCCTCTGCTCCTATAGGGTGGTGCAGAGGGCTCTCCATTTCAAAATCAAACTGTGCCTTCCTTCTAGCATCTTGCCCTTTTTTGTATGCCACATAATTCTCCAAAGTGCTGTCCAGCTCATTTTTAGCCCACATCCTTGTTTTGTAGAGAAGCCCATTCTGATATGGTCTTAGATCTGATGTCATACGCTCCTCCTCTTCCTGCATCTCTGCTACCTGTCGCATGAAAAGCTCCCCTCTTTTCTCACGGAGGAGTGCAAGGTCAGCGGGAAAGGTCTCTTTTCTCATTTTGTCTGCTTCTGGACTGAGAAACCCTCCTGGGTCTGTAATCTTTTTCTTTCGCCGACGATCAATAGTATCATAACCCTCAGGATAGGTGGCAGGCAGACCACCACTATGCTTTGTATTCTGATGGATAGGTGAACGTGATAGCTCGGAGTAGGGTCTTCCCATGCGAAAGATAACGCTGTCTTCATCATCTATAAAGTCACTTAGCTGTGGCTTGCTTTGCCCCTTGTATTTGTTTTCCCAATCTTCAACCCCCATGCCAGAATCTACAGGTATAATTCTGACTCTTCCTTTCTGGTTTAAAGAGCTTCTTTTTTTTTTTTTTATGTAAAAAAATTAATTTAATGAGGGTGTGGGAATGGATAAAGGGATGGAAAAGAGGCATACAAAAAGAAAAAATGCAAACAGAAACGCAAGTTAAGCCACACAGTAAATTATGACAGAAACAAATCTAAATAAATCTTTTTGTAATGATGACCTGATCTATAATATATATGGTAAGCAATATGTAACATTGCATTCTTTAATAAACATTTTTTGCAGTTTTTGATGATCTTAACTAAACTGCCCAGAAGGCATACCAAAAGACTAGAACATAACATGTTACACATTTCATAAATTTGACAGGGGTAATAAAACTCTTTGTTTGCAAGTGTGAGATTGTGTGCATATATCTCCATGTTTGCACGTGCCTCACTGAATTTAGATTGTTGTAAATCCCCACTGCAACAAACACGCTTATCAGCACTTCCACAGTCTGTCTGTAAAAGTCTTAACAGGAAATGTCCGCAAAATCACCACCATATGGCATTCATGGTAGAGGTTTTTATGTTACAACTGAAAGGCATGTGTCTGTCACTGACCTATTTCCTCCAGAGGTGTGAAAGAGGGATTTCCTCTTTGTGATATACCCAGAGCATTTCAAACTAACAGAAACTTTAAACAACCCAACACACCCTCAAGACAAAAAGAAACATGAACAATGAAGGTTTTTTTTTTTTTTCTGTGACTGTAATCACATTTTTTTTCTGATGTAGAATTATCCGGATCAACTCCCTATCAGTCAACACAGGCAGATTTGTAGCAGTCTCACTGGTGCGCATGCATGCTACGGCAAGCACACAAGATTAAAGTCCATGAACCAAGAATATTTGTTTTCTGGACCAAATACTTCCTGACAGCATTTTACTGGCGTTGTAGTGACCATAATAACAACAAAAAAGAATATATTATTTTTGTATGTTAGTAACAATCATCATATAAACACTTTATTTTGGCCATTTGGCCAACAGTAAACAAATAATCCTGATATTCTTCCTGATGTACGGAAGACAAAAACATGGGCTTTTGATCAGGTAAACTATTCATGACAAAATTAATTAAGAGGTAATTACCAATTCTCTGTGAAACAATCTTATCTAAAGTAAACACTTCTGACTAGGTTTTAAACCCTAATTAACGGAGGCACAAGTAATGTCATTATGATACCAATTACATTTGCATGATTTACCTTTATAATTTCATTGATGTTGATTTAACTCTGGTTATTTTTGAGGTCATAATGAATAGACAACTCATTTTCAGTTACATTATTGAAAAGCACTTCTTAAGTTTTGCACTATTTGTGTAAAAAGTGAGAGGGAGAAAAAAAACAAAAACAAAAGGCAAATACAGCCATTACCGCCGTGATTATATTACTTTGCATTAGACGACAGCAGTACACAATAAAGCAACCCATCAAAACTAACTGCTGCAGCGGAAGCAAGAACCATCAGGCTACACTGCCAGTATGTGTAAGGATAAAGAGTGTCTGTTCAGGAGTGCATGAGTGAGTGAAGGTATCCCTGGGCGACCCGGTCTACCTGCTTCCTCTTGGGTCCCTGTAGTCCAGGTCGAAACTGTGGGCAGAGTCTGTGCAGCCATCCGGGCGATGCTGTGGCCGAGGCCCCATCGGGTACTGGTGCATAGATGAGTTGGGCTGAGCAGTTGTGTGGTAACGTGGAGGCAAACTGTTACTGGTCTCACTGCGGTAATCGCTATCCCGGTCATCTACAGCACTGTCCTGGTCATCCAAGGCTGCAGCAGGTAAAAAGACAAGCTCTAAACACCCCATACAAATTGCAAAATATGGCAGTTTCTAGACACACTCTTAACCATTATAATGATGCCTGAGTAGGACAGGAAAGCAACAAATGGACACAGAGCTACACAAATCTGCAGCCAGGAAAACTTTGTGCGGTTATTTTAATAAATGTTACTGGCCCTGATATGACAGAATTATTCTGATTATGTTTTAATAGATTTCACATCATAAAATGTCATAAAAAATTGTGCAATTGATGTAAGTATTTCAAGAACAAAATATAAGATGCAACTTTTACTAAACAAGAAAGAAGAGAGTATTCTGTAATCCTGGATCCTAGCAGAAAAATAAAAAATAAAGCTGACTAACTGACTAGCAATAGGTTTGTAGAATTATAAGAGCTAATTGTGTACAACCCTGGGGTTATTTGAAAGTGATCTATTCGAAGTAAAAAGAGTGGAGAGACCCACAGAATGGCACTGCACTCTGGTACAGTCATTCTCAATTAAGAAGGCAAGAGAATCTTCTGAATGAAAAGATTTCCATGCAGGATAAAAACAGATTTCGTCAGGATCGCTCTTATTATTTTCAGGTAAATACGGACTTCCCCTTGCTCTTATAGCAAAAATATTATTTTTTTTGTGATGCTGATTTTTGTTTATAACATACTAAAATAATTGGTCATCACTAACAGGGTTACAGTGCAACACAAGACAAAGTTTCTAACAAAACAATTTGCCTCATGTGGCTTTACTTAAACAAAACTCCCACCTGTGCACATGTAGCCTGGGAAATTCATAGTCATGAATATATCAAACCATTACATCACTGCTTGCACTGTTTGTTGCCCCACTAAGAAAATAAAGTGCTGTACACGCAAGCACTTGTGCTAAATGTAAGGCAAAGAGCTGTTCTTCACCTCTCTAGCTGTATGATCCCATAGATTCATCTACAGAATAATTTTCTATAAGAAAAGTAAAGATTGTGAACTTTATTTCTTGTTAGCCCAGTTAAGCCTCTATATTTATACACAAAAACATAAAATAATCATTTTACAAAGGGGCAACCTTGTGTTGAATTACCGAGAAGAAGACAGTTTGTAGGTGTTCACCCCACACAGCTTCATAATAATTTGTATAACTTCATATAGGAAAGCACCAAAATACACCACTTCTTGAAACTGACCTTACCAGTTCAAAGGCAACGTCTTCTAAAAGCTAACCATAAGGCAAGTATTGGCTAGGGAGATAGCTAGGCTGGGGTTTGTCGTTTCAAGTGATAAAGCCATAAGAAGTGATTCATAAATATTTAGCAAAGACTGCCACCTGTCATCTCTGTGAAGGAACTGCAATTCCCTACATTAAACACGTAATAGGGGCTTCCATTGTTAGTCAGACTTCTAGCAATGTTTGTTATGTATCAGAAGATTACTTTTCTGGATCTTTTCTGGAATGTACACAATATAATAATAAATGATATATGTGTTGTAAAAAAACATTCTAACATCAGAACAGGGCATATTGTAGAAAACAAGAAAACAGCAATGGGAGAAAATGTCAAAAGGTAATCAATGAATGCAGCGAGGAAAGAAAAAAAATTAAGTAATGTGAATTAATTGAATGGGAACCTTATGGTTTACGTGTTACAAGGGGCACATGGGGCTTTATGACATGCAGAAGGGGAATGAGGATTGGCCAAGGGGGAGAATTTCATCAAAGTGTGTTACATACTCAGTGAATCAGCCCATCCGAAATAGTTGCCTGGTAAAAGTGCAGATGTAACAAGTGAGAGGCAAGTCAGAGGAGTCGGGGATTGTGTAAACAAAGAAGACTTAAGTGCTCCTGTGTTGTAATAATTGGACAATGAGGGAGCCCCGTAAGTGGCAAACAAACACATAAATTGTCACAAGAGATTTAAAAGAAAAAGAATAAAATAGAAGTAACAAAACGAATGAGTCTGAGATCCAGAAAGATAGAAAACTGGCTCCATCTAGAGGTTAAAAGTACAACACATTCAGGTACTCACAGCACTGGGAAGCCGCAAATGGCAATGGGTGACTCTGAACATCTTCCTGAAGAGAGTACTAGAGAGGACAGAGAGTGTAAAATGTGCATATAATAGCATTCTTTATTGACTGGAATAATAAACTTCATTTTATATTAAAACTTTCTGGTAAAAACTGTATTTTACCTCATCATGGATTCCCATTCTGTTGATGCGCTCCAGTTTGCCAGTCCAATACTGTGCCTCATCATCCGGGATATCTGGTACAAAAATATGCATGCAGCAACTATAAACTTCAAGCTTCATTTCCCAGTATGCTGTCATAATACATTTTATGTCTGTTCAATTTTTTATGAGCTGTTTGGAAATGAAGAAAATAGTAAGTTAGCAGAAACATACAAAATAAATGTCAAGTGTACAGTGTGGCAAGTTACAGGTTTCCTGAAAAATTATAATACAACATTAAATTTCAAATACACAAAAAATCAAAAGATAACTTTTAAGTGAAAAATACAAAATAATTACTCTACATTTACTGTTTGATATGATGTCTGGTAGACTAGTCGTACTTGAAAGGGGGATCTGCACTGCACTGTAGACAGATGCACATTAAAGGCCACACACAACACAAAGGCTAGGGCTTCAAAGACACCACAAACCCACGGCTTTAATGAATGGCTTTGGAAGCGCAGAGTCATGATGGGCTCCTGCAACCTTAAAAGGGCTCCTCTTAATACAGAGGAAGAGGCTCTCTCCCACACAGTGGACACTCTGCTTCAACTCTGACGCCTTTTGATCACAAGGCTTAAGCATTACATGCAGTGTAGTACTAAAACAGTGTAGTGGTCAAGTACAAAAAGGTGGTGGGAGCACAAAGGACACTTCACCATACAATAACTAATTAACTAATACTTTTAAATGTGAATCAAACTTTAATATTGAAAAACTTGCCAATATCAGGTAAATTCAGCTGTTTTTGATTCCTAGCAAGCACCAAATGTCAGGATATTTAGTCTTTATTTATAGATGACCGCAAACACCAAGCTGAACTACAGTTCATATTTCATCTACAGTATTGTAGTCTTGAGTCAAACCTCATTTCCTCATTTTGCTGAGAAAAATTATATAAAGGTGCAACCATTTATTGAAATATGTGGAAACATAAATGAAATACAGTATACAAGACAGAAACAGTTTCTAAATGTAATGAGCTTAAAAGTCAATATTGTCTTGACTACCTTTATCCTTTTACACAGCCTGGACTTTCTTAGGCAATCTTTCTTGTACTTTCTTTAAGTAGCGTTCAGGAATTGTTCCCCAGACATCCTGAAGGACATCTAAAGCTCTTCTTTGGATGATGGTAGCTTTTTGGACAGTTCTTTGATCCCATACCTCTTCAATAATGTTGATCCCTGACTAGCATTCTATAGTGTTCTTTTTTTTTTTTTTTTTACCCAGCTATGCTTTAACTGCCCTGCCAGTGTGTTTGGGATCATTTTAATGCTATAAAACAAAGCCACTACCAATTAGATTCTTTCCAGATGTTATTATACAGTGAATCAATATCTGATCACCCTTTTCTGAATGTAAAATTTCATCACTTTACAACAGATCTCCAATATCACTGCCTGAGATGTAGCTTCAAAAATTACAGATCCTCCACCATGTTTTATAGATGGCTGCAGACACTCACTGTTCCAGCTCTTTCCTGATATCCCCTGGACATACTGACTAGGGCGGGGTATCGATTTTGATTTTTATAATCGATTAAGTTACGATTCACAAAGTCCCAATTCGATTCGATTTTGACTCAGACAATTGGAAGTATTATAATTCTGATCAATTATCAGTACATATCCATAATTTACATCTATGTATAAAAACAAAGCTGAAACTTGTGAGACTTCATTAGAGGTTTAATCATCACAGGAGATTCCTTTGTGTCAAAGTAACTGAGGATAAAATGCAGAAAAACGTGAAGGAGATTTTCCTGGCCTGGCTTTTTATAGCAGATAACCACCTTAAAAATATTCTACAGTAGATCAAAAACTGAAGAAAACCATAAATCAACATATGAACATGACCTGATGCTGCTGAGGTGAAGCAGAGCGAAGTTACAAAGGTTTTTATTAGAGACACAGCTAAGCGTTTTGCAATTTGGCATAATTTGTAAAGGTTTAAATTTCTTTGATATTGAACAGCAGAAATGAGGCTTTCTTGTCAGAGGTCATTTTTGGAAAAAAAGAAAAGAAAAAGAAAAGCAGTGATGGCGACAGTGCTGAACACAACGGTAGACTGGTGCGTACTAAGCAAACGAATAATGCAGAGATCTAAAACACAGATTTGACATGGGAAACTGTTCTTGAAGTACACTGAGAGAGAGAGAGAGAAAGAGCTGTGCAGGAAGTGTGATCTTATTGTGGTGGAAGCAAAACAGCAAGATTATTCAAACTAAAATCGATTTGAATCGGGAAATCGGTTTTTTAAACATACTGACAGTGATTCGAACCAAATTTTCTACATTTCTTAAGACATAAGACCTGGTGCCACTGATTTTTAATCCAGTATGTGTGTAAACTGATGTGGACCTTGTTGTGTTGGTACCTTTGAGAGCAAATAAAGGTAAGGGAAATTCCAACATTATCAGCATCAACCGATTCTAAGAACTTAACACTCTTGTCAACCTCTGGCTAGTCCAGAAATCAGTAGCTGGAATTATAGTGGCTGTCTATCTTTTTACACACAGTCTGTGATCTACCACTCTACCAGATTTTCTGCCCCTATGTAGCCAAATAAATAAATGCACCTTTAATGAAATCTGTATTCATATTCTGACATGCATCATTCTAGAAAACACTGATTAAGTGGCAAATGGACCCAAACTCAGAGTCATATATTCCTCTTTCTCATGTTAGAAATGCTTTTGGATATTTCTAATGGTTCCTAAATCCTGTTGACCACAACAGGACAACCTGGCAAAGACAAAATTATATTTACGGAACCTAAATTAATAAAGGAAGGTCTGCTATTGTTGAATTAGTGACCTCAGCTTATGCAGGACAGACACAGGCGTCTCATTCTCAAAGGCACCAGATACGGGATGTTACACCGTCAGGCAAATATCTAAGACAAATATCTGGACTGCTTCTAGCCATAAAATCCTGCTTGGCTCCGCACAAAGGGAGAATGTTATGATGTGACCTTATATTTATCTTGTGTAAACCAGGTTGTTCTGAAAATAGGGGACTTTATTTAAAAATTAATGTGATTCCTAAACAGTTCATTTTTTTTTTTTTGTAAATATCATTGAGTTAATGTTGAAAGTCTTAAATTCAATGATTATTTGATTTAAAATCCACTGTAGTGGTGCAAAACTATGCAAAAATTATGAATCTTCGTTCAACAATTGTGGACTCAACTGTTTAGCCATTAGATTTTCTGTTCAAAAGAAATTACTACTAGGTACCGTATGTCTGCACAAGACCAGTGGATACCAGGCTATGATGTTACACACTGCTCCAGGCTCGACACTTTTTTTTTTGGTTCCTGACATTTCAGCAGGAAACATTTGTGACCTTTGAGTAACTCTCCAGATCAAGGTTTGATTCACCTTAAGGCAACCAGAATCACTAATGTATCTATTACAAAACATCTTACATAAGAGCTTTAACGGTATTTACAAGTGTGGTTCAATCAACTGAACAACTGTATGTCTTAGACTCTGGAAGTCTATTGTGCAGCTAAAATGGTTTCAGCTTTAATCTCACCAAAAGGCAGTTCGAAACGAGTATCCAACAGGACTCGATGAGGCGTCGGATTCTTCGTGCCATATATCTCATCAGCTTTCATCAGGACCTCTGCATCCAGGAAAAGCCATTCACCTGAGCCCTCCTGAAATGAAATTAAACACATTCATTTATTTACACAGACAATGCCTTTGCATGTATTCTTCAGTTTATGCTATGCCACTCATTCTTTTAATATGTATTTAAGGCAGTTTTATTGCCTGCGTTTTTACTATTTGTAGCTCAAATAGTGAAGCCAAGCAGCATTTATAATGAAGTATGTTCAATCTAGTGAAAAATTCAAAGTTCATTTTCTTAGTATTATGTGGGTCAAACAAGAAACATTTTTGTATAAACTACTTTTTTGTATGTAAAAAAATATATTTTTAACTTTTTGATTTCCAATCATCCTGTAACTGTAATCATTGTGTAACATATTTAACATATTCATCATTTTCAAATGTTTATTTTATTTGAAACTGCCTTTATACTTGAAATTTCTATATTACTTTACCTTAGGTTTAGGAATCCAGTATTTATGAACAGAATATAGCCAACACACAGGTGTCTGCATTTACTTATTGTAGCATTTGAATTTTTAGTACGACTAAAAATTCAAAGCGTCCCTTTTATGAGATCATCATTTCACATCTTTGATGTGCCAACTGGAATTACTTACATATCTCTTTCTAGGGAAAAATGCAGAAAGACTGAGCAATATTTATGTAAAGGTACAAACTTTTGTTTTGTCTTTTGTTAATTTTACTAATTTAACATCTATTGATTGATGAAGTTAAATGCTGTATCTTGTTACTTCTAATGGATGGATTTCAAGTGGCTTTTTTCCACCTCAAACGTTTGGACTAAAATTCACTTGTACTTGACTTTTGTGTGGGTGTAAGTTCTGACCTCCTCTGATTGTCGGATACTTTTTAATGGAATCCATGCAGTCCCCACCATGGTGTCCCAGATGAGACCTTTGTTCCACACCTCAACAATGAGGCCGAGGTCCAGCCGGTTGATCTCACTGTGCAAATTCAAGTAACAAATGATGATGATGATAAAATGTCACTGAATAAAAGAATGAAACAATAACTGTGTTGTAATGTAACTTCGTTATAAGAAATTTTTAAAATGGAAAAAAACAAAAGCAAAAATTAAACCAGAAATTTCTAAAGGATTGCTATCAGGAGCTACTATTGCTTTAGCTACAAAAGCTACTTCCTCATTTTGTCCTGTATTAGCTGTCATAATCATTTCCAGCCTTGTTTTGTCATTCAACATGCTATTCAAAGGGCTCAAAAACAGCTTGATGACAGTATTAAAATGGCACATGAATTTTAAAAGCAGCCACACACCAAGGGCATTTGCATATTCTCATCTGTGCCACTTTACAACTACTGACGGACCAAACAAAAACAAGCTCAGAGAAAAGATAATTAAAAAAAGAGCAAGGGTGGGGGTGAGGGTGGTGGGGTCCAGAGAGCTCAGGTGCAGAGATAAAGGCCTCCTAAATCATTTGCTCATTGAAAAAGAGAATAAATACATATAGCAAGGTATTTAACTGGGGCTATTTTTAACCGGGAGATTTATTGTTGTTCATGTTGCTGTTTAGATTATCTTTCCAGTTGTGCCACCTTTTATTTTAACGTTTTGCATTATCCATGTCTTTTTTAAACATGCAAAATAAAGTGGTAAAGCCAAAATTGCTGATAAATTGCAATCTATTTTCAAATACAAATACAAGCATCATCGTTTATTTCTTTAAATCACTTTCCAACCACTTTGTGTAGACTGATTTACAACCATGTAGTCCAACCTAATTCAATTTAAATTCGTACAGGACTGTTTTTCCTTATATGAATACACATTCACCGGCTACTTATTAGGTACAGTTCCTTGACTGCTCATTAAAGTAAACTTCTAATCAGTCAGTCACAAAGGGACTTAGGGTTTGGGGTAATGTTCTCGGGAAACCAAATATATTGTATGTTTGTGGTGTGCTGTATAAGACAGTTTCCCTTTGTTCTAAAAGCAAATAAATATTGCATTATAAAAAGTGACACTGAACGTGGTGTGATTTTTACTGTCCACAAACTGCTGATCTACTGAGATTTTCTTGCATAACAATCTCTAGAGCTTACAGAGAATGGTCCAAAAAAATAAGAGAAGATATCCAGTGAGTGGCTGTTCTCTTGGTGAAAATGCTTTTTTGATGCCGGAGGTCAGAGGATAATGGGCTGCGCTGAGTTGATGGGAAGGTTAAAAAAGGCCAAACACTGAACCTAGGAACAGATGACCTACAGCAGTAGAAGACCACTTTTGATGCCACTTTTGTCAGCTGATAACAGGAAACTGAAGCTCAAATTTGCACAGACTCAGCGAAACTGTACAGTGGAAAATTGGAAAAATGCTGCAGGGTCAGAATTTGGCATAAACAACACAAAAACACATCTAATCTGCCTTTTATCAAAGTTTAGACTAGTGATGGTGTCATTTTATATTTCATGGGCTATTGTCTTGGCGCATGCAGGCCCATAGCCTATATGGAGTAATGTTACTGACCTTAACAAATCTGATAGTCAGGTGCTAAAAGGCCAAAAAAACAAAAACAAAAAACAAAACATAAGAAAATGTAAAAAAAAATTTATGACTTGTTAAATTAAGAGAAGGTGCAACTGAATAAACAATTGCAGTTATTAATTTCCAAAACTGAGACAACCACTACTTACTCATTTGTTTTGTTCAGATGATGTTTTTAGACAATATATTTCAAATGTAACATAAAAATCCTAAAAAAAAATAATTGCATGGTAGGTACTAAGATACAAAGTTTGAAATTGTAAAGTTCCCATTTTCTGCTTAAATTTAAGCTGGGTCGCTGTAACAGATGGTGCTCAGAATTTGCTGGAAAGCCTGATGAATAACCTGGAATTACACCTAGTGACAAAGCATGAATGGACAGTTGGAGGAAGGGGACCTGGAAAAACAAACACTGTCCCAAAAGAGGGAGTTCACAAAAGACAAACAATGGTGCGCATGCAACAAAGTGTTGCCTTTTGTGTCACCATACATACATTTCACTGGGAAAAGAAAATGGGGAAATTAAATCAATAAATTATAAGGAGGAAATGACCAACAGCTGTTTTACGATATATTGTCTTAAACTGAATGGAGTAGATGAAAAACTGTAGCGTTTAAGCATTCGGATGAGTAGCTTGGAGAGATAAAATTGTGGATGTGTTGTTTCTATCACAGAGTTGCAGAGTGTGTGGTTTTTTATGTATTAATGTTTGATTTTGTTCCCCATGATAAATGGTGTGTTTCTGTATTTGCTTCTGTATTTCAGATTGACTTACAACATGAAATCTTGCTCCCAGCAGGGCTGGTCCCCACGCACAGTGATAGTTGTGCTTTTAACATTTTGCACTTTCAGCGTCACATAGGTGTTGAACTTATCTGAAACAGAGGAAAAGGCAGATTACGATTTAATTATAATGAGGAGGCAGCAATGCATTGAAAGCATATGGAGGAGAGCGAGCGTTACGCATGAGTTAACAGGAATATATGGGATTCATTAAGCAGTAATGAAGACACATAGCATAGTAAGACTCTGGACAGTCTACTATTGGATAGAACAACAGAGGTGATGTTTGAACTACCATGCCAGGTCTACCTCTGTTTTCTGTAGGAGGAAAAAAAAAGACATCAGGACTATCAGTGAGAGTAAAAGCAGATAAGTCTCCTCCCCCGACTATATCAAGCCAAACCCAGGCCAGGCCACCAAATCAACCCTGTTAATCTCCAATGAGAGCCAAACCCTCACAGCACATAGTACTACAGGATGTACAAATACATGGTACGTCTCTAGTCCACTATAAAGTGCAGCTGTTTTTTAAAATACCCTTGTCCTCTAAAAAATACACGTTGTAAAGGAAGCATGCCTGCTCATGATGTAATAAAGCTGAAGTCACTACTGACCTGTTACTATTACAGAAAAGGTCTCTGTCAGCCCTAATATCATCAATACATAGAATATAGTTGGTTTAGTTGCATTTTTAACATTTGACGCAACTGTTGACTGTGTGACCTATACACAAAAATTGAGCCCTGCTAGGAGTCTACTGCCTGTGAAAACCACTGAAACATTGACTCAAATGTCTGTGTGCGTGTATACAACTTTCACACCCAGTTATCTCAGTCAACTTCCTTCCGCCAGTAGTGCTGGACAGCCGATTCTCAACAACTGTATGCTTCAGCGGTCAGTGCTGAAGGGGAGGGTGGATGGATGAGGGATTAGGCAACCCGTGCTAAAACTACCAGCTTTTCATTTCCTACTGTGGGGTTGGGGGCATCAACACGTGCCTGTTGATGTGCTCATTTTTCCTCATGTAGTTACCAGTCCTGCACAACTGGTGGTCCTCGCTACAACTCAATCCCCCCACATGGACACAAAAGCTGAGTGGGAGGAGGACTGAAAGGGAAAGGAAAAAGGATGTCTGTTTCTGACTGATAAATAAAATATACTTTATCATATGTCATGGAATACTACTCAGGGAATAGCTCACAATCATCTGATTCAAGATATTAAAAGGACACCTTCGTATAAACAATGCTTCCTCACGTCAATTAGAGTAGCACAAGTAGCAAGGTATAAATGCTCACGCCAACAAAATGACAAGACTATCAAGCAGAAAATTATATTAAAATTTAACAACATACGGCTGGATGGATATCATCTTGAAGTTTTTAGCAAAAAAATATACAACTATATTAATATGACTATGTTTTCCATAAACTGACAGCACGTTTATGGTTCTGAGTTTCTGATTTTCTGAATGGTGGCTCCCTGATATGGACAGCCAACAGTGCAAGCAGGCAGTACAAACACACACAAATCACCCTCTTTGGTCTATGGGAAACAAAAGCAAGAGATCAGCTGTTCCTGTATAGACCAGTCACATGACCACACTAAACAAAGATTACCCTGGTTCCTCCAGCAACAAACTGAAACATTTACCCTACACTAGCATTTAACATAGCAGCCAGATAAGTAAAATCAACTCCTTGGCATAATAGGACTGCCAGCAGTTGACACAGGTGGATTCATACAACTGACACAGAACATAAATAGATACTTAAGACTGCACACTGAAACAGTGCACTGAAAGCGCAGAATCCCTGAAGTGACACTGAGACCGCGAACCAGGACTGACAGGACACAGACCTAATTAGTGTCCTGTGAAAACAGTAGCAACAGAACACACACAGTATTAAAGTTGCCTCGGGGATGCTGAAGCTTTTCCCTAATTAGATATTCCATGCCTTGTGCCACACTTGGGCCAGCTCCCATGAATAGCAGAGACGAGATAAGGCAAGAGGATGTATGGATTAGATAAGAGCCACTTAGTGGTTGCCGGACCTTTACACCAGGCGTTTTCCTTGATACGGCTGACACCGTTGAGGAGGAAGAAGTAATAACTGACTGGAGGGAAAAAAGAGGGAAAAAAAGTATCCACCTGCATAGCAATGTCTCACCAATATAACAGACTAGTCTTATGTTTGTATTGTATAGTTTGAGGACAACAAACATTAAATGAAAACTGAAATTTCAGTCAAAATACCACTATTATAAAACACATCATACACATGTAATAATTAGCTTAGTGCAAATATATGATAGTGCATGTAAGCATAAGTACGTACGTAAGTAATGGGAAGTGCAATAAAGAAAAGAAACTTATTTGTCACCGGTCAAATCTGCTAGGCAATAACTGGGCTATAACTGCTATATGAGTTTAGCAAACACAAATGCTCAAGATAAAACCGAAGGTACGTTTCCTAAGTGGTCACATTTTATGTCTACAGTGTCTTTCTTTGTAACTTGTTATGACAAGCAACTTGGTAAATATAGATTTAACTCCACACAGATTTCAAAATCCAGTATGCTGAAAAGTGTTTTTTTGCCCTTTTTTTTCTTGCTAACTCCATTAGAGATCTTTATTGTATTCAGAAGCAAGGTATCCACCTGCACATCAGTGCCTTACCCTACATGAGAGATATGTTTTATATGGTTACTGTGTAGTATGAGGATCACAAAGATCTAATGAAAACCAACATTTCAGTCAATATGCAATTATTTAAAAAGAAATTATGGATATCTCTACAGTAATCTCAGCACAATAGTTGGATAAATCATCTTTAAATTATTGCAAATATATGTCTTATATATACTTACAGGCTATTAAGACATGGGAAGTGCAGTAAAGAAAAGACACATTAGTCACTAGCCAAATATACTGCTTAAGACAGTTTCATATCAAGTTTGCTTGTTTTTCAATGTGTTTATGAGACAGTTATATTTATCCAATTCTAAAAATCTTCTTAAAATCACTGATTTTAAAATCTTAAAATCAGTGTCTGCCTCAAGAATCTTTACACCAGTTTTAACCATCAGTGTGCACATTTAATGAGAATTTCCAGATACTGTAAAATAATGAAATTTTTAATAAGATTAATGCATAAGATTATGCATTCTGTAGGCCCATTGCAGAAAGAAAGTGCAGTGTTGATTGAGTCAAGTTGCCTAACCCAAACTGTTGCTTACATGTAAAGAAACATGATCTGTTGACCATGTTGGTGCAAATTTAAACATGCTTATGTGTGCGCACACACACACACACACACACACACACACACACACACACACACACACACACACACACTAAAACAGTGAAGGCACACCAGTCAATGTGCTCTTAAGCAGCAAAAAATCGAATGATCATGTGATGTTCTGAGAATCACCGTAAACCCTCAGTCAAACGTCTTCATTCATTATTGATTAGTGATGAGTTTTCATAGTAATAAATTAGTCAGGAAAATGCAGGCAGCTGGAAGACTGGCATTTCAACATCAGGCCACTTATCAATATTGCATGCAACACAAAACATACATTTATCAGAGGACTTTCCTACCATTGCTTGAATATCTTCATGTGTAAGTTAGTTTTGCAAAAATAGTGTTCTCAAGCAATTATATTACCTGGAAGTCTATTTTTTACTTAGTTAAAAGAGAAGCTTGTGATTAAAATGATATATTCCCCATTTTATTCCAACCAGAGACTCTGCAAGCACACATCTAGCAGCACACAGCTATTATCTGCAAATCAGTGGATAGACAGATAGACTGCTAACTAGTTCAAACAACGTCACCTTCTGTTTTACAGTATTCTCTCAAAACTCTTTGTGTATATGTGCCAAAATAAGGCCTAAAAGCCATCCAAGCACAGGTGTGGTGTAGACACAATACAAACATCAATCCCAGGCCAGCCTTATGTAAACTTTGAGGCCTCTTCCAATAAGTCACATGTCACCCTATGCAAGTACAATTATCATGAGGTAAGAAAACTGGTAAGTAATATGTTCTTTCAGAATCTATCCCTTATTGCTATTCACACAAAAATGCAAAGTAAAATGGTGCAATAATCATAAAAAAAAATGCAGAAATCTGATCTTACAATTTGCAGCTCAACACATCATGGTATGCAGTTTTGAAGCACAAACCATTGCATTTGCAGCATATCAAAATATTTCATGCTCATTGGATCATGGCCACACTTTACGGTGCCAAAAAAGTAGGACAGCAAAACAGCATTGGCTATGTTTAACCAAATTTGCTGAAAAAAATAAAATAAAATACATTAGTTCATTATTTGTATATTTTCAAAGTCTGTTTTCTAAAACACCTTTACTCATAAGCTCACACATCAGTTTATTGAGCTGATATCACTTCATAAGTCGTAAGGAAAACAGCTCATTTAGATTAGTTGGAAATTTTACTTTGATGACATTTTTTAAAAGCTACTCTTGATACACTTTTTTGACAAAATCTTTAACACCATAACACATTACAAGGGACATCTTTAAACACATGAAAATGCTAAACTTATTATTTGGTTATTTTTGTTTCTTAGCTAAGAACTCTCTCGCAGGCCTTCGTTTCCATCCTTGCCCTCTAAAAAAACCCCACCAACAACAAAAGTGACTAGTGTTTACATTTTGTTTCAGAGAGATGCCTGGCTAAAGTGAAATTCACCTAATGTTTGCTCTGAGACAGGTGTCACATGTCGTATGACCCGGAAGAGGGAGGAGGTCATAGACAGCCAAGCAAAGTCTTACAATCCCTTTAAAGTTTCAATGCTACGAAGCCCTTTGAAAACTGACAATACAACAAAAAACTTAAAAAAGCATCAACTTCAGTCACTTGATGCTGGCTAGAAAAACTGAACTCACAGCATTAGAAAGTGAAGACACTGTCTGAAAGGCAAATGCTAGCTTTTCAGCTGTGCACTGATGTCCCCCATTATCAATAGCCTGGAAAGCACAGTGTCCAAGATTTCAAGGAAGAATTTCAATCTTGGACTGGTCAACCCACATGACAGTTTTCAGTGGATCTTAAACCAGTACTGGGACAGAGTGTTTTGGGATCTGATTTGTATATTTTACTTCCTTGTTGATGGTTTTTAAACTACATTTGTGAATGCACCATAGCATTAATTGACAGAAGTTTTCTGAAGTGGTCCCGAGTCCATGTAGTTACTTCCTCTAGATAATCACTTCTTTTTATAAATTGTAGCAGTGTCTGAGGACCAGAAGATTATGGCCACTCGGTAATGATTTTTGGGCTTGTACACAAAGCCAAAAACTAATACTGTATTGTTTCCTAGAATCTTTCAATGATATTATGTACTGATGATGAAATCCCAAGTTATTTTAATGTCACAGTGAGTCATTCTTAAATCCCCGAACTATTGTCCTGTGCAGAATAATGAACACTTTTCCAGTTTTCTCTGTTTCTAAAAGGTTTAGCCTTTTTCGAAATGCTTTTCTGATACCCATTCACATCCATTATGTGTTGCTTATGAACATAACTAGTTGTGAGATGTATCACAGGTATATAGTATTAACAACTTTTCCACTCTTATGCTACCCCTCCATTAATTTTTTACATTTTTTATTAACTTTAGGACGTTAATGATTTACAAAATACTTCTTTTTGAATTCACATTTTGTAAGGGATCAGAAATTTTACAAAAAGGGTTAGAAAAAACTTTACAGAAGTTATTTTGGCATCAAATGAGTAAAATATCAATGGCAAACTCAAAGCTAAGTTGACTTTATATTAGTGCTCCTCTCTGCTCTTGCCAGAGATGTCACAGGGCGTAAAGGTAGACAAGAGCCTGAACACCAGAGGGATTTGCCTAGTTGGAGAGTCTGGGGATTTGGACACTGATCTATGTCCACCTGCATGGCATGACACTAAAAGACCCAGGATTGCGTAACACAAAATCAACCCTAGCGCCTGTAGTGACTTGCCAGAATTTAAGAGATTAACCTATATAAGACAATTAGTACACATGGCATATTTTTAACAAAGTCTACACAAAGCAACCTCACAGAAGTAGTGGTGGTTTGATCAAAATGTGTAGAATTCTGGACATCCTCATTGGGTAACTGGATAACTGAGTTAATTTACAGTTCAACATGGATGAGAGTTCAGACATTCTTGTTTTTACAAACAAACAAACAAACAAACAAACAAACAAACAAACAAACAAACACCAATAAACATAATCAAAAATCCCACAAGTTTCACAGCATACAAATCTCTCACCAGCTGTGAACAATGAACATTAGTAAAATGTAAGGTAAAATGGCCTGAGAATGGGAATAAAGTTTGTGAATAAAGAAAGTTCTTACCTGGTGGTCCCTGGAGTTTGGCTTTCTTCACTGCACAGCGCACAGAAACACACAGACACACACACACAAAAACAAAGATTAGCTCAATTACATAAATTTAATTTGCACTAGCTTAAGAATAAACATCGTACTATAATACGTAACTAAAACTGACACATAGGTAAATCTTAGGCCCCTGAGGGGTCTCACCTACCAAAGACCTAAAATTAACCCTTTCCAGTGTTTATGTACCTAAAACACAGTTTAAAAGCACAGTGTAAATAGAATTTTAAATTATTTAAATAAATTATTTCAAACTTATTGTTTTTAATGAATACATCTGACATTTGATTAACATCCACAAAACTTCCAATATGTAAATTATGTACTGTAGCAAAGCGGTATACTACTCCAATGTAAGTCAAATGATGGTAATACAATGTTGAATCAAAAGAGTTTGGTTTTTTAAAATTATTTTTAAAAGACAAGTCTAAAATACAAACACAGAATAACGACGCTACAAGTAACGGCGTTACTTTTTTCAGTAACGAGTAATCTAACTAATTACTATTCCTATCGTTACAACGCCGTTACCATTACTAACAAGAAAATGCGGCGTGGTCGCGTTACTATTTTTCAACATTCAGACGGTTGAACCTGTCTTCGGTTTACCGCATCTTATATCAGTTGCACTGAAGTAGCTGTAAGTGATCTGGGCCCTACAGCTTGAGGCAGCTGCGCGCGCACCCGCGGATGGCAATCACTTTCTGGCAGTCGATCACTTTTTGGCAAAACACCTGGAGCTAGGCGGCAAAACAATCGCATGAGTGCTGCTGTTTCACTGAGGAAGAGTAAAGTAGTCGTGGTAAGCCAATCACATGACCACTTCAAGATGACAAAGCAACAAGGTGATATATACCAGTTTTTAAATTGTGTTGATAGGCCGCGTAAAACAAGAGTCATGATAAACAATATATGCGCATGTTTCAGGTATCAGGCTGTGATGTTCTCCTTTATAGTGGACAGAAATTATTTTTTGGGAGTGGCACAAATAATTTGTGTGGCATCTACTTTAATGCGGAACAGCTGATTGTAATGTAAATAGTTTGAAATGGTTATTTTAAAAAAGGTAAATGGCTGCAAATAACTTTGTTGTTTGCAAAACTTGTGCATATGATTTTAAAATTGACAATTTATATTTGCATTTAAAGTTATGAAATATGATTCAATAAACATGTTTGTGGTTGTTACAGTAAAAAATTTATTTTTCTCTACTCGGATTTTATGTTTTTTGTCTGATTTTAGATCAATTGTGTTAATACAATATGTCAGAATGAAAACATAACTGTAAATTCAGACACATGAGATTGTGCTGAAAAGAATGATGCCAAACAAGGCAGTAAATAGTTTTTAAAGGCGAAATGGAGAGGTAAAATCAAAAGTAGCAAAAAATGGCCAAGTAACGCAATAGTTACTTTTCAAGTAATTAATTACTTTTAGAGTCTTGTAACTCAGTTACATTTTTGAAGAAGTAACTAGTAACTATAATTAATCACTTATTCAAAGTAACTTGCCCAACACTGCAAGTAAGTCATAAGTTGGTGCAACGTGCAACAAATGAAGACTACAAACACATCATCTTGTTTTAGGAACTCTTGTGCAGTTTGATCAAAACAGAAGAACTATGTGAAGAAATCAACTTTACACTATTTATATTTTTCAGCTTCATTCAAATTATTGTGTCATAGTTAATAGTTTTGCTAAGTTCATAACTGATAAACCGGATGCATAACAGTTCAGTTATAGTAAAATATATTTGTAAAAACCTTATCGTTTTAGTTAGAACGCTTCAAAGTTAAATCAATGAAAAATGGGATACTAAAGACTGGCACCTCTGTTTTATTAGCAGTGACAAATACATTTTTATTGGATTGCAACTTTTACATAATCATGAAGCATAAGCCTTGACAGCTGCATCACAAATCTTAACAGCTGGTGAACAAACAAAAAAAACAAAACAAAGGAAAAATGGGACTCAGGCAGATGGGTATTAAGATACAAAATAAACCAAAAATGTCTGATAACAGCAGCCATTTCCAAAAACCTCCAGACATTACTTATGGTGAAGAACCACGTGCTGCTCGATTTTGGTTCATAAGTCGACCTGCCGTCTTTAGCCCCTCAATGCATCTTTACAATAATGTTTATGGGATTGTGAAGCGATTTGAAGAGGATTAGTTGTGATTGCAGTGGCAGGGTTATGTGTGCAGGCATATAACCTACTAAACCTCTAAGGGCTGAGCTGCCAGATGTCCAGAATGGGATGATGGAGGCACAAATAACGCTTTCATATTTTCATGTACCATCCCTTGTTTTTTTCTGTGCACATTAAAACAATAGTATAAAGTTTTCGGGTCTTCTAATAATTGATCATTCTTAATTACTCTTAATTACAGAGAACCATATGCATATAAATACAGCAAAGTAATATTTGCATATTAGAAAACTAATAGTGAAGTAACGATTAGAATGAATAAAAATGCAGGTTGAAGTGGAATGCACCAAACCTAACACATGCAGCCACAAATGTAAACTGAAAGACTAAAAATCAAAGACACAGAGTTAACCGAATTTACTTCTAGGATAACAATGGAAAGCAAAAAAAAGAAAAAGAAAAAAAAAGACCACTGGTCCTCCCCCAGTGTTTCCTGTCTTTTACATAACTCATTGTGGAACAGTGGAAATCTTCAGTGAAGCTAGCAGTATGATTCTTTTTTCCACTAAGTCAAATGAGCTGGCTGTGGCCTTCTTTTCTCATTTGCATCACTTAATTTTAACTGTGGACCAAAGAGCAGGAGGTCATTAAACCAGAGAGAGGGGGATTGCAGTGGAAACTGATCCTTATCGTTTTCTGTCCATGCTTAATTTGATGGGTGTAGTTGATCTTTATCTACTGTTCTTCAAAACCTACTGGTTTCTTTTCTTTTTTGGTTAATTTTACTTGCTTGTGATCATACTTTGTTTCAAATATATTAATGCAGTCGCATGTCTCAATAAAAGTAGATCCCCCACCCCAGTACTATCCAGTATCATTTCTCTTTAGCAAAGTAAAGCGCTTTCCCCCAGCAGTTTACAAATTTGACATGATGACACAAAACACTACCTCATAAATTGAAACTAACACCAGCTGCACTATTGCAGATGGTACATATGCAACACAGTTTCACAACACTTCACGAAATAGTCACCTCTAAGTTGTTCTCTATTTTATTGATTAACATTTATGGACACAAATTGTAATGTTTATTTTTGTTCCTGAAAACTAATTTTTCAGCATTATTTTGGGTCACTCAACACAACTTCTCATCAATCATCTCTTATGTAGTGATTCCTGTCCATGGAGATGAAAACAATACCACAATAAGAGTCTGCATTTGAAGGTCAGAGGTTGTTGGTAGAGCAAATCATCTTGAGATTTGTGTTCAGTTTATACAAGCCATAGATTGTCACACAACATTTGTATTCTTTTAATGATGTTATTAATAAAAAAACAAAACGCAGTGCTTGGTTAAGTTTAGATATTTGCAGTGACTTGGTTGGGGTTAGACATTACAAAGAACATATTTTTTAAGTAAGGGAACATAAAACTGGGTTACCGTTTAAAAAAAAGATCATGGTTTGGGATACAGTGGTTGCCACTTCTTTTAAAGCTTTGTTGCCTTGGTCGCCATGGTGATACCTCCTCTTTTAAATGGACATAATATGTGCTTATAGTATGAAAAATGTTTCCTCAAACAGCAGACCTTTGAGGTACTTTAACCTGCAAAAGCATGACAATTTGTGTCCATGACCACTGACATGTTAGATTTCACAGCTGGTGTGATAACATCATAAGATGGTGTCTAGTGTATTGCTCACAGTTTTAATAGCTGAATTTTATTTAACCATTTTGCTTTCCGAACATCTATAATGTGACTAAAAATCACAAAATCCTGCAGCTTTCTGAGAAACCAAACAAACTGTATACTGTTAGCGATTTGTAGCAATCTGTGTTATCCAGATGATAATTTAAAAGAAAAACAAAAAAACGACTTCATAGATAGAGATTTTCTAAAAATGTGTGCTAATTCTGAAGTTGCAGCTCATGATGTTCATAAGCCAAATAATGACTTTAACCCCCTGCAAACAGTATCTATACTTTATTTCTTCTGTATAAACACGAATGAACAGCAAATAATATCAGTGTTCAGAAATTATTTTTAGCTATTTTTTAATTGGGGGTTGGACATTTAAATTCAGTTCAGTTAATCTGTTTCTTAAAGCACTGCAGGATTTAGTCAACTTCACTTGCTACATACACAGACTGCTCTACAATCCATAGAGGGGTGAGGAAAAGAGGAAAATGTTGATGTACCAAATAACAGGACATGCAGGCAGGCACAAACCAGGAAAGTAGGAACAGGAAATGACACCAGAGTCAAAGCAGTGGCGTACTTCCGCTTTGTGTCGACTGTTGGATCTGATCACTTGGAGCTGGTAATAAGAGGAGAGAGAGCAACAGATGGCAAGGGGATTACTCCCACAATCTCTAAGCTCTCTCTCTCTCACTCTGTCTTTCTCTCATAATTCCTCTACTCGGATGGTTACTATACTCAACCCCTTAGATTCCAGTTCAGTCACTTTTATCTCTCCATTGCATCCTTTATATAATTATTATCTCAGCATAAGTCCTCAGCAACTGACTCGGCTGTAGACAAATATGAGCCAAGCAGACTTGGCTCATATTTGAAAAATGTGTATGCTTTTTCAGAAAATGTGTATTCCTCAACCAGTTGCAAGCTGTGGCTGAAGGTTCCTGGCAAAATTGGTCACAAAGACTATGCTGTACCAGAGGCCTCCTTTTGGCTGCTTTGGTTGCCATCAGATTGCCACGGTTGCCCATAGTTTGCACTGAAGACATAAACGTGTCTGCAAACTCTTGTTAAGCTGTAGTAAAACTTGAAAGAGTCAAACACAAACTAAAAACCAGGACATTTTGCCTTCAAAGCAAAAACTGTATACACATTTGTAACTAGCGAATAGTATTTATCTATTGGTTACTGTCCAGTCTTTAAGCCTGCATGAACAGGGATTTGGCAATCAATTTTACTGTGACTGCCAGCAACTACTCGAACCAGTCAGGTGCTGACTAGTCTCTAGGTCTATGTGTCGGTGGTCTGAGCAAGCTACAGCTTCTTGCTCTGCATAATTTTTTAATCACAATTGAAAATCAGGATGTTGCTCTATTCTATACACTTAATTAATACATGACTGGAGTAGAGATCCCTCCCTCTTTCTGGAGGTTTCTACCATTTTCATAATCCTTGTTGACACCAAGAATACAAGCATTGAGGCTTTTACCTCCTGTCCAGATAATGAATGCCCCTCAGGCAAATCTGACTTGACCTGAATCCAAAAATCATTAAAATAATGTAACCCACCTGCAATTTGCAAATGTAATTGCTTTAATGGTCAACATTTAAGTATGCGACTCCACAGTTCAATGATCATCTTTGTCCTCATTTTTCAATTAATGTTTTCCATTTCAAGTGGAGCACCACACAAAGCGTTCTTTTAACAGCCAAGCATAAGCTCTTGCAGATTCTTCATCTGCCTTCGAAACGAAGAAAATCTTATTAACCACAAATATCATGTAACTAAATCAATCAGCAATGTCAATGTCATACACAATATCTGTGCACCTCCAGTCCTCCAGCATCGTGTCATCCACGTGAACCATGTGTCAACTCAGCCTTGACCTGATGCACAGTAAGAGTTTCCCCCACATGTTCACTCGTAAGGGCAACCACTTATCTATTGTATAAAGACATTGCCATGGTGATGAAACATCTCAACTAGCAATAAATAGGCAACACTGTCAAGCTGTGCTATCAAACGATGACTCACAACATTAGTTAATCACAAAGCTTCTGCCCAAGCACCCTTTAAGCTAATCTACTCTACTTCTTCCTCTTCCTCTAACCTTTCCTGTAATCTATTGGCTGCAGCTCCTACTAGCTTTAATTTCACTAATCAATAGAAGAACAGTCTTTCCAGAGGTTTTGCAGAGGCACTGAGATTAACTTTTTCAAGCAAGTGAGATCAAATGCTTCTTTTTGAAC
Source organism: Copadichromis virginalis (assembly GCF_057382275.1). NCBI lineage: Eukaryota > Metazoa > Chordata > Actinopteri > Cichliformes > Cichlidae > Copadichromis > Copadichromis virginalis. Next base: position 38,438,050 of record NC_140624.1, on the reverse strand, counting down.
CATTCCTTGTGTTTCTCAGAATGGTGCACAGGTGTCCCAATACCTCCTGAGTCTAACTATATTCACAATTTATTTATTTATTTATTTTTACCAGAAAGTACATTGGTACTTAAACAGATTTATATTTGATGTACATATAACCAACACTTGTAACACAGATGTGTCTGGGCATGCATAGGTTCATGCACACAAGTTCCAGATAACAAGAATTTGTGGACTAAATGGAAAAAAAGAAAGAAAATGTGCCTTTTAATGTAAACACAGTCATTGGCTTTTTGCCATTACTTGGAAGCTAATCAGTACACTATCAGGAATACACACTAGAGCAGGGTGATATGACCAAAAATATTTATCACGATATACATTTGAAAATTTGTGATAACGATATAACTGACGATATAATTGACACTAGACAAAATACTTTACAACTCCACAACTTTATTCGTGCAAAAAAAAAAAAAATCAATGTATTTTCACTTAAACAAGCAGCTGTTTTTTATGTGCATTAAAGTTATATAAAAATTTAACAGTGCAAATGCAAAATCCTTGCTGACAGTTTAACCAAAAGGCATTTCCAGTGGAAATTGGCCAACATATCCTCAGCATAACCATGTATAATATCCACAAAACTTAAAAAGAGGTTATACACATAATACGGTAATATTATGTTGAAGCACAGTACGTATCACTCCGCGAGGCGCCTGCCTACGATAGCCGTAATGCTCCAACAATCCATCAAGCGGTGCGGGTTCGTAGCTTAGCAAAGTCGTACTAAAACATTTGACAGATTTTCAAGTGCCGTGTACGACATAAAATTGTTTCGAGGTCAGTAAACACAACCAGAATTCATACATAAGGCACACGGGATTATAAGGGGCACTGTCGATTTTCAGAAAAATCAAAGGATTGATTTTAAGTGTTCCGTATTTTCCAAACCACACGGCAATAACGACGGCCGCTAGCATGCTCTACTAAAAATAGTGCTTTGTTGTGTATCTGACGGACAAAAGCCAAACCAGTTCCACACCACTGAAGTTGCAGCATTTTTACAAACAAATTCTGGTTCATCAGTTTCATTTAACGATCCACTAACGCCCTTCTCATTCTGCGTCGCCGCCATGCTTTTTCCGCCATGTGCGTATGAAAACAAAGGCACTGCGCATGTGTGTTTTACCCATATTCTATCGCGATATTTCATTTTCTTATCGTTGCCCGACATTATACCGGTATTACCGTGAACGGTATGATATGGCCCAGCCCTAATATACACTCAGAGAAACAATATAGTAAAGCCTATTTGTTTTCAGGTAAAACATGTTCAAAGACTGAATTACAAAGAAGAAAAAGACTTTTATTCCAATTTCTTATCAGTGGGGATTATTAATGCTCCATTACTTCTATAGCAGATGCCAAAACTTTTAAACTCTCCCATGAAGGATTCTGTGCTAATGAGCAGTCAGTAAGAGTAACATAGAGTAATATAGATTAATTTCTGAGAGACTAAATTTTGTGGAGACGAAAAAAAAAATCAAGTAGTTTGGTGAGGATGGCTGTGTTATTGCAGATAGGCATGCTTGTGTAGTTAGGGGGGGGGGGGGGGGGCAGTTATCTCTGTTTGGGGTAGTTTTTTCTTCTTCTTCTTCTTTTTTAATCGAGCTCTTAGCAGCAGTGGAGCAAATAGTTGGGTGTCAGGCTTCTTGTTGCTGAATGGGATATTGCATGATGTGCTCTTCTGCTGTAAAAGCCTCTAAAGCAGGATTCTCCACCATCACTCCAGCCGATTCGCTGTAGTCTTCTGGTAGACGGCACGCTAACATGGAATGAACACTAACCTTGTTATCAACCTTCTTCTGACAAGACGGATTCCTTGATAGCAAACACGGTTTCTTTTTCCCCCAGCATTGGTCCCTGAATCAGGCTTTCAATGTAGAGGCCTACGAAACTAATGCTGGGAGATGATATTAAGACGAGACACTAAAAGTTCGATTATAAAATCCTCAGTTGTCACTGAGGACCCCAAGGATTTATTTTCAACATAAATGATAAATACATACCTCTGTTGAGTTTTTAAAGATAAAAATTATAAAGTCTTGGTTTTTAAAAACGTAAAATCACGTCAGGATAAAGGTACTTTTTTTCCAGATACTACCCAAGGAGGAACGCCTACTGTTAGAAAACCAGTTTTGTAAGCTGTTACTGGAATTATCACTATGACTTCAGCAAACTCATCAAACAAACAAAGACAAAATCGCTTATGAAGTACAAATAAAGATAAAAGCTCCTACCTCTGACGCACAGTAACGACATGACCGACCGCTTCCAGCGACAATCCAGTAGTTTCACACAGTTTACAGAGCGACCTCTCAGCGGAGATTTACTCCGTGAGGTAACATTATAACAGTCACTAAACAGATTTTTTTTTTTAAAAATTGCTGATAAATTCCTCTTTGATGTTTACAGGTGGGTTTCCGGTCCCGGACCTGGGCAGAGAGCAGCTGCCCCTCTCTGCTGCCACGCCATTATTAAAACTCTCATCACAGGTTTCCAGACTGAAGGATAGACCGAGAGCAAAGAGACAGGAAAGGGGGAGGAGGCGGGGTCGGGACACCTGTTACAGGCATCTGAGGCAACCAATCAGGATGCCAAAGCGCTGAGCCTTATGTAGACATTTGTCCAATCGCCGGGAGGGACAGGTTGGCGGAAGACACAGGTAACGCGCACAGATTCAAGTAAACATCCAGAACTTTGTATTTCACCATAGACAATATAAAACGATTCTTAGTAGAAAGATTCATTTAAGGTACTCAAAGTGACCTAGCTTTTTGGTTCTTTGTTTGTTAAATATTCAAAAAAATGTTTTGTAATTAAGCTGTGTTTGCTCTGGGCATGTCACACACATAAAAAAGTAAACTGTGGGGAGATATCTGTAGATTTCTAAATTTTAGGTTTCGTAGGGATCAGTAAAATAAGCTATATGAAAAATGTATTCTTTAACGAATCTCATGAATTTCAAGTTCTTCCATAAATACAAAATTTAAGTAAAACTACATTTCAATGCTTTCAAACTGTACAATATTTTTTTTAAATAAATTGTGCCACAATGGTGAATTTGCTATATTTTTATGGAGTTTCTCTGTCTTTTTTTAAACACATAACATGAGTCTTTGTGTTTGTTTTTAGCAAAACAATCCTTTCTGAGCACTGATAATTCACAATTTTAGATTGACTTTGAGCTTGGTTTTATTTGATCTATTTAATAAATCCTTACATTAGCATTTTCCATTTCCATTTACCAAATTAAATAAATATTTACTTTAAAAAATGAAATAAAAAGAAAAGGTTCATACAGAATGCCCCCACAGTGTGTTTAACTGCTATCACATACACCAAATGACCCCAAAAGACAACATTGAGTTGAGTGAGCAAAAAGGAAACAAATAGCACCACCTTATGAATTGTGTCAGCCATTACACCAGAACGAGTGCATTTATTAACGAAAAACAAAACAAAACAAAAAAATTAGTAGTAGTAGTCGAAATATTACTCAACTATTAGTTGCCAGTAGTAATATTTTTTATTAACTAATAAGATTCAGTAGACTTATATATTATATTTCATAATAGATTATCAGTCTTCCACAATGAAAGGTGCTTAAAGAGAACAGTGGCAATAAAAGTAACCTTTAAAACGTGAAATAGTTACAGACATACTGCAAAAAGAATATACTAGTTTATGTGAAAGACAAAAGTTATAGGGCACTATAATAGTCATACAGTGAACATTTGTATTAAAGTCACTTATTTCGTCCTATATTTTTATATCTTTTTAAATGTATTATTATTAATGTATCTATTAGCGGAACCACTGTATGACTTTTTGTTTCCCGCGCTGGGGGAGTTTTTCAGCGTTGCACCACTGATGTAACTTTCATTTCCTGATCGGTAAGGGTCACTCGCGTGACTGTGTAGTCTCAACAGAGTGTAGTTTACCAAACCTAATCTTCTAATTTTAAACAGTCCTTTTGCAATCTTTCAGCGATGTTACGGACGCTGTGTCGGACCGGCGGCCTCATTTTGCAGGTAACTGAAACTGTCACTGTGTGCCTCCTTCGGCTTAACATCTCGTGCACCGGTTCTTTTCTGTGGCTGGTGAAATAGGTGTCATTCATCAGCGTGAGCCCGTGCGTTTAATAATCCCGATAGCACTGTATTTTTAGCGGAACACCTGCGGACATAATGATTATTTCTAGATGAAAATGAACTATTGGTTAGCTGGTATGGCCAGAGAAAGACTTTGTTATGGTCGATTAATATGGTCACATACTGTATACACTCAAATGGGTATTTACCAATGACCTCGTTCATATATATAATATGTAGAATGTGACCAAATAAGTCTAACCAAAAACTTAAAATTGAAACATAAAACAAGAATATTAACATTGATGTTTATTCAGCAACCTTAAGCTCTACAAGCTAAGATAGTCTTATGAGTCTTGGCTCAAATTCATGCAGTAATGCCACCTGTTTACATTTTAATGAATCCTCTGTAGCAGACCCAGCGGACCGTGCCGAGGTTGTGCGTTAACCCAGTTCAGCAGCGATGGGCGTCCAGCCTGCCCATGAACACCGTGGTGCTGTTTGTGCCCCAGCAGGAGGCTTGGGTGGTGGAGAGGATGGGTCGCTTCCATCGGATCTTGGAGCCGGTAAACTTTGTTGCATTTAATAGATCCCCAAAAAACAAAAAGCACAACAAATAGATGGTGTTCTTCCCCAAACAACATGGGTTCGATCCCCAGTTTGACCATGAACTTCATAAATTTTCATTTTGGTCAAATCAAATCATATTGCATAGAACTAAACTGCATTACAGTTACATATCCTAGCTTTCCAACTTACCACAATTACAAATACAGATCAAATACAGTTGTGATCAGAGGTCTTGTCAACACAAAGTTATTTATTTGGAGCACAGTTCTGTAAGAAAGATAAGTTACTGAAAAAGTGCTTGTGCTTAAAGTGCTTCACTGAGCTGAAATGTAAACTTAAAACATCTCAAGATTTAATCAATAAAAAGAAACTCTAAATGAAAAGGACCTCAAAGTGTCTCAAAGGCTTGATATCTTATGGACTATCCTCCATTGCAGTCACATTCCCCCTCAGATGGCCAGCTCCTGTAATTTGGCCTTTTTTTCCCCCCCAGTGTGTCTGGGATGACACCTATAAACTGGGCGCACGCGACATCATTACTGTATGTGGGTTTATGTTCAAGCTATTTTTCTTGTGAAGAATTATTTTGGACTTGAACTTGGTGGACGGAGCTTCTTCTTTGGGAATATCATAGGCAATGTTGCAAGCAACTTTTCTTTGCAGATGCTCACGATGCCGCTCTGGGCAATGCCCCATGTCGCCCGTATCAAAAACCGCCACTGCACCACAGTAAATGTAGTGCATCATGTTGTCAGCTTTACTGTATCTTAGCCAAAGAAACTGGTCAAGCCACTGTCTTCGAAATGTATATACTTTACCCCTTTTACTTTCAGTTGGCTATGGCTCGGAGTGGATCGTATGTGATTTATTATTTGATGCAGTCTCCAAACCATTGTTAAACATAATCTGCCGTTTACTTCCGGCCTACCCGACCTTCTGAGGACCCGGCCTTCGCGGTCCTCAGGAGGATGCAGCCCATGAATTTGGACACGACTAATGTGTGTCTGTTGTTGACCACACAAAGACTTTTTTTTTTTTTTTTTTTTAAATACTTGAACAGCTGGTCGTACCGATGCATCCTAATATATATATATATATATATATATATTTTTTTAGTCGCACCATTGATAAATTAGCCAAATAGGCTGCACTCTAGAGCCCTGGGTTACATAATGATGTAAAAAAAAAAAAAACAAGATTTAGGTGCATGAGTTTGGATTTATGGTCAAATGTTTATACAGACTCGAAAATATACACAAAGGCCCACTGATATTTGCTTATCAAGTTGCACCTTGACCAGACAATTTGGATCATATTTTGATCGTATGCCATCATCACACTTGTGGCATATTTTCTTACTTTTTTTTGGTAATTGATTAATCTTCCTACTGTTTCACTTGTTGTTTGGCAGCATGATGCAATGCCAAGACCCAAGTAACTGTGTTTCATTCATAACATGTCAAATTGTTGAATGACAATAAAACTGAGTCTGATATTTGACCACTCTGCTTGGAAGTGTTGGGAGAGTTAATTTAAACTGGCTGGTTTCCTGACATGGACTCAGCTTTTGTGCTTCATTCATAAATTTTCAATAGGATTAAGATTGGGGGTATATAAAAGCTGCTCCAGAAATGTAATGTCAATGTGTTTTATCCATTCCATAACCAGATTTGATGTGTTTTTCATTGTCTCTAGAGCCCTGTAAGACATCTGACTATCTTGTATTTTTGTACACTTGTTTGATGATCTTAGATTCTGCAGCTGTTTAGAAATGGCTTCAAGTTATCTTTCTAACTTGTGTAAATGTACAATTCTCCTTAGATCTTCACTGATTTCCTTGAACTTTCACATTGGTCTGAGTATTGGTCACTTCAGTGAGTGCTGTCAAACAGATAATTTTAATGCTGACAAATGGAAACTACCAGTTGTAGTCAGTCATGATGGCAGCCTTTGCCTTGTCAAGTTAAAACACATTGTAGAACCTTCAGCACTACTTATGAACACAATTAAGTGAGTGTATGTTTATATTTGAGCCCGTATGTATACATGCAATCCAACTTGAATTCACACTTGGTCACCCAATTGTCATTTGTTTAAAGTAATTAAAGATGTATGCTGTACAACCATTCCACTTCAAAGAAATCATTAAAAGGCCAAATATTACCATGTCATTCATACCATGGAAATTTTAGTGTATTTTATTTTGATAGACTACTAAAGAAACTTGCCTTTAAGCAACAATACTATAACTCATTTTGCTTTATTATTGGACTATGTCATTAAAATTCCAAACATTATTCACTGCTGGCACACCCTAACATTTTCCCTTTTGCTATCTATAGGGTTTGAACTTCCTCATACCCATACTTGACAGAATTCGCTATGTTCAAAGTCTCAAAGAAATTGTGATTGATGTCCCAGAGCAGTCTGCAGTATCCCTAGGTAAGTAAGACATTGTTTATTTCTCATTATTCACAGGAGGACGAGCAGGCTTTTTTTTTTTTTTTTTTTTTTTAAACAGAATTGATTGTTTTCTCCATATTGTTATATTTTCTTTGAACTTGCAGATAATGTAACACTGCAGATTGATGGCGTGCTTTACTTAAGGATACTAGACCCTTTTAAGGTATGCTGGCAACAATTAGAACAGATCCAAATATCTTCTTGCTTTTTTTTTTTTTTTTTTTTTAAATTCACTTTATACTTTTGTTTGTTCACAGGCCAGCTACGGTGTTGAGGATCCGGAGTATGCTGTCACACAGCTGGCACAGACCACCATGCGTTCAGAACTGGGCAAACTCACATTGGACAAAGTGTTCCGAGTAAAGACAAACTGCTGTTTCATCTCATATTTTTTCTCTGTTCATGAAGGAACAAGTTGTATTTTATCTTTGCATTTGTTTTTAAGGAAAGGGAGTCTCTGAATTCCAACATCGTCCATTCCATCAACCAAGCTTCAGACGAGTGGGGAATCCGTTGCCTTCGTTACGAAATCAAAGATATACACGTTCCACCTCGTGTCAAAGAGTCCATGCAGATGCAGGTGAGAGAAACAAAAGAGCTTTTTAAAGCATAATTTTTAGTTTTTAATTCACTGCACGATCTTATGGTACAAATGGGTATTACATGAAAGTACAGCTTAGCCATCATTCAAGTACAGTTTATAATCTTCAACAGAAAAGAGACCTTTTGTAGTCAAATAATTTTCTTATATTGTGTTGGTAAGTTTGGTTAAGTTTAAGAGGTTTTACACTGATTCTTAAAAACTAGAGTTCATAGTACCTTAAATAAATTATAGGTCTTTTCAGACAAGGTCAGAAACATTTTTTGCATATAGCAGTAGATATTTCAACTGTGGGAACAAGACTAAATCACTTAAATTTACTGAACAGGACACTTTATTCACCCCATGTAGGTGGAAGCTGAGCGTAAAAAGAGAGCCACAGTGCTGGAGTCTGAGGGGACAAGAGAAGCAGCCATTAATGTCGCTGAGGGTCGTAAACAAGCACAGATCTTAGCCTCGGAGGGTGAAAAAGCAGAACAGATCAATAAAGCGGCTGGTAAGTGCATTTAGTTGGTTTATCACTCCAGTTTCCACAAATTATCTCACATCTTTTTGCTTTTAGAGGCTAATATGCTCCCTGTTACCTACTACTCTGCTCCGTCCAGGTGAGGCTCAAGCAGTTCTAGCCAAAGCTGAGGCCAAAGCCAAGGCCATCCGTATGTTGTCAGATGCTTTGACAGAGCAGGTAAATGTTCTTTTCCATTTTCACAGTCTGACTTACAAAAGCTTTTCATTGGTTAATGCTTTTTTTTCCTCTTAAATTCAGAATGGAAATGCTGCCGCTTCGCTAAGTGTAGCTGAGCAGTATGTGTCTGCTTTCTCAAACCTCGCTAAAGAGTCAAACACCATCCTTCTGCCCTCTAACACTGGTGACATTAGTGGAATGGTTTCACAGGTATGTCTGCTATCCAATAGTCCCAACTATTGGATTTATATGTTAACAGCTTCTAAATTATTAAGTTTACATGCCCCTAATGATGCTTATCTTGTCTTCTTGCCACTCAGGCTATGACTATTTATAGCACGCTGGCAAAGCCAAGCATGAGGGTAACTCCAGAGGTTTTGGAGGAGAACCGTGAAGAGGCTGCGAACCCATCGGGATCACCTCAAGAAAAAGGAATTAATGAATGAACTCAAACTAATAAATGACACAGAACCAGAAGAAGCAGTTTATGTTGAAGGTCCACGGTTTGTTCTCACACAGACCTTAAAATGACAGGACAAAAGGGAAAAATTGCCAACTTTAAAACTCTTCCGAAGCCTTGTCCTGGAGCCTGGGGGAAAGTTACACCTTTTGTATGGGGAGTCGTAATCTTCACTGAGTGTGGTTTAATTAGTGTATGTTTGAGAAAGTAACACCAGCCTCCAGCCAAATACACAGATACCGGAGTCTATCCAGCTGACGTGGATGTCAGCACAGACACAGATGCAAAAATAAGTCTCCCCTGAGCAATTTTATATTTTAATATGTTGAGCCCTTTTGACCTCTCTACCTGAGGTTTTTGTAGATTATACCATCATGTTTTCTCACTTTGCAGCCTATTTTCCATGTTTTCCCAAATAGCTATATTCAGGTTCTCTGAGATTATTAATAATAATCAAAGCCAGCTCAGGTGAAAATATATACATAGGTATTATTTACAGAAATGGGTGACAATTCTCCCTCTTTGTGTTGATGGGACCACCGACTTTAAGTTGCTGCATGCAATGCCTGGCTGGATTCCTCACAATGTTTCTAAAAGTGTATTAATTTCACAGTTTACTACGTTTTTTGAAACATTACCCTATCGATAATAAAGCTATATCCCCATGAAAAGGTTACATTAGAATTTCCTTTAGAAAAAAAAACCCTACTTTTTGAAATGATTAAGAGAGAATTTTTTTTGTCAAAGTCTAGGTAATGTCCCGTGTCAGATCGATGATCAAAATATTCCTCTCCTCCGAGTATTTGTATTCATATCTGATGTCTTACCGGATATATTTATTCAATTTCAAGGTTCACTGCAAAGACTTGAAGTTTTTGTTATTTCTGTTTTCTACAAAATAATGGAATATGAACTGGGCAACCGGGCATGTTAAGTCTGAGAAGATTTGAAAAGATGTGGTTAGATGAAATATTTGGACAAAAATGTTCAAAATATACAAACATGTTGAAAACTATCAAATGGCTATTAAAATAAAAACACACCCATGCTGATTTAACAAAGTCTGCAAAAATAAATACGTTTGCCTATCTTGTTACCTGCTAAAAAGATAGGCAAACATGAAAAGCGCAGTTGGTTTATTAGCCCTCTACCTTGCCTTACAGGCATAAACGTGTGTACATAAACTGTGGGCCAGTGACTTGCACTTGGCTCTCAGCAAAAAAAAAAAAAAAAAAGACTGTCACCTGGGGCCTTCCTATGTGGATTGTGCATGTTTTTCCTGTACCTTGTTCTGTCTTGCGTCCTATCAGTCCTAAAACATCTGTTAGGTTAACTGCCGATTCTGAATTGAGTGTAGAGTATGAAAACTTGTGAATTCTTGAGATGGTCATTTTCACCACTACCATCTTGGTGTTTTGAAGCCAGATGTAATGAGGGGTCTGAATGTGAAACTACACGCTCATCGATTAAATATTTGTCAATCAAAAGTTGGTAGCCATTGAGCTTGCCCTGGCTAATTTTCCACTCAACCCTTAGAAGATGTATTAAATGGACTCAGTGTTTCAAGATCTAAAGGCCATTTTCACAGCCACAGCCTGTGTTTGTCTTTTTACAATCACAGGTTGTGGCTATTAGAAACAACGGAGGCTTAACAAACTTGGCCATTGGATTCACTTTCTGCAACTGTAGCTGTCCAGGGTGCAACTTGCTTTTCTCCCAGTGACAGCTGAGATTGCCTTTAGTACCTCCTAGATACCCTAAATTGCATCAGTTAAGTCCAATTTGATTTTACGTTAATAAGCCAACCAGCAGCAACAACAAAACAATATTGTAGTAGACAAAGCTATGAAATATCATTAAATTAAAATGTTTGAGACCATTATTGATATTTTATAACTTTTACAAAACTTATTTCTAGTCCATTCTCTTTTAAGGGTGGTTTCTCTGCAGAATTTCTGACGTGTTTAGCGATTTTCAGAGACGCTCTAAAGCCGTTGTTCCGTATATAGGAGGTCCTGTAAGTCACAGAGCGGGGCAAAGCAAACGTATTCATGGTGTTACACAGAAAAGCGCCCGCCGTGCTCTTTCCACGCTAAGGTTCCTATCATCCACCAGTCATCTAATCTCATTGTACCGGAGTCCCAATGAAGGTGAGCGTGTTGCTCCGCTCTCTGTTTACCTGAGGCACCTGTGCTCCTGTGTTGTTAATACACACAGTCACCCCCAACGTCCGGCCGGGAGAGGACGAAAACTAGCTGCCACACAAGGTCAGTGACAAAAGGCAAAGCGAGCTAGCTTCTGCTAACAGCGTTAACTTAACCGTCATTCATGTTAGCCACCTGTGCGGCTTAACTGCAAAAGAGGTTTTAGTTGGAGCTTAAAATTTCAGTCACCTTACACGTTACCGGAATTATTTTCTTCTATAACAGGTGTAGCTCACAGGCAGCTGTTCCTCTCATTTTTGTGTGTTTGTTACCTCTATGTAAACCAAATGTTCCTGTCTTTCACCTGACCTGCTCTTACCTGTGCATGTAGGATGAAGGGGCTGCCTGTGCTGTCCCTGCTCCTCTGGATGTGTGCGGTGTTCTTCGTGGGCATCTACCTGTTCGTGGGTGGATTTTTGCTGGTTAGGTTGGAGGTTAACAGAACCAGCACCTGCGGAGACGTGCTCGAGCCCGGAGAGGAGCCGGTGGACTTCTGTCGAGCTCAGCCGCGCTTCCGCAAGGTTGTCCTTCTCATTATCGACGCCCTGAAGATCGACTTCGCCCGGTATGACCCCGACAAGACGGCACCACGACCTTATGAGAATAAGTTACCTGTGCTGGAAGAGACCGTGTCATCCAGGCCTTTACAAAGCCGCCTGTACCCCTTTCGTGCTGACCCACCTACGACCACCATGCAGAGGATCAAGGGGTTCACGACTGGATCTTTGCCGACGTTTGTAGATGTAGGTAACAACTTTGCATCCAGTGCCATCTTGGAGGACAATCTTATTCACCAGTTTGGACAAGCAGGTGAGTTATTACAAGTGTCTGTAAATTATAAAAATATAATACATTCATGTAAAGAGCTTTATGGGAAACATACAGATGAGGACAACGTTATGGGATGTAGGGATTTTCAGCAAAGCATTTATAAACTATAGCCTCCCAGAAAACAGACTTCTTAATTGAGCCATAGCACAAACCACTGCTGTGCAATGATGGGCTTTAACTTTGTAATGGTCAAAGCTTGTAAAATCAAGGTAAAACTAAGGGTTAAATATTACATTACACACAATATGACAACTGGGCCGTCACTTGAGAAAGCATCGTGCCAAAAACAACAAAAAAATTGTTTAGACTATTTAGTGTCAAAAACTTAAGTGAAATGTGAAGAGAGTCGCAGATTACAGAACAAGCCTTGCAGAGGTAGGAAGTGAATGATTTAAAGACTCTGGGGGAAAAAAACTAGTGAGTGATGTGTCTAAAGACCCCAAAACAACTGCCAAGACACCCATGACTGACTCAACCAAATTAGGAAGCCAGCAAAACTGGGTCTAGGTAATCTCTTTGTCTTCCAACACGACAGCATCTCAAAAGATGCATTGTTCCTGATGAACAACCTGCTCTAGAAGAAGTAAATAAAAAATCACTGACCTGCACAAAGACTCTGACTTGAATCTCATTAAAAAATCTGTGGAGTGTATTGAAGCCCAAGGTCAATGCCAGGAGACCATAAAATCTGGAGGAGCTCGACAGATTTGTCAAAGAAGAATCAGTTAGGATTGCTCAGAAGACTTGTGAGCTTTGCTGAAAACTACAACAGAAGACCACAGGCTGTTATCTGGCAAAAAGGATAAATAATCAACTATTAGCATCAGGAGGCTAATAATTTTGACCCTAATAGTGTTTGTCTGTGAAGGTTCTCAGTCATCCAGGTCATCGTAGTCAAAGGAGCTTGCAAAGAAAAGCGTCTGGACTTCTTTAAGTTACTTGAAGACATTTCACCTCTCATCCGAGAAGCTTCTTCAGTTCTAAGGTCAAATGGTGGAGAGTCCCAGATATAAACCTAGTGGGAGTATCCCCCCACAGAGGGACAGGTCCTTTTGTCCTTTTGATGAGAGGTGAAACGTCTTCAAGTAACTTAAAGAAGTCCAGACTAATAGTGTTTGGTTTTGTTTCTGTGGGTAAAGTAAAATAATATAAGCATCAATGATTCTCTGCTCATTTGTAGACATGCTCTTTTGTGCCTGACAATACCACAAATCTAGGACTTTAAAAACCAGAAAACCAACTGTGCCATCTGATTTTGCTCATATAAATCTTTCTGTCTCTCAATAGGCAAACGAGTGGTGTTTATGGGTGACGACACTTGGGAGAGTCTTTTTCCTAAGAAGTTTTACCGCTCTCTGCCCTTCCCTTCTTTTAATGTCAAGGATCTGCACACTGTGGATAACGGGATTCTCCAGCACCTCTACAACACTAGTATGTAGTTATTTAATATGCATTTGTTGTGCAATTAAAACGTACATTTAACAAATAGCCTCTGTTGCCAGGAAACTGTGCAAAATCAAAATAATTTTGCACCAACACTTAAGATGATCTTTATTAGTCCCACAGGTGGGAAACTTGTTTATGCGGTTGATGTATTTGTGTTTCATCTCCTTTCGTTTGTCTCTTGCTGTTGGTTTTAATAGTGGTGGGTGATGACTGGGATGTCCTAGTCGCTCATTTCCTTGGAGTCGATCACTGTGGTCACAGGTTTGGCCCGGATCACCCAGCCATGGCTGACAAACTCACGCAGATGGATGGAGTCATCAGGTCAGGCTGTAGTACAGCTGCTACATGCTTGTTTCACACCATTATCCAGATGCAGCTGGATCATCAGCTGTTGCCACAGTGCACTTGTAGTGCTGTAGATATGTCATGATACCAGCGCTATTATTGTTATTGTTGGCCCAGATCAAGCAGTTGAGCATTAGAAAGCACCTGGCACGACCTGTGAAAACTCTGCTTTTCCTCTAGGTCTGTGATTGATCGTCTGCAGAATGACACACTCTTGGTGGTGATGGGAGATCACGGAATGACAGATACTGGAGATCATGGTGGAGAAAGTCAGAAAGAGACTGATGCTGCCATCTTCCTCTACAGTCCTTCTCCCATGTTTCATGGACCCCCATCACAGGTGGGTAGAATGCACCTTTTGAAACAGCCACAGCATGACAGTAGGATTAATTCTTATTTAAAACACAACCAATTCTACATCACTTGACTTTGTATAAAATATAAGAAATTAACACTGAAGACATACTGTCTTAATCAAAACAAATCACTATTGTACGTTAACAAAGAAATTGCTAAATGACAGTTTTGGCCCAAGTGTATACAAGATCCATTAATTCATTTTGTGCTGCTTTTCTGGGTAGCAAGAGCAGCAATCCAAGCAGAGATGACTAGGCCTCATTCTCTAGCTCTCCTGGTGAGACACAGAGGTGTTCCAGAGCCAGCTCAGACACGCACAATCTTCATCGTGTCCTGGGCCTACCATGGGGTCTCCTCCCAGTAGGAGTTCCTAACCAAGGAAGCTACCAGGAGGCATCCTAGTTAGATGCCTGAACAGTCTCACTTAGCTCCTTCTGGTGTCAGGGAGTAGAAGCTTTATGCTGAGCCCATCCTAAATGACAGAGGTCTTCAACCTTATCTCCAAGACACCCTTTTGAGGAAGCTCATTTCTGCCTCTTATAGTCTTGATGTAATTTTTGTGGTCACTACCCAGGGCTTGTTCCCATAGATGATGGTAGGATCCATGAGTAAATTCAGGGTTCAGCCCCCTGTTTATGACAACAGACTGGTACAGCATCTGCATTGCTGTGGACACTGCACCGATCTGTACAACGTCTGCTCCTCTCTCGCGTCCACTTGAGGCACTAGATCATTCCCACTGATATACATATTATAGTGACCAGTGCTTATATCAGTAATTTAACTATCTAAAAGAGCCGCTGAAAACTGCTGTAAAAGTCAGTTTAATTCAGAGTGAGAGTTGAGCACAGAACAAGAAGTTATGAGAGCACACTCATCATATTGTATCCCAGTAATGGGCAGTCACATGCTTAGTGGTAAGAACATTTCACTCTTGTTGCTTTTCAGACCAACGTCATCAGTTCAGTCCACAAATGAGTTAAAAAGGAAGAACAAAGTCAAGTCAAATCTATAACTAACACAACTGCTTTCAGTTACTTGTGTGTTTGTCTTTCTCCTGTCTGCAAAGGCACATTTGCGACATGTCGATCTCTCAGAATCACTGCTGTAATAAAAACATAAAGCATTAAACCACTGATGCATGCCCATTTCTGTTCACGCTTGGCTGTGCAGTTCCCAGAATCCATTAAATTGATGCTGGCAGGTGGTCTCCGCCTTTTTTTCATAGATAAAAGTGGATCTCACACTAGAAAAGAGAGCTCAAGCACCGATTTCCATAATTGCAGCCTAACTGGAGAGGGATATCATGTGCCGTGGAAAGTGATTAGATGCAAGAGAGAAATTACACTGCTATTCTTTTTTCTTTTTTTTTTTTAAAAAGGCAGAACTTAGACACTTTTTTTTTCTTCCCCCAAGGCATTTTGCCACTGCTAGGAAATATTGCTGTTATCAAGCACAACCCTGATTAAGAAAGGCTACAAGATAAAATATCACTCACTGAGTTTAACTGACAACCCAGCCTTGGAACAGCTACAAGTTATTTTGCTATGTGCTAAAAATATTTACTTCAAAATATCACAGATAAGGGTCAAAGCACAATTTAGATCATGAGAACACAGAATAATGTAATGTGACACATCCCCCCCCCCCCCCCCTGTTTATTTCCCAGAATGAACCAGATGTGGTGCCACAGACTGACCTGGTGCCCACCCTGGCTCTGCTACTAGGAGTTCCTATTCCATACAGTAATGTTGGGCAGGTTCTCTTGCCTTTATTTCCACCACACGAGCAGACAGAAGGTGCAGTTGGAGGTCTCAGCCAGCTGGAGGCACTGTGGATCAACACAAAACAGGTATCTGCTCATCAAAGAACCATCTAGAACACTTTTCGAGCATCTGTACACAGAAAAATGTTTTTATATATTCACATATCCTGGAGCCTTTTCAGGAGTTGTTGTTTTTATAGTTTGTGTGTTAAATTTTATCTCTGTTTCTGAAGGTCAACCGTTTCCTGGAGACTTACTCTGGCATGGCCAAAGACATCCCACCAGAGAGCCTCTCTCGGCTGAAGAGTGAATTTGCCCTCTTGTCTTCTGAGTTTCTCAGCACTGTTAGAGAGGGTCGTTCACCCTCCCCGCAGCTAGCCTCTTCTCTGCAGGCTTACCTCACCTCTGTCAGAGACACCTGCCGAGCCACCTGGGCCCGATTTAACCCACTGAAGATGGCGGCAGGCTTAGCCATCCTGGCATTTGCTTGTCTGATGTGTTTCATCTTGTCTGAACTGTCTCTAGTCCTGATCAGGGAGAACGGTCCATTACTGAAGGCCCCAGTTGTTGTGTCACTGACAGTGGGGGTTAGTGTGGCTGCTGCTCAGCTGCTCATACGGGGCTACATTGAGGTGATGTGGTGCCTTGCAGCTGCTGCTTTCAGCTCTGAACTCCTTTTCCTTTGGCGTTCACGCCAACTGAGCACCTCTACAGTGTCAAAAAACGGAACCAAAGCTCCAAAGCGTGTTAGCTGGCTGACCCTGCATCACCTCCTTGTCCCCTCTCTCTTGTTTCCACTCCTTCGTTGTGCCTCTCTGCTCTCAGACAGCTATGTGATTGCAGAAGGACGGGTTGTGACATTTTTGGTGTTATCCCTGGCCCTATGCATTCCCATCCATCTCAACTGGGATGGCCTACTTCTGCCCCCAAGCCATGACCCGTTGAAGTCTGCTGGGCTGCTGCCTGCCCCAGCTTTGTCTCCATCAGCTGTGAGGAAGGAAAGCAGCACCCTTCTAGCCTGCTTAGGAATACTTGTTGGCAGCCTCTACCTCTCCCTCTCGTTCCACGGCTGTCGGGAAGAGCAGGGCTCCTGCCAGCCGTCTTCATTTCTTTCCCCTCTTTCCCGGTTGCAGGACAACCAGCTGAAGAACCTCCATTATGTCCTCGCTGTCATTTCCCTTGGCTTGTGGACATATCTGCTAAGATGCTTTCTCTGCCACTATGGTAATCTGAACTCGTCAGGCGGGACGGTGTTTACAGCTCGCTGGATCCTACCGCTGCTGTCTGTGTGCCTGGGGCTCCACTGGGCTGTTAGCGCCACTCCGGAGGACAGCTTCAGGAATCTGGCTGAGCTGATTCACTTGGCACAGCTGGCCCTCCCCAGGGTCGCCTTCTGTCTGCTGGGACTGGGGCTTTTCCTGATCTGGCTAGACCCCCTCACTGTGTTTGTGAAGACTAGGACTCAGGCTTCAGCCAAAAGTTTGACTCTACCCACACCCCGTTATCGAGCAAGCATTGGCATCAGCCCCCAAGCTGAGCTGCATCACCTTATCCCACAGATCTATCAGCGCATGCGTCGTTCCCTAGATGATGGCGACCTGAGCGGGGCCAACGAAGTGGACAACAGGCCTGCTGTGGAGGCCTACGGACTTGGAACAGTCTATTCTGCTCCTTTGCTGTTGTTTAGTGGGTTGCTGGGAATTGGTCTGCTGCTGTTGCACCCAGAGGGCATGGCTCTGTCTTTCCTCCTGCTGCTACTAGAAACGGGAGCTCTGTTGCACATTCACGCCTCGTCTACTACGCTTAGTGGCCTGCATGGAAAGTATTCTGGTAAGATGTTTGCATCGCATCTTTTAATTAATTTATTTTTAAGCCTATCAGGTTCCAGGTCTTAATCAGCTCACTGACTTCTCATTCTCCCCCCTCAGGTGGGTTTAATGTGCCTTGGACCCCAGTAGTGCTCTGGTCCCTGGCTGCCACGCAGTTCTTCCACGCTACAGGTCATTTACCCACCTTCCCCTCTATCCAGTGGGGTGCTGCCTTTGTGGGATTTCCTGAAGGACACACAGGGACCATACTCCCTGCCTCACTGGTTACCCTTAATACTTTTGCTTCACACATTCTTTTTGCAGGTAGGAACCAGAGAAGCAAAAAAAAATGTTATTGTTCAAAGAAAAGGAAAGAAGTCGTCATCCATTAGGCAAAGAAGGTTATTCTGTAAAACTAATGGGATTAATTTCATAAATTTGTGAAAAGCAGGAAAAGAATCATCATTTTACCTGTTTAAACCTTAACAGTATAATCGAAAATATATAAAATATCAGTGAACCCGTATGACACTTTCAGTCCTTTTTATTTAGTCATATTTGTAGTTTGTTACACATTTCAGTTTTAAATGATAAACAAAAACTTAAAAGTTATGTGATTCAAGAGAATGATAAAAAAAATTCTAAAAAGCAGTTAAGTTAAATAAAGCAGCTTTGAAACCGTCTCTTCAGTGCTTAAAATGAATTGTGAGCTTGTGAAACGATGATTTGTTGTTGTTGTTGTTATTTCTCTTTGTCTTCAGTGAGTTGTCCATTGCTACTGTTCTGGCCCCTGGTTTGCGAGGTGCGTGGGAGCAGAGGACGAGCCTGTGGGGACGACGGAGAGGATGCTGTGATGGAGATGAGGCTGAGAGAAAACCCTCAGCTGTTCAGCTCTGCTCTTCTGCAACTCTCAACACGCTACCTCCTTATTCACGGAGCACAGGTATGTCCACAGACCTAGAATTATTTTTTTTCTCACATCCATTTAAGGCATATGTGAGCTGGGAAAGTCTTTCCTCAGTAGCAGATTTCTGTTGCATTTCTTTCTTGTCTTTTTTTTATTTATTTAATTTTATTTTTTATTTAGTTCTGTTACACTTATGAGTAGCAGTATCACATCACACCACTCAGTCTGTCTGCTCACTTCACAGGTCTTTGCCTCAGTCTGTGCAGCTGCTATACTCAGGAGACACCTAATGGTGTGGAAGGTTTTCGCACCGAAGTAAGTGCCTGAATGGATTTTCCAGCTCATACAAACTCACTGACAGTAAAGGCTTTTTGAGGATATGGATACAGGATCACCGCTGATTCTGAACTTTCAGTGAACACACAGTGTTGAATGCCGGTCCATTTTTCTACTGTGATATCCACACATTTACATCTGGGTTTTGAATGTGGTGTCCTGTTTGTTTTTTTGTTTGTTTTTTTGTTTTTTTATAATAAGTTGGTGGCTTGAAAATATTAAAAGGATATAGGTAATTTAAATAAACTTGGTAGATCTTGGGGAAAAAAGTAATAGTCTTGGTTCTTTTTATCTTATGATCTATTTAATGTCCGAAGGAGTTGCTGGAGCTTAATTTGGACTTGTTTAAACCTTTGTGTCTCTTCTGTTTTGTTCTTTCAGGTTAATGTTTGAGGCCTCAGGGTTCCTGGTGAGCAGCGTGTTCCTGCTGATTGGGGTCACATTAGTGCTGAGAGTAGATGTGGCTGTGGGCCAGTGGTTTAAAAGACTCATCCCAGATGTGTCCAGGTAGCGAAGGCACTGCTGCTGCAGCTGCTGCCTACCGGCACCCACCACAGCTCACTGTGCCCCAGAGGAAATGGACATGGTGGTCACTAAACAGGATTTGTTTTTTCTTTTTCTTTTTTTTTTGAAAAAATGTTGCCAATAGTGATAAGGAAACCCCACTAACATGTCATGTGGCATGTCATACTGTGATTCTTGAGGGCTATGTTGTACATTACTGACCCTGAGGAACTTTCATATATCGAATCTCAGATTGACTAAATGTGGAGCGTTGGGACCTTTTTATATAGCAGTTTGATTGAACAACCCCAGGAATGAGATGAAGAACTGATAAAGGACTTTGAGACCCCCCCTGTTGATTCTGTTCATCTGGGTGTAGCGTTTTTAGTGGGAGAAATGTTTCATCACTCAACCAAGTGACCTTTTCGGTGTCAGCTGACTGCAGGTTTCCCAACCTCATAAACAGTACATTTGCACAATGATTGAAACCAGCCCGCCGAATGAACAATGAACTCTGAGGTTAGTTATTTGATCATTAATATGCAAATTGTCATGACCATTGATCAACAACCACTGATCACTGAGTACCATTCACAGAGAGTTGGGAAATGGCTCCAATCACAGCATTGTAAGATGGTGAAAGATGTACCCTTAGGCCTCCTCCTCAATTCAGAGATGGTCTTTCCCTTTTCAGTGGGCTGGTTTCAGTCATTGTGCAAATGTACTGTTTAGGGTTAGGAAATCCTACAGTCAGCTGAGACTAAAGAAGTCACTTGGATGATTGGCAAAACGTTTGTCCCACTGAAGACGCTAAGTCCAGATGAACAGAATCAACATTTTGGGATATACTTTTGGGATGCATCGGAACTTTGAGGCCCCTTTAAATTTGCATTTGGATAGAGAGATAACATCTGTTAGGTGTTTTCGAATGTTTCTTGTAAACCTTCCTAACGTATAAAACCTTCAAGAACAGTTGAAATCAGTCTTGCAAGTGGTTCATAAGTGTTTGAAAAACAACACCATATCCATAGAGTTTACACACTCTAATTGCCTGGCCAATACATCTGGCCCTTTTAATATGCATTTCTTTTTGTTCCCCCTTTAAAAAATAATTGCAGCTGCAATACATTTATATGCAATGTAGCAGCTGAATTGACAGTCTACTATGATGGGAAAACACCTGTGAAATGAAGAATTTTCTACTTGGTAAAGTGACATTTAAATTTACTCCCTTTTTTTCTGCATTCATGGGTGGGTGACGGTTCAGCTTGTCTCCTTTCTTTGTGGGCTTTAATACGTGGCTTTTCACATACAGTGAGACCACAAAAGCAAAACTGCCCATCAGTGTTTGGAGCTACTTTGTGATCACTCTGGAAGCAGGTTCTCTCATTTTCTTTAAGTGCATTACAGCAGGTTGCTAATGTAAAATAACTGTTCTCATGTTTATATGTATGTATTGTTTTATTCAATGCCATGAATTAACCAGTGTTTCTGGTTACTGCCAATTTGTATACAGTTCTGGGTTCTTAATTAGTCAAAGTCTTTATTTTTTGTAAGGTTTTGATTCTTTACTGTAATGCATAATTAGAAGTGGTTTTTTTTTGTTTTGTTTTTTTTCCTAATCTCAAATCAGTGTTGTTTTTAATTAGACCTCACACACTTTTACCCACAAATAGGTGCCTGGCTTTAATCAATGCCTTTTTTTGTGTGTATGATGTCATTCAAACCAAGACCTCCTGGGACAACAAATGTGTTTTTTCTCTTCTTTTTCTGTACATGTCGGAGTCAGTATCCAGTGTAGGATCCGTTACTGTACTGCAGCTGTAGTCAGCCAACTAATGGTATTGAAGGAATGTCAAGCTGCATGACAATACTACTGAATCCCTCATGCTGCTGCTGTATGGGAGGGATGAGCCCAAGTAATGGTTTGGTTGTATGATGGGGCACATCTGTATCTGTTTTTAAACTTTAATATATAAATAACTGGTTAATTAAAATGATTTTACATTCTGTAAAAATTCTAATAAAATTTTTCTACTTGACATCTTAGTCTGAATATAATTTGAACTTAAAATTATTAGAAGCATCCAGATTTGTCTGTTTATTCCCTGTTGTGATTTGTGATGCTTAATCTATGTTTCATCTTTGAGATTATTTATAGTAGAATTGGAAACTATTTATGCGGTCCATATAAGTAGGATTTTATGACTGGTTTATTGAACCAAGGACTTGATGGAGGAGAAAGTTGCTGCCATATTTCAATGCCCATCAGTTAAGGTGCTTCATTCATTATTAACTGGGGCTTTCTGCATATTCTAGTGCCCATAACTCTTGACTTGTTGAAATTCTCCCTTGTCCATTTTTTCCTAAATCCTCTTTCATGAAATTATACACACACACACACACACACACACACACACACACACACACACACACACACACACGAATGTTTAAGTGCAACCTTAAATCAATGAAAATGTGTGCGTTTATATATATTTCATGATGATGTTTCACAACATTGGGTTTTCCTTTTGTATTCGTTTTCCACTAGACAGTTTAACACAAAGTGTACCTCAAAGGAAATTCAGCCAGTTAAAATTGAACTGCATGAGTGACCAAAGAATTACTATCACCAAAAAGACCCTCAGGAGCAGATTATGTGTACAGCTAATTAAAAAGCACCTTCTCAAAGTAAAAAAAAAAAAAAAAAAAATCAAAACCCCTCTCTAAGATTATTTCCAAGTCATTGTTGTGAATCTACAGCTTTTCTACTAAAGACATATCATTCTTATTTTGTGCTATGTTGCCATGAAAAGCTCACTTACTTCACCTGAAAAACGTTATATTTACTTTTCAAATTATCAATGAACTAACGATTTATTAACTATGGCCCATGGGAAGGCACCGTTGTATTTGAGTTTATAAGTATGACACCAAATATATATACTTCTTGTGTGAGGGCACAATGTAATGGCTGTGCTGACTGTGTGTTGGGTTGGACCCCCTCCTTGTGGTGAACACATCTGCCATTACTGAGAAAATAACAAGTTCAAATAGGCTAGTTACGACATAGCTAGAAATGTCAATAACATCATGTGTTCAACAGAAAAGGCAGATAAAATCCAACTAGAAACAATACCATTATCTCCAACACAGCCAAGTAGAACAGCTGCGCTCACAGAAAATAGGAGTTTTCTGTGGTAGTTTGATTTTTTTCTTTGAAAGGAGGAGGCTGGCGACTTGTCTGGGGAATACCCTGTCTCATGGCCCTATGGTAGCTGGAATAGGCTCCAGCATGCTCCAGGAACCCTTAACTTGATAAGCAGAAGGCGATGGATGAATGGTGGAAGGAAAATATGCTGTGTAGGAACAAACAAGTAGTCCACAGAAATAGGGTAAAGGGTAACATGTTGTCTGCATAGATTCAATTCATCAGCAGGGTAATTCATCTATGAGTCCACTTGAGTGGAGGTTTGGTGTAGCGTTAACCAGCCAATTCTAAGACAAGTAATTTGAGACTTAACTCTGGATACTGGATGGCTCAAGCCACAAATACAACCAACATAATAGCGTGCCATCTGCAAGTAAAACCCCAAATAGGGATTCTGAGTAGAAGACTGAATATCAACCTCTTTTGGCCAAATAAAGCAAAATTTGGAATTGCAATACTGTGTACCATGTTACCAAGGAAATGCAGGAGTATTTAATTATTAGTGAGTTTAAATACTCATAAAACTGTGTTAACAGTGGTGCTAATAATATGGCCTTATTTCCCGCAACAAGATGAAGAGGATGAGAAGAAGTGTAACATTTGGAGTCATTTTTCTCATCATTTTTTTGATGCTGACTGATTGCCTGAAAAATGCACTGTCCAACATAAGCCCTCTGTTCACGATTTACTGTTTGTTATTTTGTGTAGAAACAATGAGCCGCCCTCTAAAAATGGACAACATATCAATAGCTGGTCATAAACATAAAACAACGTGAAAAACACTTTATTGTAAAATCCATCATGGCACTGCTGTAGATGTTGAAGCTCAAAAGCCCAAGCTTTTATTCTAAGCATCGTTACTGCTTTATGTGTTCTTTGGACAACAATAGTCACATTTCAGTTGGCATCAAATATTAAAGTCTGACCAAGTTGCATTATGAGGATGAAAAGAAAATCTTCTAGCTGGCCTCTGATGTTTGTGCTTTGAGTTCACAAGGAAGGGCTTCATCTTTTCCGCGGGGGACCAGACATAAAATTGTTTTGATGATATTCATCATCCCTTTCAGAAGCTGCTTTAATGAGGATGAAAAGGGTGCAGAGTTTCTGAAGTTGCTGAATGTAATGGAGGACCATTTATGGCCATTATGCCACTTAGGGTTCACTTGTTAGATCTGTAGAGGAACATTTTGAGGAAACATACTTGGCTTTTGAAAAATGCCAAGAAAATTAGCAGGTGAAAAAAATAAAAAGATATTTATAGAGCATGGATTTTATGTGTTGAATGATGTTTTTATCAAATTAAGGTTTAAATGCTTGACTTGAGGATTCAGCATCATCAGCCGTAGTAACCCAGGTTTAGATGAAGATATGTGGAGTGAAGCTGTCTTTGTTTCTGCTGCTGCAGGCTTAGATGGAAACTCATCAACAGAAGGAAATGGGAGATGGGAGAGAACATTACAGTGTATGTCACCTCTGGGAGGAAATAAGCTTCCTGAACTGTCAGTGAACCACCAGTTACAACCCACAACTGAGGACTCTGCTGTTTGCTTGATTGATGCCGTGACGAAGGAGAAGGGACGCCTGAACAGAGACAGATTAGCAGAGTCAAAGACAGCACGGTGAATGTGCATCAGCACTAGAAAAACAAACTCAAACAGAGGAAAGAGCGCCCATGCATCTTCCAGAAAAGGAAAGGAGATTCAGTTATTTTTTGAAAACTATGATGGTAAAGCGACTGGTTCTCACACAGCAATTTTCTACTTTGCTTGAGCACTCAAAATGCTTTATGCTACAAGTCACATTCACCCATTCACACCCACAATCATACCAGCACTTTTTTTCTCTATCAAACATTCACACCTTCACGCTCCAATGAAAGCATCGGGAGCAAATGGAGTTCGGCATCTTGTTCAGCATACTTTGGTCAAACCACCTACCTTCCCGATTACTAGACGACCTGCTCTGCCGCCCCAACCGCAGCCGCCCCAGTAATGATGTGATATGTGTCATTTGTGAAACTGATCCAACCAAAGCACAGCAAGAGGCTGTCATGTCCTTCCAAAGTTAGAGAGGCTGTTCTTGTGAAGTAGGATCGTCGTGTGTACGGGAAGGTCACTGGTCACCTCCTGTCAGGCCGCACTGTTCGAGTCTCTGAAGAATCAGAAGAACATTTAACTAACGCTGACACATAGACAGCTAGAACTAAAACTCAAGTCGAGCCTGTGGATGGTTATCCTCTGTGCAGAGCTCAGCTATGGTGAGAAAAACAATGCCTGCAGTCATAAAATTGAGCTCTCATAAATTTACCTAACTGCACAGTCTCTATATTTCTGATAGTATAATTTTTAGGACTCATAAAATTGTCCAGTGTTATAAACCACAGCAGAATTTTCATGGTTTTTAATCAATGTTAAGGAATCCCTTTCTGCATCTGTGTGCTGGTGTTTTCAGATAGACTCCTGCCTGCTGACTCCTTTCTGATAAGTCTTTTTCAACATATGCTACATGTACAGGATGTCATACTTAGTGCAGGCAGCACCCACACAGAATGAACGAACTCTGGACATATTCCAGTTGAGAGTTAATAACCTTGACATAAACTAAATTGGAACCTGACATTCAGAATGAGTGAGTTTTACACCTGAAGCAATATATAGCAGTGAGCCAGGGCTTGGTCAATCAGATGACTTACATCAACTCTTCACACAACAAAGGGATACTCAGATGAATTGTAAGTTAGGATACGTTTGAAACATGACTGCACTTCTGTTGGCTTCAGATCTGCAGTATTTTTCTCAATTTCTTTACTAAATGGTACATTTATGAACTAGGGAAAACTGGTTTTTGAATGCTTCAAACAGACTTTTTGGAAACAGAGTATTATATCCTGTAAAATCTGCTAACAGTGTAATCAAATGCCTAAAAAAGCATGTTGGGATAGTTTGGCTTTGTAGGCTACGAAAAACAACTTTGTGGGAGTAAATATGCTGTTTACACTGTATGCCTCACTTTGAAGAGACATTATCCAGACCTGCCTTAGGTCACATTTATTTTTGTAGCCTGACATCCCACACTGTGCAGCTGTTCAAAAAGCTTTTAAACAAAACAAAACAAAAAAAATCATCCTAAGAACGAAAAAACACACATGCCCAGGGTTAGCCAAGCTAAGTTCAGGATAAAGAAGGTAAAATTTAAGGTCTTTATAGTTCTCTCAGGGGTCTGTGGAGACCCAAAACAGAGGTTAAAGCAGAGTGAATGGGTGCCATTTGCAAGGTAAAAACGAAGAATGACCTTAAAAAACAATCTCCCGTTTAATTTTCTGTCGGTTTGTTTGTTTGTTTTGCCACGATAAGATGACACTGAATTCATGAGTTAGCTACTTAGGTAACCACAGACTTCATTATCTATTATAATGAAGTGATAAAATTTAAAAGGAGTGAATTTTTATCAAAGTTCACCATCTGTCTGTTTTCACAAATTGAGGTTTTTCTGTTAAATTAACTGCAAATATGTTTATTTCAACATTTTGCATTTCCACTTGGGTGGGGCCTCTAAGAGCATTACCTCATATTTCGGGCCTCAAGTGGCCATTTGAGACACTTCAGTCCATATCAGTGTTGTGCCACAGATTTTTCTACTGCTTCCAAGTGGCCAAAACTCAATTAATACCCCGTTTTAATTTCTTTTATTTATTTATTTTTTTTTACTAATGCTATGCTATTACTTTATATGAGAGAAAGCACCCTGTAATTCAGAGCCAAACCACGGCAGGAGTTAGAATGCTAATGCAGGGTGAATTTGATGTTACAGATGGTTCACACAGATGGGCAGACAGACTATAATACCCATGCTTTTGATTGCCTGCTTGACACCAAAGGCACACAGGGCCTTTGACTGAAAATAAACAGTTGGAGGTTCTTCCTGGCGTTTGAGCATCAAGGGAAAACTGCAAGTGACAGAAGCTGACACTGAGAGAGCTAATGTGAGAGTTAATTCTGTGTACATATCTGACAAGTTCCTAACCCTTTAGTCAATCATTTTGCTTTGTTTTTTTCTCCACCTTTTTTTTTTTTTTTTAAATTACAGTGCACTTGTGTATTTTTGTAGTAATGATAGCAGTGTGCTCCCCATTGTTATGGATTGTGCACAGCATTGAATCTCTCTATAAACTGATTGTCTCAGGGGGATGATATCATCTTGGATAAAATACAAATACACTTTCTATACAAAGGATTTAAGATTGGCTGAGTGGTTATGTCTCCGTCCACGCTTGTGGGCGTCTGAAGTGAGAAAGAGAGGTATTGGCTGCGATAAGACAGCAATCTCATCCAACCTTTTTTAGGTGTAAATATGAAAGAGGATTTCAGTGCTGCTTTTAAAAGCTGGTAAAGATTCATGTTGTTGTGGGAGACAGAAGCTTGTCTCTTGTCTATGCACTCTGCCAATGTTGCTGTGAAGAAGAAGAAAGACCAGATAGATCAGACGCTGCCATTACAGTGACCTAGTGATTATCTGTGGATCCCCTTGAGGACAAAAGGTAACAGTATTGTGCCCAAGACCCAGCAAGCTCCACACAGCCTCACTGCACATACTGAGCTCACTACATCAAGTACATCTAAAGGGAGGGATCTTGAGTATAAAAAAACAAACTTAACTCCTACAAGTTTTAAAAGTGAATTGTTTTATAAAACTGGGGATTAGGATTAATCCAGACCATATGTAGCATACTCGCCTCTCCTATTGCCCACTCTTTGTGGTATTGGAGCTGACCAAATTTAATTTCAAGCTTGATTTGCTCATGACAAATGTAATATTTCAAGGACCACATATTCCAAAGTAGTCAAATAGATTCAATTTCCTTTGAACAACCATGCTTTCGGGTTGAACAGCCCTCCTTATCAGAGTTTGACACAAATGATTCAGAAAACTCTCAGGATATTCCTTACTTCTCTATAGAAAGTGCTACTGTGTTGCTAGCCTGTTTCCTTCAGGGCTTATAGAAATGCTTTGAGATTGCTAGATTTACTGCTAGAAAACTGGCTGCTTGTTAATGGAGATAAAATATCAGCATACCAAGGGAGTAAATAAGGCAGTAACAATTTTGAAAAAAGACAATGCTTTTTCTGCAAAGTATTTAGAAATATTTAGTGAATCTAAATTGCCCATAGGTGTGAATGTGAGTGTGAATGGTTGTCTTTCTCTCTGTGTCAGCTCTGCGTCAGGCTGGTGACCTGTCCAGGGTGTACCGTGCTTCTTGTCCTATGTTAGCTGGGATAGGCTCTAGCCCCCTCGCAACCCTGATAAGGATAAGTGGAAGAGAATGTTTGGATGGATGGATATTTAGAAATATCAGAGTACAAATGGGGTTAAATTAATGGGTGCTTTCAACAGTTTTCATTTTTATCAGTCTGCTGTTCACCACAGTTCAGTTTTAAAAATCTTTGGCATGGCTCAGCAGGTAAAGGGAAGGCTTATGTGGTCAAAAAAACCCCCCCAAAAAAAAAAAAAAAAAAAAAAAAAAAAAAAAAAAAACAAACCAAAAAAAACCCCATGGAAGATGTCAACAAAAGGGCAGTCAGCCAGAACAGGCAACGTTGTTCAAAAGCAGACAGAAACTTAAAAGGGCAAGCAAAGGACAAAAACAAGCTGCAGGAAAACAAGTCAACAAGAATGCTGCAGTATAGCTGAGGCAGCACAACAGACAAGGAGTTGTGGCTATAGGGCACATGCAAAATAACGGAGCTGATTAATGAGTTGGGGACTTGTGCTCAGGTGGAAACTAGGTGATGGGAACAAGGAGGGAATGACAGATTCTGAAGTAGTACAAATATCCCCATTTTAATCTATCAAGTGTCACTTGTACAGTATACAATTTTCCTGCATCCAGTTTCCTTTGTTCGGTCACAATATGCCATTTTACATGAAAAAAAAAGAAAAAAAAAGAAAAGTACTTTGTCACTTCAGACTCGACTTAATGACATTAATTTTTGAATCATGCTAACTGAATCACTCAGCAATCTTTGCATAGCATGAAAATAAGTCAAATAGGGGATTTTGAGTGACTGATATAGTGTTACAATCCGGTAAATTTGCAAGACTTTGCTTTCATAGGATGATATCTACAGTTGCTTGAAAGGGATTCAATTAGATTACTCAGTTTAAGTCAGAGTGAATTAGGCTTATTGACCGAATGAATGGACTACATTACAGCCCTAATCATCTTGGATGTATTGTTAGTAGCTTTAGTTTTACCAGACCAGTGAGTGGGCAGATAAGACTGAGTGTCTGTGTTGTATAATGTAGGGATGAGAGGAGGAACCTATAAAATGCACCCTCTAACTGTTACATTTTATACATTTATACATTCTGATGGGTTTCATGGCAAAACAATCTGAACTGATTCATGGGCATACTTTTGTGTTAAGTATGAGAACGAACAGAGAAGAATAAAACACTTTTTGATGCGCAGCCAGAAATGTTAAACCTTTTATTAGATTTAGCTTGACCTGTTTGAATCTTCTGAACACAGTGCATTTTTAATATGTGCTGATCATGACAGAAGAAACTGGGCACACAGAAACCAGCATTATCTGCAGTTATACTGCTACAGGGTTACACAAAGTTGATTTTGGAATGGATAAAGCAGGCTAACACTGAACTTCTGGAATGATCTTCCCAAATCCCTAACCACAGACGTATCGAACATTTCTGGACTATAGGCTTAAAAGCTTGGTTCATATCAGGAAAACAACCAGTTTAAATGATCTCTACCACTTCTGCCAAGAAGACTGTTAAAATATTGAGGCAGCATTATACCAAAAGCCTGTCGAAATAAAAAGAAATAAAATAGTTGAGGTCTAAAAAGCTAAGGTACATTTAACCAATTATGGGAGGATGTATTGGAGCATGTGTGTATATATTTGACCCTGTGTTGGTTAGAGAAAATCCACAACAACTTCAAACCACCCAGTTGCACACCCAGTTCTTGTGTTTTTAAAATAATTAAAGATGTGTACTGTACAATCATTCCACCCTGGAAAAAGAACTCATTAAAAGCACAAAATTACCATGACATTTGTCCCATGATGAGTATATTTAACCTTCTCACAACTCTGCGTCTGAACTGTGTGGGCGTGCATGGCTTGTGTCAGGATGGCATTGAGTCCAAATTGCACGGGGCTAATTGGGCCCCTATGCAGTTGTAGTTGTATGATTGAATTCTTAAATCCACATCTCGAAATGTCTTTAATTTCTCTGAGTTCTTGGAAGTCTATAAAATGAATCTCACCTTGTCATTACAAGTATCCCAGGTGCTTTCATCTTGAAGTGCATTATCCCACACTGCAATAACACGCACGCACACACACAAATATGAATTGCAAATGAAAGCAATTACACAGCAAAACTGTTAGGTTATTTGGGGTGCTACTTTTCCCCAGCTGCCAGGTAATCTGACAAATTAGTCTCAGCTGCTCCTTCTTCATCTCTAGGGGAATATTTTTTTTCTCTCTCTCTCTGCGGCTGCTGAGATTTTAGGCTTTCTAGAGCGAGGACTCACACACAGACACACAAAGCACACCGTGGATGGCTGTCCATTACCTGGAGCAAGTGAAGCAGTGTAAGAGATCCCTGATTTCAGACCAAATAAAACAATTCATTGATTTACATATGGAAAAGAAAATGGACCTTGGGAGCATTAACAGCCCGAAGTTTAATCTCAGGCGGCACGGTCAAGAGACATACTTATGTAGGTGGTGGCGGGGGTGTTTTTCCACCTTATTAAAACATGAGCGTTGTTTGAATCTAACACTTGCCTAGAGCTGTACAACAATCTTTGATGCTTATCCAAGGAAAATCTTCCTGCCCTCACATGTTTTGAAGGTGGCAGCAGTAACAGATGAAGTGGTTTAATGAGGTTTCTGAGAGTGAATTCCCCTGAAGGGATTAAAAAATGTTTGGGGCCCATTTCTCTCCCACCTGGAGCATTGGGTTATGATGAGAGGCTGAACTAATGACAGTCATTACTTTCAGACATAACACTACGTGTACGGATGCAGCTGCTGTGAATACGTGTAGCTAAATAGTCTACTTGCATGCCAGCATACTTTACTTAGTTTTAGTGCAAAGTTGCTAAAATACCATATCCCATATTCATCATGGTTTTCTAAATGAACTGAACAAATGTCAATTGAATCTTTTGAGTCAGTGATTGGACAAAAAAAAATGGAATATATAACTAAAGAAAAGCCGTTGAGCCATAAAAAATCAAATAGAAACAATCATCTAAAGCCTTATTTGCTCAGGACTACTAGTGTTTTCAGTAGATGTGATATGTGCATGGGATTTATTTCATACTTTCACCACTCCTGCATCTGTGTTTCCTGCAGCACATTTGCACGCCATAAGCAGACTGAAGATATGGTGACAAATTTGAGCCTGTTACTGTCATGCATGACATCCATCTCCTCAACTTTTAAGATTTTATTCTTCTGTTGCATTTAAGCTTGGGCTTTCTGTAAACTGGGTCTCCATGCGCCATGTGCTTGTTAATTTTTGAACACTGAATGCTGTCTAAAATTTATGTATTTACTTAAAATTTCCAACACAGCTGGAAGGCAAGAGAAAAGTGTATAAAACCCACCCACCATGAAATCACTGAAATTCAGAATCATGTAGCTAGACTAAGGCTATCACAGGATCTGGGTGTTTGGTGAGACCGCTGAAGTAATTTACAAATTACTGGAGGTCTCCAGGTGACACGAGTCCTATGTAAACACAGCTATGCTTGGAGCATGTCATTTCTGAAATGATATTATTGAGCTTATTCATTCATGTCTGGTAAAAAAATAATGTTGTGTATGTGACATTCTAGGGTTCAGCAAGATATTTTTTTTTGCTCTTAATATGTGAGATCTCTCTGCCTTGCAGGCTAATCAACACATTTGCATATTTACAACCTGGAGCAGTGAGCTCTAGACCTTCCAGCTGCATTGACAGCTGTGAGGCATATGCTTCTGTGGATGCAGAAGAAGCCAGAAGGTTCAGTGACACGTCAGTATATGTATATGTAAATCCACTTTTTAGAGGCAATGACACAGCCCGCTTTAGCATCTTTAGTGAGCCTGCAGTCTTTTATTTTCGGAGTACTTTGAAGCATGACAAAGGGATCATGTGCTACTGTTTACTAAGCAGAAACACCTCTAACACAGTGTGATGTGTTCTGTTTTATCTTCCAAGGTGAAAACAGAAGAGCACATGACAAAGTAGTCATTAGAGCATTAAGGATATTAGGTATTGAGTGGAAAAGAACACATTAAGCTAATGGATGAAGCTGCTCTTAAACCCCCACAGTCCCCAAACTCCATCTACAACCTTTGCTAATGTATCATCCATCCATACAAGGTGCAAAGTGCATTTTGAACAAGAACACTCTCCTGAACAAGTCAGAGATATACAGAAGGTTCATATCAGCAAGGAACTGAAGCAATACTGGAAAAAGAAATTATCAGTATATCATGGCATGCCATCATTGAGTAACATGAAATAATATGCAGTACTAGTAAGTCAAATAATAAATATTTTTTAAATGAATCACACAGATCACATCAAAACATACACAGGAAATTATTAAACCACTCCTGCAGCATAACACATTTCCTGGCTTTTTGATCTGTTTGTGACTCACATACT
This sequence comes from Copadichromis virginalis, assembly GCF_057382275.1. Lineage (NCBI taxonomy): Eukaryota > Metazoa > Chordata > Actinopteri > Cichliformes > Cichlidae > Copadichromis > Copadichromis virginalis. The sequence goes on along the minus strand of NC_140624.1, from coordinate 38,405,728 downwards.
GACCATTACATCTGAGACATAGAGCCAAGCAAGATTTATTTATTTATTCTATGAATAGAAGATGATAGCACAAAGGAATGTATTCATATTTTGCTTTTGGTTTCTAAAAAAAAATATAGCAACAAGGTTATTTTTGGATAAAATAAAATAAAATGTAATTTTTGCTTCAGATTTAATATTGTTATATCCAAATAGAGGGCTATTAAAGAATACTTACAATGACCATAAAACCACACATTTTTTCACAGTCTTGGAAACAGCGTGTTGCAAAAGTGTTTCAGAGCAGAGCTTTTGTCTATAGTGCTGCATTTTAAGCCTGTAGCTGCAATTGCTCAGTAAATAAATAAATAGAACTTTCCTATAAGCTAAAGGCAGATAATCCTCCCTCTCAGTAATGACAGGGAGAAAAGCAGCATCATGACGCATCAGAGCTGAGGTGTGCAGCTGAGTCTTTCTTTAATAGCGTGCTCAGTTTTGGCGACATACCCACAGCGAATGTACAGGTGGATTCACCTCGATTCAGGGTCAGCTGAGAGTTGTCTGTGGGAACATATAGTATACTCCACAGAAGCAGTTTCAATGAGAAGTTTTACCATGAAACTCAATTTGTGGGTTTTTGAAAGGCTGGATTTTGTGAGTTTTCTGTTTGGCTCATTTTTGCGCCACTTTCTTACTTCCAAAAACTGTTTTCTTCTCCCAGTTGTGAACTTGTTTAGGCAGCATTTTTCAAAAGGATAACAGCCACAGTGACATACTGAAACACACTTTGAATCAATGATAATGCTCATCAGCTTTTAAAGATTGCAGCAACATATATGTCTCATGGTTTTTATGCGAATAATCAGCCATCACCCAACTGGACAGAACCGCAAAAGGCTGCTTCAGCTGCCCACTGTGGCATCCCTTTTGTCAGCCTTCCAAAAGCACTTTCCTCATCCAGTTGGCATGTTGTCAGGCTTATTGGCTTTTAGAGTGATGTTCACTTCCTAAGAGCAACTGAATACCTTACACTAAAGAGTCAAAGGTTTCAGGGGCAGACAACTGTAAGACACTTTCTCTCTTATCACACATCCATCGTGAGGAAAAAATGGATACTTATGCAGTCGCTAATTTCTTCCTACCTCATTAAAGTGCCCTTGAGAAGTCATGACAGAGTGTTCGCCGAGTTGATCTTAGTCTCAAAAGGACTGTAATCAAAATAAAGTCCAGTCACTGGGGAATGGAGCCAACATGGCCAGGAGTGGTCTGTCACATTCATACTATTACTGCAGCTGTAGGCAGTCGACCGGCAACACACACAGATGCGAGAGCAGCACAACATGGTGGAGGCTCTCTCGCCTCAGCCACTTATTTTCAGATGAAGGACGATCAATAGAGTTAGTGAGATTTAACTGAGCAAGAAGAAGAAAGATCATTTGCACCAAGAGCACCCAGGACTATGTATTCCCCCCTTTCTGTCAGTTTATTTAGTTTTTCATTTGGAAAACAGCAAGACCCATTAGTTTTCCCCCTGAGCCATAGAAAGCATTTCACTCTTTTACTATATTTAATGCTGTGATAACAATTACTAAAGCTACACAATGAGCTTTTAAAAAATATATTTTAAGTCAATATTTATCTAATCTAAAATACACAACATGAAATATATTTGTAAAAGTGTTATCATTAAAAAAGTTAATTGTAAAAATATTATGTTATGATAGAGCTTAGAATTGAACTTCAGCTTAGTGTTTTGTTTTGGTCTAGCTTTATGTCTCACAGCACCAGTGAAAATATGCAACTTAATGGGACAGTGTCTAATGCTGTGCATCCTGTAGTCAGCAAAATGTTTGCTTTACCGACTTTGTTCATGCAGAGAATAAATTCCATTTTATACAATGGAGACCTTTTTAGATGCCTTCTAATTTGCTGTTCTTGTGCTGCTTCCATCTTGGATGTGCGCATTCCTGTTTTGGAGTGCTGCTCTCTTCTGAACAAAGCTGGATGGTGCTATTAGCCACTTATTACGGCCACCTGAACTATGCAGACGAAAAATACGTATTTAAAATACAAAATATGAGTAACTGTATTCTATTTAAAATTCAGAAATTAAAAAGGTGGTATTTAGAATACAGTTACTTTGTTGAAATAAATGGATTTCATATTGTCGCGGGTCAGGACTGTTTGGGTTTTGTTTGACAGCTATGTTTTGTTGTTCCAGGCGGCAGCGTTATGGTTGCCATGGTTACAGGGTGACGCGCTCTCTGCCACTGTGTGTTTCCTGGGTGAGAGAGCGCCTTTTTGTTGTTGTTGTTGTTAAGCTAATCCGGTTGTTCAGTGATGACGCGACGAATCCTACTTCCGGGCCTAAAGTAGTCTGCGTTTAATATGGCTTTTGTGTTGTTAACATGTTTAATGCTACGTACTTTCTTCTATTTGATCTCAAAAAGCTCCTAAAACAGTCAGTGATCACTGTTGACCTCCCTCGGCTTTTATTACCGCTAATCATTTATTTAAGCTCAGTTTTTAAAACCTTAGGATGTAACTACAGCCCAGCCCATGCAGCAGTATATGAATGACTAACCTCGTATTGTGGATGGATTATCTCAGTTGTTCTCCTGGCTGAAGTTTGGTCCTTTTACAGCATCCTGCCATGCGATTACATTTGTTTCTGACCACCGAGAACACTCACGTTAACTTTTATCGAGTGGGAAAAAAGTTAGCTTGTTTATATTATGCTAACATAGCTGTGTCGCTAGCGGTCACGTAGCACATCATTATATACCAGCTAGCCCAACTTCAGTAACCCTACAAACGTCACTGCTGTTTAGTTTTCTGTCTTCATTTATGCTGGAAGTGATAACAGAGCTGTACGTTTTAATTTGTTTCCAAAACCCCGCAGTCAGGACATGCTATATTGTATTTAGATAGAAGCTAGCGAGCTAACTCCCTGCTAACTTCTAACTCCGTTAAATGTCATAAATTCCGTTTTCATGGATGCCTGGATGTTAAACTCAATTGTTACACCTGGTAGAGCAGAACGCCGATCATTTTATTAAAGATGAAAGACTTTAGACAGTTTTTCAACTCTCAGTAATGCCATAGTTATCGTTTGATATATGGACCTGCAGTGGAGTTTAGGTCCAGACACGGCTAGTGACGTCAGACTGAACAACCGGATAGGCAGAGTGTTAGAGACATAGCCCTAAAGAATGTAGCCTCCTGGGCAGCGTAGTCTGTGCTGCAGGGAGAATGGACTGCGATACCCGTTATGTGTCGTGAGCACGAGGAGGGAGAAAAAGGAGAGTGGAAAAGTACGAGTTCTCATCGAGCAAAAACGGGAGCTGGAAGCATGTAAATATAATAATAACCACTGCAGCCAAGAAGAGTGCCTCATGAGCCCAATTGTAAGTAAGCTATTTAGACTCGACTGTACACCGTGTTCGTGTTTTCCTCCGAAACAATAAGTTCCGTTGCAGCAGCCTTTCAACGCCTCTCTCTGTCTCTCGCTAGCAAAGTTGACCCAGACAACAAAGTAAAGCTAGTTTTCGGCTACGAGCCCGACACGAACCCGACGTATTAGCCAGAGGTCCCTTTACTACGGTTCGGAGCCGCAGACCTTCAGTAATAGTAATAGTACATTCATGTATTTGTAAAAAGCATGATAATATATTAAGTAATCCAAAGTATTCAGAATACGTTACTCTCATTGAGTTACGTAACGGAATACGTTACAAAATACATTTTGGGGCATGTATTCTGTAATCTGTAGTGGAATACATTTTAAAAGTAACCTTCCCAACACTGCAGATAGCCTGATTACTATCACACTGAAGCACATATCTTCGTGAGGTAACTGTATATATAAAAACAGACATTCTGAGTGTTAACAGTTAACTCATTCTGTCCTCATTCCCATGATATCCAATAAACACCAAGCTGAAAACAATTAAAAAGCTTCATCTATAGTATAGGTCTTGATTATGTGCATTGCAGGCTTTTTTTCTTCTTCTTACAAATACCATACCATTCTTTGTGGGGTTTCTCAGCTGATACTTGATTTACCGTGGCATTTAAAAAGCCTAGTATTAGACTATACAAAGAGACCCAACTACACAGCAGTAAAGGTGTCACTAATTAGTTCAGGTCAAGCAACTAAATCAGCTTCTGAAGAAGAAATATTGCAGGCAGAGGAGAGAGGACACTTTCCTAATGAGGATTTACAATGTGCGATTCTTCAGCACATACTGCACACTCATTAAAGAAGGCTTAAATCTGTAGTTCATTCATTTCCATTTGTGGCTCTTTCAGATCTTTTTTTAATTGACAAAATGTGATCATTTGATCAAATGGAATTCATTTGAATTCCATTTGATTTTCTTAATACTTAAAATGAAAATTCAGGGCCTTGGATCTGTTACAGGATTTGACAGCAGCCAATTAAAAGAAACTTGAATGACATGAGCACATGCAGTGGGTTTTAACTTTAAATGTTGGTAATTTTGGTCAGCTTTAACAATGAAAATATAAGTAGGAATGAGCTGACAGACTCAAAGTCCACTGGTGTGCTGCCACCTAGATTTTCTGTTCATCTTTAATGTCTTATAAGTTGTCAAGGGATGTTATCTAGTTGGTAGTGATCACAAGCTATCAGTATTACTTCACTCAAAAACTCAGTGGACTAGTCCCTCATTCAACTCATTGGACCAACACAATGTTCTGTGGGATAGTTCAAGGAGGTCATAGCAAAGAACATCAGTGATGTACACTGACATTTACAGGTCAAGGATCTCTTGGGGACAACTCTCAGCAACTGTAGATTTCAGTTCAGAAATCAGTTCAAACAACTGTACAACAGCACAGTTTGCTGGGAGGTGTAGCCACTTTCCCAAGCTGTCACAGAAGAAATACGTTAGAATGGTTAGAAACAATCCAATAATGACTGTGTATGAGATATAACTGTCACTGCTTATTATCAAGTAAGACTTACATCATCAAGAACTGAGAAACTCCTGTTCAAGAATATAGTCTCTCAAAATTCAAGTGAAAGAAAAGAAAGGCTTCTGGAGGAATGCTGGATGGCCAGATGGGCTAAAGATTGAGTTGCTACAACAACAAGAGGTATGTTTGGGTGGTTAAAGGTTAGCTATTCAACTCTAAACAAACTGTTAAGCATCTGTGGTAGCATCTTGTTCTGGGGCCTTGTTTCTTTGCTGCAGTAGAACAGAGTGAACGGAGTGGATGCAATAACCTCCACTTCAGAGGCAGATTAATTTTCCAGCATTACCTTAAACTGTCGGTTCAAACTTGGACATAATTTGTTGTTTCAGCAAGGCAGTAACCCCAAACAGATATAAAAGCTTTTTCTAAGCTTTTAGAATGGCCTTTACAAAGTTTAGAACACAAACATATTGAAAATGCGTGGACTGTATTTAGAGGTTGGATCTGTGCAAACAAAGCATTATTCTGAACTGTATTAACTCACTTCTTCCCTAGAATAGCAGTCAAGAATTCAACCAAAATTATGCCAGAAGCTTGCTGAATGCTACTAAAAGTCTGTGGTCAAGGTGCAACTTGCTAGAGAACATTTAAATTAGCATTAAATGATTTGAGAAAAAAAAAATAGCAGCAAATTATTATTAGTAGTAGTTATGCTGTGTGTTGTATAATCCTTCTGCACCAGAAGAAGAGCTGTTTAGAGAAATAACTGGAAGCCAAATATGCCTACGACTTTTTTTTGTTACTGATCAGCGTGAGTTTGAACAAAACTGCACATTTGTGTTTGGATAAAGTTTTTATTTGACCATTGACTGCTTTTTACTTATCTTCAGTCCTTCAGTCCAAACCTCAACATTTTCAGATAAATGTATTTGTCATGGCAAGGAAGGCAAGCTAACCTGTGAACGCTCAAGCACTCTCCCTCTACACTTGTGTTATTTACAGAGAACAGACAAGAGCTCTGGTCAGTAACACAAAATGGACACCTGATTTTTTTTTCTTGTACATATAGATATAATTACACATCACTTATTACATGTTCAAATGTTGTATTATCAAATCTTTATGGAAATCTGAGATGGTCAAGCAGAAAATGCTCTAAAAACTAATTTAAGTTAATACGACCCTGTTATAAAATCTAAAAAGTTTAAGAATATACAAGAAACCTTGTCTAACAGAGTTCAAGCCAGAGTAGATTATCTGCTTCCATCGCACCCTATCCCTTTAGAATCCTCCTCCATCACACCAACCCTTTGCATGTGCTCCTTCACTGTATCCACAATTCTTCTCTGTGGTCTTCCTCTGCTTAGTAGCTCTATCCGGTTGTTCAGTGATGACGCGACGAATCCTACTTCCGGGTCTAAAGTAGTCTGCGTTTAATATGGCTTTTGTGTTGTTAACATGTTTAATGTTTTGTATTTTCTTCTATTTGATCTCAAAAAGCTCCTAAAACAGTCAGTGATCCCTGTTGACCTTTTATTACCACTAATCATTTATTTAAGCTCAGTTTTTAAAACCTTACGATGTAACTACAGCCCAGCCCATGCAGCAGTATATGAATGACTAACCTCGTATTGTGGATGGATTATCTCAGTTGTTCTCCTGGCTGAAGTTTGGTCCTTTTACAGCATCCTGCCATGCGATTACATTTGTTCCTGACCACCGAGAACACTCACGTTAACTTTTATCGAGTGGAAAAAAAGTTAGCTTGTTTATATTATGCTAACATAGCTGTGTCGCTAGCGGTCACGTAGCACATCATTATATACCAGCTAGCCCAACTTCAGTAACCCTACAAACGTCACTGCTGTTTAGTTTTCTGTCTTCATTTATGCTGGAAGTGATAGCAGAGCTGTACGTTTTAATTTGTTTCCAAAACCCCGCAGTCAGGACATGCTATATTGTATTTAGATAGAAGCTAGCGAGCTAACTCCCTGCTAACTTCTAACTCCGTTAAATGTCATAAATTCCGTTTTCATGGATGCCTGGATGTTAAACTCAATTGTTACACCTGGTAGAGCAGAACGCTGATCATTTTATTAAAGATGAAAGACTTTAGACAGTTTTTCAACTCTCAGTAATGCCATAGGGATCGTTTGATATATGGACCTGCAGCGGAGTTTAGACCCAGACACGGCTAGTGACGTCAGACTGAACAACCGGATATCAGGGGTCTCAAACTTGCGGCCTGGGGGCCACTTGCAGCCCACGTCACCCCTACTTGCGGCCCGTATATTGACGTGAGAAAATATAATGCAATTTGGCCCTTGAAGTTACTTTTTTTGTTGGGGAGGATTTGTTTGTTGATGAGTGCAATGTTAAAATAAATCCATTAAAAAGCATATTTAATATCAAGGTGATATGGGCAGAGAGTACAAACATGTTGAGGGAATGACTTTGTTAGTTCAGTGATTTGTAAAGAAAACTATTTTTATTTGAATGCAATTTTATTCCTTCTTACTTCTACAAAAACTTATGTGTACACATGTGTCTGCATTTGTTTTTTTGTTAAATATGAACAAAATTGTAGCAAACGTGCTGCCATGTGTTTGGCCAGAAAGAGAGTCCAATGTGTTACTGTGCATTTGGAAGTTTCAGTTAGTGGAAAGTGAGAAAAAAAACTGTGTTCACATTTGCAGTTTTGTGTTGTTATAGAATATATTTGAAAAAAATAAAAAAACTAAATTTTTGGAAGTTTTTGTGGGTGTTTTCTTGTTTGTTCTTTTGTTTGTTTGTTTGGGTTTTTTTTGTGCTACTTGAACACTAAAGTGGCCCTTACATGAGATGACAGTGCCACCTTACACTCTTGCTGCTATTCGTCTCTTAACAAATCACCCCGATATCTCCACACACCTGTACTCTCTTCTACACCTCTTTTGTACACTGGCTGATGTTTTCAATGCTTAACCCCAGGTACTTATTCACCTTCTATGCATCAGACTGCATTGAAGAATGAACGCAATCATACCAGATAGTGACTTTCAAGCTCAATAGAAATATGAAGAAATGAGGGCTGGATCAAAACAGTTGCACAGTACTGTACGTGTGTAAGTGCATGAATCTGCAACCAACCCACACAATCTTCTGTCATCTGAAGAAGAAATATAGACAAAAAAGGGTAGGGGAAATGCAGCTTTTTCAAAGTGATGCTACTGAGAGTTTTATTCAACTAGCTGTCTGTTTAACTTGCCTGCAAAATCCATTTTACAGCATTACATAGACTTATTACATTGAGTTGGTGGGCAAGATGCAGTTGTGAAGCTGTTCAGGGATCAACTGAAAACTTTTCAGGATGGAGTTACGAAAAATGAAGAATACTTGCACATTCTTGTTCTCTCACGGCCAAGATGTCATAACATCAAAATGCCATTTGTGGAAGAAAAGCCCCAAATTTACTTGGTAGTGGTATAAAACGTTGATCACCAAAGATGTACTGCCATTATGGGAGATATTTCATGTCACAGTCAAAGGAATGTGAGAGTTTATTTATATCCATCAAGGAGTATGCTGGACTTCTAAAGTACAAAATCTGACTTTTTGTTATTGTTTTTCAATTTCAAATATTCTGGAATAGAGGGCAAAATGGTGTGCAGGTGGATTAAGTCTGTTCAGTTTATATACTTAAGGAGCTAACCAATCTTTTTATAAATCCACTCTCTTAACCTTTTGACCATCATGGATCCACACAAGCAACAGAGAGACAGGCTAAGCACAAGAAACAAGACATCCATAACAGTACACACGCGATAAGTGGCAGTCCATTTCCTTTCACATTAGGGCTCAGCCAAAGAGAATCTTTATTTTCCGGCTTCTCATCATACACAACAGCATATCCGTCTTTCATCTAACCCAGTGACTCAATTATGCATGTGAGCTAAGCACGCCTTTCTTACTGAAGTACCTGAGAGCATCACGACTGATATTTTGATGTGGCGCCAAAGATGTTTGTGTATAATGGCAAAGTGACATCCCTTGATTTATTTTTTTCCCTTGTTTGTGGAAAGTAAGCTTTTCCAACTGTCACCATGAAAATATATGTAGTCATCTGACGTTTTGGAAAGATTTAATCTTAAAATAGATCCAATATCCTTAAAAACCATGCACACTGAGACTGAAAAGACTGGATCTGAAAGATGAGTGCTTTCAAGAATATCTTAGAATTAATGATGATGTTAAAAGCCTTCAAAGCCTATTTTATGAATGAGTGTCTCAAGATAAACCCCAAAATTTTCTGAAGAAGGTTGAAGAATCTAATTGATTCGATCAGGTACAAGAATTGCTTTATTACAAGTAGCTTTGAGCCAGTGCAAGATATTTTCTTGCACCGAGTACATGTACTTGTAGTAAATTTAAATAAACTTCATTTTCAGTGCAGAGCTTTTCATAGTATTATTTTTGTGGTGACTTCATATCACAGAGGCAGTTGCTCCAGCCTGCTGTTGTTAATTTATTCACATCACCAATATGCTATTATTAACTGTCAGAACATCAGTTTTCTAAATCTATGGGCATCAAAAATACCTCTATGAAAGTTACCACTCTTTTGAACTAGCTTCAATGAGATTTTAGCGTATAGCTGTGGGGGTTTACTCCCTTAAGCAGCATGGCAATTGATGTTGGGAGATGAAGCCTGGTTCAGAGTTGTTGTCCCAGCTATCCAAGATATGCTGGAGTTCCACATAGGCACGTTTTGTTCATTCTTTCATGAATGGCTGTTATTGTGAGCTAAATTAACACTTAAACACATGTTGTTGTTTTTTATGCTTTGTTTAGTCTGTATTTTTAAAACACATCAGGCGGTAGAGCATTACGGAAGGTTAGTGGTTCAATCCCTGGCTCCTCTAGTCTGCATATCAAGAGTGTGAATGTGTATGAATGTAGTTAGGAATCACTCAGTTTAGAGAAAGTGGCTGAATGTGTTGTGTTGTATAGAGCACTTTGATTAATCCAGGAAAGTAGAAAAGTGCTATATAAGAATCAGTCGATTCACTGTCTGAACAGAGTTTCGTCACGTTACTTTTGCTCTACTATGTTCCGGCACATGTTGGTATTACATGGCTTGATTAGGGTACACATTAGGCTGACATCTGGGGCCAGAGCTGAAACTGTTCTGGGCCAGCACAGGGCCAGCAGTGTGTCTGCACCTGGCCCGTGGCTGCACACAATTTACACATGGCCCACATACGGCAAAGAATGACGGCCCTTTGGTGGCCCAGATCAGGTTTGCCAGAGGTAATCCACACACGGGCCCGCACAGGACCACCAATGTGTCTGCAACTGGCCTTGTGCTGGCCCATGTGTGGGCCACCTCTGGCAAACCAGATCTGGACCACCAAAGGGCCGTCATTCTTTGCCGTATGTGGGCCATGTGTAAGCACATTGTGTGATCCGGACCATACCAATTTTGCTATGTGGGTAACTTAACATTGTAGTACTTGCCCCTTGATTGAGAATGTAGAGCAAAAGAGGGAATAAAGCCCAATCATCTGCCCAAGAATTATTTAGAGTCTATGTGTTACTGAATTGTCTACATACATTTTCTTTTATAAATATTTATTTTGTATTGAATTTTCATTAGTGTGTGTCTTCATACTGCCTTGATACTTACCTCTTCCCTCAAATTTGGCTCTTGCACGTACTCGCCTGAGACAGATAAGATGTATTGCTGTGTGTTTCATTCAGTCCTCCCATATTTCACTAAATACCACAACCGGGTGTTTGAATTCTACTTTATCCTCATGGTACTTTATCAAACACTAGACATTGACATGTGTAAAGTTGTAAAAATGTTAGCATGCATTATTTTTTGCACGTTTTGTATTTTAACAAAGAAATTTACCTCGATTAGCAGCTTATAATATCTCAAAAATAAATACCCAACAGACTCAGATAAACATCTGAGGACTTCACTTGGCTTTGTCTAATTATTCAGTGACTTCTTTGTTAGTGGGATTGTAGCATGAGATATTTTCCCTATTAACATACCCAGTGATTTGGGCAGGCAGCTGTACCGTAATTGTGGAGGATGTGCGGAAGAAAGTAATTAGATCATTGCAACGCTGTGTTTTGCCAGCAGCTGTCTGTTTTGCATCAGTTTTCCTAAATGAGTTTGTCGGGGCCCTCCTTCTTCGTCCATTCAGAAACACTACTGCAATTTTATTATAATTACTTACCCAGCACTGAATTATGACACAATATTCATTCAGTAAAGTGTCATCAGTGCCCAAATGGGCATTTTTTAAAAAAACTCGACTAATAAAATTGCATTCAAATTAGGAAGAGAAAGGATGGGTGATTATTTTAACTGATGGGGTGGTTTCTTTTTGTGCCCTTTTTGGCTTCAATTAACAAACTGCCACTTAATTATTTATGTGAAAAAAAGTTTACGTTACCCACAAAATTCCTCCAAAAACATCTAATGACTCTAGTAAATGACTGTTGTTGTTTTCTGGGTGTTTGTGACACCTTACTGATCACATTTTCTCGTGTGATTCTCTTCCATCAGCTGTATCTCATATGTAATGTTTGCAGGAAGGAGCCATATAAAATATTAAATTGTGCTAAAATGCTCTTTTGGGCCGATGCCATGGAATTATAGACTGTCATTTGTACTCCAGATATTATCTACTTCTGATCACGATGACTGTCTTCTCGTGAGAGAGGTAGGGAGGTGCTTCTAATGCGCACAGCTAATGGCTTTTCCTTTCATTACTGCCTTCCTTGGAGTGCACAGAAATGAATCTTGATATATTACAAAAACTAAATACCAGAGAGAGACCTCTAAAAACTTCCAGGGGTTCTGTTCTCTGAAATTAGAAGTTTGTGGTCTCTAGTGGCTTCAGTTGCTATTCTGTTTTTGTCACTTCCTGTATGTTTAATTAACCCCACCAACTCCTTCCTCAGCAGTCTTTGGCAGCAGAAGTGGAAGCCCCTGGTAACAATACACAAAATAAATTATACAGTCACAATAAATATAATCTGTGTGTATTTCTCATTTACTTCTACAGGGTGGCAGCATTTTTCTTTACCCTTCTTCACTCTCCCATGTCATTATTTCTGCTAACAGCCAAAAATAGACAACAATTTGTGTTTTTATTCAGGGTGAATAAAATATCCACAATATACAAATAACAGGGCTTCATAAAATTCCTCACAATGGTTCTAAGATTCTTCCATTTTAGCAGGAGCTTTCTGGGAAACCTTGGGCAAGTCATCTAGTTTAATTTCTGCAAACTACAGTTTTCATTTGTTGTTTTTATTTATATATTTTGTTGTTGTAATAGAATAACTCCTGTTCTGTATGCCAGCAATTGTTTATGAATATCCAGGAAATGAAACAAGCTCATGAAAAGAAATGGTCATCAGAAGAGATGAGCAGGTTTTTTGGCAACTGCCTTCTCCGTTCCAAGTAGAATTTACCTTCAAACCAAGCCTGCTGAAACATTATGGGTCAGAAGAAACAAAAAGCCAATTCAAACCTTTGGGCAAAAGTAGCCTAGCTATTTCTATCTTCTTTATGTCAGGCTTCTGCTGAACTACTTGCTAACTCAATCCCACTAACTATTTAGTGGGATTGGCTGAGTTGTGTTAGTTATGGTTTTAACAATTTAACTATTCCTTCAACAAAAATTTTACTTGAAACACAATACATCTATATTTCAAATAATTTAGTCCTAAATTTCTAGCAAACCTTTAGGGAACAGTCCATTTCATGTCTCAACATAAACAATGTCCATGCACCATGGTCCATAAGGAAATTATGTGAAAGAACCCTTACATCCACACCCTGTGGAATGAATTAGGACAGACTGTGAACCAGACATTATCAACCAACATCAGTGTCTGACCCACTCGGCTAATGGGTTTGAGCATGAATGGGAACAAATCCCTGCAGCCATGGTTTCAAAATCTTCGAGAAAGACTGAAATCAAAAGGACGGAAGGATGGATCAGATTGCCCGGCTATCATGTATGGGTGTCAAGAAACCATCAATACACAATCACTGGGCTTTGCTTTGTCAGTACTGAAAGATTATGAACCATGCATGGTGCACATAATCTGGCCTTAAGTGGCTAAATGCATTCTAGCTAAAATTCAGTTCTGTTCATTTATTCATCCCTGCTTATAGACTGTGTAAGCGTGATTGGCATCCTGAGGGAAACTTTTATCTAATTATGTCTTAGCTTTGATCTGCAACCTTAATGCTACAAAAATAGATAAAGCACAACTCATTTCACTATCAAATGGTACTACTTAGCAGTTCTCATAATGCAAAACAAGACATGAATGATTATTAGACCTCTGATGCATTTTTCGTCTGTCTGCTTCAGTTGTTTAAAGGAAGCTAATACTTGCTCTGCCCTTGAATCTAATTGCTGTTTTTGGAAAATGAAGTTAATTTCATTGCAAATGCTCAGACAAAATTCTGTCTACAGTTTATTTCTGCCTGAGCAACTTAGTTTTGGCTTAGTTGGATTTGGATTCTGATTGTTTTAAAACACAAATATTAGATTTATGTATTTGCTAAACAATATTTTTAACATTTAGACATTTGAAGATTAGTGTGTTGTTACTTGGATTTCAAAATTCAATTCAATTTCAATTCAATTCAATTCAATTTTATTTATATAGCGCCAAATCACAACAAAAGTCGCCTCAAGGCGTTTCATAGATACAGAGAAAAACCCAACAATCATATGACCCCCTATGAACAAGCACTTTGGCGACAGTGGGAAGGAAAAACTCCCTTTTAACAGGAAGAAACCTCCGGCAGAACCAGGCTCAGGGAGGGGCGGGGCCATCTGCTGCGACCGGTTGGGGTGAGAGAAAGAAGACAGGATAAAGACATGCTGTGGAAAAGAGACAGAGGTTTAATAACAGATATGATTCAATGCAGAGAGGTCTGTTAATACATAGTGAGTGAGAAAGGTGACTGGAAAGGAAAAACTCAATGCATCATGGGAATCCCCCGGCAGCCTACGTCTATTGCAGCATAACTAAGGGAGGATTCAGGGTCACCTGGTCCAGCCCTAACTATATGATTTAGCAATTCAAAAGCCAGCAGTCATCCCACATCTTCTTCATCTTCTCACCAATCATCTACTTTGCAAGTCTAGAATCTTGGTAAAGCTAAATCTTCAAATGCTTGCACAAAAATATGCAGCTCTCTCATCACAGTTTGAGACAAATGAGGTAAATTCTCTTGCTGTGTTTGCAGGAGTTTCATACTGTCCTGTTTCTCCATTCAGGCCATAAATAGGCAGAAACCTGTGACACATTTAATTAAATTCAAAAGCTCAAGCTGTCAGATGTTGTGTTAGGCTCTTCCTTATTTCAGTCTTAATGGATCTTTGAGGTCCATAATGCTTCTGTGCCAAATCCACTATGTCAGCTCTGGGGAGTGATGCTAAATAATGGGGCAATGTCAAATCTGCAATAAATCTACATTGCCAGATGAAGACGTCGAATTGTCTGAGGAAAAAGAATGCATGTCCAAGTCATTAGTCAACCTCAAAAATTGAGGAAATGGCCATGTGCATCCACATTTTAAATTCAATTTAGAAAAAGCTGAGATTGTGTAACACATGATGGGTAATTTGCTAAACCACAAAGTAAACAATGCTCCGTCTGTCAGAGCAAATCTTCTGATGCAGTTTGACGGGGAGGAGAAAGCACAGTGGTTTTGTTAAATCCTTCATTTACTGGGAAGGTTAGAGGAGCATCAGTTGGCAGGTAGCATCTGTATAAAATAATACCAACTGTGCTCAGTCAGAATACAAGCTGTGCACAAGTACAAGAGCTCCACGATGTGACAAAAAGCAGATGTGCTCCAGAAGTAGCGCAGCTACCAGATTAGTCTGCATTCTTCATCTTTGCTTTATCATACTGTTCTGCAATGATGGACAGGTAGATAAGAGATTAGCATTTGACAACACTATCGGATTTCAGTGTGAGGACGGAAATCCAATTACCACTTCTATCATATCACGCAGGGGTGTGTGAGTGCAGGAAAAGCTACTCCAGAAAAGAGCAGTCCTGAAGGGAACAAACACTCAATTTACAGCAATGATATGCATTCATTATTCACAGTTAAATATCAATAAAAAACATTATAGAGGATCTTCAGCTTTGAGTGAAACAAGTGCACTAGCAGGAAGCTCAGGAAAGCCTTGATCCAATTGTTTGGACATTTAATTTGATCACTCAAATGTGGATCATGTAGCAAGGAAGGAATCCGTGGATGTGCACAGTGATTCTTAGTTGCATACCTCAGTTTCCTCCACTGAACAATCCCAAACACTGTTGCCTTGTTTGTTGCCATTATTTTAGTCATTATGTTTGAGCCCACTGGACAAACATTAGATTTTTACTTTTCTATATGATTCAGCCACTTAATGACATTACAAAAATAATTTACTAGTTTGTATCATATATAGTGGTAAGATTGTACTTTACATACAGCTGGTTTAACAAAATGACTAACAGTGATTGATTGTTACAAAAAAACATTAATTACCTCCTTTGGAACTAGACGCCACTTGTAGGAAGACATGGAAACTAAACTAATAATGTCACCACTGCTTCAATTAATTCCTTCTGTGCTAGGGCTCCAAATTTCAAATGTACATTATTTGCCATCATTTGAGGCCCGTTTAATATCCAAAGATCCCAGCTGGAGAACGTTAATCACATCCTCAGTGCAAACACAGGAATGCCCAGCAGAAATGGATATATGTGTAGCTGTTACCCCATTCTTCTTCGAAATATACATGCAAGCCTTAGGGAATGCATAAACAACTGAAATAAAACATCTGTGCTCATGTACAGATGTACGGTGGCACGGTGGTTAGCACTGTTGCCGCACAGCAAGAAGGTCCTGAGTTCAATTCCACCATCAGGCCGGGGTCTTTCTGTGTGGAGTTTGCATGTTCTCCCCGTGTTTGTGTGGGTTCTCTCCGGGTACTTCGGCTTCCTCCCACCGTCCAAAGACATGCAGCTTGTGGGGATAGGTTAATTGGATAATCCAAATTGTCACTAGGTATGAATGTGAGTGCAAATGGTTGTCTGTCCCTGTGTGTTGGCCCTGCGACAGACTGGCCACCTGTCCAGGGTGTACCCTGCCTCTCGCCCCATGACAGCTGGGATAGGCTCCAGCGACCCTGAAAAGGATAAGCGAATGGATGGATGGATGCTCATGTACAGTGAATGGTAGGCACATGTTTGTTTTTGTTATCTGAAAGTGATCTATTTTTTTTTCTGAACTACAAAAACATGCATCTTACTGATCTAATATCTGGATCTGGAGCTGGCTATGTTTTCTTTAACTAAATGTCAGACTGTTCCAGACGATTCCTGAAAAGAAATCTATTCAAGTACTACATAACACCAAAGCTGACATTTGCTCCAAAACAGTCAAACAGCCAAACCCAAAAACTGTGTCCTTGATCTTTTAACTGTACGGTAGCAGGAAAATCCAATCATTGTGTCTGCTTACTGGACCTCTGTATCCACAGCATGAATTAGCACTGTATCTTTTGAACCCTTCGGAAAATATCGTTATGCCAGTTTATGAAAAGTTGAGCGCAAATCATTTAGACAGCGTCTTGGTCTAATCTGAAATTTCCACCCTAAAAGATGTTAAAAATATGCCATTGTTTCTGCTTGCAAATGATCAGTGAAATTTTTGCTAAGCGAGAAACTCATAAATAGTTAAATGGGAACAAGTGGATGTTTTTACCCTCTTAAAATAAATTTTCTGGGACATTTTGAAAGCAGAGTCATGAACTACTGCTCAGAGTAACTATTGAGACAAAATCACATCAGACACGATTGTGTTATGTAAAATCTTAACTCAACAATAAACACTGGAAAAAATTAAATGGTCTGAAATGGATTGATGAGTTGTCACACTGATCAGTTACCTAGCAACAGTGTTGGTACTGGCATTAACAGGTTTTACCAAACTACATCTCGTTTCAGCTAAACGTGACAGTGGTAGGTATACAACACTGGTTTCTGACTGGAAAAGAAAGTTATCATATATAACTTATAAACTTAAAAAAGCCAATAAAACTGGCTAAACATTGTAATGCACGAAAAGGAAACAAAACAATGGATTCTATAAAGAAATAAATATATTTTTAAGGTCGTTTTATAACATTTTTCCATCTCTCTTCTAATCCACTTTGTGTTCAGATGTGAGGCTGAGTTATCTCCCAGTTAATCTGATCAGGCATCAAAATGATGCATGATCATGCATACATCGAGGAAAGCTAAATCTCATCCAAAACCTTCCCTCGAACTGATCCCAAACCCCTTCAGTCATAATCTGTCTATAAATGTTTAGACAATGTGACTCAGAGATTTTCTTAAACATTTCCCAAAATAATGCAGATTCACTATTTAACATTATGAGCTTTTAAGTGTTTTCAGGCAATGAGCAAGACTGACCTTCGTATCTCTTGTGCTCTGTGTTCTGCTTTTTATTCAGAGATGTGGTTGCATTAAAAAAGGACAAGGAGATCAAGACTCAGGCATGAATAAACATCATGGTCTGAAAGTATATAATGGTCAAAACAACAGAGGAGAAGACAGCGGTAAAGCAAAGTGATTAATGATTTCACTAACCATTTGCTCAACCTGTCTAGATTTCCAATTTCCTTCAGTAGCCTAGATACAGTAGAGAGCAAGTTCCACTGAAGGCAGCTGTTACGTGCCAAGAGATGTGGCTTTGCTTTTGTGTTCTATTTATCTTTCTTCCCCACAACACTAAAAAGGGTTGTGATCTGTGAATACTTGAACTGAACTCTGACCTGACTCTATATAGACTTCAAAATGTTGCAAGGCCCACAACAAAGCAAGGGTCTCCTTTTCAATGGTAGAATACCTTTTCAGGTATTCTACCATTCTCTCTGTATTCTACCATTCTCTCCTGCAGGCAAGCTTCCCAGGGAGCTCACTTGTCTTTGCCTTGGTGGCATCAGGCATTTTGGCCTGTTTCAAACCATTCATTCTAGAGGGAGTGGTTTCACTGACTGGGAATCCACAAGATCATCAACCAGTAAAAATACTGAGAGATACAGGGGCCTCTCAGTCCATCATTAGAGAAAATGTCTTACCCTTTTCAGAGGAGTCATTTTGCCAGTCTAGTGTCATTGTCCAGGGAGTAGAACTCGGATTTGTGTCTGCCCCTTTGCACACTATTCACATTCAGTCTTCCTTAGTCAGTGGGATTGTTAAAGTGGCCATTCGTTCTGCATTGCCTATCCCAGGTATTGACCTCATCCTAGGTAATGAGCTTGCTGGAGGCAAGGTCATGCCCGTTCCTGAAGTGTTAGACCGACCCAAGCTGAGCCTGGACTCTGACTCAGCTCAAGACCAGCCTGCCATTTTTCCAGCTTGTGTAGTTACGAGGGCCCAGACAAAAAAGTATGGTCCTGACTTGGCCGATTCCTTTATGAGGTCAGATCCCTTTGGTGACAATGAGCTCGTGATCACATTTACCTCTGGATCTAAGGTTCAGGCCAAAGTTCCACCTGCTAACAAAACACAACCAATCCTGGATTTTGCCAGTCTCCCGAGAGGAGTTCATTACTGCACAGAAAAATGATGTAACCCTATCCAAGTGTCATTCTTCTGTCTTCAGTCAACAGGATGCCAAGAAGAAAAAGCTGGCTTACTTCTCAGATGAAGGTCTTCTGATGCGCAGATGGACGAGTGAGGTCTCAGAAGACACAGACTGGTCTGCAGTTTATCAGGTGGTTGTACCTACTGCCTAACGTACCCAGGTATTGTCCTTAGCACATGACCATCCATGGTCAGGACATTTGGGGGTTAACAAGACATACAGCAGAATTCTGAAACATTTCTTCTGGCCAAGACTGAAATCTGATGTTGTTCAATACTGCCGTACTTGCCACGTATGCCAAATGACTGGCAAGCCAAACCAAATAATCCCACCAGCTCCTCTCTGTCCTATCCCAGTAGTAGAGGAGCCATTTCAGAAAGTGATTGTTGACTGTGTGGGGCCTTTACCTAAATCTAAAACTGGAAACCAGTTTCTGTTGACGGTCATGTATGTTTCAACTAGGTTTCCTGAGGCAATCCCACTACGGAGGATTACAGCTCAGATTGTTGTCAAAGCACAGAGGCTTCTGATTTCCATATCATTCAGTTATCTTTATTTGGTTCATTTAAATAACAAACCAAAAAGGTGTAGGTTGAAGCTAAAGCTTACATAAACATCTACCCCTGATACAACAATCAACATATAAGGGATATTAAATCAAGTACATCTTTAAACCTCGGAAATTATGACAAGAAAGAAATAATACACCATCCATGTTAAATCTCACTACAGACAAAACATCTTCACGCTAATCATTAGTGACAATACTGAATAGTTTTGTTGTGTTTCAGTGCGCTATACATTTTAATTATGTCACAACAATAGTTTTAAAGTTTAACCTGCATAACAGATACCATAAAATAATAATACAGACATTTTCTTCCACTTGTACAATTCCGGGTCAAAGAGAGTTGGATCCTACCCCAACTGCCAAGGGGTGAGAGTTTTTTTGCTGGGTTATCACAGAGAGACACATCCATAGCCAATTTAGAATGACCGATTAACTAAACCCCACCAGCTTTAGGCTGTGGGAGGAAGCCAGAGTACTTGGACAAAACCCATGCAGACACAAGGAGAGCGTGCAAACAGAAAGGCTCCAACTGGTGGAATAGAACCCGGGACCTTGTTGCTGTGAGACAACAGTGCTAACCACTGCACTACTGTGTCGTCATCAGGAAACACCCCCACAAAAAAACAAAAAAATAAACATACAGAATTTTAAAATATTTTTGTGGATATTTGAGCAATATTTAATTGTTCAAATATTACATTCTGACAATATAATTAGGTTGGTGAAAAAACTCTGGGCCTATGAGCCTACAGTGTTACCTTGCAAGACTCTATAATTGAATCGGTTTCTATGCTTAACAATCTTGGGATGTTAATATAAATGCACTGTAATCAGTGGCATTGTGTCAAGAACTAAATGAAAGGATTGCAGCAGCCCACTTAGCCTTATTCCCTTTCATTGTCTGACCTGTCCTTCAGTGTTCAGTAATACTGTATATTCAGCCTCTTTCATGTCAATGCATATTGTCAAAGAGGACATGTAAGGGCTGAACAGCATGCTTTGCATTAAATATCATACAGTGCAGTTTTTAAGGGATAAGTACCATCCTGAAATAAGGGCTTTCCATGAAATACAAAGACGCTGCATGGCTACCTGATGCAGTCAGTTCCTGCAGTGGAAGAATACATGCTCTAGGCTATGTAGCCATATTAATTCATGATTAATTTATGAGAAAGCAGAAATGAAATGAGGGTGTTTGGAATGAAATATGACAACAACGTAAGATTACCAGACCTGAACTGAATGGAGACCCTAGCGTCCAGAAACAAGTAAGGACAGTTATAACTAGGTCAGTGGTTGAGACAAAAAACATGTTAAACGAGTGGTAAAGCAGAGGGGAAAATGCTATTGCATAAACCTGACAGCATCACCTGCAGTTTAAGTGTCACAATATTTATATATACACACTAATATCCACTAGGTTGCAAAGCTTTGATATTATATGTATCTTATTTAATCAACAGAAATTTTGAGTTTTGCATTTGATTACTTTTTGGCTGGGAAGTGCGACTTTCTGAAGTCTCAACTGGAAGAGATTTGATATGATTTGTGAACTTTAAAGGAGGTGATAGGTGAGTACCGCCTTTAGCTATTGTCATCTTAGTATCCTCACATATTTCTGAAAAAGGCCAAACAGGAAACACCAGTTTGCTGCAGAGCCGCAGCCTCAAAAATATCCCATGGTGTTAGCAGTCTTTCAGTACTCCTTAAGCCAGAACATATGAACTGAATATTTTCAGTGAGCTCCAATGCACAAAACTACTGATTCTGAAAGTGACACTGATACTCTGAAATACTCACTTGGCTTGCAGCTTTGTTGCTTAATAGTCTTTATTTTTTTTGCATGCTTAAAAATAAGGAAAGCATCTCTGAAGGCCTTGAGAATAAGTCTATAATATTTTCTAAACCAATGACAACAGTTAACCTATCAAACCCCTGACTTTTACTGCTAAAACATAGCATGCAGTATTATTTTCAGAAACAAGTGATGATTTCTGTGTTTTTGTTCACATTCTGTGGACATTCAAGATCAAAGGTTTAATTAGTGGGATGATTTGTGGCACAATGTAACTGGTACATTTAATTCTGTTCAAATCAAAAACAGAGCAAGTGAAAGTATAAGAAGAGGAAGTAGGGATCACTGCACACTTAAACGGACCAATCAGGTGCCATCGGGCCAATTGTTCTCATTCGGAGGAGAAAGTAATTCAGTGCTGAAAAGACACTGATTGCAGTGCTCCAAAAGTCCAACTCTAAATCCATGGGAATGCTGTTAAGAATGCACTGTGTATATAAGAATATAAGAATGGACTGTGAATGGACTGCTAATACTGGCAGATTGCTCCACAGAGACCATTATCTATTCTGAAAAAGGAACAGAGGCCATTACTATTTGTTTTCCCAGCCTAATTCTTCTTTTTAAAAGGCCCCAGGCTTGGCATTGCCTCTGCAGTTTGTCTTCATTTAGAGGGGCACTTATGGAAAAGTATAAGTTAACTAAAAGTTTTAACAATGAGCTCTAAATGTCAAGCTTGAAATGCACAAGGTGTTCGATTTTTACATAAATGCATACAAAATTTTAGACAACAGGATTGGCTGCTTGTGTAAAAATCCATAAAACACTCCTTCTGGATGTAAGATAATGCAAACTGAAAATAATTTTTTTAAAGTTATTTTAAAAAAAAAATTATGCTGAAGCAACCACAGTGAAATGGTTCTCTGAGAGGTAGGTGAGGGGTCAGATTACCTCGGTAAAATGCTACCATTTTCTTCTCCTCCCTCCCACTGAGAAAAGACGCTAAGACACGTGAGTCACTGTGCACTCACATATTCATTAATATTGCATACCCTTCCATTTGAACCAGCAGGCTGTAGAACAACACAGTCAGGCATGGCATATATAGTTGTTCATACATAAACCATATATACTGCTGTGGAAAAGCATTGGAGAACCTCCCTTTGAAAACCGCTGTAATGATACTGACTCAGCTTTTACATTTGTTTGCTGTCACTCGACACATGCATGTGTTTTATCAGTGTGTGCGCTTGGCTATTCCATGGTTTGCTGTGGGGCAAGGAAAAGCACATTCATGCGGTATTCTGCATCGATTGATTTTTTCTTATTGTAATGGATTTCCAAATTAAGTACTTGCCTTGTAAATACGTAATGATTTGGGAAGTACTGGTATTGTATTATTTGAGTTTGAAAAGCATTACAGTCCATACATTTATTCTATATAATGGCAATAAATTCAGGCATAATGTGTATCTGAAACAGTCTCCTAAAGTTTTAATCAATATAAAAATATACACTGGAAAATGCCAAGCAATTCAGTACCAGTATCCCAATATTATAAACATAAATTCAGAGAAATTCTGATATCCAGCTATTACACCGAATGGATTAGTAAGTGTCAAACTAACAATACATTATTGCCTTTATTATGTGTGGACATTCTGGCAAATTCTGACATTCTGGCCACTATTTTAAGAATAAAATAGTGGCCATTGTCATCCATATTGATTGCAGATCCTGAACTAGAATTACTGATACTTTTCTTATTTATATAACAAAGAAACTGAGAAACTGATGCTAAATATCTTCTAATGGATCTTTCCTGCTAGTGAAGAAGAGGTTATAAGCTCTGTTGCCGTTTCCAAATAAAAGAATGGCGAGGAAAACATAAAAACAAAAACATTTCCTGGACATGATCATTATAACAGTGAGGATTGCTAACCAGATTTTTTTTAAAAGTGGTAAAATCTCACAGTCTATGGTTTTAATCTACATTATGCATTTTACAAACCTGCTTGCATCAGCTGTCTTCATGTCACGCATCATGCTAAATGTGTCTCAGATGGGACTGACACCTCCAAGCTGCACTCTGATTCTTAAAATAAGCATCCATTACGTTTTAAATTTCTGTTGGAAATAATTGGCTGCTGAGGAAGCCTCTTTCCCAACGTCATTTTTTGGAGGGGGGAACTGCAGTGTCCTGACGGTTCTGGCCAATCAACACTATCCAGGTTCAAGACTGGGTAGCCTACAAGTTATTAATCTGAATGATCAGGACTAAGTCGTCGGGGCACCCGGGAAGGGGAGGGGGGCTTCGAGATGGTCATAAATTTCTGATTTAACTCCACTGGCCGTCTGTGAGTCTGCACCGACGTCTCATCCTGCCTAAACTGAACTGCCAGCAGGCTGTGTGTCTCCTCAGATGCCGAGGGAGTAGCTCAGGAAGGAGGGTGGGTGAAAAAAAGAAAAGACAAAAAAAAAAAAAGAGGAAACAAGATTTCAGCACCGGAGCTGTCCGCGGCTGTCTTGGGGAAGACTCTATTCCTGCTAAAAGGGGGAAGAAGCTGTAAATTTTCTCTGTGTGACTGTGAGGGCAAGGGATAATAAACTGCTGTGCCATTCGTCTCCCTGCGGGGGTACCGACGAACGAGTAAAGGCTCACATACTTCATTCGGGCCAAGTCTTGCCATGCCCGACGGCCACGCTTGAGTCAGGAAGGATAAAGTCGCCAGAAAGTCGCGGTGAACAGCAGCCTTTACCCTTTACGGTGAGTCAACGTATATAAGAGCCGTTGCTTTTCTGTACCACTTTGTAAAATGTTGCATGGGGGGAAAAAATGCCAGTCTTGATTCAGATTTAGCCGTGACTGAACTCGCTTAAGGTGGATTTGCGGGGAACCCTGAACACAGATGCGTGCATGGGAAGCATATTTAGGTCAGCATTCATATGGGTGTGGATGCGCGCCGCGGTTGGCATCAAACTAGAGAGTTCTCATTGCAAAGCCTGGTAGCTCCGTCTGCTCATTTCATAACAGTGCACCAAAATCAGCAGGAAACGAGGGTGAAAGCAGGGAAGTTCTTGGACTACAGCTGGTGCACGTAAAATATGTTTTTTTTTATGATGGGAGATCTGCAACTAATGGCACAATTAAGTCATCTGGAACTCATGCCCCTCTCTGTAGCAGACACTCTTTAACTGTAGTTTGCCGTCTTCAATTGTTTTTCCCAGCACTGCCCCACTCAGGGGAGCATTGCTGTCCATCAGTCTTTGTTTACAACTCATACGTCCGAAAACAAACAAGCCAGTTTCGGTGTTAACCCAGGAGGCAGTGCTGCACCTCGTTCTGTGGCAGATCTCTGCAGCCTGACCTGCTTCACTGCCGCCTGTTCTGTGCTTATTCAGAGCCTTTGAGAGCATCGCTGGCTCAGGCTCTCTGGCTGGCAGAGCCTGAATGCCAACATGATGTCTCCCGTGTAAGGATGCATTGAGATTTAAATTCCACCTCCATTCAGACACCTCTCTGTTTCCTTTTTTTTTTTTTTTTTTTTTGGCCGTTCACAAACTGAATTTCAAACCCCTATATGCATTTGCAGAGCCATAAGATGGAGAATGTTTTAGATGGAAGAGAGAACAGACAATGAAAAGCCAGAGGGAGAACTGTTTGGGGTTTTTTTTTTTTGGGGGGGGGGGGGGGGGGGTAAACACAGAGGGGCAGATTTCTGGTTGAAGAACTGGATCAGGATAGGCCAAGAAAAAGCAACAGAAACAACTTTAAGCTCTTTGACTTGATTTAGGTTCCTTTCTATGTCCTGGTGCACGTACATCTGCGTATTTTAGATGAGTGTTAATGATTTCACTCACTAGCTCTTACAGGGATCTGGGTGAACTCGTTAGTGTAATTAGTTCCAGATCTTTGCTTCCCTGGTCTGTGGGTGAGGTCTTCAGCTAAAAGCGGATTCATTCCCACGAAAAGGCATGCTTTGTGGTGCCTCCATTGAAAAACTCTAAGCCCCCCCTCAACTGAAACAAGGAATGAAAAGGAGGGCTGGTTGGGATTCTAATCAGCACATACCAGTGACATCCAACAGCTTTGGGAAGAGAATCCTAGCACAAGAGAAATGGCACATACAGTGTAGCATCCTTGTAATGCTTTTATGATGGAGAATGCACACACACGTAATAAGGAGACATACAAATGTGGCTTGAAATTGTGTCTATTTGTATGATTTTGAGCTTTTAGAAGATGGTTAAATGCATAATGGAGAAAGAACATCAACATTTTTCTTTCTCTTCAGTTTTGCTATTTTCTTTAAAAGAACTGGATACACTAAATGTTCTAAGTTTGCACCATGCCTCAAATGAAACAGTCAAGAAAAAACAACAACTCTTTGGTTGCTCACAAGCTAACAAGATATGTTCACATTGGAGCCGTAATCTCTCTCTGCTTCCAAAGGATCCATCCAAAACAGCTGAAAGCTTTGATATAAATTATCGGATGTGATATTGTCTTAAAAAAATGCTTTTATATATTAAACTGGGCAAATATAATTTGGTGAGTGCACCCATTATTATGAGTGGATTATATCCTAGCAAGTACCGCCCACCCCCCGTCTATAAAAATCATCCTATATTTGTAGCCTTCTTAAGCGATTAGATGTCCTGCCAATGCGAATCAGTGCCCGTAAAAGATTACTCTTTAAAGATGAAGTTGCTTCAACTAAATTGCTGAACATCCCATACTGCCACATAGTACACCGATCTAACCTGAGCTTTCAGCATCTTCTTGGGATTCTTAGAAAATAAAATTAATCAAACCTCCTTGGAAGATATGAATATAACGGTCCAACTTACTTCACCAGTATTAACTTAATGAATAATGAATAAAAAAAGACCAGTTGTGCTTTATCACAACTATTTTTCATCTTTATCTGTAGACTGTTTTTCCTCAGTCTAATAAATGGCTGCTCAGTGAGCTCAATAACCTACACATGGTGTCACTTGTATAGCAGAAGACTTAATTCCATTACAGACTTTAATGTTGGCCTGTGCCTACAAGAGAAAATTGATTCTGCTTTAAATAAACATTTCACAAATTCTATAAACACAGTACCATCACGGATAAATGGTGTGGTGTTACTGCTGTCAGTGGATACTCTAGAAGAAGTTAGGATGTTTTGCCTGATGTGGCGTGGGAGTGTTAAATAAATGCATGAAGTGTGGACACTTACAAAAAAAAAAAAACACTCAGAGGAGTAGAATAAAATCACAAGGATTTCAAGAGCACTTTGGCGCCACCTCCCACTGAAATTATCAATTTTTAATTAAATCAAGATGCTCCTGAGAGAATCATCATTTCAGGACTAGTCATAGTCATTTGCCAACATGAATCGGGAGCGGAAATGCACAGTTGATTTTTCTAGGACTCAAATATACATAAAATAAACAAAACAGGGAAATAAAATTAACATATAGGTAAACTCCCCTAAACCTGGCTTTTGTATGGACAAAGGCAGGATATATCACATAAGACCTAAAAAAGACCAAACTGCTGATGTACTTCACTATCTTCAGAATATTCTCACACAGTACAAGATTTCCTCAGACATATATGTCAAGTTCTGCTCTAAGGAATGGCCCTGTTTTACGTCCCTTTGGTCCAGATCTTTTTTTATTCAGGGGCATTTAAATCATTCAGAAAGGTCCAGGAAGGAGAGCAGAGTAGCCGAGGCAGTGGCTCCTGCAGGAGTCTAGTGATCGTCAAGCCTGAGGGAGTTTTATCCTGCTCGCTTCTGCTTGTATTGGCCATCAGATGTAATATAGAGGGTGAATGTGGGTGACTGCTGAGCCTTAGTGGAATCACTTTTTAATACAGTTGGCACCTGAAGGGGGGTTAAAAAAAGTCAATAGGTAAAGTAATATAAGCAGTTGAGTGAGTAAAAAGGTTGTAAACAAGTTGGTGGAGCTCATCAACATTTTCTAAGCAGTTTTCTGTTTTCGGGTAACGACAAATGACAGCAAAGCAAATGTGTAGTCAAGTCAATTTGTGGTTAATTTACCTTCATTTTGTCTATTTTCAGCAGTGTCACTACAAAATTATAACTTTCCTTGTAGCCTGAAAAAAAACCCAGTCTGACTCGCATGGATCCTTTCAAAGATGATTTGATGTAGATATTTATAGGCAAGGTGTCAAAGATGAACCCCCCCCCCCCCCCCCCCCCCCACACACACACACACCAAAAAAAAGAGATCATCTCTCTCGTGAGTATGACGCAGATGCAGGTGTTGAGCTTCACAAATGTAACCGACAGCCGGGCAGGAAGAGGGCTGATTGGTTTGACAGGCTTGTGGTCCAACGCTTTGGTTTTTTTTTAGACTTGCAAGGTGAGCGAGTGACAGGTTAGTCAGCTCTATCTAATGCACTATGGTATCAAAGCCAAGCGCTGACCCATTTCTGTCAGAATCAACTTGCACATGGAGAAAAAAAAAGTATTTTTAAAATTCATAAGCTAACCTGAAAATGACAAGGTCTTCTGTCTGCACATGCGCTTGCTCATCAGGAGTGGCGTCAGCTCCAGCATTGTTTGGAGAATACAAATGCTGAAAACAAAGAACCTGACCTCTTCTTTCCTTCGGCAATATATAATTTGCATACAAGTGTAGAAAGCTATCATTACTTTCCTAAACCCTGGACTGGGTTGTGGAGTTTATTGATGAAGCTGGTAATGTTGTGATCCCTGTGTTTCTTTCTCTTTTGTTTCAAAGTACAGGTAGACCGTCACTTTGGCCGTTGTAGCATATTGAAATTATGCACGCTTTTCATAGATGGCATTGATTCGATAGAGTGCACAAAAACCTTGAGTCTCATATAAGCATTTAGCTTATTGTTATTATTACATCCCCCCCCCCCCCCTTCCCCCCCGCGCCACTTCTGTTTATGAAGCTTATTCACTTTGCTGGCCATTACACAACAATTTGTTTTCTGTTGATTATGCCATTAAAAGTGGCATGGCCTGTTATCTGCACTGCACAGTAGTTGAGGATCCAGCTGAGGATCCAGCTGTGCTAGCAGCATTTAACCAATGTATCAGTCATGGTATGGTTATTTTAAGCCTTGTCCTCAAGCATGCAAAAGCTATTAAACTTTTTTTTTTCTTCCAGCAGCGTAAGCATGGTCTTTGCAGGCATCTCTAGCATCTAAAAGCTGTCACTGCCTTATGCTGATGCCAGAACCGCTCTGAGCCTGAGTGGAAAGGTCACTTCAGTGGATAATTAAGTCCTCATAATAGTCACGGTGCCTTCCTCTGTTATGATCACCACTTCTCCTCTAATTATATGTGTTCTTTATGAGCAAGTGTCTTCTTCAAAGGCTTTGATGCAGTCAGGCTGTTCAAAACATATCTAAGCTATTGTATTATAGCGTTCTTGTTTGAATATTTCTCTGATATTTCTTTTTTCAATTTTGAGGTAAACTGTAACAATTTAAGGACTGTGAGGGTTATGGTTAGGGTTAACAAAAAACAAAAAAAAAACCCCACAACTATGATAGAAATATTAAAAGGGTTTTCTAAGGTGGAAAAGTAGGTGTATTCAAAAAAGCAAAACTGAAACAGACGTTATGAATAAATCATGACATGCATTATAAATCAAACAGGGCATATTTTCTTCCCACTATCTTAATTATTTTCTGACTTTTGAAGTTTGACTGATACTGCACTGTTCAAGTGCATCATGCTGTTGCATCCGCTCAGTCATGCCAAATGGAGAATGAATATTCAACATCTGCACAGTGCTAGCACACGGACTAAATATAACGGACTAATATATGCTCATATGTATTTTGTTCAAATAACAGATATAAATGTAAGATCGAACTGGTGTTTGATGTGATTGTTAAAATAGTAAGTTTTAAATTCTTTACCACACCCACCATACATCCTGTACCAATCAATCAGTTGGACACACCCAGGAGTCTATATAACTCCACCCTTTGGGCCTGCTAGGCCTTTTACTGCATGTCTACCAGAATGCGAACATAGGACCTCGTAAGTTAAGTAGACTCTGCTTAAACCTTTAATTACCTGATTGCCATGCAATGTAAATGGATAGTTCATCAGTTGAATGTTTATTTATTATATTATACTAAGTCCTTGTATTGTTGCCTTCCATAATGGAAAGACAAACTCCAAAATGGTGGATGCATTAGTCATGTGGTATTGTAATTTGGTTTGATCTTTATTTGTAATTGTCATTATTTTTATGTATAGAAAAAACTCCCAAATCATCCATCCATCCACCTAATCATCCCTTCATTGAGTCTTCCAATTCAACATCAATTGTTTAAATGTGCCACCACATCAGATGTTCTGTCAGCAACAACCACCACCTTTATTCTTGTTTCTTCAGTGATATTTTTCAGTATGTTGACAACTGTATTTATTATAAGTTATTTCACTTTGATGTAATTGTTTCCCTAATCCTTGACAGCAAGCATGGAGTCTAGCACAAGTGCCATATTGGAGAGATAAGCAGTTAAGAAAAATGTCAACTACAACCATTTAAAAAAGAAACTGAACGCAGAACCTTTTTAGTCTAACCCCATCTGTAGTAAAAGACAACCCACTGAGCTTATTGTTATCCCTGCAGTTATGGTGCTGGCTATTCAGTATTCTGTATGCCAGCAGAGTATTTTAATGATTGTGTATTCTCAGCATGCTTCGGTCATTTATTGGGCTTGAGGAGGGCACTGTACCTAGAAAGACGGCTCTTCTAAATGAAGTGCTTGTCCTTGAGGAAGACAATGTGTCCCAAAATCTCCCACTGAACTTGGGAGTCAGTAGACATAAAACTCACATGTCTAATAAAATGAGGTTTTCCAAGCAGCAGAGAACAGTCTCCTGATTGCCTGCAATTTTTTTTACTTTTAGTACTCCTGAGCACCAACTCCATTTATTTTAGATTTTCATAAGCATGCTGAGATTCAAAATTATACATGATTTTTGGCATTATCCCAGTGGGAAATATTTCAGGTTATGCATGATTTTTGGCATTTTCCCAGTGGGAAATATTTCAGGTTATGCATGATTTTTGGCATTTTCCCAGTAAGCTTATATAGCATATGCTAAATAAACACTACTGTTCTGATGGGCTGCAGTTAATTAATCTCTGCAGGGATGCTATGCCTCAGATGAATTGACCTTTCACCACTACTTAGTGCATGCCATCCAAAACAAAATGGTGTGCTTCTGTTTGTTTGTTTTTCTTTGTACATTTGAAAACTTGATTTAAATGTATTCTAAATTGGTTTTCTATTTTGCTAAATGCATGGAACCATAAAGAGTGAAGCTATGCTGAAATGGGCACAAGCAAAATGAGTGTAGTTTCTGGAGTCTATGAAGCATGGGTCCCATAGCAGTCTGACGACATAAGGCCTGACAGGCTATTAGTTGTAAGCTAGGAAGGGAGAGAGGGGAATGACTCCTATTTCACTTTCATAAATGTGATTAAATTTCACACAAGCACTTAGTGTATGTGGAGCATGGTTGGATGGGATTGTATTTCAGAGCAAAAAACACATGTCCCAGAAGTACCTTGTAATCAACTTGAATCCACAATGCCGCCCCCCACCCCCCTCCCACAATAATGCAATTCAAGGTTGCTTCTCTTAAGTGTAAATGAGATCTCGGTCTGATTTTGCTGAACACTCTACCACATCTTACGGTTCATGATTTCACTAAATGTGTTTAGGGATTGAAAGTATTCAGTATTAAGTTTCCTGGAAATGGTGGAGTTGTAACTTGGTTCAGACTTGATCAAACTTCAGGATGTTGAGGTCAGTCCGAATGGAAATTGAGCTTTGAAGCCTTATTGCTACTACTGAAAAAGCTGAGAACAAAAGCTACTGCAGAGAACTAGAAGGGATGCTCACTTAAAAATGCAACAAAAAAGAAAGTAAAACTGGAGAAGAAATGACAAAGTCTGAAGACAGGCTGAAGAACAGGTTGGTAACAGGTGGTGGATTAACCAAGATTGTGAGAGAGGCACCAAAGCAAAGAAAAATCAACAGACTCCAAATTAATGAACACGAATAACAGAACAGACAAAAACAAACTATACATGGGCAAAGACAGAAATGCAAACCCTCACAAACACGAGTCAAGTGAAGTCTGTTAAAAAAAAAGTTGTCTTTCTCATTCTACTGCAGGAAAAAAAACACTGCTCTCTTGCAGTTTTCAGAAAAGTCAAAGCTGTTGCACTTTATTTAGGGTTGATCATAGCCTCTGTGTCATGAACTGGGAGACCTTTTTTGTATATTGGGTTTCAGGAAAAAAACTATAGTCTGAATGGGCAAAATCTCATTTAAAACCTGCCAAAGGGGTGAAGTAATTCCCCCCCCGCTTTAGGAGCAATAAAGTTGATCTTATCTTATTTTGAGTAATTTTATTTGGTGAAGAGGAGTGCTGTGCGATATCTACAGCTGGCTGAAGGCAGCAAGTTTTGGTTATTTCCTTATATATAAGAAAATTACAAATGAGTGAAGCAATTTATTGATTTATGTGCAAACAAACATGGAAATGAAGTATATGAGGTAAAATTATATGCAATTCTAATAAGCTTGAAAGTCAAAATATGGTTGGAGCAGCTTTATTCTTCAACACAGCCTGAACTCGCAACCTTAATGTTCAGGAATAGTTTTTCAAGCTTCTTAAAAGGCATTCAAAGCATTGAATGTTGGTTGGCCCAACATGTTTACAGATGCTTGTAGATATGTTTTTTTTTTTTTTCTTTCGACCTCTTCTATACATGTTGATGATGATTTGACAAACTTTTAGATTCCTCAATCCATAATACCCATTACCACTGATTATCCACTTGTGTAATTCGGTATACCTCTGCCTTTTAACAGCCACCTTTCCTATGATACCAACCTGCCTGTGCCCAAATGATACTCTGTTTTGTCTCCACTCGTCTGATTTTCTCAAATTTAGGATCAACGCCATATCATGCTGAGGTGCCAAGTTTTTAGCTAATAGCTCTCAGAATTTACCTTTTAGCAAAAACATTATTTTTATATCTGTACATTACAGTTCCTTAATATCAAAGATATGTTCATTTCAAAAGTGTCAACTTGTATCATTTTTGACTCTTTTTTTTTTTTTTTTTTTTTTTTTAATGACCATAGCTTGGATATGAGGAACTGTAATGTATAGATCTCTTCAGTGATATGAACTAGGTGGCTTGTGAGTAAAAGCAGTGTAGATACATTTCGTTATGCATTGTCAAACATGTACCATCATTTCAAGGTGCAGAAGGACCGATTTGGATCCTTAAACTTTATGAAATATGAGGTTAAGGCTTTTATTTTTTATTTTCCAGTGAATTGTGGGATCTGCTTTCTTCAGCTTTCTGTTTATCTGAATCATGTAAATAACACTGCACAAGGACTGAACTTTTTCTTACCGAATGATATAGAAATGTGGGAGCCGGAGCAGATGGTCAGGGTTTATTAGTAATAAGGACAGGAGTTCAGGGAAATTGCTGCTGATTGAATTAGATTGGCGCTAACAGGAAAAACTAAAGACATTCAGTAACTGCAAGATCTGATGTGCAGAGATATTTCCATGGGTTGATTTTTAACAAAATATGAAGTGAAATTTGGTGCCATCTGTGGGCTTGTAGCTGGTGCTATCAATCACTTGTCACTTACAAGTCAGTTTTGGGGGGTGATAATTATTTTGTAACAGTTCCTCATTTTATTCCTTCTACTTTCATCTTTCTACAGCAATGGGAGTGCTCATGTCAAAGAAGCAGCAGGTGGAGAAGGTGCAGAAATGCACCGCTGTGGTCTCTGCCTTCCAGGCGGGCCTTAAAGATCGTGCTGTCACAGTGAAACAGGCAGAAGGGCAAGTGGAGGAAGGTGAAGGGCATGCCAAGACCAATCCTGATGAGAAAAATACAGAGGACGCAGTGCAAGAGGAGAATGACAATAGCGCAAGTCCATCAACTTCCCAGCAGGCCTCAGCGCCAACGAGAGACGAGTGTAACGTCAACCAGGAGGCTTGGTCGAGGTTACGGGATGGGAAGGGAGTAGAGCCGGAAGATCTTGACAAGACTCATCAGCTCACACCGCCTGCTTTTGTGCGACCCAAAAGGGAACCTGATGATGACCAGCCTATAGAAGTGGACCTGTATAAGAAAGAGGAGGTATTAAATAACAAAAGTCAGTAGTAGTAGTAGCAGCTAGTCTTTGTCATATATTAAAAAGTAAATAAATAAATGCATAAAAAATCAAATAAGATGGTTCACAGTTGTGGGATTAAACGGATGACTACAAGATGTTAAATAATCTCTATGGCAACAGCAGGTTATTATATCTGGTGACCTGTTTTCTTCCCTCACATTAGGCATCATGATTGAACAGCACAGGCAATCCATAAAGAGATTCCTTAGCTTTATCTAAACATCCTTGTTGAAGGTGAGAAAGTATGAGTTTGAAGTTGTTTGCTGTTGGGCCTTTAATAGCTACACAGGCTGTGATGTATTGTGTGTGAGGGCTCTTCACAGTGAGCATCCTGTAGGCGGGCTGCTTTGGCTGGCTCTGAGAGGTGGCCATATTCAGGGTGACGCTGACTAACAGAGCATGTAGTTCACAAGAGCAATGGTCCCATCAGGTTTTCTGTTTAGAATAAATAAACATGGCTTCAACTTACTGTACTTACAATCCCGCACTAAACATTTATCTTGCAATAGTAATAGATGTGTCTATTGGAATGTTAGAAGACTGATACATGAGGGTCATAAATACTCGGACACTGACTCATTATGTAACACTCTTTTTAACTTTATTTTAAGAGTAGAACATCTATTTAGTAAGGAAAACTTTGCATATACATATACTGAAATCTAAAGGGACAATTCAGTGTCAAGCAGCCGCATGGCCAGGTGAGGCCAGTTCTTGTTGTTCCATGGAAAATTAAGCAGATGAAAATTTAGGAATTTATTCCAAGTGTTGAACTTGCATTTGGTTTTCATTTTTTTTCAGTATACCAGTAAAAATAAAAACCTTACCTAATTCAGCTGGCACGCTCTTAAATAGGAGTGCACTGACAAGCTCTGCAATATCAAAAGGCTTAGAGAACCATAGATGTTGACTCGAGTGGGGAAAATCTCAAATTCTTTCTCAGGTTAAGAGAGACTTCACAACATTTAGCAGTTTCAAGCACTTAGTCAGTCTACTCTTTCATGAATGTAGGTACAGGGCTTACAAGATTAGACAAATAAAACGAAGGTTAATTTGTACAAGAATGACGGGTAGAGAAGTATGGAAAAGAAAAGGAAAAGCTCCAAACATGGCTTAGGCAAAGCCATGGCATAGAGCAGGGGTGCCCAACTCCAGGGTCTGTGTCCTACAGGTTTTAGATGTGTCCTTGATCCAACACAGCTGATTTAAGTTTTTAAGGTCTTTTTAGGTCTATAAATACTTGAAGAATTACATTTTGTAATGTTGCCATTTTATACTACTACAGTGGATTTTAAAATCGGACAGTCAAATTTTTATGGTGGCCCTGAGAGGCCAAACGGACTGCAACTTAAAAAAACACCAGAAATAAGAAAAATGCTGCAAAAGCACACAAAACACAACGAAAATAGGAAAAACGACAATGGAAAAAAGAAAACAGAAAAAGGAAAAAACAGATTTCCAAAAGCAAAAGTGAAGTGTTTCTGGGGAGACAATAACCCGACGGACCAGTTGCAGGAACCCAAAACACGGTAGGTGTGTTTTATCATGATTTATACTGATGACGGATTTTAGGCTAATAGTTAGGCTAACACACTTCTTATCTTTCCTCACAAAACCGATAAATCCTCCACTTCTTTTAAGTGTCTCCCAGCGCAATTCTTATATTTTGGTTCCTGCAACTGGTCCGTCGGGTTATTGTCTCCCCAGAAACACTTCACTTGTGCTTTTGGAAATCTTTTTTTTTTTTTTTTTTTCCTATTTCTGTTGTTTTGTGTGCTTTTGCAGCATTTTTCTTATTGCTGGTGTTTTCTTACGTGACAGTCCGTTTGGCCTCTCAGGGCCACCATAAAAATTTGATTCTCTGATTTTAAAATCCACTGTAGTAGTATAAAATGGCAACATTACAAAATTTAATTCTTCAAGTATTTATAGACCTA
Organism: Copadichromis virginalis; assembly: GCF_057382275.1. Taxonomy (NCBI): domain Eukaryota; kingdom Metazoa; phylum Chordata; class Actinopteri; order Cichliformes; family Cichlidae; genus Copadichromis; species Copadichromis virginalis. The sequence goes on along the minus strand of NC_140624.1, from coordinate 38,370,583 downwards.
AAAAGACCTTAAAAACTCATGTTAGACAAAGTCAGTTGTGTGCCAATTTTTGCCAGGCTACTGCTTCTACTAGATGAGGGTCTTTTTAATTGGTGCCAACTGCAAATGTGTTTATCTCCCAGACAAGTGGTAAGTTTTCTTTTTGGTTGAAGTACCATATTGTGCATGTTTGCAGTGTTACTTCATTCTTAGAAGTTATTATTTTATAGAGAGGCTTGCTGAACAGTCATCAGGTCAGATAAGGTTCACCATATAAGAGGGAAACTCTTACTGAGGAATATGACAAGAGGGATTTGTCTATGGCCCTGGCAGCATTTTTATAGATGTGTAAAAGTACCAAGAAAACTTGCAATGTCTTTGTGTTTAAAGCAGCCAAGCATTCAGCAGTCATTTTCCCTGGCTTGACAGCAGAGTGCAGCCTGGCTGACTTTACAAGGAGGTTGGCTAAAAACCGACACTGAACACATTAGACAGCATCATAGGTAGTGATGTCCTTATTTGAGCCTGAGATGGACAGTTAAGTGCTGTACGTGACACAAACTACATTATATAATACCACTTCCACCACACTCCTACCACTGATGGACTGATGCTTAATTTCTTCTCGGTAACCTGTTACATAGAGGTTTGGTTAATGGGAGATGAAGAAAGGACGTCAGGAAGTTTAGAAACTACATGTTAACACAATTGCAGTTATCAGTTTTTTTTTTTTCTAAATGAGGGGGGGGGGGGGGACACTACATTTCTGTGAAGCATGTAGAACTAGAAAAAAAAAAAAGCTCTGTCACTGATGCAATCTTTCTCCTGCAGCCACGAAGCGATGAGATGTGTGACGTGTGCGAGGTGTGGACTGCTGACGACCTGTACCCTTGCAGGATCTGCACTCGGGTATTTCACGATGGCTGCCTGAGAGAGCTGGGCTACCTGCGTGCTGAAGCTTTGCAGGAGATGAGAGATACAGCCCACACGGTTACTGGCTGGAGCTGCTACTATTGTGTAAGTCGGGGCTCGTTGCTAAAAACATTCAGTGCTTACAAATGCAGCTATTTTTGTCATGTTTGCAACATAATCACAAACTTAACTAGTTTAGTATTAAATATATATATTTATATATATATATGTAATAAACACTAAAGGCCAACCAGTTCTTATTTGCCAGTCATTCAGAAAAATCTGAACTGCTATCCATTCATCTACTTAGCTGCTTGTCTAGTTTGGGATTGAGGAGGACCTGAAGCCTATCGCAGTTGTCATGGGATGAGAAGGTAGAGCCTGAACAAGCTGCCTATTGGAGAGTCATTCATGCTCACATTCACACTTGAAACCAATTTAGAATCACCAAGTAACCCAACATCTCTGATGCCCTTGCACAGTCCAAGCTCCAAAACGGAGATTGGACATATATTGGTAAAGTAGAACATTAATTTGTTAAATTTGATAATGGCATAATTTAGTAACATAATGAGCAAGTTATAGAAATATTTGCAAACTCAATCATTGAAATGTCACACTACTGGTGTGAGAACACATCGACTGGTTTTCACTGTAGCTGCTTGAGGTATCATTCTGACAGCAAATATGACTTGTCACGTCTGGAAAAGCTCAGGTGGAACTAATACAGTTAATGATGCCTCTGTTTCCTTTTAGTGTCACAGACTGTGACTTAGTGTATTAATTAAGTACAGCTGAGTAAATTTGCCAGTTGTCATTAAAGCTGTTGACAACAACTGTTGCTGCCTTCAGCTTTCAATTCCTGCTTGTTAATTCATGTCAGATATAGAAGTTATGGTTGAAATGGTGGCTTTTGCCATGTTAAAATCAGTCTTGTGGTAGGTTGTGGTTTTCTACATGTGGTTAGATTGCATATGGAATAGTCCACAATACGCCTTTTGTGTAAAGGCATGTGGAGAGCATAGGCTAAAATCGGCAATATCATTTAGATCATTACACAGAAGATGATGGAGATGGATTTGATCCCACTTTGTGGCAGGCAATAGTTAGAAGCACTTATCATATTCACAAATTGCAAGTCTCCATAATTTTATGTCTAGATTATTACAGTTAGATTTCATATAGACTGAGGCAATGTTTTGGCAGATTTTTCTGTAATTCAAACAATAAAACAAACGGCAGTTTCTCATCAGAAATTCAGTGCCAGTGCCAAAACCCACGACTCCCCGATGACCCCGTGAGAGGCATAATGCAATCTGTTTTAATTCAAGCGTAAACAACTAAAGAGCGCTTTTGCCAGGGGACCTTTCATAGCAGAGTAAGGGCGCCATAGCCCCGAGAAGCAAAATCACATGCCAAAGTTGTGCAAGAGGGATGTTTTCACACAATCTGCGAGAGGACGCTGAAAGGTTCGTTCTTTGGCTAGCTTCTTCAGTGTGTGAGGAATGAGGGCGGAAGGAGACAATTCAGTGAGGGGGCGGGAGCAATGTTTTATTTAAATTGTAAATTCTAGTCCTCCTAGCCAAAGAAACCAGTTATTTTGTTAGTGTATCAGTCAGATGTTTCAAATCCCCCTCCCCACACACACCCTTCTATCATATCTGACATTTAATTTCACACAGGCACTACAGGCTGCTGCTGGCAGATGGACTGAGTTCCCTTGAAAGTGGATTTACAGTCTTCAAAGTAGGCGATTGCAATAGTGGCTTAGTTTCAGTCGCGCAGAAGGATTGGTCTGTGGATATAACTGACCCGTCTTTATAGCACTTTGATGCTTGCAACTAGGCCTGTATGGTCCATAACTTCCACATGGGGTCATCTACAGGAGTTGTGTTCATTTATGCATGTGGAACAAAAGCAGTAACTTTATTCATAATTTATTATGAATTCACCCTTTTGCAAGTTACATGTAATAGGGAAAGGCTCTATAGAGCAATTCTGATTCTAGAGCAATGTCTTTTGACTCCTGTTCTTGATGAGATGCCAGTATAAGGGATCATTTATCCAAGACATGGCAAACTGCAGTTTGTTTATTGTATTTGCCGTATTGTATTTTCCCACCTCTTCTCTCCTGGCACCTCTTGATTTCTTCAAGTAGCTAGGTATGTGGTAATGATTCTCGTACTCTTACTACCTCATAAAGTGACTGCATTACAAGTAAACCTTTCAGATCACACGGTGATCGGAGTCATTAGTAACAGAAATACTGTTTATGAACAGTATTCCTGTTCATATTTATAACTTCTTGGGTAAAGGGCTTGCTGATTATTTAAAGTTGTCTGCAATAACACATCACCAGCGCATCATTGTATTTTTTGAACAGGACAGTCTCAGATAGCTATTTATGCAATCTGCCAGCATAAGATTAGAAAGTGTTATTTTTATACCTTGTTCCCTGCAGGCCTTTTGTCTCCTAGAGAGCTTTTTTTTTTTTTTTTTCTCAGATGCTGCCAGTAGATGTTGCATGAACCCTTAAATCTATTTTAAATTTCCTCTGCACATTATATTGGATGACAAATAAGACATCTGTAGCTGATGGGCAGTTTTATTGCTCAGCGGACAGCTGGTGTTACTAAAGGTAATGCTTGATGCACATAATGGCTTACAGATGCACAAAAATGTCTTGAAGACAAAGGACACAGTTTTAATGATTAAAGCACAATTTGTTTTGCCTCCCACGTTGATTTTTAATTGACTCCTTGAATGACAGACACATGCAAATAAATAGATATGAACATGTATGAAGTTAATTGCAAGCTTATTAAGGTGCAGCAACCCCAGAGCACATATATCAATAAGCTATATCAATACAATAAGTGAAGCATCTCTTTGGCTTTTTCTTATATGCAGAAGTTGGTGAATGAAATTAAATTTGGAGAAACTGACACCAACCTCAAAATTATGATTGTTTCTGATACCTAACATCAGGCAAAATCTTACAGCAGGAGCTTGCCTAGAACAGTACACACATTAATATCTTCCTTTCCCCACAAAGTTTAATAAAATTTGGATTAGCAGTTTTTGCTAAACTCCAAAAACAAACATGGCATTTAACTTCACACAGTCTTTGTGCTGGATTGAAGTGGAGGCATTTGGTGGAGACGATTTGCACAGAGTGCAATTTGCATTTCAGACCCAATATCTGATTTTCTGTGCTTTAGAGGAGACGGATGACTAATGAAACTGATTTTTATACAATATTGATTCAGAATTGGCTGTCATTTGTTGAAATATATCTGCACAGACAACTGAATAGCACATACCATAGGACACAAATCCACACTGGAAGAAAAGTACAAAGCATTGTGAAGGAACACAAAGGTTTTTTACAATGTGACACCAGCGGAGCTTTACTGCACTGTCTGGCTGTAGCTCACTCAGGTTAGACACTTTGTAGTAATAAGCCTGTTAAAATTGTATAGCCAGTGCCACAAGTTTAAGCAGGACGGAGTGTCCCAGACTGGAATGACCAACAAGACCAGATGTGCATAGTTTGAATGAATCGGTCCAATGAATGGAGGATCTTTTTTAAATTAGTGACTAATTTTGTCAGTGGGATTAACTGTTTAAGTGGAACCGCCCACTTTCAGCTCTTAGATATTTATAGAGCCACAATTTCTATAGTAAATATGAAATTACATTTATTACAGTCCATACTTCCCTTCATCCCTGTGCTTAACTGCTTATCCATTTCAAGCTCATGAGGGTGTTTGAGCCTGCTCAAGCACCCCAGTGAGTGGAAAGTATGATACATACATTTGATCTTGAAATACAGACAGTAAGGTGATAAGATGATAGTTACTTTGATCTTGATTATAAATTGAAAAGGAAGAGAAAAATTAAGATGTTGTGCCCATGTTGACCAACCACTAGTGTCCTTTGCCCTTTATTTTTATATTAGAATGCATTGTTCTTACACTAACCATCCGATCTGTTTATATTTGGGGAAATGCAGATACTGGCAGGAGTGTTAGTCAGACTGATACTGAAACACTCAACACACTTGCTATACAGTAACTCATACTTTAATCACACTTGGCTGACATATGTGCTTTATTCATTTGGCCTTATTACATATACCATTTGCTTCAATTTGCCAAGCTTAAGGGTATTTTTTTCATCTGTTTTTCTAAGTGTGGGCGGTTGTGAATTTCATTTGGATTTCATAATGTGCCTTCTATGAAGCCCTGACAGATTGTAAGGGTGATGAAGGACCATGTAAACACACTAGAATTGGCTTATGTCAATAATCCCAAGGAGACTAAAGTTTGATCACATCACTTATGTGATAAATAATGTAGAAATTTAGATAGCAGCATCTTTTTTTGCTGATATTCGAACAAGTTGGGGAATAAAATGACTATCTCACATCTTTGTCTTTCCAGCTCTGGTTTTCTCTGGCCTGTGTGTATCTGGAAATCTCTTAATTTAAACAAAAAGTGCATAACTGTCTTTTCTCCTATTAAAGCCAAATTGCTTTTTGTTGACACATGGATTTAAGTGCTAACATCGTTATTTGTAAATTTATGAAATAAGTCATTGTGAACCTAACATCTGGAAAACCTCCTTTTATTTCTTTTAATTATGATGCCATTATGGAGAGTGACATAAAAGGCACATTACATGAATTACCCAGGAAACACTGAAATGGGTTCATTAGTCAAAGCTACATGCATGTAGCTAATTGCAAGGACTAGTTTAAGCATACTATGTTCATCCATCAAGCAATGTGCCACTTGCGATAAAAGAAATGGTCTGAGCATCATGTTACAAAGCGTAATACTCTGGCCTCATCTCACCTCCTGTAAAGACTTTCCCAGGACCAGTTTAAGTATATTCTCTTATCAAGAGTGCCAGCATGCCAATTGACTGTAAAAGAGACTGCATTAAGAGTAATACTCTGCTCTTCCCACACATCTCTTCCTGCAGGACAATCTCAATCTACTTCTCACAGAAGAAGAGATGTACAGCCTCATGGAGACCTTCAAGCAGTGCAAGATCATCCCTGGTGAGCTACTGAATACAGGTTAAAGATATTTGGTTTTGGTAGATGGTAGTAACGCTGGCCATGCAAGAACTTTAATACTTAACCTTTTATTGATATACTGTACGGGACAGCACTGTTGGTTGGTGCAAAGTTTGCAGATCTGATTATATAAAAAAAAAAAAATTAACGAAACCTATTATATTCTCAAGATGATATGACACAAATCACCATAAGACCCAAATTGGTACTGCCATTGCAGTATTGCTTTGCCACTGGTTGTACATGTCCGGAATGCTTGGTGATTAAAAGCAAAGAGATCCCAGATGAAATCTTGAGCACCTGTCTGGTCTGTGGTCACCTCAGACGTTTACTGCCCACAACATTGTTTCCTTGAGAAAGTGCATTTGCCCTCCACCCAGTCTACTTTGAAATGTGTAGTAGGCTGTGACTTTGCTGGATGGCAGTCAGTGGGAGGATGCTTTTCATTTTGTTGAAAATCACTCACCATAAGATGATGTATCTTGAAGACTGCCAGGTGACTAATTAGGACCTGTGTGATGAATTGTTCCCTGCTGCTATAGAGTCGTGCCTGGTGTCAGACGAGCTGCTTCAGTACCGCCACTTTGTATCCAAGCAGCAGTTTGAAAAGGACCTGACTGATGAGCAGGAAGAGGAAGTCTTGGCCCAGTTTGCTGCGCTGGATCCTGAGAAGAAGGGACACATCGAGTGGTCGGACTTTCTCTATTTTGAGTCTCTGGCAGTGTTAAGGAAGTTTCGCACAGAGGTATAGTTGTGGATTAAGGAAACAAGATAATTGGGATAAATCAGCACCGCATTTTTAAACTCTACCTGAACTGTCTTCTTCCACTACCATGACTCTTGTTTGGGTTTACACTCAGCCATGGCCTGCATAGCCCTGATGAGTTTTGTTGTAGAACACTTTAATTATACCTCCAAAAACCTTCAAAATACTCTATTCCTTGTGATATAGAAAAAATGCATATATAAATGTAATTAAATTTTACAGACTAAGGGAGTGTTTAAACAATAATCGTTGTAGCTGTTGATGAAATGATCTCATTTTTCAGTCTGAATCTAAAAACTAACTGAAAGGCAAAAAATGCCCAAAAATCTGGCTTGCATCCAACAGCTGAACTATTCATTTTGTCCCTTGACAATAAGTTATCTTTTTTGTTTGTTTTTGGCTTGACTAATTTCTATAAACAGGTATTTGCACGTGAAGTCTGTATGCAATGAACCTTCCTTTTTTTTTTTTTTTTTTTAAATCACAACCCTGTTTGTGCTGCAATACTGTGTGGAAAGTGGGTATTTTTCCTAAATGCAATCCTGAAGCTAACAGTTATTGTAACTATTTTGCAAGTTTTTAGCTTTTTGTTTTAATTTATTTTTCATGCATAAACAATGTCTGAGGATGGAGCCATGCATGATGAATAGAAATCTATTATCCCATCTGGATATCCCCCCCAGAGGCTAAGGCTGCAGACTAGCTGATGGTTCCCAGATTGTGGTTTGAGAGGTTAAATTTGAAGTTTGTCTGAGACTTTGGGGTAGTACGGGATGAAGCAATGTTGGCAGAATATGTCAGACGGTCAAAGTGTCACAGGAAATGACCAAGAATGGCTAAGATCAGCCCTAAAGTGTAAATTTTACTGAATTATAGCTGTTTAAATCACTAAAAGGTAAATGCTATTCTTACACTTCTTGGATTTTATTTTTTATAGAACTCACTGGTGCGTCTGTTAACTGCCAAGGAGAGAGACACTGCAAGGTCAGTGTTTCAGGGTCTGGATCTGGATAAAGATGGTGTAATCACACGAGCTGAATGCCGCCAAGCTCAGCAGTCTTGGTTCGAGAAGCTCAAGAAAGACTCGCAGTCCTGCAATGTGAGGTGAGTAGACCACATGCCACTTACAGGGATAATTGGAAGGAATTTAGGGAGTCATTTGTATGCAAACTGCAGATGGCATAAAAGGTCTGGGCACTTAGGGAATAGAAACAAGATAACATGAATGTGACACCCACCTCTAGTAATGCCATAAAGTCAGTCTTAAGAAAAAAAAAAAGTCTGTCTTAAGAATGCTGCTGCAATAATCTTTTATCCAAACACACAATATGACAGCATTTTGAATTAAACTACACCCACTGATTAGTTCTCTTTAAATGCCATACTCTTTCCCATCTTATAATATATTTCATTATTTATGTTAATGCATGAGATTAACCTTGAGATGTCTAGCTTCAATTTAAATTGTCCTAATTAGTTTTATGATGTAGAATTTTAAATGCAAAGATCAATCTTACAAAATGGCTTTGAAAAATAATTGAATTATGGATATTTAGTTAAAGCAATGTGCTGGGAGAAGAGCACAATGCTGGCGCTATGCCTTGGATCATGTGAAAATGCAGGGTTAATGGTGGGAGGTTTTAATCAAGCAGGAAGTGAAAGTTTAAGTTATAAAAAGAGCTTGAAATAAAACTAGCCCACAACTGAATACAAAGTCGGTACAATGAAGTATGGAATACAAAGGACTTGCACAGGACACAAGCTTCCCAGCCTGTGACTTATACCACTGTCATTGCCACCCTTCCTACCTCTTCATGTAGACTGTTAGGTCTTGGCATACTGTATTGCCACAGCTGATCCACCAAGGCACAGATGCCAAAGCACAGCTTGTGCGTATCTCTGTGATCCCAGTTGCGTCAGACGGAATGGCAATATTTGACACCCTAGGATGAAAACGTGTTGGTGTAAGGAGTACCTTGTGACGTTGGGCTCACAAAGACTTTAGCTGTCAGCCAACTTAATTTTCTTTTTCCTCACTCTGACAGAACTGCTATAGCCAATAGCATTAAATGCTGTTCCTCAATATAAATGGTTATGTCATGGTTACAACTTTGAATAAATCATCAATATAATATAATCAGGAGCTTCGGAGAAAACTGATAAATCTTTGGGATGCTGAAATTAATATTGGATACCATTGATTAAGCCTCAGATGGCACTACATTAATAAACAGCCTTGATTCTGTCATGGAAATCACTGGATCACTGGGCTCAGGAATGATGTGACTGATTCAGTGTGCCACAAATGCAGGTTAAAGCTCTGTGATGCAAAGATGCAACATTTAAACATGATCCAGAGCAGTCGCATCTTCTCTGGGATAAAACTCATTTAAAGTTAAAAAGTGTTTATTGGTTAGGTGAATTGAAATATGAAATTATTTTTGGAAAAAATGGACGCCACGTCCTCTCAACAAGAGATAAGGGGCCATCTGGCTTGCTGTCAGCACTCAGTTCAAAAGCCTGCATCTCTGATGCATCAGTGCCTCTTAAGATTGACATCTTGCACATCAGAAAAGGACCATCAATCCAGAAAGGTATATACGGTACACGTTTAAGAGCAACATGCTCCCATCTAGATAACAACTTTTGCAGAGAAGGCCTTGGCATATTTCAGTAAGACAAAGTGCACCTCTTAAGAGTGTGGCTAGTAGTCACTTTTAAGATGTCTGTGAGATCGAATTCAAAATGATCTTTTCCTAAAATCCAAAGGTTTCTCAGTTTAAACATTGTAATCTGTTTTTCTATTTTACAGAACATTCCAACATTTTGGAACTGGGGTTGTATTTACCTGACTGGATATTTATTCATTTATTTATTTATTTTAAATACAAAACTCTGAAGGAGCTAATCCAAACTGCCAAGACATCTACACTATAGGAAAGCTTTTCTCGTTACACAGTAGTGTTCATCATGTACATTTGCATAAAGATAATTAGTTATAACAATGGAACTTCTCCATAATTGACTTGCTGTCAATATTTTTTTATTATATGCAAATCAGCAAAGATTATGATAACATCCGAAATGAAGGAGAAATGTCAGTTAATGCAGACATCCAGTACTCTTCCTACTGCAACATTTGCTGATTACATAATTTGCATCTCATCATTCTTTGTTTCCAAGATAATGAGGAGAATATTGATTATCAAATAAGTCACCAAAATGTACAAATATTATTCTTACAGTAAAAACTGACTCTGGTTTGAACAACTATCCCCGTTAAGCGTTTGGGTTAAGATGAGCACTTCTTTGGCCACTGTAGAAAATCTGCATGGAGTGAAACCCCCAAATTTGTGCAGTGTCAAAATATCCAACTGTGGTTTCTTCTGATAACCATTTCCACAATGAGTTAAGCACACTAAATGTCATTGTTGCCACTGACAATGCATGACAGCACGTGTGGACTTTAACAGGACTGGGGTGTAATATTTCTTTGTCCTGGTGCAGAGAAGCTCTTCAGTTCAATTTCCCTTTAGCTCAGTGAAGACATAACAGAGGACTTCAAAGAAATTATTTTGGCGCTGCTTGCACCACTGCAACACTGAAAAAATGGCAAGAGTCCTTAGAATTAAAATATTTTTCTACATCTTTTTTTATTAAACATAGTACATTTCAATAATATCAAAAAAATATTTAAACTGAAAAATAACCCCATGTACATCAAAGGCGAGGTAATGTTTCCTTTATGTATACTGTTAAATAGAGTATTTTACTGTCAGTATGAGTCCTAAGTTTCTAACGCTGACATGGGCACATGGATAAACATGGATAAATTGCCTTTTGCAAGGCTTTATGTGAGACTGCATCAAAATTGAGTCACAATATTAGATATGTCTCACAACATAATGCAATCTAGTGTAACACTACAAAGTGCAAACTGACAAAGCTCTCTGACAAACAGTCATAACCTCAAGACAAGCAGTTTGTTGCTTGACTGAACTACACAGCTGATGTTTGTGTCCCCTTAATGCAGCGAGTAGCTTTATTTATGGTTAAAGTTGTGAGGAACCCCAACTAGTTTCCCCAGTAGATGGAATAATGAAAGGAAAATTGACAGTGTAAACACTGACTGACCCATCAGAGTAATAATGGAAAAAAAAAAAAAAAACTCTGGTGGGGTTACTTCTGTTTGTTTTACAGTGTATGTGCATCAGTCGAATACGTGTTCAGATGATTTTCGCATGTTAAAGATGTAACTGCCACATGCAAAAGTGCTTGACTGCAGGTCAGAAATGTACTGAAATGTCCTCAGATTTGTACTGTAATAAATGCACTTTCCATCACTGTCACTGTGTGCCTGCATGTGCTCGTTTACCACTTGATATCTTGTGCTGTCAAATCTAAGCTGTACCATTCCATCCCTCTCACCTATTCGGCATCCCCCCACAGACTCATGGGATTCTGCTCTCCTATGAATTGTGGGTGAGTGTGACTCAGCACTGCATGGCTTGTCTTTTTTCCCCTCACTTCAACATCCTTGAGCACTACTCAGTCAAGTATTCTCGGAGAATCCCTCAGTTTAGATTTAATGTGCAATTTAACCCTTGCTTCATAAGGAGCCTAAGGGAAGGAGAAACTCCAAAGTGTCTCTTTCTGGATGTAAAGCTACCATAGACACGTGAATCTCTCAAGTTTAATGAGACTGAGATGATCAGGTCTCGTTATACAGAGACATGGGTAATATTCAATCTGGCCTTTAATTATAGGGATTAAAAGAAATCCTTTTCTTCTCCTTAGGAGTGCTTCTCCTTAAAATTCTTACTTTTCAGAGCACATGCATGGAAGTTGGGTGAGCACAGTGTCCATTAGGGCAACCCTATGTAGTACAACCATATGCATTTGTGCTGATTAAAAAGCAAATATACTAAATGAAACAGAAAACTCTGCTCCCTTGGATTGCACAAATTCACATGCAATGGTGTAAAAGGTAAAATGAATTTTAGCTTCTGATGATTAAGCGTCAGAATTTATTAAGAGCTTCTAAAAAAATGACTAATACTTGTGGGAGACAGCCTCATGAAATAGGCAGTTGCAATGTTTTAAGAACCATATTTTATATGGCTTGTATAAAATCTTAGATCATTTTTATTTAGTTTTTTTTAAATCGCATGCGAACATCCTGATTTTGGATGGAAAAGCTGATGCCGTCAAACAAATCTCACTGCCTGGAAAGGACTGCATTAAATGATTTGCTGACTGGAGGAAAAACATCTCTAAAAAAAGCTAGTTAAGAAAACATATGGTTTGCATTTCTTCATCATATAAACACATTTCTTACATTTTGGAGACAAAATAAATGGGTAATCATTCATCATCAGCTTGTCAAATTAAGGGATACTGTGTAACCAAGCTCCATACATTCAGACTGCATTATACCTGGTACAGGTCACAAGTCTAACACAGATTGATAATTGGTTAATCATGGAATAAGATCTATATTAATTGTCAATGGAAATTCAGCTTAAAGCCTTAAGACTTAAAGTAGGACGTTCCAATTTCCCAGTAAGACCAACATAAGTGCCGCCACGTTCATCATAACATGATGATTTAACTTCTATTTCCTTCTTTTCCTCATAGGCAATGGCAGCTGTCTTATTGTTCATTGACTGCCACTTCATTTTTGACATTTTTTCTTTGGTACAGTATAAGTCATGTTGGCCCCATATGTGAGAGCAGTCCAGCCAGCTCTGGCAGTGAAAGGAGCAAGAATGACGACAGCAGGTTTGTTGCTTCTTTTTTTTTTTTAATATTTGTCAGTCTGTGGGTCAAAGTGATCAGTTATTGGAAAGTATATAAACGATTTTAGTAGATGCCAATTTCTGAAGTTCTTACAGGAAACCTTAAAAGCCTGCAGTAATTTTTACCTTAACTCATGCTTCTCACCAGTCTACACATGTCCATTGTGACCTTGGTGTGGTAAAAATCTTTCTTGGGCAGAAACGTAGGAGTAATTTTGAGTGAAACAAGTCAGCCCAGAAGGCTGCATCATGGACAGTGACGTGACCTGCCTACTTCCTGCTGCAAGCTCTGTTTCCAATGCAAATGACTTCAAATTCACTTTCTAAGCTGTCGCCAAGAGGTTAGGGTGAATCCTCTTTGCCATATCATGGCTTTTGAGACTTTGAGATTTTTATTTGCAATAATTGCAGCCAATTAGCAAGCTGTTCAGGCAGGCAGTGTTTTAGGATGAATACAAACTAGTGGAAGTTTCTTAGGTAGAGGTCTAACTGGGTTTTATATTAAATACAGCAGTAACTTCATTTGTAAGTTGTTTTTTTTTTTTTTCAAAAACCATGATGTGTAAGAATCAGTGTTGGGTAACTTACTTTAAATTAGTAATTTAGTTACATATTACTAGTTCTATCAAAAGTAACTCAGTTACTTCAAGTTACTCGTTACTTTCAAAGTAACTAGTAACTAACTAGTAACTAGCTTTTTACATCCAACACGAAAACTGCAGTCGTGGTGCTTTTGATTGTACTCAGAACTTGGAAATTCTGCCTTCTGAATAGGATGATGTAGGTAACACCAGACCGCAGATGAGCTGCATACAGGGCTGGACTGGGACAGAAAAATCGGCCCGGGCATTTTGACCGCCCCTCCCCCCTTCTTCCCAGCGCAAAGCACGAGGTTTGCATGCGGAGTGAAGCGGAAAAAAGTGCGAGAGACAGGGTGAGAGAAAGAGGGGGGGAAAAAACAACAAAAAAAACCCCATGGCTCGCGATAAGGAGCCGACTCGCGTCGCGCCGTTTTGTTCACGACAGACACATCACTGCCAGATAGACTGCAGGTCATAACTTCTTACCTGAAGTTCAGTTCACCTGACGCTCGGACCGGCGGCCACCTCGGGTCTCTGCTCCTCCTGCCTCCCCTTTCCTTCATCCACCTGCGGGCCTCCACTACTTGCTAATGTTACTGAATCTGTGGAAGCTCCGTGATAGCCACCACACGAAGTAGCGAATAACGACCCTATCTAAATCCCAGAAACGAGTAACGCGTTCCTGATTTTGGCATAATAACTAGTTACCGTGCTCGTTACCACAATAATAACGTAGTTACTGTAACACGTTACTTAATAACGCGTTAGTCCCAACACTGGTAAGAATGCATTAAATTAAGATTCCCAGACTAACCTGTGATTATTATTATTTTTTTCCATCATTACATGTATCAAATTGCAATTATTTAAGGACACCTGAGCGTGTGACCATATGCCACAAGGCCCTGAACTGAGGCGGGGGCCTCAGTTCAGTTCCAACCCCGGACCCCTTGGTGTCCCCATGTACTCTTCCAACCTTCCCGTCTGAAAAATCTCCACTGTTCTATCAAATAAAGACAAAAATGTCCCAGGAAAAAATGTCTTAAAAGGACCATTATCAGCTGGGCATATCAGTATTGTGAAAATACTGCTATGCAGTTCATGGTCATACAAAGTAAAGTACATGCAGTAGGACTGATCAAGAACTATAGCTCTTATGGTCACTATAGTGAGGTGCCAGGATGACTCCTATTGTGGTGTGGTGTATTATTTCATGGCATTCATTTGCAGTTACAAAGATGTACAACTGCTGGCTCTTGTATAGAAATAAAAAAAATGCAACACTATCAGCAAACACAATTAATTTTGTTCAACAATCAAATTTTTTTTAACTAAACTTTCTTTCTTTTACACAGGCCAGTGACCTGGGCAGACTTCCTGAGGGAGAGTGGCATCTATATTTTGGCTGCACGGCCTAATAGTTCTGCCATGCACATCAGACTGCCTCTATAGTCCAGGATCCGCTACTGCATTCAGCAGAGGGAGTGAGAGATGGAGGATGTACCCCCTATAGTCTACAGTTGAGTGAGGGAGGATAGACATGCTTATACAGTGACATGAGGATGGCAAGTGAGAGAACTGGATGAAGCAATGAGGTAGCAGATCAAGCCAGTGACAGAATCTCTCCTCCTCTGCATCACCTCAACACCACAACACTGACAATGCACGCTGACTGACACACCACAGACGCAAGTGACAGCAGCTGTCACAGGTCCCCACTCCAAAACCTGACAGCTTCCAACAAATGTGAAAGCTAGAACAAGTAAGACAACCCACTCACAACCTATTCAGCTGGTGATATTTCTTAAACTTTAAATGATCACGCACAGTCAGATGAGCACCTAGGATGATCACATGAGCCAACCTAGACTCTACAGCTCCATAAGACCCCTGGGTGGGCACATTTGGGTGTTGGGCTTCTACTCTTTCACATGTTCTTTCCTTTGGGCCCCAAAATGTCCTAATTATAACACCATGCAACTGAAATGGGATTGTGTTATGCACCATTAAAACTGTTAATCACGCCACACAGAAGCACATGCAAATTAATTTCTGGTAGTGTTTGATTTGTGGGAGGAGATTAACCACGCAGCTACATTAACGGAATATATATAAAAACATTGAAAGCTATCTGCATACATTATAAGAGAACTGCTATATATACCAGTATAAATTATCATGCATTTAAAAAGATGTATTTATTCCTGTATCCTCTGATGTATCCTGTTTTCTCCATTTCACCCATGAATCTGTGTTCACGAAAATGCTAACTGTGAAAGGGAAAGAAAGCTAACCCTGTAAGTGACATGTATATACTGCCATATAGTGCATTTTGGTATTATTCTCTGAGCTGCACTATAACAAGGTGTAAATGCCACTCCTCGTATTCTAATGTCATTATTTGCACTGTAAGAATGAGATGTAGTTGGAATATTGTGACATAATCACTGTACTGAAAGACTGAGATCTGCTGGAAAAGTTTGTCCTTTGCTAATATGCAGAAGCACTCTTTAAAAACTGCTATGGAAAACGAGATGAAATTATATAATGTAACAGATTACACGATAATTTTAAGGCACGCGATCCTGCCCCTGAATCACTAGAAACCTACTGTAATGAATAGGACATTATGTAGTGTTTATGCCATGTAATGGAGGTTTTATGCTGGGTTCTTTTGAAGTAAATAAAGTATGGTAATTAAATCAAATTGTGGTTTGAGGGATAATGTGCAGTGCTGAAATGCTTGCATAGTATTTGCAATATTGAGACTCTTTGTTTTCAAAGTATCAGCAAATATAATTAAAACTTTACAGATTTAGGGTTTTTTTTTCATTTTAAAACTAAATTAAATGGAATGGGCATGAGGCTCAAATCAAAGATCAAATATTAATTGGAAAAATTAATAAAAATAAACCTAAAATAAAACTGTATGACCATGTCTGACAGGAAGGTTACCGTAACCAGTGGTATACCGATGAGCATCAATGAATGCACAACATATCAAACCTTGACACAGACTGGCTACAGCGACAGAAGACCACACTGGTGCCACTCCTGTCAGCTAACAACTGGAAACTGGCTACAATTTGCAGTTTTGCTTAAATTGGACAATAGAAAATTGGAAAAGATGGCACTTTTGAGTCTTGATTTCTGCTGCCACATTTGGATGGTAGAATTTTTGGCATAAAAACATAAAACCAGGGATTTGTTCTGCCTTTTATCAATTGTTCAGGATGCATCTGGTAGTGTAATGGGGTGGGGTATTCTTTAAGCACAAATTGTGCCCCTTAATACCAACTGAGTATTGTTTAAAGCAGGGGTAGGCAACTCCAGGCCTCAAGTGCCGGTTTTAGATATCACCCTTTGTCAACACACCTGAATCAAATGATTAGTTCATTAACAGGCCTCTGGAGAACTTCAAGACATGTTGGAGGTAATTTAGCCATTTAAATCAGCCGTGTTGGATCAAGGACGCATCTAAAACCTGCAGGACACCGCCACTCGAGACCTGGAGTTGCCTACCCCTGGTTTAAAGAATACTGCCTGCCTGCCTGTCCCTTTATAACAGTCTACCCTTCTTCTGATGGCCATTTCTAGCAGGATAACAAGCCAAGTCTATTCATCTCAGACTTGGTTTCTTGAAGATGACTGAGTTTATTGTACTCAAATGGCCTCCAGTTACCAGATCTCAATCCAATCCTTACCCGGAAGGAACACAGACCTCAACCACACAGATGTACAAACTGTTTTGGCTAACCACTACAAAAATGTGAACTTTCTGACCAGAGGCAAAAAATAAAAATCTGGTCCAAATTTACACAAACATTAAAGAAGCATACAAGGCGTTGCCCTCTGTCTGTTGGATCACATTTCACTGGCAGTGACTCCATAATATAGAACTCTAATCTGTAAAATCGGTTCAGCTGTTAACTCTTCAGCTCTGGAGTGAGGAGATCACTTCACTACTACAGAACTGTTTTGAAAGTGCAGCTTGAAACGGCATCAGGAAATGAGTATAAACTCCATGACAAGCCTATTTCTCATTTTGAAATAGCCCTTTACTGGCACAGTTAAACACACTACATGCGAATCAAACTCAAAATTCTGTATTGTTCATAAGCTTCCAAATCATCCAAGGATTATCTAAAAAGGGGAAAAACTACTACCACTACTACTTTACCAATGTTGTATTAATGTTTGATTTGGAACTGGTAGCTTTCTCATTCTTTTAGTATAATGTAATGTGCGATGTGACATCTGGGATTTATCTGAAACCAGACCTATAATGACACAATATTTGATCAACTCTTAGGGCCAGTGTAACTTATGCTAACTAGTTGCATTTGCTGAAAAAACCCCCCAACAATTTGCATGCTTCAGACACGTTTGCATCTGACAGCATCCATTGCTGTTGGTAAGAAATGAGACTGCTTTTGTTTGCTTCTGTGTGAAATTGAATGGCCATTGTTGTGCAATGGTAGAATGAAAAGCTTGACAAGCGTAACATAGCAATAGAGTAGCACTGAATTTACACTTGTTTAAAATTCACTTATCAGACTCTGTTTGATTGCCTCATGCACTCTTTTTCCAAGCAGCTGAAGCAGACAGCATGACGGGATAGAATTGCTGCAACATCAACAAAGCTATGACTGCGAAGATTACACATTTCATGGAGTATAAAGAGGCTTTCCCTGAAAACCTCAACCATAAAATCTCAATATACAGCATGGAGGTCAAGAAGGTAGAACATTCAGAAGTGACCCTTCATGGAGCAGTTTGAAACTAAGTGTTGCTTTTAAGTGTGTGACCACTGGAACTTTCACCTACACACAATTAAAATTAAAACAACACTCTCTCATACCTACAAGAGGTTATACCATCTTTGTGCTAAGCGACTTTCCATATATTGATTGAAAAGAGTATAATTTGCCTCAGAAAGTAAAGGTGGTAAAAATAGAGAAGGGAAAATATACAGTGAAATAGTTGTCGGACCCTATAGCTCCCCAGTTGCTCTCAGGCTTTTTACTTTTATCTGTTAGTAATAGAACAGAGTTCAGCAGTTACATCTACCAGATGTTAAACTGAAGGTCAGACTGAAGGTCAGACTGTTCAAACTAACTGTAGGTGACAAACACACAAGCAGTAGAAAGAGAGAAAAGGCAAAACGGAGAGCGAGCGAGCGTGGGAGTGAAATCATTTAGATGAGGATGTTATGTAATTGTTTCATAACAGATTCAATGATGATCTTCTTGACCAGGCTAATTGCTGCATTAAATGCTGAGTCAAATGTGAAACTTGAGCTCTGAATTAATTCAAGGTTATCCCGCCTAAATAGCCTCATAAATTAATGTGCTAATGAGAAAGACTGTTTGAAGCCCCCTTGTGTGGACTTTGCATCATTTGGGATATTCAGCTTATGACTGAGTACTTTTTTTTTCTGCTGAAACAAAGGCTCCGAAAAATTAAGATTGTTGAAAAGTTGTTTGAAAAGAGCTGAAAGCAAAGCAGAAATTCTGACTTCACTAAGCTCTTTTCAAACAACTTTTCAACAATCTTAATTTTTCGGAGCCTTAAGCATGAAACAGCAACTCGAAGCAGTGAGTGGTATAAAAATATCTATTTCTCCTTTAATCAGTGTCATATTGAGTAGAAGCAGAAGAAGTATAAATAAATAAAAGTGCATTGTAGTGGTCTGCCCTGCTGCCTGTTCAGGGACTATCTTGCTTTTCACCCATTGTCAGTCAAGTTAAACTTTTCTTAGACCAAAACAAATGATGACAGGATGCATGGCCAATTTACCAATCAAT
Organism: Copadichromis virginalis; assembly: GCF_057382275.1. NCBI lineage: Eukaryota > Metazoa > Chordata > Actinopteri > Cichliformes > Cichlidae > Copadichromis > Copadichromis virginalis. Next base: position 38,351,654 of record NC_140624.1, on the reverse strand, counting down.
TAATCCAAGAATGTAAAACATGCAAACTAAGCTATTACATCTTAGAAATCCAAACTGTTCTGTTTTATAGGGAGATGACTGTTTTTTGGTGTGTTTTTTTTTGGGTTTTTTTTTGTATTTTCCATTTTTGTTATAGTTTCAATCAATAAAAATAACCAGTAATCCAATTCTGTCTACAGTAGATAAACCATGGCCTTTTCCTAAGTGCATTATGAAAAAAGTCAGTGAATTACATGTGAAGGGCTCTGTTGTCATAAGCATGGGAACTATCGTCACTTCCAAATTTTGCTTCCATAAATAAATAAATACATTTTGATGGTGCATTAATTTGTTCCTAACTGTCTCCAGCAACTGCACAGTTGACTTTTGTTTGATTTCAGTGTCCCCAGTAACCTCTATACTGTATTTATGATCTTTTTTTTTAAAGTACATCTCCAACAGAAAACAAATAATGTTGTTGGAACAGAGCTTTACCTTTCAGTTAATGATAGTGAGATGATTCTATGCCATCATGTTTGAATGTTAGCGCTTTAATAAAAGTAGTCTTTGCTTACTAGTCTACAAGTGTGCCAAATGTGTTATGCACAGATGTGAGCCTGTAAGAGTATCAAAGAAACAACCGTTTTTGGGGGGTTTTTTTTCTTTTGAGTCATCTCTCCCCATGTGTGATCCAGAGGAGCTCTGTACAAAGGTTATCTGGCCTGTCCTACAAGGAGTGTAACAGGGCCAGCTGCTGGCAGAGGTGCTGTGATGCGGACGGCTGCTGTTGTGTGATGGCTTCACTCAGCAGGGATGAGTAATGGTAAACAAGTGTGGCAGTGCGGTCATAGCTCTGGGGAGGCAGAGCCAGAGGAGAGCTGCAGTAAAATGTCAGCGCACAGTTTCTTCATGGAGTTCACAGACTGGTTTGAGTGCCAATGCAGGATTTCTAAATAGGCAGTGAGTTCCAGATTGGCAACTATTAGGTTAAATTTTTCTGGTGATAATGAGTGTCAGTGGCAATGCCTTATCGTAGAGTTTGATTTGAAGGTCATCTGCATACATGGGAATACAGACACAAGCCACTCCAGTCTCACTAAAAAACAAGACAAGACCTCAGTGGGGATACTTGCCATCCAACTCTATTTCTCCAATGCCATTTTTAGATCATCCTCCGCGTGTAAGCAAATAATTCACATCCTACTTCCACCAGCACAGCCAACTTTTTCCTTGGAGCCAACTCGGTCTCTGCAACTGACATGAGCCAATTACAGTCGTCTGGTTCCAGGAAGTACAGCCATTGCTCTTTTTTAATTTTTCTTTTCTTTTTTTTTTCTCTTGAGCTAATTTGATTCAATGTACTCAGTGAAAGTGTTGCATTTGTCCACTGCACAAAAATATGCATTTAAAATTTTGGCTCATGCTTTTTTTTGTTTTGGCATCTCTAAAAAAATAAAGTTGAAGAAAAAACAACAAAAGCTGGCTATAACAAGGCATAAGCTGTGAAGGGAAAAATTAAATCTCTGTAACTGAACACCCCATGTGGATCGACATCTGTGTGATGCAGTCAAGTGTGGCTGGCCATGGATGTAATTTGGGGCTGTGCCTGCTGTAACATGCGCAGATAAGAGGGCCTTGTGAAAATGTAAATTCTTCTCTTTTAAAACGGTCCAGCGAAATCCCACCTCCCCTCAGCTCAAACATCTCTACTGGACATTAAAAAAAAACAGAGCCTTAGCTGCTCATTATGTGCCAAAAGGCTGCACAGCTTTCTCTGCCTCCTGTGTCTCGAGGATGCTGTTGTGCCATTGGGGGTAGACATCGTTAACTCTTTTAAATCTCTGTCAAACTTTGAGAAAAACGAGTTGATAAAGTCAGGGAATGTTGGTGAGGGGACAAACAAACATCAAATGATTTTTTTTAAGCTTTTGCTGCAGTTTTGTGTGACTGCTAACAGGAGATACTGTAACAGAAATGTACCCCATGAGGTGCAATAACAACAGACAGGGAGCGAACACTAATAGCAAAAAGTATTGCATTTGCTGTTAAATGTTCCACTTGTATTGCCGAAGTAACAGAACATAAAAATGTGTAGTTAATAAAAATAATGACAATCTATTTGCTGTGTTACAAGTAGCAACACAGTGTGCTGTTACTGTATGACTTATAATAAATGCACTTTACTAAAGCTAAATCTGAATACTTTTTGATCTTATTAATTGCACCTTCTCTTTCCCTGCTTTTTCTTTTATTACCAGGCACACAGACACCACAGTACTGCTCAGGGTGCTTGCCACCACAGCAACCTAATGAGTTTTCACACTGTCCAACAGTTAGATCGGGCTGCCTTACAAGGACTGGTGATTTGCTGCTTCGTCTCTATCTCTTTATCTCTACAGGGCATTGATACTTTAATCATCACAGAAGCATGGCTTTGAATTCAAACAATTATTTAGGTGACCGTATTAGGCATTCTCACAGCTGGATCTGATTCCTCATATTACATTTGTGAAATGTGTTAAAGGCAATTATACCAAGGAACACATTCATAATAGATATCAGGGATAGGATAAAGCTGCTGTGTTTTTGTTATACCAGCAGTCTAAATTTTCCCAAAGCACTGTCACTGGCTGCAAGACATCATTAGCCTAACTGGTGGTATGAAACACAATGTATAAGCATATCATATTTAGAACTATTAACATATTCTATCAGTATCTGCATCTATATTTATGTTTATGTATGGATTGGAGATTATGACACTGACAAAAAGACAGGAGGCAAAGCTGGACTTGGCAGAGTTGAAGATGATAAGATTTCCATTTGGAGTGACCAGAATGGAAAGGATTAGAAATGAGTACAGTTCAGGCTTAGTCTGTGTTTGGATATGTGCACAGGAGGGATATGAGAATATAATAGGCAAATGATGTTAAATATGTAGCTGCCAAGCCAGAGGAAAAGAGGAAGACCACAGAGAAGATTCATGGATGTAGTGAAGGTGACTATGCAGAGGGTTGTCATATCAAAGGATGCCAGGGATAGGTCAAGTTGGAGGCAGGTAGTCTGCGGATCATCAAAGCTGAAAGAAGTGTTTTTCTATGGATTTGAAGGATTGCTATATGCATTTTAAATATAGCAAATGTTGCACATTTTCATTAAACTGTATTAAAGAAAAAAAGTCTCATGCTTCTATTGGCTCATTAAACACAACTCTATATCCATTGTACTGACCCACATTGCAGGCTACTTGACCCACTCTTCCATCTAGTGTTGAGTACGTGACATTACGTCTGTCATTATAGAGAATTAAATTGTAAAAGGTTATAATAGTCGAACATTAAACCAAAAGATTTATTATGGATAAGAGTAGTTTATGAGACAACAAACGACGGTAGTAGTGACGGATAATATTTTGCTTTTCACGAGGTCAGGGTGCATTAATATTTTGCATTTGGATAAAGTGCGCATGCGCAACAGGGGCCGGATTCTGCTAGAAGGATCAAATGTTTTTGTTTTCGTGCGGGATGGAAGGTAGTTGACAGGTCGACATCGATATCTACGACGGCAACCGTTTCTCAGGTAAACAAAACAACCCTACGTTTCTTGTCGGTGTTTGTATTTATTAGTTGGTGTCACCTTTTAAGTCGAAGCAGATAGCATGTTTGGGCTACATATGCTAGTAGGTTACCCAATGTTAGCTTTAGTAACGCTGTATTTCATAGCTTCTATTTCATGTGTCTTACAACAGCCTCGTGTTTATTTGGTATAATTTAGAGTATGAGGCCACAGGAAGTTGGAATGGAGCTTAGACGTTAAGATGAGCTAACATAACCGCAGGCATGTCACAACCTTTGATGCTAGTATGTAAACACAGTGCTGATAAGATCTAAACACGCTGCGCATACATGTACACACCTGTTTGACATCGTCTTCCATAAATATCATCATATAACCAAAAATAGCCAAGTTATTCTAAGGAAACTGAAATGGGAATGTTTTCATGTTGCAGGGTACTAGAATATTCCAGTAACACTCCCATTCAGTGGTATTTCCAAATACAGTTTCATACTTTTTCTAAAGTAAAATAAACTGGCAGATATCATAACAGTAAAACATCATTTGACTTTAAAACCTCCAGTGTCACTTGTGGGAGTGTTTCAGGTAGAGTTTTATTTCATTGTATAACATTATGAGGTCAATAATAAGTAATCCATTACTGTAACTATGGTTTCTGCTGTTCTTTTAAAAAGGTTGTCTTACCTTTACTTGTGTGTACTGACAGAGCAGGCAGTGCAGATTCCGTGATATTGTTCTATAAGTAAAAGAACAACAAAGTGTGGTCAGAGTGTTGGCTAGAAAATTGTTTTTGTTCTGTAATTGTATTTTTATATTGCAGATAACTGAGTGTAAGCTAAAAGTGTAAGGAACAGCGTTATATTTATAGGCCTATAAATGACCTGCAGTAATGTAAATGTATTCCAGAGAGAATGGTATACTCAAACAAATACACCCATCCTTTAGAGGAAATAGGTATCATGCTGAAAGACGTGTTTTATTTGGATCACATTTAAACTAACATAACAAGACAGTTGACACTGAAACATATACAAGATATCTGGTATTAACGTCCCAGGGATTGTTTTGGAGTCAATAAAGGAACTCATAGTTGTTCAGTATGATACACTTAGAAATGGAAAAGTTGTAGTCTGCCCACATGATTCAGCTTGTTCTACTGCAGAAGTCACTATAAATAGCATTGGTACCTAAAATGTCTCTTTTGAGAGTTGCAGGCCTAAAAAGCAACATTTTAACCAGTAAGCCTTTAGCAGTTATAAATAAATCTGTAAGGTGTTATGTAGTCTCTTCTGACTTTACGGCTTTCTTTACACAGCTGAATCAACTCTACTTGCAGTGACCTTGTAACAGCCTGCAAGAAGACAAAGCCATGGGGAATACAAGCAGTGAGAGGGCTGCAATGGGCCACGGTGAGAAGGCGCAGCGGAGGGACAGCCGAGGTATCAAAGAGGGCGAGAGGCCAAAAATCCTCATGGATAGCCCAGAGGATGCTGATATTTTTCATGGAGAGGACATAAAGGTAAATTGGGCTGCTCTCTTAGAGGTGCATATCAGGTAGAATTTATAGCCTTCTTGGCCCTGTAGATCTCTTCAAACTCTAATCCTTGTTGATAAATAATATTCTTGTGTATGATGTGCATTTAAGGCACCCTTAGAGAAAGAGGAGTTCCTTGCTTGGCAGCAAGACTTAGAATCAGATGACAAAGCACCAACTCTGGAACGGCCGACAGTCTTTCGCTGGAAAGGAGATGGAAAGGAGGTCTACCTCTCTGGATCCTTCAACAACTGGACCAACAAAATTCCCCTTATTAGAAGGTGAGAGCATGTTATAAATCTGAACATGTTTTTCAGGTTGAATTTCTGGCTGTTTATCTTTTGAGATTTAAACTCGAGTTTTAACAGATTTCTTTTATTCCTATTTGCATATGAGAAAGGTTTACTAGAACAAGCCAAGAATGTGAGTTCTTCTTCTTTGTTAATCGCTGGTTTAACTTACCTGTGTGCCAAATGTTTTCTTTTCTTTTGTTTGTGATCTATCAAAGTCAGAACACCTTTGTGGCAATTGTCGATCTACCTGAGGGGGAGCATCAGTACAAATTTTACGTGGATGGTCAGTGGACCCACGACCCAGCTGAGGTAAGCCGTTACTCTCACAGTCATTTATGACCTGTTGTCAAACAAGCATATTTTACTTTACTTACCTAGACCTCAACACAAAATCTGCAGCAGTTTCAGTTTTTAAAGGCACTGCAGCTCTGCCATTCCTGTAAAGTCTGGGTAGACAAAAGCATATATTCACTAATGCATTAATATTATCATTACATTATGAGTAATAACTTGTGAGTGTATTAAGGCCACTAGTGTAGGTTATGATGAGCTGGCTTCATGACTGACTGCAGGCATGTATCTGAGTCACCTTATCTGATGTCATGCTTTAACAATAAACATCTTTTTTTCTCTCTTCAGAAATATAGTAACAAGTGTATAAAATATTAGCACACACATATGGTAATCAGGACAAATGGTGCAGTGGAGGGCCATGACTAGAGGTAGAGTAGTCATGAGTGGACATTAGTTTAAGAGGCTTAAGTGGTTTGCTTCACATCATGATGCTTGTTAAAGCAAACACTGGCCTGCTATTATATAAAGTATGTCTTTTTGGTCTATACTTTTGAGCTTTATTTGTGAGTTTTATTGTCTCCTGTTTCCTAACAGCCTGTTGTAACCAGTCAGCTAGGCACAGTCAACAATATCATTCAGGTAAAGAAGACTGACTTTGAGGTTTTTGATGCGCTAATGGTGGATTCGCAGAAATGCTCTGACATGTCAGGTGAGTGCTGACAGCCACTGTTTATCTGTGCTTTTTTTTAAACATTTACTGATCCAGACTACATGTCTGGAAAGCAGGGGTATAAAAGTGTTCAAAAAGAATCTTCATTCATTTTAAAGACCAACTTTTTTTGTTCCTGCCTTTTTTAATGGATTTCAACATTGCTGTTAAAATCTATAGGTTTGAAAATAATTTAATGTTCTTGTCATACTGTTTCCCCCCCTTCCCCCCCCTCAGACCTTTCTAGCTCTCCTCCTGGGCCATATCATCAGGATGCTTATGTCCCTAAACAGGAAGAGAAGTTAAAATCTCCACCCATTCTTCCACCTCACCTTCTACAGGTCATCCTTAACAAAGACACTGGGATTTCTGTAAGTAGCTGTAATCTGAGATGAATTTGGCTTATTCCCACTTTCCCCTGCCTGCATTTCATAAAAATAGAATAGCCCTTTATTGTCATTGTACACGTACAACAAAATTGTGAAAAAAAAAAAAATGCATCCACAAGAATAAATAATACAGATCATTTATTTTAAATGTTGTTGTTTTGTTTGTCATTGTTTCAGTGTGACCCTGCACTGCTCCCAGAACCCAACCATGTCATGCTCAACCACCTCTATGCACTTTCCATTAAGGTAAGGTTTCAGGGTGACTTTTAAGATTTTTGTGTTTGATGTTTTTCGGTAGCGTGTGAGAAAACTTGATCGGCTTTGTAAGCATTTTAACAGAAAGTGTGCGCTGCTGATGCTTTTGCTTTTAGCAAGCTTGCACGTTGTTGGCACAGCAGATTGAATCTATGCATTGCCAAAAAGGCTGATAAATGGGACAGAAGAACAGATGAAGGACAGATAATTCTCCTTCTTTCAACTCTCTGACAGGAAAAACAAACTTTACTTGCATTTCAAGATAGCCACAGCAAATGTCTGCATGTCAACAAAAAAAAGGAGTGGAAAACAACTATGTGTATTTTCCATTTCAGGTAGTGGGTGGTCAGATATTCACTTTTTTCCATTTGGTTTCTCTTGTAATGTAGTTAAGTAGTTGTACATGAAGCAGATAAAATGTTGCTGTATTTAGCTTAAACACATTTTTTAATGACTTTATGTTCACTAGTGTGACCTGTGAGAAAAACTTGCATTTTGGGGACAATCTAAGTGGCTCTGTTGAAACTTTACTAATTGTAATTTCTCATCTTCTTAATGACTGTTGATATATTAGTAATGCTGCAAAGTTACAATCTTGAATATGCATCACATTATTTCATTATGTCTTATGTTTGGTTGAGTAATCTGATTTTAAAAATACTTCTGTCCTTTAATAGGTTCTTTAAAACAAACTGTTCAGACAGTTCAATTCTAGAAATTGCAGTGCTTTTAATAGCTTAAAACTTAACTAACAAATAAACCCTTTCATTGTATTCATGAGATGTTGAAATCAAATGCAACAATAAATAGTACAGCAATGTCAAACAAAAATCAGGCATAATATAAAATAGCCTTTACTTGGTCTTCTTGGAAGTCTTTGTTACGTTAGGAGGCAAAAAAAAAAAGTTCTGACAGTATTGCTTCTCCTGGATGAGGTAGTGTGTTTATGTGTGTGTTTTGTGCACCTCCATGTGTGTCTGTGTGTTTAAATGTGCTAGTGAATGAGTTATCGTGTGTGTCCGTAACCTTTAAAGGAGCATGTGGTGGCTGCAATGAAGAAAGGTGAGCATATCACCATTCTCAGAACTGAGGTTTGAGGCCACGTTTCCTGCTGCACAAACAGACACTCTGATAGTGTAGATGTTAGTAATTAATGTTAATAGTTAATGTTTAGGATAATTCAGTCTGCAGCCTAACAATCCCAGGTCAGTGACTCAGTGTTACTGGCCTGTGGAAAGAAAAAAGGAAAAAAAGCAAGCTTTTATTTTTATACATTTCTTTTAAATATATAAAAAAAATATATATATTTACTATATATATCTGACACATTTCAATAGTAATACAATTTAATTGATATATTTTATTTATAATGTATATTATTAATCTAATGCTTCAAAATAATGTCACTTTATGTCAGAGCTTATTGAAGAGGTGATTTGATGAAGGACTCCCACCATGGGCACCCTTTCAAGTTTGTGAATGTGATAACTTGAGAAGAAGGTGACGCATCACCTTCAAATTGATGCCAAAAGTGTATTTACTAAAAGTTTTCTGAACAGGACTTTCAGAAAACATGACCTCAACTTAAAGGTCAGAGGTCATGTTTTCTGAAAGTCCTGTTTGTAAGGGTGATATTTTCTATATTGTCATTTCTGCTTAGAAACATATAATCATTTATGCTTAGAAATATATAATCATCTGTGTGCTGATAAAAATCATATCCTTATTAGTAGAGCAGGGTGATATGACCGAAAATATTTATCACGATATACATTTGAAAATTTGCGATAACGATATAACTGACGATATAATTGACACTAGACAAAATACTTTACAACTCCACAACTTTATTAGTGCAAAGAACCCCATCAATGTATTTTCACTTAAACAAGCAGCTGTTTTTTATGTGCATTAAAGTTATATAAAAATGTAACAGTGTAAATTCCCTGCTAAGAGTTTAACCAAAAGGTATTTCCAGTGGAAATTGGCCGACATATCCTCAGCATAACTATGTATGATATCCACAAAACTTAAAAAGAGGTTATACACATAATACGGTAATATTATGTTGAAGCGCAGTACGTATCACTCCGTGAGGCTCCTGCCTACGATAGCCGTAATGCTCCGACAATCCATCAAGCGGTGCGGGTTCGTAGCTTAGCAAAGTCGTACTGAAACATTTGACAGATTTTTGAGCGCCGTGTACCACATAAAATCGTTTCAAGGTCAGTAAACACAACCAGAATTCATACATAAGGCACACGGGATTATAAGGGGCTCTGTTGATTTTCAGAAAAATCAAAGGATTGATTTTAACCCTTAAGGACCCACAGTGACACTGGTGTCACTGCCCCTTTACACTTAAAGAAAAACTATTTATAATGGTTTAACTTTGACTTTTAACTAATAAAGTCCCTAAGTGACGTCTACTGCACAAACTAATTCAGTCATGTGACAAGTGAGGCACTCTGGGTGTTCAAGACACCATTTTCAAAGTCTTGGTCCACCTGGTTAGCTAATGAGACCGCTGTGCTAATTTTAAAAACTTTCTTTTCTTTTTGCAAAGGTAAGCTTTTACTCATTCAGCAATTCTAAACTTCAGATAAGATGTCATAGGTCCCTTGTAACCTAGTTTGGTAATATTTCTGAACCAATTTGATCTAGAATCAGTTTGTTAAACATCGCTGTGACAAATATGTCACATCGGGCATTAAACTCCAAATTTTCTTAAAAAAACTGATGTGACATATTTGTCACAAAAAGACAAAAACTGATCATTTGCTTAGTCAGTTTAGCTCATTCAGTTATTTTAAGTAAATTTATTCTTTGTTGTTAATTCTCAGTCATATTTAACTAAATTCAAGCATAACTAATTTTTTAAATTACCTAAATTTGTGATGGAACTTTACTTTAGCTTTGTCGAGGCGTTTTTCAGTTACCCCCCATTTTTTATCATTTTCACTCTTTTGTAGAATGGATAAAAAGAAAAAATATAGTGTTCAAGATGCGCTGGAGTTTATCACTGCAGAGGACAATGAGTATGAGGGATGTGAAAGTAGCTCAGATGAAGATTCTGAAGACCCTAATTACATCCCCCACAAAGACGTGGAGAGTGATGAATCAAGTGAATCCAGTGATTCAGACAGTTGTGATTCAAGTGATTTAGAGACAGAGCCACATTCAAGCCATATGGACACTGGGCAGCCCAAGGCAGCTATCAAAGGACAAAAATTCTCCTGGAGAAAGAAATGTTCGAAACCCCTGAGACCACATTCAAGGGACCCTGTGCCAAACCTCCAGATGAGATCCACACTCCACTAGAGTACTTCAAAAACTTCATCACAGATGATATGCTGCTGTTGTTAATGGAACAAACAAATTTATACAGTGTACAAAACTCCAACCATCTGAGAAATGTAAATACCACTGTTAAAGAACTAGAAATACTCATTGGTCTCTATCTGAGGATGGGTCTATGCCAAATGCCTGGAAATCGAGCATACTGGGAAAATGACACCAGGTGTCCTATGGTAGCAGATAACATGTCCCGCAACCGATTTCAAACCCTGTTGGGATCTCTACATTTCACTGACAATACAGATTTATTACACAGAGATGCAGAAGACAAGTGCTGGAAGATCCGTCCATGGCTTGAAATGTTTCGCAAACAATGCCTGGATATCGTCCCAGAGGAGTACAACTCTGTTGATGAGCAAATGGTACCCTTCAAGGGGACACACAGCCCAATAAGGCAGTATGTGAAGGGAAAGCCCCACCCCTGGGGATTGAAAATCTGGGCCCGGTGCTCATCCTCTGGTATGCTCCATGATTTTGTTGTTTATCAAGGTGGTACTGGGAAGAAGACTTTACTTGGGATTGGAGGAGATGTTGTGGTGAAGTTGTGTGAAACTCTGCCAGCTGAGCAAAACTACAAAGTTTTTGCTTATAACGTCTTCTCCTCAGCCCCACTTGTGCTCACACTTCTTCAGCGACAGATCTACTTTGTAGGAACACTTCGTGGAAATCGCTTAGCAAGTTGTCAGCTTGAAGATGAAAAAAAGTCTTGCCCAGAGAGGCAGGGGATCTGTTGATGCCAGGGTGAATAAGGAGGAGAGCATGGTTATTGTGAAGTGGTATGACAACAAATCTGTTACCCTCATCTCATCCTATTGTGCAACTGAGCCTCAAGATACAATCCGTCGCTGGAGCAAATCGGGCAAGGCATTTGTTGAGGTCAAAAGGCCACACATTGTGAAGGAGTACAACACATTCATGGGGGGTATTGACCTGCTTGACGCCTGCATTGCAAGGTACAAGTACCACATGAAGTCACGGAGGTGGTATCTCTACCTGTTCTGGCAAACCATCATGCTCGGTGTTGTCAACGCATGGTTGATTTACCGTCATGACTGCAAGCTACTTGGTGTCCAAAAGCCACTGAAACAAAGAAGCTTCCAGGCAGAAGTTGCCACAAGCCTGATCCTTTGGAAATCACACAGATCATCTCATCACCACCTCCACCACCCAAGAGAGTTCGTGTTGGAGTTCCAGAGGATGTCCGGACTGATGAGGTTGCAAATTGGCCTGTAAAATGTGAAAAGCGAGGTCGGTGCAAAAATTGCAAGGTGAATGCAACTACCACCCTCTGTGAAAAATGTGATGCACGTCTTTGTTTCACAGAGGAAAGAAATTGCTTCAAAAGTTATCATTACCAAAGGTAAACTTCTAACAACTGGAAAGAAAAAAGCCATTTGAGCAAGTTATTGACTTTATGTAACATTCTTTTCTATTTTGGCACAATGTTTTTATATGCTCATGTTTTTAGTTCATTACACCTCTCTAACGTTAATGTTTTTTCAGTGACATTTTCAATTGTACCTCCAACATTGGGCTGATTTATATGATTTTTTTTTCCAAGAAGCTTGTTGAAGTAAACCAAGAAATGTTACCATCATTATCCATGTTAAGAATTTGAAAATAAAAAGGAAATTCTGTTTTTAAAAGCAAGAAAGTGTTTACAGAATTACTTTCTAAATATGGAACAAATGTACAATGTAAAATGTAAAAGACAGAGAAAGAGCCAGGGACAACAACCTCACATTAGAAAGGTATAGTAATCATCCTATTTTCAGTTGCAGATGATAAAGGATTCAGAAAGTTTATTCATGCAGGTAATTAGTAATTCCTTTTGTGCATAATTTTATATTATTGTTAATAATAAATTAATTAAAGCAACAAATCAACCTGAAGAGCCAGTTCGGAGCCAAAAGAGCCGGAAATCCCATCACTAGTTGTTCAGATATGCCTGCTTAAGAATGTCACGTGTATTTGTAATTGCATATTCATGAATGATTGCTTGCTGACAATAAAAAGGGCTCTAGCGAAGGAATCAGTTGAAGTTGGTTGAGTTCAGGTGAAGGAATCTTTTCCTCAACTTTGGCTGGCTTCCCTTGCAAGCCACAAACACGGACAGTACCTTCTTGCCTTGTTTGTCGTGCAGTTGTTGGTCTCGCGTTCCAGCGGGGTTTGTGCCAAGATAAACCCAACACTGTTAATACGAGAAACTTCAGAACAAGGTGACGTAGGATTTTGAAATCAATACCATAGATGTGTCTACCAGGAGGCTGGCGGTTGCCAGTATTTTCTTCTTTCATTTTTTTTTTCTTTATCTACATTTATATGCGAGTCTGAACAGACTTGGGTGTGAACTGCTACTTGACTGGTAGGAGGAGGCCTGCAACCATGATGCTGCAATTCTGGTTTCATGTGTGTCTTAAAAAAGCCATAGCCCTACCAATTACAGTTTAACCATACTGGCTTATAGCATGGTGGAACTGTACATGGTAAGACTGATGCTACTGTTTCCATCCTAGTTGAAAGCATGCATTGCGTGAGGTTTTAAATTGACTTTTCCTGTGTGTTGTGTCTTTCTGTCACAGGACGGAGTGATGGTACTCAGTGCAACACATCGCTATAAGAAGAAATATGTCACCACCTTGCTTTATAAGCCCATCTGATGAAGCATTCTTTTCTATATTTGGAGCTGTTGTTAACTGTACACCGAGTGTACAAAATGCTAGCCACACTTTTTTCAAAAAAAAAAATCTAGTGTATATTCCTTCCAGGTTTCACCAGTTAGATCCATTCTGACCAAAAGAAGCAGCCTTGAATAAGCACGAGGGAACAAATTAAGTTTGTAAAATGTTGACTTGATTCCCAGAAAAAAATTTGGACTGAGGGTTATAGTAATTGCTTTACAGTAATACACTAAAAGCCATACATACAAATAACAAATGATTCAGTTAGACAGCCACTTACTGAAAAACAGACAGAAAAGAGTTATTTTAAAGGAAGCCTGCTGTAAAAGGCAGTTTAAGTGATGATCCTGCTTTTCCCATGCAGTACATCACATCTGATTTTTGTGTCATATATCAGCGCAACTAACTAATAGCTGGATTGGATTGGTGGGTAAATGGGGTCACTGTGTTCACTTCAGTTCTGTGTTACTCTGTTTACTATAGGAATATTTAATACGTAACATAGACTATAGTAAAATGGCCTGCCTGCATTTGTATAGCGCTTTTCTAGTCCTTAAGGACCCCAAAGCGCTTTACACTACATTCAGTCATTCACACATTCACACAATTATATAGAACATCGTGGTTTTTGGGCACCTGTTTTGAAGCCTGATGTTGGGTACTTCAAGTATTATTTCTTTCTTTTCTTTTTTTTCTTTTTTTTAAACTGGCAAACGAGTGGTGGTTGTGACACTTAGTCATTACATACACAACAGTGCTCTTACAGTAACCTGCTTTTTCCCTAGTTTTACCCTGAATGCGACTGCAGTTTCCAAAGTGAACATAATTTAGTATTACATAAGATGACTGAAAGCATAAACTCATTAGTAAAGTGTTTACGGTGGTCATAAGTCAGTAGAAAAGTAGGGTTATTTTACTTCCATAAAATCTGATTTCTCTGGCCCTCTGACCACCACCAGTAGGCAACGGGTGAAGTGTCTTGCCCAAGGACACAATGACCGAGACTGTCCGAGCCGGGGCTCGAACCAGCAACCTTCCGATTACAAGGCGAGCTCCCAACTCTTGAGCCACGATCGCCCTTTTAATATACAATCTTTGGCCACCAACACCCACTATAGCTTCATTTTAATAGCAAGAACTAACAAAGCATGCAGGGAGCCAACAGTAAAGGGTAAGTGGAGGCATTTCATGATTCCTACACCAGTAGGTTTGCTTGGTTGGTTTGTTTGCAGTGCTCTGTGTATTAGTTTTGATTTGGCAAAGTCAGCTGATGACAGAAAAGTGCAGTTGACGGTGCTGTCTGTGCCAGCTTGTCTTTTGGCATTTTGTTTGTTAACGTCACATGCTGCAAAGCTTTTAGTGCATTTTAATAAAATGAAAAGTTGTGCTCTAATTAATTAAAAACAATTTCACAGTAAAGCAGCAAAGAGAAAAGCACAGCTTCTCTCACACTTTGCTAAAATGAAGGAAATGTGGTAAATTATTTTTCATTAATTTCTTAATGTTGTATTTATTAGTTTATTAAATATTGTTAAGTACCAAAATGACTACTAATTTATATATACTATATCCGGTTGTTCAGTGATGACGCGACGAATCCTACTTCCGGGTCTAAAGTAGTCTGCGTTTAATATGGCTTTTGTGTTGTTAACATGTTTAATGTTACATATTTTCTTCTATTTGATCTCAAAAAGCTCCTAAAACAGTCAGTGATCACTGTTGACCTCCCTCGGCTTTTATTACCGCTAATCATTTATTTAAGCTCAGTTTTTAAAACCTTAGGATGTAATTACAGCCCAGCCCATGCAGCAGTATATGAATGACTAACCTCGTATTGTGGATGGATTATCTCAGTTGTTCTCCTGGCTGAAGTTTGGTCCTTTTACAGCATCCTGCCATGCGATTACATTTGTTCCTGACCACCGACAACACTCACGTTAACTTTTATCGAGTGGGAAAAAAGATAGCTTGTTTATATTATGCTAACATAGCTGTGTCGCTAGCTGTCACGTAGCACATCATTATATACCAGCTAGCCCAACTTCAGTAACCCTACAAACGTCACTGCTGTTTAGTTTTCTGTCTTCATTTATGCTGGAAGTGATAGCAGAGCTGTACGTTTTAATTTGTTTCCAAAACCCCGCAGTCAGGACATGCTATATTGTATTTAGATAGAAGCTAGCGAGCTAACTCCCTGCTAACTTCTAACTCCGTTAAATGTCATAAATTCCGTTTTCATGGATGCCTGGATGTTAAACTCAATTGTTACACCTGGTAGAGCAGAACGCCGATCATTTTATTAAAGATTAAAGACTTTAGACAGTTTTTCAACTCTCAGTAATGCCACAGTGATCGTTTGATATATGGACCTGCAGCGGAGTTTAGGTCCAGACACGGCTAGTGACGTCAGACTGAACAACCGGATAGTGCTAAGACAATTAAGGGAACACTTGAATGATTGTAACTATGATCTTTGCTGTGATTTTTGAATCCAGCCCCCAGAGGGTTAATGAGTTTGGTTTTTACTGATTGTTGTTAGGTTGTTTTGTTCTGAAAAAACTACACAATGTATGTCAGTAAAGATTGTTTTACTTGAATACTTAATTCGTCAAGATCTAATGTGTAATGTAATTTCCCCCTTTTTATTTGGTACATTTTGGTTTTTCAAAGGTTGTAAGGGAATGATTAAGGCAAGTGCATATACAGTGGCATTGAGTGATGCCCAAAGTGATGGCACCCATGTCTATATTGTGACTGAAAATACTGGCTCAGTAAATTCTTGTAACCTGCATGACAGTTATAGATTAACCTAAACATTATAAGAGGTTAGCAACTCTGAGATTATGCACACAATTTGTATTACCAGTTACAGTGCATCTCTTTAGTATGGTAATGTCACTCCATTCCCACTTAATCTGCCTCTATTTGTTCCAGTGACTGCCCTTTGCAGTGCTCAACTTTATCTTTTCTTAGCAGAATGTGGTAGAACATGAACACGTTTGTAATTAAAACAGACAAAAATGTAAGGACTCAAAATGATTACTAATGCTGAGAAAACCTCATTGAAAGACCTCAGATAAGTACGCGCTGCTTTTGTCTTTCTCGTGGCTGAGAAAACCACAGCGGCACAATCAAGAATGTAAATGTTGAGGTCAAAGAAAGACAAAATGCACTGTGGTAGCTTAACTGTTTTTGTGTTATGTTGTTGTTTATTTATTTAGCGATGATCATACTGAGCACATTAAATAAGTTTTGTCAACTATTCACCAATATATCTTTTTTTTTCCTACATTGTTTTGTTGTGAAAACTAGTCTTAGCTGTGGTTATGACCATTCCAGTCAAAAGTTAGACAAGAGTTAAAAAAAAAAGAGAGCGAATAAGCCTTTAATTTAGGGCATGTACTCCAAATAAACTAATGTATGCATCTGTGTAGATTTATATAGGTGCCATCACACGCATCCTTCCTTCTTTTACTGATGTACTTTATCAAGAGTGACACCAGGTAGTTGCTCCCTACTGGTTTAGCTGATGTGGCATAGATCATTGTGAGCACCAGTTTCCTTCAAATAATGTTTCAGATCCATTATTTTGTTGATTTTAAACAACTGCTCCTGAAATTTGTGGTTATAATGTGTGAGCTTTTCTGCTCTGTGTGTTGTGTTGATTTGATAGGGCGTCAAGGACTGAATTTTTTTTTTTAAAGCTGTGTGAATTGAACCAACATCATTTTATTTTATAATTTTTGTGTCTGTGCATGATATCACCATAAAAATATGACTCTGATTATTTTGATTTTGACGAAGTCACATTTGTTCATGTTAATTTTGCTGTCAGGACTGACATAAAGGTGATTGTGGGATGTTACCATGCTAGACATATAAATCCATTTCACGTAGTCATTTTAATCATTGCAATTTGCAAACCTTTTAAGCACTTTTTTTCATTCTAAGAAAGGTATTTATTAAAGAATATGTTTTTAAAATTTATATATATTGCGTCATGTTTTAATTTATAACATGACTGCAGCCATTTTGATCATTAGAGCTGAACCTTCAGTAACTGACTGACCTTTGTGCAGTCATTACACAGTCATTATTTATAAAGTGCATATTGCATTCCAGTCATATTAGGGCCCCTGCAGAATTGGGAAAGTATTTTATTTGTCATTTTCAGAGGACACCTTAAAGTCATACACCTGCATGGAGAATGATACTGAAAGCTGTTTTATACCTGTGTAAAATATTGGCAAAAACCTGTGTTCCAACCATATGGTACATTTTTAAAGTTTTAACATGAAATATTATATTCATCAACAGCTACCCTTTAAATATATCCTAAAAATCCTATATGGCCCCTCTTCAAAAAATAAATACTGCTGTTATGAATTCTGAAACATGCTGTTTCCTGCTTTCTCCACTACAGATTGTTCTGTTAATGCACTTTGCATTGAAACTCAGTGGTCTGTACATCATTTGTTATCTACTGTATGTCATGTTTTATTTTTTTTTGTTTTTTATTTTTTACTTTATAATTGTTATGTAATTATTTTTAAAAAGTGTCTAATAAATAAGTATTTTACATTGGCTAGCTGTGACATTATCTTTCATACTATATGGGTAATAACTAGGGCTGGATATCGTCACTGATTTCTAGAATCTTTTCAATTCAGATTCACAAGGTCCCGAATCGATTCGATCCATGATTCGATCGATTCGATTTGAATCGGGGAAATTTTTGACTCAGACAGTCAGAAATATTATAATTCTGATCACTTATCAGTACATATCTATATTTTTGTATCTATTAAAAGAAAGCTGACACTTGCGAGGCTTTATCAAAGGTGTAAGCATCACAGCAGATTCCTTTGTGTCGAAGTAACTGAGGGTAAAACACAGAAAAACATGAAGGAGGTTTTCCTGGTCTGGGTTTTTATAGTAGATGACCTTAAAAATATTGTGGCGAGCTCAGACAAGGAGGAGACAGAGGTAACGTCTAGTCTTGCTTCCTGCAGTGTTAGCCATCGAGCACAGCCGTTTATTATCATTTAACAGATGAACACACAACGCTAACACAACTGCTCGGCGCAGCTCTAGCGTAACAACCAAAAAAGGCGCTCTCTCCATCCAGAAACACACAGTTGCAGAGAGAAAGCATCACCTGTAACCATGGCAACATAACGCTGCCGCCTGGAACAACAGAACATAGCTGTCAAAACAAAACCCCAAACAGCCCTGACCCGCTACAATAACAAAGTGAAGCAGAGCAAAGTTACAGAGGTTTGATTAGAGACACACGTAAGCATTTTGCATAAAAAGTTTAAATTTGTTCAGTATTGAACAGCAGAAATGAGGCTTTCTTGTTGGAAGTAAGTAAAAAAACAAAAAAAACAAAAAAAAAAAACAGCGGCCGACACCGTAGACTGATGGGTAAGAAGTAGGGGTGGGTTTTGATTATCGATTTAGAGAGAGCTCTACATGAAGTGTGATTTTATCGTGGTGGAAGCAAAACAGCAAAAGTAAGAGGAAATACGTGACAATGTTTATGTAAAGCGAAACGTGCAGCGTAATTTGGATGGTCTTTGGCTGCTGGTTCAGTCAATATTGTTTGGAGAGAGAGAAAACCTGCAGCTTCAGAATCTAGCGCAAAAAAGACGAAAACACAAAGCACCTGCCGACGCTTCAAAAGCTGTAGGCTTTCAGCCCTGACGGCGTTTCCGTGTCCGTGCCGTCAGGTGAGAAAGGCGACATCTCACTGATTCGGATGCGTTGGGTCCGCGTTTTGTGTTTACGTCTTTGTGCAGAATCTGTGTTCCTGCTCTCATTTACTGTTTTATACGGTGGCCCTGAGAGGCCAAATCGACTGCAACTTCAGAAAACACCAGCAATAAGAAAAACGCTGCAAACGACACAAAACACAACGGAAATAAGGAAAACGACAATGGAAATAGGAAAAAATACAACGGATATAGCAAAAAAGAACAACAAATAGGAAAAAACACAACGGAAGTGTTTCTGGGGAGACAAAAACCCGATGGACCAGTTTCAGGAACCCAAAACATGGTAGGCGTGTTTTATCATGATTCGTATAATACTGATGATGGCTTTTAGGCTAATAGTTAGGGCTAACACACTTACCCCTCACAAAACCGATAGATCCTCCACTTCTTTTAAGTGTCTCCCAGAGCTCCGGGGGATGACGTCACACAGGTCCTCCCCCATTTCGGAAGCAATCGGCTGACTGCCACGGTGAAGGAGGCTAACCATGGTCAATAACTGTTGCGCTCCATGTTGTACAAATAGATGAAGAAAAAAGAAAGGTCCGTCGTTTTAGCGCATTCCCAAAGATGCGGAAAGGCGAGCTAAATTGATTAGCGCTATTAAAAGAGCCAGGAGTAAGCAAAACAAGACTGAAAGATGGGACTCCGCTTGTGCAGCAATCATTTCATATCGGGTAAGTTACCAAATACAAGCTTTCTAACATAAGAATTTTCATTTTTTACTAGACTATCATTGTGGTTTCTGATGAGTGCAAAACCACATAGTTGCATGCATCGTGGCCTTTCTGTCGTGCTTTCTAAGTTAGCAAGCTCTAAAGTAGAAATACTGAAATGTTTATGTTTATTTTTTAGGCAGAAAGAGCGATAATCCATTGAGTCCGGACTTTATTCCAGCTTTTTTCAACTACGTTCTATCTCCAGAGAAGAGGAGAAGAAAAATAAGACTGGATGTGTTCAACAGAAGACAGAAAGCAAAGCTACAATGGATAGAGCAAACAGAGATTGACAGACCACATGACTTTCGCGCATTGCATTGTGGGCATGAGTGGCAGCAAAATCAAAACACTGCATCAAGCGCTAGCATTTCCAGCACCGGTAATCATTAATTCTGCAGTTTTAATCCCTACTTGCATTTTATTTGCCCCAAAAACAGTTTTGTACAAAATGACGGAGAACACGGCAGGTCTGTACAAAGACAGACTAGACAAAAAGAAAAAAAAAAAAGTACGAGGAAAAAAATCAAAGGAGTGAAACGGTTAGACCTATACTAGGATACAGAGTGGACTAAGGACGTTAGCGTGCTGAACAACTTTCATCACGGACATATTTATTATTATTATATGGTCCTAAGTGTGAGTGCATACACTCACAAGATGTTTATTAACTTCAGCTCCCTGCAACAAGCCCAGGTCCAGTTTACTTTGTTGATTTGGACTATTCCATTTCACAGCTGTTGTTAAATTTTTTTTCTTTATCTCCTGTACAGGCCAACGCAATCTATTTGTCATTTCAGGTTGTAGTATTACACAATATTTTCAGCTGTAATAGAAATAAGTGTTTCATAATTCATTCAATTTATTGTCTTTATTTATAACTGGCATTACTGTTTCATTCTATTATAGAATCTCACAAGAAAGAGGCAAAATTGTATTTCATTATGCTTTATTAGCTGCTTTGGTGAATCTGTGGTGCCCTTCCAGTGATGTAAATGAAAATGATGTGATTGATGTGCTCAACCAACAAATACACATTATAGCTCTCACTTTGTTTCCTTATTGTGACTTGACTTTTGAAGGGAAAGCTTTCTTACTTACAGATATCAGAATAAGAGAATAGCAGACGTCACCTGGGCTCACTATTTTTTGTTCTTCACATCCATCTAAATGATTTCTACTAACCACGTTTCATATTCTTGATTAACAGATACAGATCAGAACCAAAATCAGAAAAAAGTTTTATTGCCTGTGTCAGTGAACAAAAATCTACAAACTAGCCACTTGCTTCAGTGGTAAGGTGCAATATAAAACGCTGAATTATATAAATAACAAAAATAGCATTAATTTAGAATTTTAATTTAGGGTTTGATGATCTTCCCCTCTTGTGTGCGACATTGGGAGAGGTTGTGATACAGTTGGTCTTGCTCAGCAGCAGTCAGAGGTAGGAGAGGTGGGAAAGCTCAGAGGCCAGGATGATCTTTTGCAGATTTCTCTTTTTTATTTTGTTTAGAGTTGTTAAAAATTATGTAATTGCATTGCTGATACTCCACTTTCTTTAAAGACTCCTCACTTAGGATGACCCACTTGCACTTCTTAGATGTAACAGCTATCTCTTCTTTTTTTTCCACTGGTATGCTGCCATGTGCTGAACAACACAGCTGACACATGTGAGCAGCTCTCACCAAGGCCAGCTGTGCAGTTACAGTGTGCTCCCAAGACAACCCCGTCTTTTCTCACTATTTCAATTCAATTCAATTCAATTCAATTTTATTTATATAGCGCCAAATCACAACAAAAGTCGCCTCAAGGCGCTTCATAGATACAGAGAAAAACCCAACAATCATATGACCCCCTATGAGCAAGCACTTTGGCGACAGTGGGAAGGAAAAACTCCCTTTTAACAGGAAGAAACCTCCGGCAGAACCAGGCTCAGGGAGGGGCGGCCATCTGCTGCGACCGGTTGGGGTGAGAGAAGGAAGACAGGATAAAGACATGCTGTGGAAGAGAGACAGAGGTTAATAACAGATATGATTCAATGCAGAGAGGTCTATTAATACATAGTGAGTGAGAAAGGTGACTGGAAAGGAAAAACTCAATGCATCATGGGAATCCCCCGGCAGCCTACATCTATTGCAGCATAACAAAGGGAGGATTCAGGGTCACCTGGTCCAGCCCTAACTATATGCTTTAGAAAAAAGGAAAGTTTTAAGCCTAATCTTAAAAGTAGAGATAGTGTCTGTCTCCCGAATCCAAACTGGAAGCTGGTTCCACAGAAGAGGGGCCTGAAAACTGAAGGCTCTCCCTCCCATTCTACTTTTAAATACTCTAGGAACAACAAGTAGGCCTGCAGAGCGAGAGCGGAGCGCTCTAATAGGGTGATATGGTACTACAAGGTCATTAAGATAAGATGGGGCCTGATTATTTAAGACCTTGTATGTGAGGAGCAGGATTTTGAATTCAATTCTGGATTTAACAGGAAGCCAATGAAGGGAAGCCAAAACAGGAGAAATATGCTCTCTCTTTCTAGTCCCTGTCAGGACTCTTGCTGCAGCATTTTGGATTAGCTGAAGGCTTTTCAGTGAGTTTTTTGGACATCCTGATAATAATGAATTACAGTAGTCCAGCCTGGAAGTAATAAATGCATGAACTAGTTTTTCAGCGTCACTCTGAGACAGGATATTTCTAATTTTAGAGATGTTGCGCAAATGGAAGAAAGCAGTCTTACATATTTGTTTAATATGTGCATTGAAGGACATGTCCTGGTCAAAAATGACTCCAAGGTTCCTCACCGCGTTACTGGAGGCCAAGGTAATGCCATCCAGAGTAAGAGTCTGATTAGATACCATATTTCTAAGATTTTCAGGGCCGAGTACAATAACCTCAGTTTTATCTGAATTAAGAAGCAGAAAGTTAGCGGCCATCCAGGTCTTTATGTCTTTAAGACATTCCTGCAGTTTAACTAATTGGTGTGTGTTATCTGGCTTCATGGACAGATAGAGCTGGGTGTCATCTGCATAGCAGTGAAAATGTATGCTATGTCTTCTAATGATACTGCCTAAGGGAAGCATGTATAATGTAAACAGAATTGGTCCTAGCACTGAACCCTGTGGAACTCCATAATTAACCTCAGTGTGTGAAGAGGACTCTCCATTTACATGCACGAATTGGAGTCTATTAGATAGATATGATACAAACCACTGCAGTGCAGTACTTGTAATACCTACAGCATGTTCTAATCGCTCTAATAGGATATTATGATCAACAGTATCGAACGCTGCACTGAGGTCTAGCAGGACAAGCACAGAGATGAGTCCACTGTCAGAGGCCATAAGAAGATCATTTGTAACCTTCACTAAAGCTGTTTCTGTGCTGTGCTGAGCTCTGAAACCTGACTGAAACTCTTCAAATAAACCATTCCTCTGCAGATGATCTGTTAGCTGTTTGACAACTACTCTTTCAAGGATTTTTGATATGAAAGGAAGGTTGGAGATTGGCCTATAATTAGCTAAGACTGCTGGGTCTAGAGATGGCTTTTTGAGTAAAGGTTTAACTACAGCCAGCTTGAAGGCCTGTGGTACATAGCCGATTATTAGAGATAGGTTGATCATATTTAAGATCGAAGAATTAATTAATGGCAGGACTTCTTTGAGCAGTTTTGTAGGAATGGGGTCTAAAAGACACGTTGAGGGTTTGGAGGAAGTAATTATTGAAGTTAACTCAGAAAGATCAATTGGAGAAAAAGAGTCTAACTTAATATCAATGGTACTAAGAGTAGCTGTAGATAATATTACATCTGTGGGATGATTATTGGTAATTTTTTCTCTAATGATAAAAATTTTATTTGTGAAGAAGTTCATGAAGTCATTACTAGTTAACGTTAAAGGGATGGTTGGCTCAAAAGAGCTCTGACTTTTTGTCAGCCTGGCTACAGTGCTGAAGAGAAACCTGGGGTTGTTCTTATTTTCTTCAATCAGTGATGAATAGTAAGATGTTCTGGCTTTGCGGAGGGCTTTCTTATAAAGCAGCAAACTATTTCTCCAGGCTAAATGATGATCCTCTAGATTTGTGACACGCCATTTCCTCTCCAGATTACGAGTCATCTGCTTTAGGGTACGTGTTTCAGAATTATACCACGGAGTCAGGTACTTCTGATTTGAGGCCTTAGTTTTCACAGGAGCTACAGTATCCAGAGTCGTACGTAGTGAGGAGGTGAAATTATTAACAAGATAATCGACCTCTGTTGGGGTAGCGTTCAGATAGCTGCTTTGCTCTGTGTTGGTACAGGGCATTGGAGATGATAACAGTGGGTGGATTATATTCTTAAACTTAGTTACAGTGCTTTCAGAAAGACATCTACTTTGATAAAGTCTACTCTTCACCGCTGTGTAATCAATTATTGTAAAAGTAAATGTTATCAGGAAATGATCAGACAGGAGAGGGTTTTCAGGAAACACTGTTAAATGTTCAGGTTCGATGCCATATGTTAAAACAAGATCTAGAGTGTGATTAAAGTGGTGGGTGGGTTCTTTTACATTTTGAGAGAAACCAATTGAGTCTAATAACAGATTAAATGCCATGTTGAGGCTGTCATTTTTAGCATCTACATGGATGTTAAAATCACCCACAATAATTATTTTATCTGAGCTCAGAACTAAATTAGATATAAAGTCTGAGAAATCAGACAGAAACTCTGTGTAAGGCCCAGGTGGACGATAGATGATAACAAGTAAGACTGGTTTCTGAGTTTCACAGCTGGGGTGGACAATGTTAAGCATCAGGCTTTCAAATGAATTAAAAGTCTGTCTTGGTCTTTCATTAATTAATAGGCTGGTGTGAAAAATTGCTGCCACACCGCCCCCTCGGCCTGTGCTTCGAGATTTCTGGTAGTTAGAATGGCTCGGGGGTGTTGATTCATTTAAACTAACATAATCATCCTGCTGCAACCAGGTTTCTGTAAGGCAGAGTAAATCAATTTGTTGATCAATTATTAAGTCATGTACTAACAGAGACTTGGAGGAGAGAGACCTAATATTTAATAATCCACATTTCACTGTTTTACTCTTTGGTTCAGATGTGGATACTGTATTGTTCTTTCTTTGTGATTGTTTATGTTTAAGTTGTTTGTTGCTGGTTTTTAGTTTGTTTTTTGTCTTTTTGGAAGCTGACACAGTCTCTATGGAGATGGGTTTTTGGGGGGGTAGCAGGAGGAGAGAAGCTGCAGAGAAGCGTGTAAGACTGCAACTCTGCTTCCTGGTCCCAACTCTGGATAGTCATATTTTGGGGGGTTTAATAAATTTGTCCATATTTCTAGAAATGAGAGCTGCTCCATCCAAAGTGGGATGGATGCCGTCTCTCCTAACAAGACCAGGTTTCCTCCAGAAGGTTTGCCAATTATCTATGAAGCCCACATCGTTTCTGGGACACCACTCAGACAGCCAGCAATTTAAGGAGAACATGCGGCTAAACATGTCACTCCTGGTCTGATTGGGGAGGGGACCAGAGAAAACTACAGAGTCCGACATTGTTTTGGCAAAGTTGCACACCGATTCAATATTGATTTTAGTGACCTCCGATTGGCGTAACCGGGTGTCATTACTGCCGACGTGAATTATGATTTTACTGAATTTACGTTTACCCTTAGCCAGCAGTTTTAAATTTCCTTCAATGTCGCCTGCTCTGGCCCCTGGAAGACAATTGACTATGGTTGCCGGTGTCTCTAGCTTCACATGTCTGAGAACAGAATCGCCAATTACCAGAGTTTGACCCCCGGCGGGTGTGTCGCCGAGTGGGGAAAAACGGTTAGACACATGAACGGGTTGGTGGTGTACCTGGGGCTTCTGTTTAGGACTATGCTTCCTCCTCACCGTGACCCAGCCGCCCTGATTCCCCAGCTGCTTGGGACCTGCCGGGGAACAGCTAGCGGGGCCTACGCTATTTTCGGCTGCACCAGCTACAGGGGCCTGGCTAGCTGCGGGTGAATGAAGGGTGCGAAGCCGAGTCTCCAATTCAGTAATCCTGGCCTCCAGCGCTGCAAATATGCTACATTTGTTACAGATATCATTACTGCTAAAGGAGGCCGAGGAGTAACTAAACATCTGACACAATGAGCAAGAAAGTGCAGGAGGGACAGGTGAAGTAGCCATGGTGCTAATGAGTCGGCTACGAGCTAGGCTAGGCTAGCGAGACAGTACAGAGACAGTGAGTGAATACTTTGGCTATAAATTAGGTAGTGAGTACACAGAAAGTGTGCTTCGGAGGAAGCACGTGAAGATTATACTATGAAAGAAGAATGTATTTAAAAGTTGTTAATTAAATCGCTAAGCAAATAAGCTACTCAGAAACACCACTGTGTTTGAGCAGGAACAGGAAGTGATACTCTACCACAGAGCGAGCGAACACCAAGTGACAGCGCCACCAAGAGTCACAACAGGAGATAAGATGTACCACAACTACCCATGGCTTCAACTGTGGGTCATTTAGCCTTTGGGAATGTTGAACCTATAAATACAATTACAAATGTTAAAAATCTTGGTTAAGTACACCAAAAACACAAAATGGCTACTGACAACCAGAGGCGTTTGAGCAAAGCTAATGTAAACAAAGGACAACGCTAACAATGCTAACGTTACACTGCCTGGGATAATATGACATTTACCTTTCCAGTAGGGTTGCCAACCGTCCCTTAAAATACGGAATCGTCCCGTATTTCGAAACAAAAGTACACGTCCCGTATTGAGCTAATAAGGGACGCACTTTGTCCCGTAATATAGTGAGAATCAAAAGTAGTCAATAACTTTTAATGGAATTAACGCTTTGTTTGAAAACATAATTCCCAGCCCCTCTCCTGCTTTGTGACCAATGAGCTGACAGCACACTTATGACAATTCGAGTATGACAATTCAGATTACCGCTCATCTCATTGGTCGAGGAAAGGTCGCTTACGGAGAAAATACCGGAAGACAACAGATGACCACAACAAGAAGCATGGCCAACAGGGAAACAAACGCCGACACGGCGGTGCAAGTCTCGGACGACAGTACACCTAAAGCTGGGCAAACACTGTGCGATTTTTTCAGTCACGTTATTCAGCTCCTGCTCAAACTGCACGATTGACTCGCAGGGGTTAGAAGTTCGTATGTCACGATGTACTCTCACACTATACCGCCCGATGCTCTGATGCGACCTGAGTGCTCACACTGTGCCTCCATAATATGAAGGTTATAACAGAAAATCTGTCGCTCGCTCTCTCTGTCTTTCACTCACACAGACACACCACCACCATCAACTTTGCTAAATTGCTAATGAAAAACACTCATCAGGCAGCTGTGATTGAGCAGCAATGTAAATCCAACTATTTTCACGGTTGTTGTGGTCGTGATAATTTTGTGATGCCACATCGAAAAGGCTCGGATGAGCTTTCCAAAGTTCTACAAGTTGTGCCTCCATCGCTTGTGTCCAGATCACACGCTGCACTGCCGTGCTGCTCCATCTTTTACACCAACGTTTACGTGTTTGCGCGCGAGCAGTGTGAGCGGCTGTGGTGAGAACCTCACGAGCGATTGATGATCGGGAGCTGGTCGTGAGGTGTTAATCACTTCTCGTTACCCCACGTATACTACACGATGCACGATGAAGGCCAAAATCGGTCCGATCACTCAAAAATCGGCTCAAAATGGGCCTAAAACCGCACGGTGTAAGCCCAGCATTAGAGCAGCAATGTTTGTTCCCCTCAGACAAAGGGAAGAATGGGAAAAGGAAAACAGCTGGCTGGAAAAAGTTAATATGGGCATGTGCAATGAATATCAGCGCTATGTGGCCAGAAGTGTGATAATATAATTTATTTTGTGTAATAAACAACTGCAAGGATAGATGATTACAACAAATAGATGACTAATACATAGATGAATAATGATGATGAGTTAAGATGCGTAATCATGGGAACAAGCGGGTTTACAAACAGGAGCAGCTGATTAGCATTAGAAAAGCTGAAATAATATTTCAACTGAAGCCGATTGTACTAAATGCACTAAATGTGCACTGTTACAAGAATGTTTTTCTTTCTATTGTTTTCTATTATTTTATGTTAAGCAGGACAGAGTTCTTTTAAAGAAAGATTTACTTATATTCTCAAAAGTTAAGCATGACAGGGTTAGGCTCTTTCGGTTCGGCTCACTAAAAAGAGCCGGCTCTTTCGGCTCCGAACCGGCTCTTCAGGTTGTTTTGTTGCTTTAATTAATTTATTATTAACAATAATATAAAATTATGCACAAAAGGAATTACTAACATAAAAACAAGTGGTTTTATTTATACATGTTTATATATAAATATATGCGGTGGCCCCTAGAGACAAAACACGTACAAACTCCAAAACACATTTCTAGCATGAACTGAACTTCCAAAGCAGAGCTACTAGATCACTTAAATTACACAATTGAAAGCATGTGTGTATTGTTTGTGTATTTATACACAGACACTCATATATATATTCAAATAATTTAAAAAAAAGTTCGTTTACCTGTTATTACCACACACCAAATCCGGTCGTTGGTACTTGCTGGCTTGTGTAGCCACAAGATAACAAAGGCTCAACACTGCGCCCAGCATCCTGGAGCACTTCTGTTGTCTTTTGTACGTGTTTTGAGTTTTTATATGCTTCTGAGTTTTTATGTGCTTCGGAGTTTGTACGTGTTTTTACGTGTTTTGGAGTTTGTACGTGTTTTTACGTGTTTTGGAGTTTGTACATGCTTCAGAGTTCGTACGTGATTTGAAGTTTGTATGTGCTTTGTCTCTAGGGGCCACCGTAAATATACTTTTATTTATTCACTCCACATAAAATGTAATAAATAAATCATATAATACAAAAATCAACTATTCACATTTCAAGTTTTAACTATTTAAATTTTCAGCTTTTTCCTTTCACAAATTTAAAGTGAAAAGAACACAAAACACTGCAAACCACAACACAATTAAATATAAATTATAATATGAAAACTAAAAGAACATGCATATTCTCTGTCATATGGACCTGCATGAATAAACTTTCTCAATCCTTTATCATCTGCAACTGAAAATAGTTGTGGATGATTACTATACCTTTCTAATGTTGTTGTCCCTGCCTCTCTTTCTCTCTCTCTGGCTCTGTTCCTGTGCTACTGAGTGTAACTACCGCCCCTCCCCCCTCTGCCCAGCGTAAAGCACAAGGCTCGCGTGCAGAGTGAAGCGGAAAAAAAGTGCGAGAGAGAGGCTGAGAGAAAGAAAAAAAAAAAAAAAACCCACGTGACGGCTCGCGATAAGGAGCCGGCTCGCGTCGTTCACGTCAAAGAGCCGGCTCTAAGAGCCATTTCGTTCGCGAACGACCCATCACTACAATGCAGAAGAGGCATACAGTTCATCACCTCTCCCTCCCCTGGGCAGATCTGATCACAACCTGGTGCACCTTGTTCCTGTGTATGAGCCCTTAGTGCGCAGGGAGCCACCAGCCACCCGCACAGTACAGAGATGGTCAGAGGAGAGCGAGGAGGCTCTCAAGGATTGTTTTGAGTCGACTGTGTGGGAGGTGATTTGTGATGACCACGGAGAGGACATCGACAGCCTTACTACATGCATTACTGACTATATAAACTTCTGTGTGGATAACACTGTACCTACCAGGACTGTACGGTGTTTCTCCAACAACAAACCTTGGATTACCCCAGAAATTAAAACCGTCCTCAAGCAGAAGAGGAGGGCCTTCAAATCCAGAGACAAAGAGGAGTTGAAAAGGGTGCAGAGAGAGCTGAGGGGACTGATAAGGAATGGGAAGGAGAGCTACAGGCAGAAGATGGAGAACCAGCTTCAACAAAACAACGTTGGTGAAGTCTGGAGAGGCCTCAGAACCATCTCGGGCCACAAACATCAGAACTCTGCCTGGGAGGGATGTGAGGTGGGCAAATGAACTGAATCATTTCTTCAACAGATTTGATTCAGCCATGAGGCAGTCTGCAACATCGGCTGCAGACTCACCCACCCCCACTGCTGCTGTTCCACCTCAGACACTTCACACCTCCTCTATTCACCCTGCTCACTCCCCCCACCCCCAACTGCAGCATCCAATACACACTCAACACAAGGCTCCAGCCTGTCTCTCTCAACCACCCAGGTTAGGAGGGAACTGAGGAGAATTAATGGCAAGAAGGCAGCGGGTCCAGATGGCATCAGCTCGAGGGTCGTCAGGTCCTGCGCGGACCAACTGTGTGGGGTGATGGAGCACCTCTTCAACCTGAGCCTGAGGTTGGGAAGAGTCCCACAGCTCTGGAAAACCTCCTGTGTTGTACCAGTGCCAAAGACTTCACGCCCCAAGGACCTCAACAGCTACAGGCCGGTGGCTCTGACATCCCACCTGATGAAGACCCTGGAGCGGTTGGTCCTGGCTCAGCTTCGGCGCCTAATAAGCTCATCACTGGACCCACTTCAGTTTGCCTACCAGCCTGGCAGCATTGGAGCGGATGATGCTGTCATTCACCTCCTACATCGTTCCCTCGCTCACCTGGAGACCGCTGGAAGCACTGTGAGAATCATGTTCTTTGATTTCTCCAGTGCCTTCAACACTATTCTTCCCTCGGTTCTAAAGGACAAGCTGGTGAACTCTGGAGTGGACCATCACCTCACTACCTGGATCCTGGACTACCTCACCGACCGACCACAGTATGTGAGGACTCAGGGCTGTGTGTCGGACAGGGTCGTCTGCAGTACGGGGGCCCCACAGGGAACGGTTCTGGCTCCGTTCCTCTTCACCATCTACACTGCAGACTTCTCCCACAATTCCACCCAGTGTTTCCTGCAGAAGTTCTCTGATGACTCTGCAATAGTCGGCCTCATCACTGATGGGGACGACAAGGAGTACAGAGGTCTGACCCAAGACTTTGTGGACTGGTGCCAGCTGAACTACCTCCAGATCAACGCCAGTAAAACCAAGGAACTGGTGGTAGACTTCCGCAGGCACAAGCATTCTCCACTGCAACCACTGAACATCCAAGGTATGGACATTGAGGCTGTGGACAGCTACAGGTACCTTGGTGTTCATCTGAACAATAGACTGGACTGGACTCATAACTCAGACGCCCTCTACAGGAAAGGGCAGAGCAGGCTGTACCTGCTGCGGAGACTCAGGTCGTTTGGAGTGGAGGGCCCACTCCTGAAGAAATTCTATGACTCTGTTGTGGCTTCTGCTATCTTTTATGGCGTGGTCTGCTGGGGCGGCAGCATCTCTGCTGGGGACAGGAAGAGACTGAACAGGGTGATCCGAAGGGCCAGCTCTGTTCTAGGATGCCCTCTGGACCCAGTGGAGGTGGTGAGTGACAGGAGAACGGCGGCTAAGCTGTCATCCCTGATGGACAACATCTCCCACCCCATGCAGCAGACTGTGACAGCACTGAGCAGCTCCTTCAGTGGGAGACTGCGGCACCCACGGTGTGGGACGGAGAGATTTTGCAGGTCTTTCCTCCCCACTGCTGTCAGACTCCATAATAAAGACTTTAACTGATCAAGCACACACATCCATACATATGCAATAATACTAAGTGCAATAATCCTTTCTGTCATCGTTGTATCTTTACTCAGTTGTATATAGTATTTGTATTTGTATTCTATTTTTATCTTATTGTATATTTATTTTATTTTATTCTACTGTATATAGTATTTTATTTTATTCTATTCTGTACAGTTGTGTACTGTATTTATTCTTATTGTATTCTAATTTTTGCCTCATAACTTTTGCACTGTCCACTCCTGCTGTGACAAAACAAATTTCCCACGTGTGGGACTAATAAAGGTTATCTTATCTTATCTTATCTTAAAATGGTCACCTGACAGCTGGTAGTCACGTGGGGTCCGGAGCTTATTTTGCTTCCTGCAACTGGTCTGTCGGATCTTTTTTCCTATATCCGTTGTGTTTTTTCCTATTTCTGTTGTTGTTTTTCTTATTTCCGTTGTGTTTTGTGTGCTTTTGCAGCGTTTTTCTTATTGCTGGTGTTTTCTGAAGTTGCAGTCCATTTGGCCTCTCAGGGCCACCATAGTTTTAGCTGTTTTGTGGTTGTAGAGATTTTGTGAGGTTTAACCTGAGATTCTGGCGTTTCGGGCAAAATAAATGTATATTTAAAAATCAATTCTGGATTTTAATGAATCGATATCACGTTATCCAAGCCAGAATCTATTTTACTCAATACATTGATAATCAAAACCCACCCCTAGTACCGGTAATACCTATCTGAAAGATGGGTGGAAACAAGCTTTGCTGATTATGAAATTATGCATTTTCTAAACTGCAATCTTGTGTGCATCAAATGAACCTTGGTTATACAGTACTGTGCAAGTCTTGAGGCTTTATAGTTTTCTTAGAAAAAGGGAAATAGGTGGAATAGATTATTAAAATCTGCAAACACAAATGCAAATATAATAGATATAGCAAAAGCAGAGTTTGTACTGTTCTAGCAAGCTTGAAAGTCAGTCTTTGATCTGACCACTTTTATTCTTCAATACACCGCCTGAACTCTCTTCGGGAAACTTTCTCTTAATTACCTTTTGTTTTGTTTTCTGTCAAGATGAACCCACACTGCTCGAAGAATTTTCCTGAAGGAAAATGCAGCGTTTTCAAGACGCTCTGGAAAATGCATACATTCGAAGACGGTGCTTATGCGTCACAGTGTGGACAGCGAAAACAGAGACTTTTGAAAACAATGACGCATGTTAGTCATGATGCAGTCATGTGACCAATTTAACAAAGATAGCAGAAGGCATTATACAGCAGTTGTTTTGTTTGCTCTCAATTTTGACAGCCCTATTAAAGATCAATATCAGTTTGTACATGCTTCAGATAGCTTTTCTTCAAATTCTTTAATTCTCACTCACTTTTGCAACTTTGTACTTTTGTGTTACTCGCAGCAACAACTCCACCTCATTGTTAGCCCATTTAAAAAACTTGGTGCATTTACCAGAAAGTAAATAAACGGCAGACAGAAATGAGGCAGGCCGAATCTTCTTGCGTTTCACTCATGCGCAGTACTGGAACGTAAGCGTTTTCGGCTGTTTCAATGTGGATGCACAACTCTGCGAAAATGACTGAAAACGCTAGTGTGGACGCAGAGCGTTTTCAGACAAAAATGCCGTTTTCACATCTATCAGGGCTAGTGTGGACGTAGCCTTAAGGGATGATTTTGACTGAGTCATAGGTCAGTGTTAAGTAGCTTAACAACCAATAAAAACATTCCTCTCAAAATGATCAGGTACAAGGACTAGACTGAAAATGAGTGACAATGCAACCATTCTCCAAAGAAAATCTTGGAAAGACCTTCAGAAAGTCAAGAGAGTGCTCAAGACCACTTTAAAAAATCTCCTTGGAAAAAAATATGAAAATTTGGGGCATGGCTCAAGACTTTTTTCACAGTACTGTATTTCATTTCCTTCTTTGGTAATAGTAATATGAACAATTAACTGGCTCATAGAGTCATAGTTATGTACATCAATGTACTTCTTTCGTTAAAAATGTCCCTTTAATTTGGAATACCCAAGCCTTTTGACCCATGAGCCCTGCAAACGTTTATCTGCGTGAAAAAAGCTCAAAAAGCTTATTTTCAATAACAAAAAATCATATTTTGGAAAACATTTATCCTGCACAAATAGTACAACATACCAATCCAGGGGTAAATATACCAGATGTTATCAATTATCAGTACTTGTAGAAGAATGTTATGGTAAAAGTATGACAACCTACATACAACCCACAAGTATTTGCTGATATTATAGTGCCTGAGCATTATAATAGACTGGGTCGTTTCTGCTGACTAATATTTTAAACAATCAATGGACTTGAACAAAGATCCAGTAATTACCCAGTAAACAAAACCAAACGTTTCACTAATATTCTAATCCTAACTCAGATATTTACAAAAAAACAAAAACATGATTACTTAACAGAAGCAACCATTAACACATCTACAGAAATCTGAACACAAGGTCCCCGAGTGTGAGAACGATTATCCTTTTTTGCATATGTTGGTTCTTTGTTCTAAGAGTCTACGTGACCCTGTGTAGTATGAACAGCTGACAGACAAGGTTCCATACCTGATATATAAACAGGCCTGAACATAAGTGGGAGCTACTCTGGGATTAAACTTCAAGATGAATGCCCTCCAGACTGCATTTTTCTTTGCTCTAGGCCTCTGTATTGGTGAGTACAGCATGTCTGTTGCTGTTAAACTATACATATCATAAATAGAAACACATCCCATTAGGGTATAAATCATAGTTCTATCCTGTGCTTGTGCTTCAGCCCAGTCCTTAGACTACAAGGCACTCAACCAGTTCAGAAATATGATCCTGTGTGTAATGCCTGATAGCTGGCCTGCTCTTGGCTATGCTGATTATGGCTGTTATTGTGGAATGGGGGGGCTCTGGCACACCTGTGGATGATCTGGATAGGTAATGGGTTAGCCATTCTACTTAACACATACCCCAAAAGAGTTTTTTTTTTCTCAGTAATCACCATTATTCATGTTTTGACTTGTACAGTGGGGCAAAAAAGTATTTAGTCAGCCACCGATTGTGCAAGTTCCCCACTTAAAATGATGACAGAGGTCAGTAATTTGCACCAGAGGTACACTTCAACTGTGAGAGACAGAATGTGAAAAAAAAATCCATGAATTCACATGGTAGGATTTGTAAAGAATTTATTCGTAAATTAGGGTGGAAAATAAGTATTTGGTCACCTCAAACAAGGAAAATCTCTGGCTCTCACAGACCTGTAACGTCTTCTGTAAGAAGCTTTTCTGTCCCCCACTCGTTACCTGTATGAATGGCACCTGTTTGAACTCATCATCTGTATAAAAGACACCTGTCCACAGCCTCAAACAGTCAGACTCCAAACTCCGCCATGGCCAAGACCAAAGAGCTTTCGAAGGACACCAGGAAAAGTATTGTAGACCTGCACCAGACTGGGAAGAGTGAATCTACAATAGGCAAGCAGCTTGGTGTGAAAAAATCAACTGTGGGAGCAATCATCAGAAAATGGAAGACATACAAGACCACTGATAATCTCCCTCGATCTGGGGCTCCACGCAAGATCTCATCCCGTGGGGTCAAAATGATCATGAGAACGGTGAGCAAAGATCCCAGAACCACACGGGGGGACCTGGTGAATGACCTGCAGAGAGCTGGGACCAAAGTAACAAAGGTCACCATCAGTAACACACTACAACGGCAGGGAATCAAATCCCGCAGTGCCAGACGTGTTCCGCTGCTGAAGCCAGTGCATGTCCAGGCCCGTCTGAAGTTTGCCAGAGAGCACATGGATGATACAGCAGAGGATTGGGAGAATGTCATGTGGTCAGATGGAACCAAAGTAGAACTTTTTGGTATAAACTCAACTCGTCGTGTTTGGAGGAAGAAGAATACTGAGTTGCATCCCAAGAACACCATACCTACTGTGAAGCATGGGGGTGGAAACATCATGCTATGGGGCTGTTTTTCTGCCAGGGGGACAGGACGACTGATCCGTGTTAAGGACAGAATGAATGGGGCCATGTATCGTGAGATTTTGAGCCAAAACCTCCTTCCATCAGTGAGAACTTTGAAGATGAAACGAGGCTGGGTCTTCCAACATGACAATGATCCAAAACACACCGCCCGGGCAACAAAGGAGTGGCTCCGTAAGAAGCATTTGAAAGTCCTGGAGTGGCCTAGCCAGTCTCCAGACCTCAACCCCATAGAAAATCTGTGGCGGGAGTTGAAAGTCCGTGTTGCTCGGCGACAGCCCCAAAACATCACTGCTCTCGAGAAGATCTGCATGGAGGAATGGGCCAAAATACCAGCTACTGTGTGTGCAAACCTGGTAAAGACCTATAGTAAACATTTGACCTCTGTTATTGCCAACAAAGGTTATGTTACAAAGTATTGAGTTGTATTTTTGTTATTGACCAAATACTTATTTTCCACCCTAATTTACGAATAAATTCTTTACAAATCCTACCATGTGGATTCATGGATTTTTTTTTCACATTCTGTCTCTCACAGTTGAAGTGTACCTCTGGTGCAAATTACTGACCTCTGTCATCATTTTAAGTGGGGGAACTTGCACAATCGGTGGCTGACTAAATACTTTTTTGCCCCACTGTAGGTGCTGCCAGGTGCATGACCAGTGTTACACTGATGCTTTGCAGCACCCTGAATGCTGGCCCATCCTGGACAATCCTTACACTGAGTTCTATGACTATAATTGTGATGACCAAAATAAAAAGATCACCTGTGGCAGTGAGTACTCAAAAAAGCCGATTGGCATTTAACTTTATAGTAGCACTTGTTGGCCTTCTGGTTATTGCAAAGTGAATTTTGAGCTCTTTATTTTCTCTTCTTCAGACAATAACAATGAATGTGAGATGTTCATCTGTGAGTGTGACAGAAAGGCTGCTGAATGTTTTGCAAGGTCTTCTTGGAATCCTGAGCATGAGCACCTTCCCAGTGACCAGTGTCAATAAAACCTCTCCAAACAACTATATTGAACCAAGAATTCAATCTTTCAGATATGTTTATCCTTTTAAAAGTGATGTAACGCTCTTTCAGTGTAGAAATATTGTGATGGTTAACATGGGTAATGTGATTTTGTATGGAGCAGCCTATAACCATCCATAGCTTCCTACATTCACTAAATTGCTTATCTTGGATTGTAGTTGTGATCCTGCATTGTTTCCTCTGTTATATGACATTTGCCAAAGTACAATCTTTAAAGATTATTGCCAGTAGAGGGCACTCTGCTCTACTTGTTTCCTTTTGTGGCCAACAAGAAAACATTGAAAGGATATTATTGACATGGATTAATTTGATGTTTGGTCTGTGTTGGCTGGATTCAGTATAATATCTGTAACAGTCTCATTTTGTAACACCAAACTTAAACTAATAAAAACTGAACAGTGAAGTGAAGTAGATCTCAAAAACCAACACCTCTCAACAAATATAAAGATCATTTGGAGAATGGTTGATGTCAATTGTTTCACATAAAAATTCATTGACATCTATCATTCTTGAAAGGCTTACAAAACCATTTCTAAGGCTTTGAGACTCCAGTGAACCACGATGAGAGGTTCTAATAGAAAAATTGGTTTAATGACCTGTAACATGTAAGTCAGCCAAATTTGCATTAAAACAAATCACACAAATTGGCAAAGGAAGCTTTTTCATAGCACTGCTTTCACAGCGTTTTTATTTATTTAAAAATAACATACTTTGCATCAAGCACTATAATGTAGCATTTGCAACATATACAAATACACATGATATACAAAATATACAAATAATTCTACTAAGACTTGCATCTAGTCGTTTTGTGTACTATTATGTCTGTGAAGGTTCTCTGGATGACTATCCAGGTCATCGTAGTCAAAGGAGCTTGCAAAGAAAAGCGTCTGGACTTCTTTAAGTTGTTTAAAGACGTTTCACCTCTCATCCGAGAAGCTTCTTCAGTTTTAAGGTCAAATGGTGGAGAGACCCAGATTTAAACCTAGTGGGAGTATCCCTCCACAGAGGGACAAAAGGACCCCCTGATGATCCTCTAATCGCCTGAGCCAAGGTGTGAAACTGGGTGTGGGTCCCAATCAGCCAGGGTTTCGGGTTTTATTCCCTCTAAGCCTGAAGGGAAAAAGAAGGAACACATGCATGTAAAAGAAGCACTCAAAACGTGCGGCTATCCTAAATGGGCGTTCTTAAAGTCAGCAAAGAGGCACAGAAAAGAAGATCAGACACCAGCGAGGGAGGATAAGAAGGACAGACGCAACAACATTGTCATCCCCTATGTAGTCGGTGTATCAGAAAAACTCAGGAGAGTTTTCTCCAAGCACGACATCCCAGTGTATTTCAGACCCAGCAACACGCTCAGACAAAAACTCGTTCACCCGAAAGACAAAACTCCAAAACACAGACTTATCAATGTGGTGTATGCTGTACAGTGCAGCGAGGAATGCCCAGACCTCTACATTGGAGAGACCAAACAGCCACTTCACAAGCGCATCGCACAACACAGAAGAGCCACCTCCACAGGACAAGATTCAGCAGTCCATCTGCATCTAAAGGACAAAGGTCACTCTTTCGAGGATGCCAATGTTCACATTTTGGACAGAGAGGACAGATGGTTTGAAAGAGGAGTGAAAGAAGCATCTATGTCCACTGTGAGCGACCATCTTTGAACAGAGGCGGTGGTTTACAACACCAACTCTCTGCCATCTATAATCCAGTTTTGAGTTCCCTCCCCAGACGCCTTAACGCCCACACCCTGGGCCATCTGATCTCAGGAATTCGCATGATAAGGTGGGGCCAGGTTTCACAATGAGCTCACCCAAAACCCTGGCTGATTGGGACCCACACCCAGTTTCACACCTTGGCTCAGGCGATTAGAGGATCATCGGGGGTCTTTTGTCCCTCTGCAGATGGATATTCCCACTGGGTTTAAATCTGGGACTCTCCACCATTTGACCTTAGAACTGAAGAAGCTTCTCGGATGAGAGGTGAAACGTCTTCAAGCAACTTAAAGAAGTCCAGATGCTTTTCTTTGCAAGCTCCTTTGACTGTGTACTATTATCATCAACTATATCAACTATAATCATTTAATCTTGAAAGAAAAAAAAAAGTTTGCCTTTCATTGTTGCAACTCTTTGGGTGACCCATTTTTCTGGATTGACTGAATGTGACTGTTATAGACCAATGACTGTAGAAAACATGGACAACGCGACCGCACCTCCTCCCACAATGGTAGGACCCCAGTCTGACCACAGTTCCATCCGATAACATGTAGGAGGCGGGGTTTATGACCTGTACTGCAGCCAGACACCAGGGGGCAATAGAGACGTTTTGGCTTAATTTTTGGGGAGCTGTCGCGTCGTCCATGTTTTCTACAGTCATTGGAGACGTGCACATAACTTGAACTAATCACAGACACTATTTCCTATGTTTTATGTGCTGAGTATGTGTTTAATGTTTTTATTAACACCATTGATCCAAGTACTCACGTTGTTTTTTTTCCATCCTGGAAGATAAAGAAAGAAGGTAGTTTGATATAAACATTAAATACATTTAAATTATTCCAAATAGATCATTCACTTGTTGTTGTTCCTATCGTAGACAGTTTTAGTTAATTGTAAGTTTATAGAAAAAGCATAAATCATGTCACTACAGTCTACTTGCTTTTAGCAAGCCACTTCTGTTAGCTACCTAAAGCTCACTCTTTGTGATCACAGCTGTGGCTGCAGCCCACTGGATCAGTCTGCAGGCTATTGTTCAGACAACATGAGCTTTAGCACTGTAATCACCAGCAGCTGGTAGCTGGCTTCTGGCCACCACCCAGCTGTGCCTGCTGCTCTCTAAAAGATAAAATGAGAGAGGAAAAAAAGATATTGACCAGTGAAAAGTCTTTCTCAGACGTAATGCCTTGTGTGGATGTCTGCATACTGTCTTTTAATATTTATGTAGTAGTTGCCATTATCATGGTTCCTAAACAAATGACTATAGTGTTGATGGCTATGCCTTACTTTGACTTGTCTGAATTGATGAACGGGAAACCTTAACGTCCACACTGTTTCAATTTGGGGCTTCAGTATCTTGCCCAAGGACTGTACCCCAGGTCTCCAGAGATTAGATTGTGAATACTGTGCACTATAGAATGCAATGGGTCCTCAAAACAAAATGACAAATGAGGGTGTTTATCAGCAGCTTGCAAAATGACCAACATCCCAGTCCCACTGGCAGGAGGTTGTCATTTGTCACTGCGGTTTTCATGTGGCAAAAAATACAAAATATAACATGCATCATCAATGTGGGTAATTAATTGACAGTTCCAAAAAGGTTTGTTGTTTTTTCTGGGAGCTGTCCTGTGTGAAATGAAAGAGTAGGACAAAGAAACCAGCCCAAAGATTAGAATAAATAGAACAAAAGCAACAATAGCATCCTCCGTGTGGTTTTAATATCTAATAATGACTCCACCTTTGTATGTACTGTAAACACAAACTCATGCATTATCCAAAGTACATGCTGTCCCTTATGCTGCCATGGTTACATGGTGTTTGCCACTCCAGTCATGTGCATGACAAGATGTAACAGTTCCCAGGGTGTTACTCAACCATTTAGAGCAGGGTGTGTTTGAACACAACGTCCCATTCAAAGCTTGTCTGTCACCTCGCCCAGAAGATCTGTTTTGTTTTGTTAATTTATTCTTTCTGGTATGTATGACGCACAAGAGGGAAACACACACCAGAGCCAGAACTGAGGCCAGAGAAATAATGTCTGTGTGAATATATAAGTCCATTCATTGTGTTAGCTCATCAAAAAAGATTTTTGGAATAATTACCTTTATTTGCTGATATATGTTTTTTCTCTTAAGCAAATATAAGTCTCATGTTTTTTGCTTTTTCCCCAGTGATGTTATGTCACACTACAACATGCGGCTATGCAATATTGCACAGTTTACCTTGCCAAGGAGATGGACAAAAAGACAAATTATATTTTAAGACAGTTTTAATCAGAATATCAAGTCAAACAAGTTTTCACATTTCAAAAGGGAAGTTAAGCTTAGGAGGTAGAGGTGCATTACGTTTGAATTGTTTCAAGGGTATATTACAGATCAACCAGCACTGTCCACTGAAAACCTCCACAAGGTTTAAGTATCCGTGACTCTCCATCATTTAGTTTCAGAATTGAAAAAGTCTCTTGATGAAAATGTCTTCACGAAACTTAAAGAAGTCCAGTCGCTTCCTTTGCAAGCTTCTTAGACTACCATGTCCTGGATGACTGAGAATCCTCGCAGACATATACAGCACGCTAGATTTCATAAGCATGTACCCCTCCCCAAAGCCACTGTTTCTTAAATATTTTAAGTTAAAATAATATTTCTTAAGTCTGTGAAGAGGGTATTGGGTGATTTCAATTTGGACGCGCTTTCCAATCTTCCCTGAGTCTTTTGAATATACTGTAGATCAGTGCAGTTCTGCACACTGATGGACTTGTGTAAAGGCCACGACAGTGACCTATGCTTTGAAAGTGTGGGGTAAGAACGATTAGTGTTGTCTTGGTTCACATTTGATCTTTCTTTTTCCATCCACACTCTGTAATTTTGTCCCCCGTTGTTGTCCCAGTGTGGTGTAGCACAAGGCCCTGGTCTGAATGACACACAAAACTCAGTTCGCTCCCTTGGATCCCTGTTGTGAGTTAAGCTTAAGTTGAAGCCAAAAACATCCACATCAGACCCCCCACAGCGATGTTGCCACAAGAATGTGCAAGGAATGTCACGATGGCTGCGCCAGGAGTCAAAGGTCACCCTTATGCACACATCCTTTTCAGTAGCGGCATGGGCAACAAACACTTTACCACTTAAGACGTACTCAGAAATGTTGCAGCTTTCCAGCTGTATTTTCATATCTTGCAAACGTGCAAGAAAGGCTTTCTGGTCCTGGGCTGGCTGAGGGAAACCCAGCCGCAACTTGTAGGGATTCAGTTTATCAGAGGTTGACTGCTGGCCTTCCAGTTTGGCTGGAGAGGGTCTCATCGCCAGGGTAGAAGTGGGAGACAAAGGTTCAGGAATAAACATACGCACAGCAGTAAGTGCAAATCCTTTGGCATCTGCAAACACAACTTGCTTCTTGATTTCTCTGCTGATGTGCTTGCGTAAACAGCTCCGAGTATTTTCTGGTGCTGAGTGAGGGGAGCGCAACAATTGTGATGGTAAAGATGAAGTGGAAGGCAAGGATGGATGTGATAATGGATAAGGGGTCTTCACTGGATAGTGTGTATGCTTACAAGGAGGCTTTGTGGATTTCAGGTGCGACATGGAAAACAGTTCATAAAGTTGTTGCTCCTGCCTGAGGCTCAGACACTTAGCCATTTCAACTGGATTCACAGTGTACTGGGGATGACTAAAGGCATGAAGAACTCTAAGAAAAAAAAGATCATCGGTTTAAAATCAGATCTATTTTTATATAGATAAATGAAATTATAGATATAATTTATCCTATATTTCAACATAAAAAATATTTTGTGAATTCTGATGTTAATACAGTTACCACATGGTTAAATATATAACAGTAACTTACCTTGTACAGCTCATTTTCAGTCTGTAAATGTGACAATGGAAGTCTTTTGTCTTTTCTTGAAAGCTGCAGTAAACTCAGGCAATCTATAAATGCAAAAGAGGAAATATAAGAAATAAAACATCTTAGTAAACCCAACAGTCAATGAATTAACTATAAACATGACGTGACAAATAAATGAATAGAATGCAAGGTGATTCAAATTTTTAAGTGCAAAATGTACTTACAGGTTATAACAGTAACCATATGCTTAATCAAATCCGCCACTGAGAAAGAGCAAAAGAGCACCTCAGTTGCAGTCTGTTAGTGCTGTCTCTGGAGCTTCCCTGACAAGTTTGAGAATAAGGCAGCACTGTCTATGACACCATGCCTACATGTGGGTATAGTTTAGCCAATGAAATCAAGCTGCTTTCTTTATATCCTGCCCCTTAAGAACTGATATGTGAAAGGCGGTCTCAAAGTTTTCCTTTTATGGAGTTCTGGCCAAACTAAGTGTGTTTAATGGTGAAGGTGAACCAGAGTATGATTTCAGCTCCATCAATACAAATGTAACCTTTTAAATGATCTCTCCTTTTACAGTTCAGATTTAAAAATTATAGCAGACACACGAAAGGCACTCATTTCTGAGATTATGGACAAGATGTATTGCTAACAGAAACCGTAATGTAAAGATAAAAAAGAAGTGGCCCAATATTCCAACATGCTTTCTTTCTTGGTGAGAAGATCAACGATACTGGTAGAGAAGCTGCTGTGCTTAGCTTAGCACCCTCAGTAAATGGTAAAGCAGCTACTCTGCTCTTTTGGTACAGACTGTAACATGGTCAAATGCTAATGTCAAAGCTTTGAAAAACAAGTTTAGACTGAAACAAGTTTGGGAGTAACTGCAGTGCTGCCTTAGACAACTATTATGGAACATTTCACTAGTTAATTAACTTCAAGTTCAGACAAATCAAATACCATGAAGTGAAAGTTTTGGTTCCGATAATTAGAGTACACCGAGTTCTGGGATTGGCATTTGCGAGCAATTGTCTTTTCATTTGTTTTTTTTTTAACAGACTTGGCTAGCTATGTATAATTTTCCTTTTATGACCTCACTGTAAATTGGCAAGCTACAACCAAAAAAAACCCCCAAAACCTGTCTTGATGTACAAGGTAGGTTACATGACACAATGTTCTCTATGTAGCATGTTTTGACTTGCAGAAAGAGAAAGCCAAGAGACAGCCAGTCTCTGCAGAGTGAACAATTGAGTCATGGGGAAAGAATGTTCCCAAAGAGCTGCCATACTCCTCGTGCAGACTTTCACAAGTGACGTGAGGTCATGCAAAAGCAAAAGGCAACAGAATCTGTGTTTAGTGGCAGTTTGTTGGTTGATCTATCTTCTGGCATAAAAGCTATTTCACATCTGCACTGAATCCCTGAATTTTTACCGGATATTGTTGGAGGTAACAGAGCAAATAAGTGTCTACAACAAAATGCTTTATTTAGAATGCATAAATACACTATCTGATATTAATAAATGTGTTATTAATCCTTAATTAATGTTTCAGAGTGCAAGAGTGTATCTTTTTTTTAGGTTTAATACTCACTTTTGTATCAGATAAAATCATGCCCTATTTCACCCAAGATATTAACATGACAGCTATAATGACTTAAATATATTTTTATTATGATGTACATGCAAGAATATTGTAGAAGTCCTCATTTCTGTATCATAACCCCCCCTCAAAACTCATGTAAATAGAGCACATTTGACTGCATGTCATACTTTAATGATACTTTCACTTTAACAATATCTTTATACAGCACTTTATTTTATACATTTCAAGCACTTCGTCTATCTCACATCCATAGTCAGTTTGGAACCGCCAAATAAAAATTAAACATGTTCAAAATCCACAGCGGGCGGGTTTCATACAGATACAACCAAACTGTTCATTTCTGGGAGATAGAATACTTGAGGGGTGTGTGCTGCAGGTATTTTCAGACAATATCTCAACACACTCCTGAGTCAGTGAGTGACACATGCTACACAAAAAATGACCCCAATTATCTAACTAAATATCTAACCAACTCTCAGTTAGTAATAGATTGTCTGGAATGATAGCATATAAAAGGTCTGTTCTAACTTGCCAGATCAAAAATGGCAGTACTCCAAATAATCTTTTTTTTTGTTTGTGTTTCTTTTTGGGGGCATATTCTAAAAAAATGTGTTCCAGCGCAGTTCCAGGCATAGCTAGAGTTTATAAAAATGTAAAAGCCTTAAAAAGCATAAAAGACGCTAGATGTTGGTGGAAGGGAAAAACCGACTATTATGAGGTTTATGCTAAGTAACCTCATATTATAAAGCCTGCTGTGGATTATCACACAACCAAAAGAGTCCTAACATTTAGAACATTCATATGAGTTCATTGAATGTTTTGTGATTATGATTTAAGACGTAAATAATAATAACAATAATAAAGATTGTATATGTGCTGAGTTGTAAACACTGTGGTGTTTACAACTAAGAATATTCTAGAAGAGTATTATAAAACCTAAAAAAAGATACACTCTTGCACTCTGTGGTGTTTACAACTATTTGCATTTTTTTTAAATAAGGCCCCTATATATCCACATACCTATTCTTACTAGGTTCTAGGTTCTTTATTATTTGTCACATGCATAGTTATACAAGTATAACACACAGTGAAATGTAGCCTGACACGCTCCTCGACATGTGCAAAAATTGGGGGGGGTGGGGGGGGGGGGGGTGTAAAGGAAGAACATTATATATATATATATATATATATATATATATATATATATATATATATATATATATACACACATATAGTATATACACTGGGTGAATGTGCAGTAGTAGCAGCAAGCAGGTGAATTCTGTACATTAATATGAATAGACATCTGACTATTTTACAGGATAGACAATATAAACATATTTAAAATTAAAGGAATTGAAATGTACATTGTGCCTTGGTTTAGTGTCTGGAAGAGAGTCCTGACTCAGTCAATTATAGATG
The DNA here is from genome assembly GCF_057382275.1 of Copadichromis virginalis. Taxonomy (NCBI): domain Eukaryota; kingdom Metazoa; phylum Chordata; class Actinopteri; order Cichliformes; family Cichlidae; genus Copadichromis; species Copadichromis virginalis. Next base: position 38,306,979 of record NC_140624.1, on the reverse strand, counting down.
ATGTGAGAGGGCGGGTGTGTGTGTTTAGGGCACGGATGGCTTGGGGATAGAAGCTCCTCTTGAGTCTCTCTGTCCTTGCCCGGAAGATGCAGAACCTTCTACCAGATTGCAGAAGTTGGAACAGTTTGTTGCCAGGATGGGACGGGTCCTTCAGTATCTGCGCTGCTCTAGTCCGGCATCTCCTGGTGTAGGTGTCCTGAAGCGGGGGGAGAACAATCCTGCAGCAGCGTTCTGCTGTACGGATCACTCTCTGGAGAGCTTTTTGGTCCTTCACACAGCTGTTCCCGAACCACGATGTCATGTTCTGTGTGAGGATGCTCTCCACAGCGCCTGTATAGAGAATCCTGAGGATCTTTGGAGAGACCCTGAACTTCCTCAGTTGTCGTAGGTGATACAGGCGCTGCCTAGCCTTTTTGGTCTGGACCTGAATGTGGGCAGCCCATGTCAGGTCTGAGGAGATGTGAACACCAAGATACTTGAAGGACTGCACCCTCTCCACTGGAGCTCCATTGATGATAATGGGCTTGTAGTCTCTGTGCTGACCCCTTCTGAAGTACTATCTAAATGTGCTGTACTCATTTATTTATTTTATATTAGAACATGGTTTAATCAAATCATACAGTGCCAATGAGCAAAAAGCAGTGTATTCATATGTTGCAATACCTATTTAAACTTTTCTTCTCCAGCAAACAGAAGTTAAACCCATCCAGGTAAGTTTTCAGTTCCTTCCCACCAACTTTTCGCAGCACTTGGCCCCCTGAGTACAAAAAGCAATGGAATCAAAGAACCCCTATGTGCTCTACGTAATGAATAGCCAAGGTGAGAAAAGAAGAGCTTGAGAAAATTCATGAAATGCTTACTTTTAAAAATTCACTGAACCAAATCAATTTCAGAATCAATCAGCATTTAATTTTTTTTCCTGTGAACTGTGCCTCTTTCCTATATGTTTAAATAATATATATTCACACTGTTGGCTCATATTATGCAAATGCATATAATCCTTCAGACATGTTTTTACTTATTATGCAGCATGAACAAATCACAGACCCTTCATTGTTGTTAAATGGCCATACATGTTTTCCCTGTCTTGTACAAAACATTCTGGCCACTTGTCTTGACAACTCATATAAATTAAATTCTTTTTTTTTATCTAGTAGAATCCCTGTGCTTTTAAATTCCCACCATTTCAAGCATATGGGTCACTATTCATAATTCAGAAAGTGTTGTCATAATGTGAATAGTAATTTTGTCATTTATATTAATGTTGTTTTCCCTTGTATTTTTAACTGTGGCCATTTATTTTGCATTACAGTAGCTCATCAGCCCAGCTGCACTCTCTCACCACACATGGATATCTGATAACATTATGAAATGCAAATGAAAGTAAAGCACAATCCCCCCTCATTCCCCCTCCACACGCACGCACGCACACATGCATGCACAGCCGCAAAGCACTGCTAAAAGTAATGATAAAGTTATGATACATACCAACTGACTTCTGTCAACTGCATGCAGATGTTCAGTGAGCTCATAAATGAAGTCACAAAGAGTCATACACAGTGCCTCATTAATCCCAGTTTTATTGGCTTGACTACCTGTCTAGACTTCTGTTCGCATTTTGGTCTCATGTGGAGATGAGCAATGTGGTTTTCATTTTAATACTTATTTAAGATTTAGGAGTTCAGCAATTTTCTAATTTCACTCCAGCACTCACTTTCCCTCATAAACATCCATCATCTGTTAATAACAGAGTATGGTAAATGTGAGCTGAACTTTGTTTGTTCCAGTACAAAACCTGGCTGCTTCAGATGAGCTCTTTAACCCTTAATTTCTTTTAAAGTTATTCCTTGCTGGATTTACTGGTGTGTTTGGGAATATTATTGTGTTTATAGTAAATACTCTTTTAAATGGTGCAGAATTTATTGTTGAATGAATTAGTGATGGCAAGTTTCCCTCCCTCTAAGGAAATAATGACAATTTTATACTTAGCTGTTGGTTTGAACTCATTCTTAGTCCGTGCCAAAGAGTCACAAAACATATCCACTGCATATCCTTACAATGTTTTTTTTTCTTAACATTTTCTCTCACATATTGATTGTCAAAGTGTTTTTTATTTTGTTGTTTTTGACCATTAAAAAACTTTCAGTGTCTTTAAACTATTGTCCTTACTGTAAAATACTAACTAATTTGAAGTTCTTTTTAAAATTCCTATCTAGACTCAGGCATATATATAAATACCAGACGCTATATTGCAGAGGTTTCAATAACACGGGTTCTAGATTTCAGTACTAATCGCTGTTACTTAATCTGAAATCTCAGTGCATAAACATATAGCAGTGTTCTCAAAATTTAAAAATGGTTCCAAAATTCCAATTTTACGTGTTTGTGTTTGAGAAATTTATTATCCAGCGACTTGTATTTAAAGAGGTGGACATGTATTGGTTTTGTATTATTGCACTAGCAGTTGTTTGGGATTCTGTTGGATAACAATGCAGCACTCAGTTGGTATAGTTTCTCTGCATTGAAAATAATGATTAAATCACCTGCATTTTTTAAAACAACTATTCTCGCTCACCATAACTAAAGAAAGCTACCCTAAACGAACATGGCAGCATGCCTTTGGTTTTCAAAGTTGCATGTGAACAAACCACAAGACATCTGGAACAAAGTCCTCTTGACAAACGAGACCAAAATGAAAATGTCTGTCCATAATGCACAGCACCACGTTTGGAGGAAACCAAACACAGCATGTCATCACAAACACTCCCTACCAACTGTCAATCATGTGAGCAATTAACAGTTGGAGGGGTGATCATTTTGAGCTTGTTTTACAGCCAGAGACCTGAGCACCTTGCAGTCATTGAATCAAGCATGAAGTCATCTGGTATTCTAGAGTCAAATGTGAGACCATCTGTCCAACAGCTAAAGCTTGGCAAAATCCAGTCATGCGCACCATGATCCTAAGCAGACCAGCAAATCTGCAACATAATGTCAGAATAAGAAACGAATCAAGGTGGTGCTGTTGCCCAAATGCCTGGAAACTTCAGTGAACTGAAGCACAGGCCATACATAAAGAAGAAGGGGCCAAATTCCAACACAATTACCTGAGAGACTGATGAAGTCATGCAGAAAACAACAGTTATTGTTCCACAAGCTACTGAGTCATAGGTTATTACTACAAAAGTATTTCTTGTACTCTTGTTCAAAAACAACATATTACAAACTAAAGATATATAAATCTCCTTATCTATGAACTGTTTCTTAAAATACCTTGTGGGTTTGTTTGATTTGTAAAGCTCTCTTGGGAACACCCATACCAATGTGGATGTTTTGACAACTAAGTTGTAGAATTAAGTTGTTGCATAAGCAACCTTGCACATTCATGTCAAGGCTTGAAAGACATTATTGGGATTTTCTGTTGTCCTTGGGCATTAGTTCATCACGCACAATTTAATACAAACAGGACAAGTAACGAATGAGGCAAGATGATAGCTTCTATTGTGTAGCTGTGAGTTGTTCCATGCAATGAACTCATGAGTAAAAGTATATTTAGTCAACACTCAGTTCATTTACTGATAAACTGTGCTTGATGACAGGTTTGATATGTGCTTAAAATTCTCATTAACTGCCCATAATATTAATAATGATAATTAATGTGGTATTAATATTTTTATTGTTATGTTTTTTATTCATATGTAGAATGTAATTGAAAGTTAGTGTAATATGTATGTTTACATGCTTTCCTAATTTATACTATATTTTAGTTGTGAAAATAATATTTTATTCTTAATAGAGTTAATAGTGTTTCAAATATATAGTCCCTAAATACAAAAGCAGTTTGTCAGTTATGCTGCTTAAACACTTTTGAAGTTTTAATTTTAAATCTAAAATGCCTCAGACACTTTTAAAGGCTCAAGTCCATCCTGGGTAAATAAATAAATAAATTTATCTGTAATAATAGCATCTTCAAAGTCAAAACTTTATTTCTTTGGAAAAAAATACCATCTTCAAAGCCAAAACTATATTTCTGCTGGCAGAACGATTAGGAATCCGCTTTTAAGACGAACAATGAGACGGGCTGATGTAAGCTTGCAGGGGTAGAGTAGCAAATTGCACACTGTAACCCCATTACCACCCTTGGCTGACTGAAGATAGAACCCCGCAGGACCTCTATCATCATTTGTGCTAACTTCCTGTACAGTCAGTGGGGCGGGGGGCGGGAGTCCTTCCTCCAGTGTCCTTCCTGGAATCCTTCCTCCAGTGAAGGAAGGATTCCGTTCACTGTGAAAAGCAAATGAACTTTAGTCTTTATGTAACATGGCTCATTTAAGTGTCATCTTCAGATGTTGCTGGGACAAAAAAATAAAATCCAGGCTATTAGCAGCGAAGATGCCTGAGAGAAATTGTTATACTTTCCTGAACATATAATTATTTCTTTGTGTCTTTCTTTCTCTGTGATGAGGAGCAATGTTAAATTAAAAATTGCAATCTTAAATAAAAGTGAGAGAATAAATAAACTAGTAGTGTTGATGCATCTAGTAAGATGTGATTACAATACAGCTAGACAGTAAAAAAAATAAACACAGTTTAATGACAGAAATAGATTGCATGTGGGATTTTAACTATTTAGCTGGAATACAGATAAAACTGATAAGCATAATGTCATCTGCAAAAAAGCAAACAAAAATCAAAACAACTATATCTGTCAGGATTGGGACTGGGACAAAAAATCTGCTCGGGTATTTTGACTAGAGACCGGCGCACCAGGTATTATAGGAAAAACTATAAAGCCTTTGAATGAAAACAAACGCTGTTGTGACAGTGATGTACACTGTCTTGTTGGTATTTATGTATGATTTCTATACAGTTTACATCAGATGACCACTTAAGGACATCTCTTGGTTTTATCTTCACGTTTCCCTCTCACCACATATCCAAACCGATATCATGACCAGCAGCTTTACAGCTGTGGCTCCAGCAAACATCAGCTGATACTAGAAAGTAATATCAAATAAATTCTAACAACAGCTTGAACGTGCTGCTGTTGTTTAGCTCGATATCTGCTGGTTTCTTCTTTCTGACGCAAAGTGGGCGATAAACAAACAAGAGAGACGGGACTTGCGACAGAAAAGCCGATCCCACTGATCATTGATCAGTTTCATGATTGAAGTAGCAACAGGAGAGGGAGGGGAGAGAATGAGAGAAGAAGAGGCAGCTGTGCAGCCTAAAGACACAGAATAACTCCAGCTTTGTGTCTTTTTTTCATTCTAGCTGAAAAAAAGACACAAAACTGGAGTTTTTTTCATTCTAGCTGAAGTATGGGACAAATCGCTTCCTCTTCACCTCAATACAGATGTATTGTAATTGGTCCAGCCCAGAGTCGATGATGACGAATTGGCCAATCCACCACCTTTCATTGTTTATACCGTTATAAAAACAAACATAAAAACAAAAAATCACCATATTCACCATTAAAGGTGAATATGTTACAGAAAGATGGATTAACCCATACAAAAAAAGAAAAAACAAAACAAACAACAACAAAAAAAAATCAACAATAAAGTGCTAGTGCTTATCCTTATAGATTAATATTAACATTAATAAACATTAGTTAATATTAATATTAATGACTACTTGCTCCTCGGTCAAAGCAAATTAATAATGCTGGAATATCTTAAATGAAGTAGTCTTATGAGGTGGAACAGCCACTGCCGGCAATAACAGTTTTTAGCAATCATTTCATTTATTAAGGGAAAAAAGCTATCCAATTTTTTTTGGCCATATGTGAAACAGTAATTACCCTCTCTTGTTAAATCATGAATTAACTGTTATTATGGTATTAACCACTTGTTTTGAAAAGCTGATTTCAACATGACTAGCAACACCCAGGCCTAATTACTGCCAGCAACATTAACAGACCTGCAGGCCTTACTTGCCCCAGTTAAGGTAAGAGTTCATGATTCAGCCATAAGAAAGATTTTGGACAAATATGTCATCTATGGGAAAGTTCTATGGTGAAAACCACTGCTGACCGAAAAGAGCACAAAGGTTTGTCTCACATTTGCCAAAAAATAGAATTCCCTGAAGCTCAAACACACTTTGGGTATGCAGCAAGACAATGACACAAACGAGCCCACTTTTGAATGGCTCAAAGAAAACAAAATGAAGGTTTTGGAGTGGCTTAATCAAAGTCTAGGCTTAAATCTAATTGAGATTATCACAAGTGCTTGATTGCAGTTTTAGCTACCAAAGGCTGTATAAGCAGTTATTACTTTTAGGTGGAAATTACTTTTTCACCCAGGATGGGTTATCCAAACCCACTTTTTCCCTGCATTATATGTCTGACCCTTAAATGACCCCTTGACTTGAACTGTTCCTCAAACTCACACTCATGATGTTCACTGTCCTCACTGAGGGAATGACCCTAACTGACCCTTATATTTCATCATGTTAATCCATACTTTCCCTACATATATATTCTGCCCCTCAGTGCTTTCAAAATGTTAACACAGAGGTTCGCCTGTGACCCCAATCCCTGGACCCACACACCTAATTCAAATGATCCTGCAGCTGCCTCATAACAAGATAATGATTTGAATACAGTGTGTTGAAGCAGCCGAAAACAAGCAGTCCCACGGAGCTTAATAGCACTGTTTCAGAATTATTGCCCTAACAAAATGGTCTAATTGCACAATGCACAACAAACTATACTGCAATTGACAGTGTCTTGTGTCATTAAATAAATAAATAAAAATGTTAAGGCACACCGTAATAGCAAAAAAGATGTAGTTTATTGCCTGAAGGGAACACCATGCCATGGAGTGTTAGATACATTGCACTGTCTTACTGCATCAGATGATTGGCTAGTTTTTTATTGTTAGAGAAATCAAGATAAGAAAAAAACAAAACTTGATTATGATTATGTGTACCAAAAGATCTTTGCTTTCTGCCATGTTTGCTTTTGCCAGTTGCACTTCGATGCTAAAAGGAACAAAATTGAATTGAACGCAGCTGTGGGTATACCCTGTAGCCTTTGCCAGTAGTCCTCAGCACGGGTCAAGGCAGCAGCTGGGACACTCAAGACTAACTCTGGTGTTATAGAAGCAGAGTCTAAAAGCAGGACTGGGGAGTTGTACAGCTCAGCTTCCATAATCAGATACAGCAGTTTCCCATCTATGTCTTGTAACAGTGTTATGCTCTGTGCAGGGAGAAGGCTAGTAGTGAAGACAGCACTATTGACCTGTATGTTCCCAGGTTAATGACACTGCACATATACAGATCAGGCATCATTCAGTCTATCAACAGCAGCAAGGTAAAGGTGGCAGGTTTGCAGACAATGTTAACCAAAAGAGCTGATATGTACTTTTAAAAATAATAATACTGCTCACTTTCAGGAACCTTTTTACATCATTGTCTTATATTTCACTGTAGCTCACTATTTGCGCAGAACACGGCCAAGAATCCAGTGATGAAATATTGTGAAAAATTGGCTTGGATGAGACAAAAAATTATGTATCAGTCATGAGGAAGTATTGCTAAATGGAACATAGTTGGCACAGATCAAAATGTTATTAATGGCAGAAGACCCATAACAGCTAGAATATAATGTGCATATAAACATAAAGGCAATGAGGCACCCAGGGAAGATGACGTTTCGATTGTCTGACTGCTACAACCTCCATAAACCTCCACAATGCGTACAACTGAAATGAATTTAAAAAGATTAAAGGCAAACTGAAAAAAGACTGATACTAACCCCATGAGGACATAAAGCAGAGTTAACTATACAGGAATGATTGTAACATATGAAATAAAAGAAGTGCAATATATACCAAAAACTCATTAAATGTAATGGTACCCAAGAAATAAACTTTCATATGTTAATGACTGTCTATAGTGGAACCTTTGATGGAATATAAAAAAGTATGCATTCTTTTGTCCATTTGCATCATCTGCTCATATTTCACATGCCATGTGGCTCCACACTGCACAAGTAGAACAGTGAAAATGTAAATGATGTAGATGTGTGCACTTTGAAATCAATCTGCCACAAAATAACCATTTGCAAGTCATCAGTTTATTTATCAAATGTTTCATAGGCTGCATAAGTAATGATAAGGAACATTTTTGGTGCTGAAGTATTCTGTCATGCAGACACGTTGACATACATCTTTTTTTTTTTTTTTGAAATGTTTGAGCTGAAAAGGTCTTCACGATTTTCCCAGCTGAAAAGTATTCTCAATAAATGGGTACAGTTTGACTCATATGAAAGGACAAGACAGGATAAGAATAATTGTTTTTAAAGACTTGCCTTTAAAACAAGCTTTGCAAGCTCTTCCAGAGATGTCACACCATTAGTCTAGATTTCCATGTCACCTTGTTTCAAAAGTTTCACTTTTCGCAAATTTTGATAATTGATAAGAAGTTGAGACAAGGGTGCATTTTCCTACTGGATCCTTCTTATCATTTCAAACAGTGTCTGGTTTATTGTTGCATCTAATTGAAGTGCCGATTTGTCATTTTCAAGGAGAAAGAAGAAAATAATCTTTGACATAAGGATGAAATGAAGTATGGATTTATTTTATTGATGTCACATCCAAACCCTTAGGCACATCTTCAGAAAAGGTACTGAGATTTCCTACAATACATGGCATTCTCATGCCACAGATAAAAATGTTTCTTTACTGGTATGTGTCATTTATTGTACCTGAATAACCTTGCTGAATTGCAAGATTTGAGTTATACTGACGTAAATTTGCCTTTCTTGGTGAAAGTGTGGGGAAAAAAACCAAAACCAAAAACATATCTTTTTAAGAAAAATAATTTTAGTAGCACTTCTAGTGACAAACTCCATACATCCAGGGTCACTCGGATATTGTCTATTCAACTCTAATGGTGAAAGAATCAGCAGAATTATGTGTTAGGAAACCTCAGTGCATTTGGAGACCCAAGACAGACTGTATTCCAAAACCAGATGTGTCTTAACAGACTGCAGGACCATTTTATTCAACATCTGTGAGAAGCAAAGCATTTTCTACTGGGTGCATTTTACCAGCTGGGGAGGACATGGACCAGTCAGGTGAATCCAGGTGAAAATCACTAACCTTCATGGCTTTCAGCTGTTATATTTAATTTGAATCATGATGAAAAATATGTGACATATAGGTAAGTTCAGATCAGACTATAACCTACTCAGTTAACATTAAACAAAGTAAATTATATGAAATATACCTTCAGAGCAGGGTGTATTGTTTTTGAGTTTTGAAGAAGGCAATTTTTCTAGCTTTCAATCTAATAGCAAATAATAAAGAAACTACATACATGAACAACAGTATAAATTTCCCCATGGACGTTTTATCTTCACATTATCTACTTCACTGTTAATGGCCTTCAGTTGCAGACTCTTGCCTCTCCACTTGATGGCAGTGGAGCATCAATCATAATAATTACAAAGCGTTCCTTTTTATTCTGCATCATTAAGTGCCTACACAAAACTTAAGCACAATAAAAACTGTACTGTAGCCTTTTTATTATGACTACCACAGCCACACTGGCCTGTAGCCCACAGGTATGTTAGTGGCTTTGGCTCAATCAGTCTGATAAAGCCTTGTGAAACATTTTCCACAAACGCAAGCACTTCTGTAACCTTGGAGAGAATATCAGCAAATGATGTATGTTGTTTAGAACTTAAACAACTGGAATAGCTCCTCTGCCAAACATGTACAGCCCTTTGGGCTGCTTTCTGACACACAGGGTGTGCAAGAACACTGTTATATTCAAAGAGTACCTAAAAACATTGTTCTATTTTGTCTTCTTCTTTCTTTCTCTCTTTTTGTTTTTGTTAATGATCTATGAATGTCCTTCGCCTAAATGTGCTGTATTAGAAAATGTTAATTTAAAAGCTGAAAAGTGAAAACATTAATACAATATGGAAATATAGTAAATTATGCACAACAGAGAATGTCTCGTGAGGTAGTATGAGACATGGTGCCAAAGCACAATAGAGTCTAAAGTGCATTTATATTTGTACTCCACTGCTGTAAATGTCACTATATGGTATATTAGAAAAACAATGAGAATGCACATACAGTATTTATTGTAAGTAAGAAAGAAAGTTCCCATGTGGTACAAATGATTGTAAGTAAATAATGAATTCTTGTTTAGTGGAGCATTGGGACGAACGCAATGTCTCAAGTGTGATTGCTCATTTCGACCCATTTTCCAATTGCATGATACACTACATTGACCTTGCAGGAGACGTCTCGGGATAGCTTATTTCCTTTAATGCATGTCATGATCCCATAGGAGGCTGAGTAGTGTGGTGATCAAGTGCATTTCTGCATTATTAAAAGGCCGTACATCACAAGAGTTTCAACTGTGTTAACTGTAAGGAGGTCAGCTGCAATGCTTTTATCCTATTTTTGTATATATCTGCATGCACAAAGATCTGTAGCATCACGTTACATTTACATAAAATAATCTGGATCTGAGCTCAAATAAATATTAATGCCAATCTGTAAATTCCTAATCCAGTATTACCTGCAGTGTTGGTCTATAATCAGCTGCTTTCCACAAAATGACCTTAAAGACAGAAAAACACAAAAATATTTGTGTATCCTATATATTTTTTTGTCATTTCAAGACTGTAAATATAACATAACCCCAGGAAGGATACTGCAGAGAGATGGAAGCAGCTGGGCACAAGTATGTTCTGAGCAGTAATGCAATCTGTTGAGCTAATATATCAGATATTACTGTTCTTCATGTCAGTGTGAGTAACTCACCCTTTGCCTTGATAAGATACAGTCAGATCTGAGCTGCTTTCAGCTGAAAGAGATGGTGAATGAATTAGCCACGCATTCAGACAGGCAGGCAGAACCGTATTATAAAATTCCTCCTTACTTCCTCATTCCCTGTGATGCTGTTTGATCTTGTGCTTTTATTCTTTGTACCACCATTCACCACCCCATCACTCATTTTCTTTTTATATCTGTAAAAAGAAATACATGGGCTTATTGTACAGTCCCAAGGTTCACAAATTGATTCTAATCATCCAAAGATCACACCTTAGGGGTGAATTCCAGACACACTGTATCTAGAATCCATTTCAGTGGTAATGTCCAGGTATAGGTCATTATTCAAATAGATACAGAGAAATGAAATTACAGTCTTACCTGTTCTTGGAATAAAAAGTTTACTGATACTGATTTTACTCAGTAGTACTGATTCAGTTTTATAATAATGTACAGTTACAGCAGTAGTATATTTTATTATATTTTTTAAACATTAACAAAATTGCATCTAGTCAGATAGGTTATCTCATATTTGTAGCTGAAAACCATTATACCATTTTACCATTACCATTATACCATTTTACCATTACCATTATTAACCCCATTACTGCTCATTATTTTATTACAATATGAAACCTTAATACTGGCTTTAACATTTGGAAAGGAAGAGCAGCATTTATGGTCTGTTTTTATTTATGTGAAATTATAAACTTTGGTATAAAAGTGAGAAAGAACATCTTTGCAAAGTGAACTCCTCAGTGAAATGACTTTCTAAAGATGGTATTATATGAGGAACTGCAGAAAGTGTTCGTGACCTGAAGGTGCAGTGTTTTCTGTCAGATAACACTGTTATTTTCAAAGAAACCTTTACTGTTCCCGCCCTTATATCCACTCGATCCAAACAAATTAACTGTGAATATCTGCACTTACTGCCATCAAAGGATGAGTCATTTTGAAGCCACCTCTGTGTTAGGCTTTGGACAACACTCATACGCACTGATAAGAAAGTGAAATTTGAAGTAGGAAACTACAAACATACTTCAGTAAATTAAATATAAAAATAAGCAGTGTTGCTCAGCTACTGTTTTGAAGCTTTAACCCATGAAGTTTAGGAATAACTTGAATACAAAATTTATACTTATGATGTAATCAGAATAATCTACAAATAAAAGTGTGAAATGTCATTCTTGGCATTGTTAACGAAAAAAAAAGCCTTCATATAAAACGATTAAATCACTTTTACTTAAAATAATTGCTGGTATTTAAATCTTGTTATTTTAAACAACAACAACAACAACAACAACAACAAAAATAAAAACACTCAAAAATCTGTTTCTGCTATTTATCAGGCCTGAGACACTTTTTCGAGTATCTTATATATGCCCAGACATGTATGCATAATTTATCTTGCAATTCTTAATATATTCCTTATACCACTCTATATAGTCAGATGAAAAAAAAACAACCCACATTTGTTTATAAAGACAGAATGATATAAACATGTGCACACACACACTGAATAAATTCCCCACTCACCCTACAAGATGTTCTTTATCCTTCAAGCACAAATCGTCTACAAGAGGCCAGAGAGCTTGAGGATCCTGCACTATTCTGGGTAGAGATCTCAGATGCCGTTCCTGGGATCTGCTGGAGCCACTTGCCCAGTTTGTGGGTCACTGCCCCGAGTGCTCCGATTACCAAAGGAACCATTGTTGCCTTCACCTTCCACACCTTCCTGGTTCCCATTTGCCAGTGGGATTCCCAGGTACTTGTACAGTCAGGAAAGAAATTATTGGAAATCAAGGCTTGATGTACATCAAGTACTTAAGCACATTTTTACAAAGGGATTAAATACTTATTTCTTTCATGAAATTGCACAGATTGGTCAGTCTGGAGTGCAGTTAGCTTCTTTAGCCAGTAGGTGGGAATTATGTGGTCTGCTCTTAGCTCCAGCTTTGGTGCGGCTATTTTCAAATTGTACCCCTCCCACTGAGAGTATACCTTTGATGGTTCAGAGGAGAAAGGTTGGTTTATTTTCCTGGCTTCTATCTGGTATACAAATGTCCTCATGAAACGTCTTCAAGAAACTTAAAGAAGTCCAGTCACTTTTCTTTCCAAGCTCCTTGGATTAACATGACCAGGATTTAAATCTTGGTACCATTAATTACATATACACATCCAGAATTATTATTATTTTTTTGCATATACTATTATATATTGTACATATATTTATTAGTTTCAGATTTAGCCATTCGTATATTTTGCCTGTTTATGTTATTGTATTTTGCACAACTCTGTTGCTTGTGAAGCTCGCACACAAGAATTTCACTTGCATGTGCTGTACCAATGTACCTGCACATGTGATGTGACAATAAAAGTGATTTGATTTGATTTGATTTTGATTTAATTGAAGTAGTTTCTGATACAGTAAAGTTGTATTAAATCTTACTTAATTAAAAAAAATCTTTTGATGTAAAATGTACCTTATGTGTAAGTGAATGACAGCTGAATAAGGTTGATTAAATGTAATTAACACTTCAATTTTCATGGGTACACAAATAATGATAAACAACACACACTGACTGGAAATATAGCACACATTTTGCTCATGCTTTGACTGACAGAGTGCATCCCTCCTGACAGTGTGTGAAACCTTAAATTAGGACCCATGACATACACTGAACTCAGTAAACAGTTCCAGTTGTATTAATAGTGTATAGGCAGAACTGGAAGCCTTTAATGGAATAACCCCAATACATTAATATTTTTAACCAACACTCATTATAACAGGAAACAAGAAAAAAAAGGCATTAAGAAGTCATTTGGGCTTATTTGCACCTCATTCTGCTCAAATGAAGTGTTCTATACCTTATACAATGGTCACTTTAATGTGTTACGCTGTGAAATATGAAGACATAACTAAAATATGACTTCCTGTTTAAAGATAAAACTTTGAACAGAACGTTGTTACACTTCTCAGGTCCAACTAATTCCCAAAAGAAATAATTAAAAATGCATTCTTTACATGAGCTAGGGTCTCAGCAATATAACATAACCCAAATATTCCCCTTGTTCTTCCCACTGGAAACTAGGAAAATCAGCGAGCCTTACTAAAGGTAAAAAAAAAAAGTACTTGCAATTTCATTGTACACGTATAATGACATTAAAAGGCTATTCTATTCTAAGCACCACATCTTCTTTAATGTATTGCTGCTAGCATACTATAGGACTTATAGAAAGTTATAAAGCATTCTAGCAGGAATATTATAATTTATTTCATGCTTTTAAAGACCCTATCACCAAATTTAACATGTTGAAATTCATGAGACAAAGCATTTTCTGGTTATTCAAATTTTTTTAAACCTTGGTGTTGATATCAGACCAATTACAAAACAGAGTCAACTTAATATGTCATTTAATCTTGCACTTGGGGTTATCCTGAGGCTGGTGCAGATAAGGGACCCAAAAAATATTCAAGTTATGACTTGCTTAATATCTTGTTCTTCACTTATTGCATTATCATAAACACTGTAATACAATTACACCTAACATTGTGAGTAAAGGACTTCTTATGAATAATGTTAAATACAGGTTTGGTACACACATCTAATCTTAAAGTTACTCTATTTTGCAAATTGGCTTGATATAAAAGAAAATGGCAAGCCTCATATATAAGGGCTTTTGCTAGATCGTCTGAAAATCTTATCTCACTTTCAATTTTTCCGTGGCATATTGGAGTAAGTTAATTCCATGCCTCCTTCTTTTCTCCATCTGAATTTCATTGTGTCTGCCTAATCAGCCAGAAGCAGAAATGATCTGCTAACATTTCATTTCTCCATGAATATTTGATTGTCAAAAATTGTCCTAAGGGAACGAACTGGGCTCAAGGTTCGGTTTTGATTTGCGATTAAACTATCAAGAAATCAATTTCATCTGCTTTGAATAATTCAGGGTTTAATGGAATGAGAAATGGCAAAAGGGGCATGGGTTATGAGATGGTCTGAAGGAGGTGTATGTGTATATGTGTGTGCTGGATGGGGTGGAGGGCTGGGGTGGGTGATGCAGGGTGGGGTAGTTTTCCTCAAAATGAAATAAGAGCCCTGCAATGTGGTGCAGAGAGTCTGGGGAGCTACTGTCATTTCACCTGTACTGCTGTGTAGCATGCCAATAAGGTGTCTTTGTGAGTAATTTGATGATCACAGCAAGTCCAGAGCCAATATTTTGGATTACTCACTTGGACAGATGTGTTAATAGACTACTGATTTGTGGCCTTCTCCTTTAGGAATTAAAATGGGAATGTGCAAAGAAGATGGAACATTTTCTGTTAATTTTATGCTTTAATTGGTCTCATAAAAGCTTTCATGTTCTGCAGTCCACTAGCCACTGATCATTTTTTCACTTCTCTTCATGATTCCTAACTGGTGTTAGCCCCAAGTTAAGATTCTAGTAAGAAATATGGCCAAAGAAGAAAATAAATGGGTTAAGCTGCTTCAAGGACTCTAAGAAGTCCTTTATAGAGCATATTTAGTTTGTCTCCCTAATGAACATGGAATGACAAAGATTCCAGAACACACTTTGATGTCTCCCGACTGCTTAGAACGATTCACTGTGACGTGCGCAAACATGTCATCTGTTCTTGTCAGTTTAAACAGAATGGTAGTGCTGATGTTTCTTGACGAGACACAAATAAATGGAGCTGCACTGACTACATGCAGCCTGACCTGACAGGTGAATTAAAAAGGTGGCTGTGTTGTCAAAAGGCTAAGGTATCTCATACCAGAGTGGAGCCAAAAGCCTTACCTCCTGTGGAGCTTGTCAAAATGTTCTGTTTTATTTGAAAAAAGTTAGTAAGCTAACTCTAGGAGGCCAACTTTAGCTACTCTTTGTTACTCTTCATACATTCAACTGATCTTGTGCTTATTTCTATATAAGGTTTTCCTGAATTTAGTTTGATAGGGCTGGCAAATTATGATAATGTGAGGAGAACGAGGATTCTTTGAACGAAAGTTCCCAAGGTGTCCCATTTCAGTACTAATCACTTGCTAGATACATAGCATCTCAGCAGAAGATGACAAAGACAGAGAAATATTTTGGAAACACCATCATTAGTGGGATTAACTCATAAGAATCCAAAGAGTCTAAAAACTATATTTGGCTGTTGACAGAAAGCAGGTCACAGCAACATACCTTATATGAAGTGGGAGGTGGTGATCCTACAATTAGGATAGCCTTATGGAAAGCTTGATGACATCAGATTGCTTTCATTTATACTTTATTTCATGCTTTATTTTAGTTAAAGTAAAAAAAAAACAAACATGTCATGTCAAGAGGAAAACGTGTCTCAGTAAGTTTTTCTTTTTTCTTGCCTCGGATCTCTAGGGATCGTTTAACTGGAGGCAGCCATTACTGTTAGGACTCAATAGGAGTCAATGCCGATATAGATCAACCATCAGCCTTATGAAAACCCCTTCATTTGCATAATGGAGTTGAAAAGCAAAGTGAAAGTAATACATAAAAAACCCATACATCTGAAAATTAATCAATTCTAAAATGAGATGGGAAATTGAAGAGGAAAAAACAAACAGGGATTAAAACGCAGGTTACCGAAGGTTTTTCCTTTTTTTCTTTTTTTTTTTGTACATATAATGCCACAAGAATAAAATTCAGCTTTACTGAGAAAAGTTTTCTTTAATTTTGTTCAAGGGAATTCTGATCCTTGAATAAGATACTAAATTCATATCTGCTGACCTCCCAGCAAAGGGCAAATACCATATATGAATAATGTATCCAAAAAAGCTTGGAACCCACATGTTATTACTTTCTTAATATGCTTCTGTAAACCTTTAAAATACTTTAAAAAATCTTCAAAGCCTTATCTTGATTAATGTGAATTTGTTGATATGTAAATTAAAGTGACATAACATATCAAAAGGTTAAATACTTAATGACAGTAAGCAATACAGTTAAAGACACAGAGAAAGCAAAAGAGGGACACACACAACAGAAAGCGAGAGAGAAGGAAATAACAATTAGTTGCTCTGCTCTGTGTGCTAAGTACGTACTTTCTCTTCTATTTGACTTTTTCCATTTTCCTTCTTCCTCATATTTCCATCTCAAAAATTTCTACCATGCTTTTAAATTGCTCTGCCTCCACACCCGTCGTGATAAGGCAGCAATATGCATTTAAGTAGTCCATTTTGGGCATTTACTGTGGGAGGATAACTAGCAGAGTGGCTCATTAAAATTCACACTTTTGTAATATTTCATAACTCAACTTCTGACCTCTTGTCAACAGTTTCTTCGCTCTTGATTGCCGAGACTACAATGATTAAAATTGAGGAGAGAGTGCAAGCTTTTATGGATGCTGAGTATGAATACAAAATTAGTGATGCAGCTCAAGAACAGTTTGGGAAATAGGACTGACACGAAATGTTGACACATCATCAAACTGAGACTGATTGCTTGAATAATTGGTTTGTACCTAATTATATTAGAGTGCCCTCTTGGGTGTGTGTATGGTTATGTATGTGGAGCTTTCTGTGTTCTTTCACCGCTTGTGTATAGTGAAACAGGGGCTTGCTGCAGGAGCTTTGCTCTGAGGAAAGCTTTCTAGTGGAGGCTTCGATCAAATTCACAAAGCAATTCTCCAGAACCTCAATTAAATTTTAAAAGTTTACAATCATGTTAGGGAGCTGTAGAGAAAGAGGGAAGTGCTGGAAGGGCAACCTAGTGTTTTTGTTTTGAGCCTGTGATAAGAAGGCAGCTTCTAAGTGAGTTAAATGAGAAATAGCATCGGCACAGCTGTTGTTCTATTAAAGGCCCCCCTAGGAGGCTTTAGAGGGGGTCTGAGAGGATCCGATACGGGCAGTGAGCCAGCAGGCCTCACTGATTCTGTTACCAATTCTTATTGTAGCAACAGAATCTTGTATTCGGCGTGTGACTATGACCTATTTACTTACCAATTGTTGAACATTTTATGGTCATTCATTACATATGACACATTAGACAATATGATTTCCCTGTCATTGCTTTATTCATTTGTTTGAACATTTTTCTTCTTCAGCAACCCCTCAAAAATAAACAAGAAGAAGAAAGACAAATTTCTATCTAACATTTGTTGCATTAGATTAGAGATGGACACTGTTTCTTTGCCTATATGGTGCTGTTGATCCTATATAAGTGCAAGCTCCCGCAGGAAAATGGGAAGCTTTGCACTGCTGAGATGAGAGCTACATTGAAAAATGTGACCTGAATGGGAATGTTTCTCTTATTTTACTTTTTCCATGGAGAGCTGCTTCAGAATTACTGATAATACCTAAGTAATAAATAATGTAAACAAAAAAAAAGAACAGTTTTTATTGTATAATTCAATGCACTGCATTTTAAATTATATCATCTAACTTGAAAGTCTGTATCAATTGTTGCAAGACCCGTCTGTGGATGGCCTTGTACTTCTAGTAAGCAGTTATCAAGCAGTAGACGTTACACCCTACTGAACAAAAGTTTTTTTTTTGCATGCAATTGCTATTCACTTTCCATTGTTAGCAAGAGTTTAGCCAAAAACAGGTCAGATTTTTCTCCGAGGAGTTAGCAGGAAAACATAAAGACCCCGGAGGAAAGTGAAAAGTTTCATTTATTAAGTAGATAATGTTGATCTTTAAGAGCTGGAGATACAAAAGGCTAAATGTGAACATGTTCTCCATATTATATCAGTCCTACAGATTTCAAAACACTGTTTTTCTTATATTTCTTACTTTTGTTGTCTTTTTCCAACTACTACTAAATTGTATTATTGATATTGGTGTAATAATAAAATAAAAAAAAATAACAATAAGGAAACAAAAAAGAAGAAGAAACACTTCCTTATGAATACTGGGGGATCTCTGTGATAAAGGAAAGTGAATGTTGTGGGAAGTTAGTAGTTCTACTTTAACATTGTGTTCATGCACAAAATTCTCCTCAGGGGTCAACTGCACAGAGAGAACCTGAAATCCAGCTCTTAGTCAGACTGCTAAAGATATCTATGTCAGAACCATACTTATTTTTCCCGCATACACATTCATATCTTGAACCCCTGTGACCATAAAACTATTCGAGCATGTAACAGAAATCTCTCCTTATGAGTAATTTCTTTGTGGGCTACTTATCTTGATTTCATGTCTGAATAAAATACTCTGCCTAGTGTAGAACATATCCCAATTGTAGAAATTATATCGGACTTGTCTGCCTAAACTTAACTACTCCCGTATCTTTAAGCTTATGTCTTAAAGTGATAAAAAAAGAATCCCCCCACCCTCATCCCAATTTCTGCATGGTTTCCTTTCATTATTCCAATTCTACCTTATTAAATCTAAAAGCTGTGCTATGTTTTGTGTAGAAATGCGTAAGGAGCACTTATAATTTGTTTTCCAGCTTCGGCATCGTTTTTGACAACGTGGTATCAACATGGTTCTTTTATCTGCAGACTCGGTTTTATTCCCAACAAATGCATCCTGATGGTCACTTTCTTGTCATGCATACTGAATTTGTCTTTTTCCATCAGACCTATTTGCATGAAAGCAAGATTCATTTAGATATATCTGGCAGGAATGAGTCGGACCACCGCCCCAAGGCTCTGCTGTAACCATTTTTATCTTTTTTTTTCAGTTCTCTTGTCATTTAAAAAAAATACTTGCACTTCCTCAGGAATTCTGTATTCTGACAATAATTTTCTTCTGCTTGCTCTTTGTATTTTTAATAGCATACTCTCACATGTAGCATCCCACTGTCCCAACAAGTCCAGCAAACAAACAATCTAACAGTGTCTGTAATGAGATATATAATTCATGGCAAATTATATATCTCTCTATATATCTTATATATACGTGCAAAATCAAATCTGGAGAATAAGAAAAAAAGCCCAAAAATGATAAAAGGAGTATTTGGTTATTGGTTCAGCAAAAATGAAATTACTCAGTCTAACCATAATGCCTCCCAGAGTGAGGAGTATAGAGCACACACTGCTGGGGATTAACGTCTGTAATGGGGTTTTGAGGATAGTCAGGATTTCAGATCTGGGGCGATATGGTGCCAGGGGTAAACACCATGCAAGGGACTAGAGGATTTAGCTAGCAAAGGCTTCCCTCTCCACGTGGACCAAGTATCACTGTGTTCTAAAGTACATTCATTTCCCACGGTCATTTACACAAGTATCTCCAGTGGGGATTCAGTTATCCTCTCTGAAAGGGCACTGCAGTCTTATGATGCTGCCCCCGTACGAAACGGGGTGAGGGGAGGGGGAAAAGATAATGATTCATTGGGAGCAAAAGTTGAACTGAAATGGCAGAGAACAGGAAAAAGAAAGAAAAACACACTACTAAAGTACTTTTGCTTAAAAACCTTCAGCTTTGATAGACTTGAACTGTACATTAATATTTTCATTCTAACTGAAAACAAGCGTTAGGAGACAGATATTTTTCAAAATTTTCAGATTAGTTAAAGTTTGTAAAATCATGGTCAGTTATTACCCTCTAGTGTCAAAATATTATTTACATATAAATAACTGGACAAAATCTACTTCATATACTATTTTTATATTGTGTAATGTATATAATTGATACATTATAACAGCATCACGTTACTATGGAGATGTTATACTTAAGGAACTTTTTGTCAACATTTTTTTTAATAATCATAATAATTGAATCATTTTTTGAAGTGACAGCGAAGAAAAAACAAACACAAAAAAAAACAAAATACAGAGCTCAGGCCTTCTCTGCACGGCCCTGGTTTACTGCTACCACACATTAGCCTTCCCACACTACTTTTAACTTCTAACTTTTAACTTATTGCACTGCTTCTTCTACCAGTGCAATAAACTGCAGTGTCAAAGACTGACCACTTTAGTTTACTCAACACCTCACCCTTGAGGTGTTGATGCTGTGAAATATCCTGTTTGGGTCAAGATAACTAAAACCACAGTTCCCTCTTACAGAACTACAACAAACCACCGGCTCTCTAAGCAGCCATGCTTGGAGACAGATGGAGTCAGAGAGTGTGTCGAGGCTGTTTATGATGAGCTTCACATCTGCCACTCACAAGAAATCGGGCCACAGACGGTGCAGGATTACAAAGTGGAAAAGATGGAGTCAGTAAGAATCTAAGTTCAACTTTGACCTCCCTGACCCAGAGGCAGAAAAGATTCAAGCAGCAGGGTGGAAAAGCCAGCGAGACAAGTCAGGTTGTGAAATAAATGAATGCAACCATGCAAGAAAGGTGAGATGATGTTCGTGCAGGCTGACCTAGATGCAGATAGATGCTGCATTTGTTGCAGATGGTATTTAGTTAATTGAATTAATAAAACACACACTAAACCACTGTAAATTACACATTTTTTTCAAACTCATCCCCTGTAACTAAATTTAATTAACACACTGTACTTAAGCAATTGGGAAGTGTCGGGTACTGCAAAGCAGATGAGCAAATAGAATTGTGCTCAGTGTGTGTTCATAAGGGACGATGAGGGCAAAGGTTGGTTTTTTTGTGTGTTTTTTTAATATCTTGTAATTTAATGAAGTGAGAAAATGTCACCCACACAGGTGAATGACAATGTGAGATGAAATCAGCAGTAAGGAGGAAATACTTTAATCAGGCAAAACATTAAGATACAGGTAAATTCACAGGCAGAAATACTTTGATGTGCATGCATAGGTCTAACGTGTGTCTTTAACAGAGCATAAAAAAGAAGAAAAAGTCATACATCCTCAAAATGATATTTCAATGATCATTATATGGTGACAAACATTCACCTCTAAATGTTGCTTCTTCTTATTGTCTAATGTAGTGCACAATGATTTATGTAAACCAGCAGCACATTCAGATTTTAAGGAATCTCTTTTTTTCTTGCTTTTTACACAAAGACAAGCAATCTATGTAAAAAAAAAATGCAAGAAATAAAATACACTATAAAAACACTATATTGCCAAAGGTATTCACTTACTCATCCAAATCATTGAATTCCGGTATTCCAATCACTCCCATGGCCACAGGTGTATAAAATCAAGCAGGTGAGTGGATACTTTCTGCAGAGTCAATTAATTAATTTCATATGGCCTTCAGATTAGCTCAAGGAGATAGCTTCATGGAAATGGTTTCTATGGCTGAACAGCTGCATCCAAGCCTTACATCACCAAGTCCAATGCAGTGGTGCAAAGCACGGCACCTCTGGACTATAGAGCAGTTGGGACATGTTCTCTGGATTGACAAATCACACTTCTCCATCAGGTAATCCAATGGACGGATCTGGGTTTGGCAGTTGTCAGGGTGCCGATACTTGCCTGACTATAGTTTGATGGTGACAGGACTATAGCGTGGGGTTGTTTTTCAGGAGTTGGGCTTAGTTCCAGTGAAATAAATTCTTAATGTTTCAGCGTAAAAAGATATACTGGACCATTTCTTGCTCCCAATTTTGTGGGCACAGCTTTTGGATGGCCCCTTCCTGTTCCAACATGACTGCACACCAGTGCACAAAGCAAGGTCCCTAAAGACATGATTGAGCGAGTTTGGTGTGGAAAAAACTTGACTGGCCTGCACAGAGTCCTGACTTGAACAGAATAACTTTGCAAAAATATTAAAGCGGATACCGCGAGCCAGGCCTTCTAATCCTGGAAGTGCCCAGAAGCACTCACAAATGCACTTCTGGATGAATGGTCAAAAATTCCCATAAACACACTCTTAAACTTAGTGGAAAGCCTTCTCAGAAGAACAGAAGTTGTTATATCTGCAAAGGGTGGGCTGACATCACATTAAACCTTATGGAGTAAGAATGGGATGTCACTCAAGTTCATATGCATGTGACGGCAGATAAGAAACTACTTTTGGCAATGTAGTGTACATAAAATTAATCAAGAAAGCACAATAATGATAAATTTGATTGACATTAGCATTTATTACATGCAGTATGTCATTGAAATAAAAACCTAGTTAATATGTTTCATATCAACTAGGAGGTAAAAATATTTTGGAAAAATATATCCTTGTGCAACATCTGACAGAAGAATGTAATGTCTGAGTTTATATTGGGGGCACCTGTGATCAAAAATGAATGGAAGTGAATCATTTTCCTGTGCCTTTGTGAAAAAGAAAGCTTTCCTGGTGCTCAGCAGAATACAACTCATTTCACTTTGAATTTAAAATTGCCCCACATGCAGAGCTATTTCCTCAAAGCTATTTATGGTAAGCAACGGAAGCAGTCAATGTTGTGCCAGGACTATTTGTTTGAAGAATAAACAGAATGCCACTATGCAGATTTCCTCACCTAAACATATCTGACCGATCAGTACTGAGAGCAGGTGAAAACTCAGGTGAATTAACAAAGGAACATGGGACGCACCCCAAGACACCTGAAAGCTGATAAGCTGGTGGACAAATGGTCAGACTTGTGATTTTAACTGCTCACAGTGTCATTTAGCTGTGGGTGGTGACTGTTGCATTGCAGGAGAAAATAATGGGAACAAATGCACACACACACACACACACACACACACACACCTGGACAGGTTGCAAGTCTATCACAGGGTTAAGGGTTAGACAAACAACTATCCATGCTGACATTAATTCACACCTATGGAGTAGGTTAATTACAATGATCAATTAACCTAACATTTTAATTTTGGACTGTGAGGGGGAGTCAGAGTACTTGGAGAGAACCCACACAAGCAATGGGAGAATGCTGCCTAAAAGAGTTAGCCAGAGAAGTCAAACTCAGAACAGGCAACGTTGCTAACCACTTCACCACTGTGTCACCACCAGGTGGCTTGTAGTACATAAAACCAAACCAAGCCCTCTTAGTGCCTAGAGATTACCAGCAATGAAAGCATTGTCAGACTTATGACCAACCAACCCTCCAAACACCTAATGTCACCTCTATTCCTCTTTACAAAAAGAACCTTATCTCATGGCTTCCAATATCTTGATGGCCAGGGCATCAAGGAACAGCTGCCAAAGGACACAGTATATATATTTCTGTGATGCAAGCAGGATATGATAGAAGTACTGTAATTTATGTGAAGCTTTATATTGTAATAAAAAGCAGTAATATTACAAAAGAATAAAAAAGAGAAGTTAGATTAATTTAGATACCAAAAAGCTAATGAAATAACTAGATATAAAAAACACTATAATGTATCAGCTAAAATTTTTATTATTAGTTTGAAGGTAACAGCATACAGTTTTTCAGTCATGTATTTTTCCTAAGAGTCTTAACTGTTGTTCTAAAATGACCTAATTACTAGGGGTGCAACGATACACAAAATTCACGGTTCGGTTCGATACTTTGGTGTCATGATTCGATATTTTTTCAATACAAAAAATGTTTATGCTTTTTTAATTTGTCATTTATTAAAATTATAAATATATATTTTATCTGAAAAGTACAGTTTTTAAATTTAATGTTGCTGAAACAACAAAGTAATAAAAAAATAAATCTATCTGATCGAGAAATCACTCATGTTTGGAAAAGAGAGTTTATTACAGAGAAATGGCTCTTTCCAAAATAAAAGCTATACTATACGCTTCTTCTGGGCTATATTCTCAGCAGCATATTAAACATATCAGGTCCCCATAAGGAGAATTATGTGCTGTCTAAATGACTCGGGTAAAGTTTGTAGCATGCGTGCTTGTTGTTTTTGTCTGCTTCCACTTGTCTTTGCACTAGGATGATGTCGGTGTAAATGTGCAGTCATATTCATTGTGTTCCCACTAGTGCTGTCAGCGTTAATCTGAAATGACGTTAACGCCACAACACGGCAAATCTCCGTTAACGAGCTACCGCGGAGTGCCCCGTGCGTGGGGCTGGACGGCAACATGTTAACGAGCAAACTGCGCTAACGCCGTAGTTCCCACCCATGTAATTGAGCATTGCGTGGCACATCCGACATACTGTTTTACTTTTGCCCATGACGCGCTTACCTTCAGGGCAGAGGTGGAGCCAGACATTTGAAACACCCGGGGCTTAGCCCTAAATGGTAGTAAGCATGTGGGATTTTTTTGTGTGTGTGTGTGTGTGTGGGGTGTGGGGTGGTGGGGGGTAGAATTGACTGAAAGATTAATAGGCTCTGTTTTGAGTTTTGTTCAAAAAAGAATGACTTCATATGGGAAAAAATATATATCACATATGCAGGACACCTTAAACTAGGTTTTTAATTAAGCAGCAAGGCTGTATCAAGACACGAGGACTAAACCCCAATTCAACCAGACCAAGAACTGATCCGGAATTAAAACAGGACTACAACAGTTCAAAATCAGGACTACTGAGGACTTAACCAAGACAGAACCAGAATCAGAACTAGATGATAGTAGTACTAAAAATCATCATAGACCTGCACTACAATTATTTTTTAATTCTACCAAAGTCCACTATTTAGATTGAGAAAAGTTTATATAATTATTTAGCCTTGTTGTGCAAAGCATAACTTAATAAATGTAGAATTTGAAAAATAACAAACCTAAAAAGAAACACTAGGTACGAGTAGGGCTGGGCGATATGACCCAAAATTCATATCTCGATATTTTTTAGCTGGATGGCGATATAAGATATATATCTCGATTTTTTTTATAAAGCCATAAGTTAAGAACAAAAAGAGAGTTCTTAGTCACACTGTGTCCCAGATGTCACACGGGCACTTTTATTTACATACAGCGTAGATGTACATGAAGAAATTACTCAAAAATAAATTATCAGCATTTATTAAATAATCATGGTCCATAAATAAAAGAAAATGTTGTTTTTGTGCATAACAAAAAGCTCACAATTGTGCAGTCAAAATGTAAACTAATAGACGCTGAGCATAATAACAAAGAGACAGATTTCACGGCTGCACCACGTCTCTGAACAGGTGCCATTTGTGGTCCTTATACACACACAGTACGTATCACTCCGCGAGGCTCCTCCTCGGTAGCTGTAATCCTCCGACAATCCATCATGCGGTGCAGCTCCGTAGCTTAGCAAAGTCATATTAAAACATTTTTTGACAGATTGCTGAGCGCTGTGTACCACATAAAATCGGTTCGCGGTCAGTAAGCACAACCAGAATTCATACATAAGGCGCACTGTCGATTTTTGAGAAAATGAAAGGATTTTAGGCTGGGCAGCCCCTCCGGGCTGCATGTCGTTAGCGCGGTTAGCTCGCTAACACGTTGACACCATCCAGCCCCACACACGGTAACTCGCTAACGGAGATTTTCCGCTTTCATCTTGTCATTGCCTGCAGGTGAAGCTATGGGGGAGGGGGAGTTGTGTTCAGTGAAGGAGGGGCGAGGCCGAGTAACGTTGCGTAGAGACAAAAGTGGACGAAAGAGAGCCAAACCTGCGGCTCCACAAGTATAATTATAACTTAACATAGACTATATCGATATAAACGATATTGTCACATCTTATATCTCGTATGAAAATATATCGATATTTTTAAAAAACTCGATATACCAGCCCTAGGTACGAGACACATGAGTACCTGTGATACGGTGATACTTTTGGTAAACGACCATTTGACTAACATGTGTGTCTCACCTGCTCTTGTTCCATCTCTGTTCTGTCCTCATACTCCTCTCTCCCTCTTTGTGCTGACAATCATCAAATATACAGTTGAAACCAGATATTTACTCTTCAGAAAACACAAACACTTTTTTAATTGTAACATCAAATCAAACTAAATGTTTATTTTTTTAGATTGCTAAATCTAAAAAACATATTTGTTAACTTTAAGAGTAAAGAGAGAAATTGTCTGTATTTCTTAATTGCAAATGGCACCAAATTGTATTCAAATTGAGCCACACTTATGGAGCTCCACAATTCTTTTCCTGGTGTTTTGGTTGATGTCTCTTGATTTTCCCATGTCAAAGAAACAGGCTCTGTGTTTTTCCTTATATGCATCCACAGGTGTGCCACCAATTTACTCACATGGACTCTACTAACCTATCAGAAGCTTCTTCAGCTCAGAATGGAATCGTCTGGAGTTTCTTATTAATTAACAAACTTAGTGTATATGTACTCCTAAATTTGATGAAAGTGATAAAAAATAGACAGCTCTGTCTCTCTTTATTATGACATTTAACTAATTCAAAAGATATTTCAATATTTATTTAACCAAAACAAAACAAGTTTACTCTAAATTGATGTTGTACAGTAAAAAAAATGTTCTTGTGTTTTCCATAAAGTGTATGTAAATATCTGGTTTCAACTGTGAATATACTGCTGTGTATTGAAATTCCTCTTGTTTTGCATAGAAATATACTGAACAACATAGAAAGCATAATATATAAAATAACATCTACCAGAGTTTTTTCTTTGAAAGAAGTACCTTATGTCCATTCTTGTATATCAGTGCATTACTGAAACCGATTTATTTAGCCGTGGAGGGTAACAACTGAAAATATGAAATAAACACACATGTAAGCTAAGACTCTCTAAAGAAACAGCATTGTTGTTGTTCGGCTTTTCATTTCGCCATTTGTTGATTCACTTAAAGACCAAGTAACGTAATATGGGTCAAGTGATCAGTTTGATATCAATCTTTCGTGATACACCGTCATATTTACATTATTTGTACAGTACGAATGATTTGCTTTGGTACCTGGTCGAACTTCAGTTCTCCTCTGTCTGCCTGGCTCCGTTTCTCTAACAGCGCACTGGCAGGCAGCAGCTGCCCCGCCCCGCTTAGTGTCTGAGCTCGGATCATACCAATATTAGGGGGGATTTACGCACAGTCGTAAATTCCCACAGTGTGCACTATGTGCTTCGAATATTGTGTGTAGTCTTTGTTTTATACAGTTGTCAGCCAGGCACCTAACTATGAAAAAATTACAGTCCAAAAGACCCCGGGCTTCTGACAAAACAACCCGGGCTTAAGCCCAGTAAGCCACCCCCCCGCTCCGCCACTGCTTCAGGGTCATACTTCACATGAAGACCAAAATAGTTCCAAAGGCCAGATCTGAATGAGGGTGGGGGAGGTGTCGCTACCCGATCCGTACCGGAAACCCGATCCGTACCCCGCATGCGCAAATTTTACATCACTTCCTCTCTTTGCCAACATTGCGACATTCAATATATTTGAATGATACGGTTAGCGCCCAGTTAGCTCCTAGCATTTCTCAGCAGCTCTGCCTCCTTTTCGACTACCGGGACATTTAAACAATGGATAATCAGTTTACAAACAAATTCATGCTTTTCTCCTCAACAGAGAGCGTCCCCCGATTGAACAACAGCGCCGTAAAATAAGAAGAATGGCGCCTAATTACAGAGTTAATAATACAGACTTTGTAATATCTCACGTGTAGATTCATCAGCCAGATTAAGTGTTTACTGACAATTGACAGTGTAAGCGGACATCATCATCACTATCCCAATCCCAATCAATCTTCTCCGCACAGACAAGCATAAACACGCTCGACTATCACTAAATCAAATTTAACACACGTTTGTAATGACGCTAATTCAGTTTACAATAGGGTTCATTCGCTCAGTCAGCAGGTGGCGGTATCCTCTTATACTGGGGAGTAAACTGCCATTAAACGAACAGAAGAAGAAGAAAACCCCTGCACATGCGCGGTACGGATTGGGTAGACCCGATTTGTACGGTCCGACTTTGCACATGCGCAGTAAGGATCGGGAGTTCTGATCTGTCACTATCTTTTTATTTTTTTTTTGTTTTTCTCTACATTATATTAAATGTTTCATTATCGGAAACATTTTAAGAGATACTTGTTATTCTTAACATCTTAACAGATACTCTGACCTGTAACTATCGTAAAATGCTTCGACCGGAAGTAGACACCTTTCGCGCATGCGGGGTAGGGGAGACCGGGGATAGTTGTAACATTTTTGACATTTCTGTCTGTAAATTGGAGCTCTTTTAAGGTAGTGGATTCAAAATGTAATGCAAAGTATTTACATGTCTCTGCTATTAAATAGTGCAGCTATTTTCTCTGCAGCACAATTACTCATTGCATGGTATGGTCTCAAACACAAAGAGTGAAATGTTACAATTAACCCCATAGTCTGGGTTAGTTTTAACATATCCTGGGGTAAAATGTAACACAATGAAATAAGGGTACTAACAAAACATTAACATGTAATCTTTGTTTATTCAACACATGAATGCACTTAGATCCATTTATGTAGCTGTGTGTGTGTGTGTGTGTGTGTGTGTGTGTGTGTGTGTGTGTGTGTGTGTGACAGAGTGCAGAAATCTAGCTTTTGAACATATTCCAACCCCCAAAAAAGACAACTTATGGAATTTTCTGCAACTGAATATTTCATTAATTTTGGCTGGTCTTCCTTAAGTTTGGCCTCATTGGATCAGTGGGCATTATAACCTACCACTCTTGCACCAATTTTGAACATAACAATGAAGCTGAAAAAATGTAGTTGTTCACCAGCATCGCAATTCCATTACTTTTTATCATGGCTTACCTTGGTGTGGTTTGCAAAGTGCTTCAGAAAGATGAGGAAATCTGTTTCTTGCACCCATCCTGATTTATTTCCACTACCAGTACTTCCTACTGGTCCATCTCTGACACAGTGGTCTGCATAATGTATGTGTGGGGAACACAAACAGTGGAGGAATTGTGTTGCCAATGGCATTAACCGCATATACAAAAGCGACCAGTGAACCTCTCTCTGCTGATGTCATTGCCCCAACTTGTTTAATATAAGTTAAAGTAATAGTGTGGTAAGTTGTAACATCTGCATTATTGTTAAAACTAACCCAGACTGTTGCTGTTACAACTGACCCAGACTCCTATAGCCATGAACTAGCTAACATTACAGCCAACGGCTAAAACATTAGCACTAAAGACCTACACAGAATATATCCCCATAGACATACAAATAACATAATTTAAGTTTGATGAGTTTAACTGCAAAGCAGATAATGCTATTACAAATTGAAATAAAGTAGAAAAACTTACTTTTTGGCATACAAATTACTTTTTTTCATGTTAAATTGTCTGTGTTTGACAAAATGTGCTGATTTTTCACATGTGATAGCAGAACTGAGTTGGGCATGCACAGGATGAGTCACATCATTTGAAACTTAGCCCTGATTGGAGAAATTGGAAGTGTTACAACTGACCCACGTTACAACTATCCCCGGTCTCCCCTACCGATCGGGTTTCCGGTACGGATCGGGTAGTGACAGGAGGTTCAATTTGCCATGTTGCAACGAGCTTAGCTTCTGTCTTGCTAGCTTGTGCTGTGCTCAGTGGATCTGCGCTCGACAGTGCAGCCTAGGCGGAGTAGTCGAACGCAGATCCACTGAGCTCTCAACACAGGCAGCATCGTCAGAAGAAAAGTTGATAAAATAAATGAAAAATTTTGTATTGTTCGATACATATGTGTACCGAACCGAAAGCACTGTATCGAGCGGTTCAATATCTATACGAGTATCGTTGCACCCCTACCAATTACATATCTTTTTTTGTCTTTTCCCTTTGCCTTAGCTTGTCATTTTTATCTAACACCTGTGGAAAATATATTCTTGTCTGTTTTAATGTGGATCCCTAACAAAAATTATTTATATTATTTTAAAAGTTAGCTAACATGGTCCCAGAATTTATGCCAAATAGCTAATTTCATAATTAGCTGACAAACATATTTCAGCCGCTATTTATTTTTTTCTAACATTCATCTTAAAGTAAAAAAGGAGACAAATGCAAGTAACAAAAATGACAAATGTTAAAGTAGCTACAAGTTCTTCATATTTATATTCTGTATGCACTAACTTAAAAAAAAAAACCTCTAGACTGTGCATCCTTTTAGACTCAGCTCCATTAAGCTTCTAAACAGATCCTGGTCTCAAGGGAGTTCTCCCTCAAGACTAATACATAGCAAGCAGAGTGAAGGTCACCTCTGTATATCACACCAGTAGCAGAAATGAGAATAATAAGAAATGAGCCTGGGCACTGAATGGGTAGTTCAGAGCCACAAACACCTTCAAGCTCCCTATCCATATATCTTAACCCTTAGACCAGGGCTGCCCAATCCCAGTCCTCGAGAGCTACCGTCCTGCAGCTTTTAGATGCATCCCTACTCCAACACAGCTGAATCAAATGAATGGCTTGTTATCAGGCCTTTGCCAAACACGATGGCATGCTGAAGAGGTAATCAAACCATTTGATTCAGCTGTGTTGGAGTAGGGATGCATCTAAAAGCTGCAGGACGGTAGCTCTCGAGGACCGGGATTGGGCACCCCTGCCTTAGACAAACACCCTCATTAATGGATTTGAAAGATCTTACTGGTTCATTAACAGCGGCATTAATAAGTAGTTTATAGGTCAAGTGTTTGATGCACTTCATCTAAGAATGGACCTTTGATTCACTGAGCCACAGGCACAAAGTCCCAGACTTTAATGCTCTAAGCAGCTAATATGGATTGGCACACTGCCAGAAGAGTAAGCTCAGGATGGTGAGCTTTAGTCTGACCCCTGACCCCACAGCTTCCTGACCAGTCCCCTAATTGGCTGCTTTTCTCCCTCAGACTGCATTACCCTTTCCAATTACACCCACTGTTTGCATGCTGGTGAGCACACTGCAGACAGATCAGGCTGAAAGACAGATAATAGACTTTGTGGCAAATATACAGAAAGAAATGTAAATAGATAATTGAATAACAAAGGTCAAATTGTACTCTACTTAAGTATCAATTTAAAGGTACTGGCAATGTTCCCATTTGTTTTTTTAAATACCATAAATTTTCCCATTAACCTTTTATTTTCTTTTGCCCATAATTTATGATTTATGAACTGTACAGCGCGATCAGCAGCGAGGAAACCGCACACCCAGAGGCGGCGTTTATCACAGCCGGATACTTTAATAAGGGTAACCTGAAGAAAGTCTCACCCAAACTCCACCAACACATCCACTTTAACACTCGTGGAGATCGGCTACTCGACCACTACTTCACCTCTTTCCGGGATGCGTACAAAGCCCTCCCCCGCGCCCCATTCGGCCAATCAGATCACCGCTCCATCCTGCTCCTGCCCGCCTACAGGCAGAAGCTGAAACAGGAAGCTCCAACCCGGAGGGCGGTGCACTGTAGGACGGACCAATCAGAGTCTGCGCTGCGGGACTGTTTTGATCACGCGGACTGGGAAATGTTTCATGTGGCTGCTAGGGACATTGATGAATACACAGACTCAGTCTGTGGATTTATCAGGAAATGCGTGGAAGATGTCGTCCCATCCAGAACAGTTAAATCCTTCCCAAATCAAAAACCCTGGATTAACGGAGATGTTCGCGCGGCACTGGCGGCACGGAACACCGCCTTTGCCTCCGCGAACACATCGGACTACAAACACGCACATTACCAACTCCGGAAGACGATCAAAGCAGCCAAACGTGAGTACAGGGACAGGGTGGAGCAACAGTTTGACAACCCTCGGAGTATGTGGCAGGGACTAAACACGATCACAGACTTTAGAGGGAAAACCAGCACACCGCAGACCACGGCCTCTCTGTGTGAGGATCTAAACGTATTCTACGCTAGATTCGACACAGCGAACACCATGAGACCGGACAGTGTGCGCACCGCGGATGACGTCAGTGCGCACACTGTGTCTGAGGAGGATGTGCGGAGGTGCTTCAGGAAGGTGAACGCACGCAAAGCTACTGGTCCGGACGGGATTCCCGGCCGCGTCCTCAAGTCATGCGCGGCTCAGCTGGCTGGAGTGTTCACGCACATCTTCAACCTTTCCCTCTCTCTGTCTGTAGTCCCAGCCTGCTTCAAAATGGCCACCATCGTCCCTGTACCCAAATCCTCCACCATCTCCTCACTGAACGACTGGCGACCTGTAGCCCTGACCCCCATCGTAAGCAAATGCTTCGAGAAGCTGGTCAGGGACTTCATCTGCTCTGCACTACCCGACTCACTGGACCCTCTACAGTTTGCATACCGCCACAACAGGTCCACTGATGATGCCATAGCCCTGACACTACATACTGCCCTGTCACATCTGGAGAAGAGAGACACGTATGTGAGAATGCTGTTTGTAGATTACAGCTCAGCATTCAATACCATCGTTCCCTCGAAGCTGGATAGGAAACTGCAGGATCTAGGACTGAGCAGCTCCCTCTGCAGCTGGATCCTTAGCTTCCTGTCTGACAGACGCCAAGTGGTCAGACTGGGCAGCATCACCTCATCCCCCGTCACACTGAACACTGGTGCTCCACAGGGGTGTGTACTGAGCCCTCTCCTGTACTCACTCTACACCTACGACTGCACAGCCACTAACAACTCCAACATCATTGTGAAGTTTGCGGACGACACTACAGTGGTGGGTCTTATCACCAACGGCGATGAGACGGCTTACAGGGAGGAGGTCAGCGCCCTGACCCACTGGTGTCAAGACAACCATCTCACCCTCAACGTCGCAAAGACAAAGGAGTTGATAGTGGACTTCCGGAGGTGCAGAGAAGTACACACCCCCATCACCATCAGCGGCGCTGCTGTGGAGAGAGTGAGCAGCTTCCGGTTCCTTGGTGTACACCTGGCTGAGGATCTTACGTGGTCAGTACACACAAACAAAACAGTGAAGAAGGCGCAGCAGCGCCTCTTCTTTCTCAGGAGACTGAAAAGATTCGGCATGAGCCCCCGCATCCTCAGGACCTTCTATCACTGTGCCATTGAGAGCATCCTCACTGGATGCATCACCACCTGGTATGGCAACAGCACCGCCTACAACTGCAAAGCTCTCCAGCGAGTAGTGCGGTGCTCTGAACGGATAATTGGAGGTGAGCTTCCCTCCCTCCAAGACATCTACAGGAAGCGGTGCCTGAGGAAAGCGGGGAGGATCATCAAGGACTCCAGTCACCCCAGCCATAAACTGTTCAGACTACTTCCATCAGGAAGGAGGTTCTGCAGCATCCGGTCCCGTACCAGCAGACTGAGAGACAGTTTCTTCCATCAGGCCATCAGACTGCTGAACACGTCATAGACACCTCACCTTCACTACTGGAACTTCAACATTATGCACTCCATACTGTACAGTAATGCCACTGTTTTGCACATATTCAACTCTGTATATTTTATATATTTTATTATTATTATTATTATTTTATTTTATTTTTTTACTATTTAATTTGTAAAAATGTGTACACACACACACACACACACACACACACACACACACACACACACACGTAGAAAAATATTTAGTATACACATCCAGAAATGCATATACTATTATATATTGTACATATATTTATTAGTTTCAGATGTAGCCATTCTTGTATTTTGCTTGTTTACATTATTGTATTTTGCACAACTCTGTTGCTTGTGAAGCTCGCACACAAGAATTTCACTCACATGTGCTGTACCAATGTACCTGCACATGTGATGTGACAATAAAAGTGATTTGATTTGATTTGATTTGATTTCCTTCACTGTCCACTCTATGTTTGATTTGCGGTTACTGACCTCACCAACTTGGATTTATTGTTTATTGCTTTTTGTTGTTGTTGTTTCGTAGCAAGTTCTATTACATTATTACTTGGTTAAAAATGGTAGTGGCATTATATGATTAAAAAAAAAACAAGGATAATGATAAGTTTTTACCACTTAATTAACAAGACATAGCTGAATAGTGTCATGTTGAAACGTGGGTAACTGGGTAATAATCCGTCAGAAAACTGGGTGTAATAATGTGGAATTAAACAAATGCCTTTGACGCAAATGTAGTTAGTAATAATATAGTAATACACTAATAACATTCTGCTAACCGACAAGCAATAAAATATTAATATTAGTGTATTACAATTTTTATGCACTGACTTGTTTTTGTAACCTTATAATAATTAGATAAGATTGCTTGATGTGTTAACATCAACGTAAAGTATTCTTCCATTTAGTAACCAGGCATCAGGGCTGCAAACTGCAAACTACGCATTTCTAGTAAGTTGCATTGCAATATTTCTTACAACTAACATCAGCACCAGAAAAGTCTGCCTGTATTTGCTAAATTTCAATGTTATGATCATTATTTTTATTGAACCACTGGGAAGTAAACAACAGATATATATCTGTACAGGTTGAATGAAGGTCTAACTTTAAATCATAGATCACAGAAGATGATCTTTAACAGGAAGACACCTATGACAAAACCAGGCTTAGGGAGGGGTAGCCACCATTTATGCATGCTTAATGTTCCATATGCATTTCCACACTTCAACAATATTGCCTTTTTTCTAGCCCACAAGATTTACTCAACCACACAATGCTAACCGCATGTTAGGCTAGACAGATGTGTTTTGCTATTTTACGCAATCTGTCTAAAAAAACGAGTAAAGTCTACGAAAAATTTGGGCCCATGTGACCTATTTGTTAGTAGGACCAATTAGTAATCATATTGTTTACTAGTAAAAACATGATTACCTAATTTTTAGTTACTGTCTTGTGGTAGTAGCCTCATGGCGATATTGGTTGATCCTTTAACATATCAGGATACTATTCCCTTATATAATCCTGGAATAATCCTACATTATGTATCCAGCATTCTTCTTTGTTTGAAGGTAACAACAGATTACGTGATATTATTAATTGATATAACTTTTTAATATTACTAATATTTCTCTGCTATTAATTATTATCTTGTTAATATTAATTTATAATTTGGATATTACTCTAGCATTACTTTGGTAATTAAGAGCCAATAACTTGCTTTTATTATCTTCTTCTTTCTATTTTATTACACCACTATTACCAAATTATACCTGGGTTGTGAGAAAAAAATGTTTTTTTTGTTTTATTTTGTTGTTTTCAAGTCTCTTCAACTGCACTCTCTCAAACTGGTCCAGACATACACCCGCCCACATAAGTTCAGTTCTATCTGAGGTTTTGTCTTGGTAAAAACTGAATTTTTTTTCTGCATAACTGCTTAGAAATTCAGGCTTAAAGGTTAAGACCAGGCTCATAGCAAAATATGCTATGAGCTATATCACTTTGGTCTACAGTGCAAATATATTATTTTTAAACCAAACTATAGTTGTTTGTGGGTGAGGGTGGAGGTGAAGGTGTATTATAGGGGTGTGACACCAGAATGGTGCCGAAAGCTTGCTAAAAGTTAAACAGTATGAGGGAAGTCTTATGACTCACCCTACCCCTAAAGCCCTCTAAAGCAGACTTGGTAAGCCTTTTAGACTGGTGCAATTTTTTCTCTGTCTCTCTTTGACAAAAACATCTGTGAACTGAACCACAGCTGGCAAAGGGCCTTGTTTTTGCAGAGAAGGCAGTGGCATGCATGTCTTGCCTCATGTGTTACCTGTTATTTTATCTTTATTTTAGAGACGGAGCAAAGATACACACAGTTTGTTTTAAGGGAAGGGCTGATGGCTTGGCTTCTTCATCAGCATGTGCTACATGCACAAAAATATCTATATCAGTCTACATCAAAATGCAAAGACGATGTCAAGGCTAACTTCATGACAATTTTGTGCTATAGTCATGACCTTTAATCTACTGACTCGTGTTGCTGGACACAAATTTCTCAACATTTTTTCTTTCCCCGATACACTGCTCTCATATGTGCTGTTTAAAATGCAAAACAGTCCACATTTGGATGTTGAAAGAGTGGTGAAGGAGTAAATTGTCTTAACATTAGTGCAAGACGTTTAAACTTGAAACATATACATTCACACATCATTTATATGCTTTTTAAATCCAGAACTAATTATGAATATGTTGCTTGGTTTGGTGAATGCATTAAAAACTACTTGGTAGGGTTAGAAAAATGTCATGGCATCGGTTATATTGCAATGGTTGTCACATCTTTAAAGACTTTATTTTCCTGGTTGCCATGGAACTTGGTTGCTCCTGACACAAATATATTGCTTTATTGAACTGCATTACTTACAAATTTGTGTTCACTGATGCA
The DNA here is from genome assembly GCF_057382275.1 of Copadichromis virginalis. Classification (NCBI taxonomy): domain Eukaryota; kingdom Metazoa; phylum Chordata; class Actinopteri; order Cichliformes; family Cichlidae; genus Copadichromis; species Copadichromis virginalis. The sequence continues at coordinate 38,270,287 of NC_140624.1, read as the reverse complement.
AAAAAACTTGTCCATGAACATGAAAAAAAAAGATTAATTTTCTGTGACTATTTCAAAAACTGCCAAGAAACCAAGCTGTGGTAAGTGGTTTCCAAAGAAACAAATGGCAGTATAATCCTAACTGTATAGAAATATTGGCCAAGTAGGACCCTAGAAATAATTACATGGCATCTGATGTCAAAAACAGGAGATGAAGGCAAATCTTCGTTTTCCTTGACCACATGCAAATGCATAAGCTGAGTTTCTGACAATCTTCACACTGGAAGGAGTCTTTTAAAAGCTTTATTTTCAGTGACCAGAGTCCAAAATGCATAGAAAAAGTTATCCTTTCACGTACTGTTATACACGTGGACAAGACTGCACACCCTAGAGAGATAGTTGGTGACCTATGAAAAGAGTAAAAAAGCAAAAAGGAATCCTGGGGCTTAGAATCTATTTACAGCTTGGAAGCATCTGCCCTCCTTAAAAAAATCTGAGGTAAGAGAGAAGTGAAGGACATGGTAGTTGGGAGAGGAAATGGAGAGCGCCACAGAAAGACAGAGAAAGGAAGGAGGGGTGCAAATAAGAAATCTTAACATAGAAATGGGAAGATGGAAGTAGAAATGAATAAGTGAGGGCAGTCAGTGAGTGTCCTGATCAGGAGGATGGGCTTCTATCACACACATGCTGTCAGTGAAGGAAAGAGATGGGTCTGATGGATTTGTATGATAGATGTGTGGACGCATGAAGCCATGGCCCCAGCTGCTGGGCTTAATGAAATGTGTCTCACTACAAGATAGAGCGCCCTGATTTAAACACATCCTGCCATGCTATTCCTCTTCTCCCTAATGCAGGCAGAAAGAGCCGACGCCACCATCAGTCCCCGCTGTCTGTTTGTCTTCCTATTTGAAAGTCAGCTTTTTCATTTGGAACCAATCCGCTGTCTCTCGTCTCACCCTGCAATGAATCATGGCTCTGTTCTGTGCACCTGTAGATCATTGATAAGTCAAACTTGATCAAAATTGTGCTTTGTTGTTTTTGTTTGAAGCGTGAGTTTCATCTTCTGCTCCTTTGCACCTTGAGCATCTTTGAGGGCTAAAGTGGTTTAATCTAAATCAATATTTTAATGAACTGAGAGCACAAAATGAAATACCAGTCTGTGGGCTTTTTTTTTTTTAGATATAAAAACAGAAAGTAGTTCCCTCTGGTTTTTCTTGTCTCCCATTTTATCTCCCTCGTGGCATCTATCTTTTCCCTGTTGCCTCCTCGTGTCCCTCTCTGCCACTTTGTCCTCTTCTCCTGCCTCTCTTTCTCCATGTGTAGCGTGTCCCTCAGGGTTCACTAGTCCTGTTTTTCTGCAGGAGTTCAGGGCATGAGGCCAAGGAGACTCCTCGTCAGCCAAGTGTTTACAAAGCTGTCTGCCATGTCAACAAGGACAAGCACTTTTTCTCTCTTACTTCCCAGATCCCAAATTCCAGCTTCATTGTCCACCTTTTTACTTCAAGGCCACTCTGCAATCTCTATAATCAGTGTCCTCCGCCACCTCATGTGTGCGTCTGTGTGTGAGATATGTATGCTTGTGTGGATGGGCTCGCCGAAAGCCTTGCTTCTTCCCCGGAATAATTGATTTAACAAATTGCCGGCCATGTTTCATTCTGAGGAAGTGACAGGAGCAAAGCGAGGAGACGGAGCCAGGAGATTAATTAGGAAACAAAGTCATCTTTATGGAAATTAAATGCATCCTCTGATGATAGCCTTCCTTTCCCATCAGTCTGCCGGGTTTTGTCCCTTGTGCAATAAGTACTGGGAGGCCTCCAAAACATCACAGAGATGACTGTCGGCGCCAGAGCCCAGCGCCTACACAGCACCCTTTAGCAATGCCAGCTCTAGCTCCCAGTTTCATGGGTGATGTGTTTTGGGCTACATCATTGAAAAGCACTGAACCTAAAAAAACAGCTGCTCCTGAAAACAATGCCGGATCCTCTTCTGGGGAAAAAAATACAGGGAAAAGAGACCTGCTTAAAAATCAACCTCATATCTCAAACAGCCAGTCCCTGCATATGTGCACAACTCTCTTTTAAGCTTTTGGTATAACAACCTCCCAAGAGACAGTGTGTGAGTGCGCATGGTAACTCTAGTATCCATTAGGTTTAGTACATACTTTCATATGACATTGTGCCCTTATGATTGCAACGTGTGGGATTAACTCTGCTTAGCCGGCAGCTCTCCGACAACCAGTCCTCCTGCTGGCTTGCAGCTGCACTGACTTAGTCCTTGAGAGAATTCTGAATATGCATAACCTACCTGAGTGCACCACAATTTAATTAGACAGGAAGGGGGGCTCAAAAAACATCACCAACAGAAAGCCCATGGATGAATAGATGTCTGTTTGGCGTTACTTGCAATGTTTGAGGGTTTTGTTTTTTTTAATTGTTTAACAAATATAGTTGTTCATCTCTTTCCAGATTTCAGAATAGGTGACTTGAGCAAGACAGTTGATTTTGCCGGAGACAAAATCAATGGGCAATTGAGTAGCTTTAGGCTCAGAAGAATATCAACATGCTATGTTTGATGGGAAGGCTAAATGGAGTCCAACAGATAGGATAACAAAAGCAATATATTCAGCACAAGATTAAAAAAACAGTAATACTTTTGAATGCATATCAATTTACGTCACAAAGAAAATCTGGATTTTAAATTCACAGTGTTCACCAGAAAAAGACTGAAATCATCAACAAAAATGCCTTGGGCCTCATGTGCTTTAGATCAGTCAGATGGCAATTGTAGATAGTGTTTTTTACCCAGGTAAATGGAAAGAAAATCACCAAAATGATTGCTCTGATTGCGTGAAAGTGTTCATAGGGAAAAGTAACTACACAACACTTTGCCAGAGCTTCTCTAAAACTATTTCTTGCTTTTAGAAAGCTGAAAAAGGTTACACCGTGTCTTCATTTGAATGGCTTACACAGTGAATCACTAGCTTTAGCTAGTTATAAATTTTATAAAAATAATCTTGAAGATAAAAATCAGATATTGCTCTTTAGCGCAACCAAATTCCTCTAAGAATAAATGTTTCTTAACACAAAACTATGGGTGACATTTTGACCTCAAGGGTGTTAGAGCCAGAGTAATGTTTGTATGACAATTATGTATGCACAGCTGCATTTTATGTGATCGTGTGAAAGTGGAGAAATGAAAGGCCAATTAAAATAACCATCATTAGACCCCCAATCATTTGGGGTTGCACACCGAGAAATGAAAATTAGGATTGTGCTGAATTTGCCCATCCCCAGGGGTCCTAAAGCATCTCTGGTGCAATGCCTTCCAAGCTGTTTTTTGTCTTACTGTGCCATTTCAGCTCGGTTTCTCCTACCCACTGCCTCTCTGTCTGTATCTGTTTCATTTTTTCTTCCTTTTTTATTATCCCTGGCCACCCGCAAGCTGTTCTATGGTTTCGGTTTGGAAGATCTTTCAGGTGCAATTTCTCCCCTGGTAAATAAGTGTTGTGACAGGAGACAGGTTGAAGAAAAGCTTGAACCCGATGAGAGGAGAGAAGTCCCTTCCTCCTGGAGCCATGTCCCAAGGCTTATTTTCTGTGTGACTGTGGCTGCCTTTTTGTGTGCATACTTTGTGTGTATGCCTCACTGGCTGTGCAACATTACAGATAGTGGAAATTCATTTTATTGGAATAATCACTTAAGAATGAGTAAATGTTTCTATCTGACAAACTGCTTCTATGACTCTGCCATTATAAGACAGTGCAAACAGAGAACACAGGTCAGATGAAAATTTTACCCCCGTGAAACAGTGAAAATATAAGTAAATCTATGCACTGTAGGTGTTCTGCAACATAATAACAAAACAGAATAAACAAACCAAAAAGCTCCTCACCTGAGTCAAAGTTTATTATTACTTATATCACATTTTTGTCAAACAGAGAAATATAGGATGTTCAAATCTTAAATTCATGTTGGCCATTAACAGGTGTAAACCATTGCTTTCTGTTTCTCCGGTAAAATTACCTGCAATTAAGGATTCTCATCACACTTCTATGGTTGGATGCTGAAACTTTAATGGCATCACATACTTGGCATTCAACCAGAAAGAAGTAGAATGGGACTATCTGGCTACCTTCACCTTAAACATCAGCAACACCAAGTGAATTGCTTTGATATTGCTCTGGCTGCACCAGAGTTGTGGAACAACCTTCCGATTGGCATCCGGGCGTCTGACTCTATTCAATCTTTTAAATCACTGCTTAAAGCGTATTTGTTTAATCTTGCTTTTTCTACCGGTTAAATGCTGGCCTTGTTTGCAGTGATTTATTCTATTAATTTTCCTATCATGCTTTTATTTGCGCTGTGCATGTCATATCGCCATTGTGTTTTGATGGCATAGTTATATTGTGCTATAGTTATGTGCTATAGTTATACTTTTTTCTATTGGTGGCTTTTTCCTGTGAACATAATTTTACACTTTTATTTTTTGTTTTTATGACTTTGATTATACTTGTCTTAATTTGTTTTACGTTAAGCACTTTGGCATGCCGTTGGTTTTTAAATGTGCTCTATAAATAAAAATTGTTGTTGTTGTTGTTGTTGATAATTAGTTTCAGTGATTGAAGAGCCTAAATATGCTAACTGGTGCTTAATGTAAGAATACCCTACTTTATATAGCACTGGGTACACTCATGATTAATGTACTTAGGTTCTGCTGATGCTCTTGACATTCTAACCAGTCTAACAATTCTAACAATGTACTTAATACATGGATAATATGTAGTTATTGCAAATTAAAATGTGAAAATACTAATTGTCTTGACCTTTTTAAGAAATACATAGTGTTTAATCTATTTATCTAGATAGATTATTAAATAACTATTTATGCAGCTATAGAGATAGATATAGAAGCCTACAGTTTAAAATATAATTCCCCACCATATTTTCTGTTTATGCCAGGGTCATAAAGCCACCAGTCTAATTAGAGATGCCAAAATCTCCTTGGCCATCCCCTCATCTCTTCTACCGTAGATTCAAAGGTTCTCCCAAGCTAATGGAGAGATACCGTCTCTCCAGCATATCCTCGTTCTGACCCAGGGTCTCTTCCCATTAGGACATGCCCAAAATACCTCACCTAGGAGGCATCCAGATGGTCCATCTGAACCTCAACTGGCAACTCGCTCCTGCATGACTGGGCTTCTCACCCTATTTCTAATGACACCCTTAGGATAAAGCTCATTATGCCACAGTTCCACAATCTTATGCAACCCAAAGTTTGAGGCCATAAGTGAGGGTAGGACTGTAGATGATTCCTTTAGCTTTGTTTACAGTACATTCGGCTTTAATTTTGTCTTCATGCTCACCTCTCACTATAGAACAACAAAACATTACAGCACCCATATCACTACAGAAACTGCACTAGTTTGTGTGTCAGTTTCCCCCTCCACTCTACCCTCACTTGTGAACAGGAGCCTGACATACTTAAGTCGCTCCAGCAGTGGCAACTCCACCCTTTTCCAGATGTGAACCATCACCTCAGAGTTGAAGGTGCTAATTGTCATATGCTCTTCTTTAAATCTGTTGGCAAACTGCTTCACTAGTCACTACTTCATGAAAGCAGAAGTATAATTTTTAAAACCTAAAAAAAGTTTAATTTGTTTCTATTTATTTTGTGAATTCTAGTGAAAAATTTCTATATCTGGGATTTTTATAAAACCCTGTATAACCATCGTGACCGTTGAACACGTCTCACTGCTATATCACGAAAAAAATCACCTAATCATCTATAATTGTAAATATTAAACAGTAATTAACACTAAGAACACAAAACCTGCTTATTATAAACTAGTCTTTATATTTAACAGGAAACCTTATGTGTGTGGGACTTACATGTGTTTCTAACACTCACTACAATGGTAGCTCAGGTAAATTTGATCTTATGATGGCCCCCAAACCAGTAATATTATTTAGGTCTCAGTTAGTTAATTTCAGGTTCCTTTGCTTACTGGTGCAAGTTTCATGTTTGTGTTAAGGCACCCTCTGCCAGGGCACCCTCTGACCTGTATGTTTCATTTCTCATCTTAAATTATGTTTATTTAACTTTTTAAACTAATTTCAAATAAATAATTGACTATTTAGATGAATAAAATGTAGATGAAAGGCTATTTTAACACATGAACATTTTACATGGTTGTCTGTTCTCATGTGTGTCATACAGCAGGAAAATAGTCCATTTCTGACATGTTTGCACTACAGGGGGGAGTCCTTGGGGTTTAGGCACGATAGCTGCAGACATAAAATGCAGGAGGCAGCACACATTAAGCTCATTCGCTAGCAGTGAATTCAACAGACTATTACCTATGCTATTTGCAGATCAGCATATCTGATGTAACAGACGTTGTACTCCTTTCTATTGCAGATTCAAGACAGGGTAATTCGCATTCTCATTGTCCATTAAGCCTATGATATTTAGTAAAGTTCAGGGTACACTGTATAAAAAGCCTGTATTTGTCAGATTAGCTGTTTTTGCTCTTTTTTTAGAAAGAATGATAATAATTGAAACTAGTTAGCTTGCTTTTTAGAATAAAATTAAATACATTCAGTTAATACATACTTTTATGCAAAAGGTGAAAACTTATCAGTAGTTTTTATAGGGTTATAGGTTTTATAGACTTTATAGGTGGAAAACATTCAACATCCCACTAGTGCTTTAATATTTATTTTAATTTTGTATACTGTAATACTTATCTACTAGAGTACCATCAGTGAGGTACTATGATAACATGTCTTGATTCCTTTCAATTCACACTAAGTAGACTAACGTTATAAAGCTTCCAAAACTAGCAACAACTCTCCTTCTTACATAGTTCATGAGTCCATGTCACTGACCTAGATTCACTTTTTTTCCCCTCGCTGTTGTAGGCTCTAAACATTTGACTGTGACAAGTTAAGGATTCAATGAAATTATAGCTTTGCTTGTGTTAATTAGAGGTCTTATAAAAAACATGTCTGTAATAAATGTCCTACTTTGTTTTCTGCAAGTTGTCACTGTTCCTAGTTTAAAAGCTACCAAAGCGTAATAATGGGACTTGATCATGGTCTAGGTGAAAGCTCAAAATTGTATTTGTTGTGACAGAAGTTCAATCCGATTTCCAAGTTAGGATGTAAAATTTCCTTTTAAGTTTGCAGTCAAAAAGGAGATGTCTCACCAGGGAGACACAAGTATCTGAACAACAAAGAAAGCCATAAAATAAATAAAAAGAACACTAAATGAAAGACAACTTTTAGTGAATAACAGCCACTCCAACGCACACACTCAAACTTGCAAGCACACCCGGGGAGAGAAATAAAGAGGCAGGGGGAGATGGACAGATGCTGAACCAGAAACAAGCTAAATAAGTGATGACATGGTCTGCTCTCAGAGAGGAGATGAAATGGAAAATGTGTACAGCAGCAGAATCCAGACTGCACGCTTTGTGCAAAAAGAATGTCCTGGTCAATACTGTCCCTTTTCGTCTGAAACCAAATGTCAGTGACAGCTAATTCAGTCTTCTGTAGGTAAACATTAGAAAACAGGGTAAACCTCTGTGAAGCGGTTTTTGATGCTAACTCTGACATATAGAAACATAAACACACAGGAACATACAAATTAGCTTTCACTTCTACCGCTTCCATAGTAAGTAAAACATTTGATTAAAATTTCTTTACCTGGTGTAAATTGCATCAGCCACTCATAATATTGGAAGGCAGATTAATGCAGGACACAACAGACACTCGAAATGCTTGTAATTCATTGAATGGGTAATTTTGTTTTATGTAGTTGCAAAGAGGAAATCACTACTTAGTCCGGATATATTTGACTTAGATTAAAAGAGACATTAATTATTGTCAGTCAAGGATATCGCCTCCCTCCCCCTTTTGTAAGTTGAACCTTATTTTTATTCCTGTGAACAGTAATTACTTTGTAGTGTCCTAAACATATTAAGCACACTGAAAACAAAGCTTTGTTGGCAAACACATAGCAAATTATACATCACTAGTTGTATAACTTAGAGTAAACACAGTAAGAAATGTCAATTAACTTGGGTAAAGGGCATTATAATTACTGTACAGTGTGTTTAACCTATAGAGAGTCCTCTTACTTCAACGTGATTCATAGAAAGTATGATTTTGTATAAATAATTTGTATTACACATAATTGCTACCTAACAATGATTATAATGTAAGAACAAGATGCCCTTTTTGCATACTATATCGAAAAAATTACTGGAGTTGCAATTATACACAGCACAGACCTTCAGGCAGTGAAGCTTTGATTAAGTTTGTCACAGTTGACGATGGCCAACCATGGGGAGGTGAGGAAGGAGGACCCAGGCTCGGAGCTCTGTGTATAAGTAGTGCGTTTATTTACAGTGAAATGGAAAAACATAACAATAAATCCTCAGTGCACTCCCAACTCCCGTAACGTGTCCTCTTCCCAGCGCTAGTGTTCCTGTCTCTGCTCCTCAGTGTCTGAGCACCCCGTGCTCGCTGCCCTCTCATCTCCACGCTTCTCCTGGGAAAATAACAGAGAGGCAGCTGTCAGACACACCACAATGCAGCAGACTAAACTTGGTAACTGGTCAAGAGACTAACGTGAAGCCACGCAATGATCCAGCGTCGGAGAAAGCTCCACCACACTCTCAAGTAGCTCCTCCGATGAGGCTAGATCAGCTGCAGGTGTGTCATGGTCTTTAGGTGTGGCCAATCACCTGCCAGGGCCACACCCACGAGGCCTGAAGGTGTTCTCCAAATACACCTGCATACTCACACACACACACATCTGCAAGCAGGGAGAAGAGGGACAGCAATAACAAAAATACATATAATATGATACAAGGCAAGGCAAGGCAAGTTTATTTGTATAGCACAATTCAACAACAAGGAGATTCAAAGTGCTTTACAGAGACATTAGAAACAAAAACAAATAAAAAGCATGATTTAAAATTGATTAAAACAAGCAAACAAACAAACAAACAAACTAATTAACAAACAAACAAAACAGTATATAAAATCAAAACAGATAAAATCAGAACAGTAGATATAATCAGTAGTTAAAATGTTAGTTTTGAAATTTAAGCTTAAAAGTGTGGATTTGGTGCTTTATTCAAAAGCAGCTGAGAATAGGTGAGTCTTCAACCTGGATTTAAATAAACTGAGTGTTTCAGCTGATCTGAGGCTTTCTAGGAGTTTGTTCCAGATATAAGGAGCATAAAAGCTGAATGCAGCTTCTCCGTGTCTGGTTCTGACTCTGGGAACTGATAAAAGACCGGATCCAGATGACCTGAGGGATCTGGAAGGTTCATACTGGGTCAGGAGGTCACTGATGTATTTTGGTCCTAAACCATTCAGAGCTTTATAGACCAGCATCACAACTTTTAAGTGTATCCTCTGACGGACAGGCAGCCAGTGTAAAGACCTCAGACCTCCCTCAAGTCCATAACTGCTCAGGGACCCTGGGTTGCTCAGACCCAGGACCCTGACAAAGTTAAATTATGGTAAGGGTTAAATTTTATTGAGCACTTTTACCTTTTTTCAGTAGTGAAACCAATAACCTACCATGTTATAATTCATGTATAGTATTTACACTCAAGAAGATCCAATCATCACAAAAGCATAAGCATAAATCTAAGAGAGCCAACAAACATCGTATTGATCTGTCATATTGATCTTTCAAGAGTGACCAAGTGATGAACTGCATTGAGTTGCATTGATGCATTGAGTAATATGCACACAAAACCTTCTGCTTTTGAGCAACGCTGGAAAGTTAACAGTTGAAAGGTTCAAAGGTAAAAATATGACCATATAGTGAAGCAAAGCAGTCACAGCATAATGTTGGAAGCCACATTAATGCTCATTTAAAGTAGCTAGGGTAAATCATAAAAATAAAATAACACATTTTTTCACATTCCCGTTGGCACTAGTTTTAGAAGCTGGACGGATGTTCAGAACTCTAGACCTCAAACTCACATACTCAAGTATCACAAATGTGTCAAATGCATAAACTTGATTTCCTATATAGCATACATTTTTGGAGGCTCAGGCAATAGCCCATGGTCATATCGTGAACATGTCAGGATAACACGATATTCTAACACCAATTATTTTTTGATGATTGAATCAACTTCTGATAATAGAGTGTGACATGTTGAAGGCAGGTGGTCAAGCAGGACCCAGACCTTGTATAGACGCATACAATACACTGCTTGTAGCATTCCTTGATGAGCTATCTCTGTTCAGCACAGCTGTTATGTTGTTTAGTGGAACAATGTTAGGTTCCTCTAGGCTCAGCTGGTGCAGGCATACTTTCAGGCACATACAAAGTTCATCACAGGGTATTTGCCCCAACAATTTCCTTTCCTCAACATGACTGAACAATTTTTACGCACATGCAAGTGGAAGGTACCCAGATCAACAAGTTACTGTTCTCCAGATGTCCCATCTACATCCCATCAGACCAGTGTCAGACCTTAACTTGCCATGATGCCATGATGGGAGTCTTTTTGATCAGTCACGATATGTTTGACTGTTTGTTTTTTCTTTTATTGCTGTAATATAATGTTTTCCCATTGCTAATTGTTACTTACCTTTAAAGGCAATCTATGCTATGATTTAGAGTGTATTGCATCTCTAAATTCTAGATTTGTTCAATGAATCATTTGTTTTAGAAGTACAGATTGTCTTTACAAGTTAAAAAAAAAACATATACACATGTATTGGGGAAATTAATTGACTTTAAGTTTTCAAACTGCACTTTATAATGCTTCCACAGCACTGCCACATTGTTGGCATGTTATTCAAATGCTAATTACTGAATAAGTTATAAAGAGTGGAGATTCCTTGCACACGTTGTTAAGCCTGCCACAGCTCCTGCCTGCCAGTTAAAGTAGTCATGCTTTTAACCTAAAGCCTCAATAAATTTTAAACAGCTCGTATAAAGGGGTGATTTAGCTGTAGAGACCAAAGTCATTGTTCTACCAGGCTGTAAACAAGATAAGTATTTTAACATGGGAAGCTATGAGGACTTATTTTTGGAGAAAGCATCAATCGATGACTCTAGGATGTGTGGTTTTTGGCACTTTTACTAAAAATTTTAGTTAAAATGACAGTGCAATAGATTTTTGTTAAAAGGTATGCACATAATATAATATGCAACAGGACTTATTTTACACATGTTTTTTGCCCTGGGCATAATCTGACAGACACCGCTGCCCCAGGGCAACATCATGATCCAGGTTTTACCAAACAACATTTTTGTTTGTGGAAATGCAACACATATAACATTATCAACAGCTTTAACATTTACCCTTCAGCAAATTGTTACTAATTCATGCATTTATGAGTTATAACTGAATAATGTTTGTAAACTTCCCATCATAGATACAGTGATTAAATAACCTTTTACAAAGGAATGCTTTTGTTGCTCTTGCATACTACACTTTACCCCTGCTCAGAAAGTAATTTAAAACACATTTAATCTGAATCTGATTGCAATTATTAACTCACAACTGAAAAACGAACTAATTTATAACTTTTTAAGCTGGGTTGTAAAACACATTCGTCAGATTCTATTTCATGCTAGTTCCACAAAAAATTGAGTTGTTTGCTATAATATTTATCCCTGCTTTTTGAAACCCGTCAGTACTGTGCTTGAAAGTCTTGAGACACCCCTCATTATTATACTTATATTTTACTTCCAAGCAGGCAGAGTTCTTGTAATTTTTTTTTTAATGATCTGAGCAGTCCTCAGTAATCTGAGTAGTCCTCCAGGATTTCTGAAGCTATATCAAAGTTTTGTTTGGGGTTTGGTTCATTGTCAGTTGAGTCCTTCAACCTGACTATTTTAAGGGGAATATTTTGGTTAATTGTTTGTTAATTTGTTAAACCATTTAACACTGACCTAAGAGTCATTAGAGTCACATAAAAAGGCACCTAACTCAAGGGATGAACCGGTGTTCTGTCAATAGATAACTCAGCAAATAACCAATTTTGAAATGTATCTTTATGCACTTTGTTACTAGCACGCTGTCACAAAAACACGTCATCAGTTCTCATTTTTTTGTCGAATCTATAAAAATTTTAAGATAACACCGTTTGACAAAACATAGTAATTTTGCTACCAACAAGGTAATTACCAAAGAACTATTAGCCAAAGATGAAAAGTGTCCTAATTTTTTTTTAAAGAAACTGGCCTAAAGATCACAGGATCTAACAGTACCATCTGAGAAAAATCTCATTAGGAGTAGTTTCATTTTGCTGTAAATTGTAAATTGCCACACCTATTTTCCATTTTCCTCACATACAGAAAGAAAGGTTGGCTTGAGACTTTTTCACAGTGTTGTAAGAAATAAAAAGGTTATTTGCAAAAGCTTTTTAAAAATCACAGTTGAAAAAAAATGTTTCAGTGAAAATGTTGTTTCAGTTAGTTAAATAAAAACACCAAATGAAGGTTGGAATTATGATTATAGTTGTCATATTTTGGACATTTTTGAGTTTTTCACAACACCAAATGGAACATTTGGTTCACTTTTGCTAGAGTCATGCATGTATAATGAATCACTTAGAAATAGTTTAAATTTAAAAGAACTTTGTGAAAAAGAATAAATTGTGACATAGAAAAAAAGGCAGTGACGTTATTGTAAAACACCTTCTGAGTTTTTCTCATCTCCTCTTTTGCTAATGAAAATTCATCTGGACATATCCAGGGGAAAGAAGCTCCTCTATTAATTTCATCCTGCTCCCTCTTTATTGGTCCACCCACAGAACCCAAATGAAATAACCCTGTCAGGTCCAATTCAGGTTAGACATTGCTCTCTCAGAACAAAGGACACACACTGGTAGGTTACTGTGGTACATCTTATGAATAACCAGTCAGGATTTGTATGTGGAATATCTACAAAGAATGAAAATATGTTTAATTTAAACAGAGATAAATATTGATTGGGACGTTAATCGAAAGAGCTTGCAGTACAACTAGTGCACATAATATGGTTTATATGTTAGAGACACCTTGAATATGAGCACTCGAAACGACATTGTATGTTTCCAAGTGTGCCAGGTTTACTTGTCTCAGGTGCATTTGTTATTGCTGACCTTGTTTTACTGGCTGCTTTAAATTATTCTTGTTTTTCCTAGTCTATAAATGCTACATGGTAGCAATATTATTTTTCATGATCAGGTTTATTGATGTTTGTTTGCAGCGCTTGTGTGTGCTTAGAGATCCTCTGGGGACCGCACGGAAGCTACACCTTCTCATCCTTGGAAAAATAGTTCATAGATTTTTTTTAGAACTAATGACTGTTATGATTCGACTTTTCCTTCTATTTTTCATTTCTCACTTTCTTAGTGGTGCAGTGGTGGCACTTATGCTCTGCCTGTGCGTGGCTCTCCTCCATACCTGGGTGGTGTGGGGTGTGCAGATAAGGGTCAGCTTTGCTGAAATATTGCATGAACAAGATTTGTGTAGTCACTAATGTCTTCATCATTTCTCTTCCAAAGTAAAATGATGAAGGCTGGAATTAGGGCAATGTTTATTATTACTGTGAAAATTTCTTTGTAAATCCCAGGGGTGGCTGTATATTATATCGCTTTTGGCAGCTCTACTGTGTGATTCTAACAGGACTAATAGCAAGGTAAGTAACATGAAAATATGGGTCAGAATGGTGAGAGGAATAATGTTACTCAAGCTTATTTTCAATTTTTCTAGGATAATATCAGTTACAGTCTAGTTATGCCTACATGAGGTTTATTTTGCATAATTCGGCTATAACTTTAATTCATGAATGTGTATGTGTTAAGCCTAACTCATCATGCTAAACCCACTTAGAGTTAGCACTCAACTATGCAGCTCTTTTAAGAGTTTAAGCTGCTTTTGCTCATTCTTTTTCATCACGGGTTTGTATTCAATACATGGCTGCTTCCCAAAGGATCACACCAGCCCCCTCACATAAAACTGTAGACAGCTGTTTCCAAGATACAAATAAACTCAGACAAACTGACAGTGCCTCACATTACCTGCCCAGCATGAAATGGCAGACAGCATGTGCACACAAGTGACTCGTGAAATCAAGCATCTATGGCAAAAGCAAGTCGCAAACATAATAAGAATTGAGTAATTGTTACGTGCATGTTATAGCTACTCAACCATCGCAGACTTCCAACATGGAAGCATGCTGGAAATGAAATAAACATCTATACCCTAACACATAAAAGTAGTAACAAAACAAACATAACAAGGATAAAAACACAACAGATTTATTTTGGAAATCAAATATTTAGTGTTATAGCATTCAAATTAATCTGTTTGCATGAGCTAACTTTTTAGGAATGAGCTAACAATACCTGATTTATATTGCAGCTGCTTTGTAAATTATTCTAACTCAGATAAATTACCTTGTTAAGAGATCTAGTATAACCTATTGCAATTCAGACAATAGCATATGGTTGAACTGTCACAATTCATTGTACTGATTTGTAATTTTAATGGAATACGATTTATTAAGCCACACAAGTTGAACATGTGTATTACTTGACATTGCTCACAATTTTTCCAGTATTTCATATAGTTAGGTGGTCCTCACAGTTTAAAAGATTTCATTAGATGTAATACTGTGACATCCATGTTGTTTATATATACACAACATGGATACCTTTACTTATTAATTCATAAATGTCTCCTCTTTGGCATTATTTGCACCATGACTTTGACTCCCCATTTTTTATGGAACAGTTGGAGAATAATTTTGGTGTGAAATATTCTGTTTCTGCACACTGAGTTTTTGAGGTGGCTACAGCTTTTTCATTCACAGCAGGTCATCTGTGTATGTTCAGAACAGTCTGAACTTGAAACTCCCTAGAGCTGGTACTGCAGAGGGAAGCAGGCTGCCCTGGAGTGCTTTCCCTAGAGTCTTGAATTTCTGGAGGGTTCAACTTCTGTTTTACGTTGCAGTTCTTATTAACTCTGGAGCTTGCAGAGTTATGGCACCCATAGTTATAAGCTCAGAGCACTCAAGTTGTTACTTTAAAGTAGCAAGTATCTTGTCACTTGTTCCATTTTTGATGTTCATGAATAGGTATGATAGGAAGATGGCATAAAATCTGACTTCTGAACCTATGGAAAAAGTAGAATATGGATGCTATGTATTGGGAGCAGCCATGTTATTGTTAAAAAGCGTTCCATTTCAAGGGCTTGATCCTGTAATGAATGCTGTCCTGGGCATTAAGCTGCACAGAAGCTAAAGTAATGTGGATTGCAGAATCCAGATACTGACCTGCGTCCTAATTCCTTTCTGTGGTACTGAAACATTAAAATTATCTGTCTGTATTTTTCTCCCCATGGTGCTAAAACAGTCAGTGTACCCCAATTCCATTAAAACAATCTATTCAGTAAGACCTATATACATTTTAATATATGTTATTATTTTCAGTGTAGCTAAAAAAAATTATTAAAAATAAAATTAAAACTCTCACTCCAACTGAGGATTCAGTGTGTGCACAATATGCAATGTATTCAAGGTTCAGGGTTCTTTATTTGTCACATACATAGTTAAACAAGTATAACACACAATGAAATGTAGCCTGACACGCTCCTCGACATGTGCAATTTTAGTACTATTAGTACTACCTCTGTGACCAGATGGAAATACTGTATTTTTCTTTTAGCTGCTAAAAAACCTGATAATTCCAGAGTTCACCTGGACTTACTGTTCTGTCTTTTTTTGTCTTGTTTCCTGCTTTTTTCTCCCTGATGTTTTATTAGCTGAACCCAGTGGAAGCAAAATTTAAATGATCTAGTAAGACCACCCTTTTAAACACTTTTGAATACATTCACAGGCCACACTGCATTTGAGAGGGATAATTAAATCGGTCCTGTGTTTCAAGATGAAAGGTTTTTGAATTCTTTGAAACCTCCTTCTTATTTTTAATGCACTCACCGACACATTTTAAGTGAATGAAAATGTGCATAATTGTCTGATGACTGGGAGTTGTTTGAGTTGCTTCATGTTGCCTTGCCAAGTTAACAGCTATTGCATAAGCAAGATGAAGTGTATTTTTTAATGAGGAGAGCCACATGATAAGCCCTCTGGGTTTTTCCTTCTCCGTGAACACCCACACTTGATATTAACACACTTTGAACATATAACGTATCAACATGGGGAGTTAAAACATTAGCAAAAGAAATGATGGAGTTCATAATGGCAGATGTCTTACCTCATTGTGAATAAAGTATCAACATTAACAATGTTTGAATTTGAGTTTGATGGCATTTGTCGAATAGTTTTATAAGTACTGTGACAAGTAACTTTTAATTAACATCTATTCCTGATATCCTTGATATTAAACGGGTGTCTGACATTTAACATGCTCTGATTTATATGCCGAACGCAAGATATGTGGGAGTATTAGTTGGTGTTTTGTATAAAATGCTTAGTTGTTTGAATATATAAAATCTTATAGACAAACATTTGACTAAAGTGCAGCTTCTTATGAAATTTCTTCAAAAGTATAGCCTCCAGGTCTGACTCTGTGATTCAGGAAATTTTGTTTACCCAAACTGTAGGAGAGGTTAAATTGACAGAGGCAAAAATAACAAAACTATGAGATGTATATCCTTGTAGCTCACAACCCTGTAACCCTGTTCTTTCATGTTGTGAGGAACCTTCACCAGCAGTGCCACATTGTTTCCTTTCAAACAGTCAGGTGACACTCCAGATATTCAAGAGAGAGCTGCATCCGCAGTGTTTTAGAAACCTGGATTAGCCCCTTTATATATTCCACTCAGGAACGAACCCCCTGCTGAACTGCCACACGCTACTTGATAAATCATTCAGAAATCATTCAGCACAGACACTCATAGAAATGCCTTGCCTGCTGCTTAGATCACTGGGTTGAAATTACTTGCACCGAGTCAGATCTGCAGAAAAGCATCCTTGTATGGATTTGCACTTTGACTAGCTGTGAGAAAGCCTGTTTTTTTTTTTTTCTGTCAGAACTTTTTGGTTTTTTCACTTGTTTTTAACCATTCAGCTTTTCCAAGAGTTAATTAGTCAGTTTCATCTAGTGAATTATCTTTCAGCTGCTCTAGAATGGAGACAAGTGTGGAATTATACCCTGTGGCATAATCTCTGCAAGTAACAGGTAGGTCCTGAGGGGACAAAAACAGATCATGACTAAAGTGGTATAAATTAAATCAATTTATCAGAGCTCTGGTGTCCATTTACTCAGCCTAACTGTGACAAATTGTCTTCAAGGTATGCTTCTTCTTTTTTTGCATCTGAATTAAAAGTCCTCTGCTATCATTAATTTGCAGTTTCCCTTGTAGTTAAACATGTAGATAAAGCAAACCACATTTACTTTTCGAGCTGAATATGTTTTCAAACCAAAACTTAAGTGAACTTCAAGAAATGATGTATTACTTATATCAGATAAGTATCTGTTTTCCAATTTCCCCCTTTCTGCATAAACAAATGTAAGTTTTCTCTTTCGCTTGATTGTTACGTCAAATAAAACAGCATTTTAAATGTCACTTCCACATGGAAACTGATGGTTGCTATTGCTGCATCCTGGTATAACAAGACTTTAATTATTTTGTATTAACTATATAATAATTACAGTTGGGTCAGACTGTACATACTTAACTAATCTTTGGGAGGGGGGTGGGGAGGTGGGTGGGGGGGGGGACAAAAATGGGCATAATCAAGTTGTAAATTAAACAATACGAGAGGGAACTGAGCTGGTTATGCTTTTTTTTCTTATAAGAAATAGAAGCATAATTAGTCACTTTTGAATAATGCATTAAACATTTAGTTTTTTTTAGGACTAAATGGAATTTCTAATGAGTCATGTGATTTATTATAGGACATTTCAGTGCTAGCAAATTAATATCAAAACTTCAGAAGGCTAATGGAACCAATGCAAAGTACAACCCTTAGAAACTGCATTCAGTGTTGTGATTTAGTCATTAAGCTCTTAATCGGATACACAAAACAGACATTAAATGAATTACGCTTATAAGAGAATATCCTAATTAGGAGGCACTATACATTGCAATAATTACAAGGTATTTGAAATAGATTAGTCCTTCCTCTCAATTTTTTTTTTGTCTTGTGTTTTTTGTTTTGGTCTCTCCCAAAGAGAGGGAGTATGTGATCGGTTTCATTTTTGTCTGATTGTATAGCATCCACCGTTTTCACTACATCATTTTCACATTTTATATGATGATAAATACCAATAACCGGTTTATTTATTTATTTTTTTCAATTTTGAAACTTGGTACAAGGTCACACCAAGTGAGAAAATCATTAAAAATTTTATTAATTTTTATTTATTGCCTTTGTATTGTTAAAGTGTCTTGTGTTGTTATATAATACAAAATTCAAAGTGCAAATCATCCACTGTCTTGTCTTGAGTTATCAGTAATTGCAGTTACTCTTTACATAATACCTTCTCTGTGCCATTCACACTAAGTCCACTACGTATATTTAAAAAAATGTTTTGTCTTCTTTAATTGAAAGGGTGAGTGTGTGGTTGGCTAAGTGTCACTCATCATAGGCCACTTTACCAGCCACCTCATATCCACTTCAAAAGGCCCTTGAAATCCCTCAACATCCAAGAGTTAAAACATGTTTTGCATTAGCATTAATTAATGTCACTTGATTATCAGTCAGTCTCTCACTGGCTCCTCCTAAAATCTATTACAAAGCAAATGGTGAAACGCAGATCCTGTATTTCCTTGTCATGGTCTTTCCTATAGGTGTGCAAAGTTGTGAGCTTGAAAGATTATATTTCTTTTTTCCATGAATTGAAAAAAATTACAGGAGATGAAATTCTATTCATGTTATTATACAGCAGGAGTGTTGTTTGTTCCCACCTTTTTTGTGCAGTAAGTCAGTTACTAACCTAAGATTTATGAGTGAATTGCTTCTTTTGGGTTTGTATTTTTAGATACTCCTGATTGCAATTTAAATTTCTGTCCTTGCACAACAAAGGCACAGAACAAATTACACTGGAGTTTCATGCAGGCTTTTAATCATTTTTGAAAAAGGCAGCTATAACTGGGGCCTGAAGGGCTACTTTTTCTGCTTCATGTTCTGAAGCATTTTTCTAAAACTTTATCCTACTAGTCTAAGAACATTTTCAGAGCTTGTTAAGATTGAATATTCTGATATTTTTGATATTCTTTAGTGAAACCTCTATAAAAGTATAACTAGACGTCTGAACATTGTTTCTTCTTTATTCATCTTCATTCTATGATGGGAAAATGTGGCTATTCACAAATCTTTTAAGAAACAGGGCATTGCTATGCACTGTAAACCCAAACGCTCAAAGTACTTAAAAATCTTAAGTAATGTGAACTTAATAATAGATTGTGAGAAAAGACAATGGGGTAAAAGTTAAATGACTTTGTCTTCTATCAGTTGTAAAAAGCCAGGAGTAATTTTTGGGTAAGTGACATGAACTGGTAAATGCAAAGAGAAGTTCCAATTTTAACCAGGCACATTTCTGAATGATTTATCAATGATTTATTATTTTTTGTCTTTTTGCTTTGTTTTTTGGTTTCATTTTATTCCTTCTTTAAACATATTGAACATTTAAAAAAATGACTTTAAATAATGAATACATTTACTGGGGTAGTTTAAACATTTGCATCAACTGTAAGGTTGTGTAAGGTTATTAACAGTCAATTGGCAACTCTATTTAGATTTTTAATTTTACCACCCATAATGTGGCTGTGCATTCATCACTGTTGACACTGTTTATATCACAGTAAGTATTCTAATTTTCTCTTTATTTTTCAAATCAATTTTAGTGAAATTAAGCAATACTCAATAAGGGACACCATTTGTTAATAGGCCAACAACTAATAAACTAATACAGCTACTTCACAAGGCTAACTGACTGGGTTCACCATGGTAGCTGAGACATACTTTGTTTCTTAGTTTTTAAACTAATGTATTATTCTGAGGTATTTGATTTCTTTTCCTTCTTTTGATACAATGCTCTCTATTGTACATGGACTGTGTCAAATTTAAGGAGATGAAGTTAATGAAGATTTCAGAACTGACCTAAAAGGCCAGAGTAATTGACATGAACTGGTAAACCAAAAGAGAAGTTTACCTTTAGTCATGTGACCATGTAACTTCACATTAGACTTTTGAAAGTCAGAATTCTAGTTTCGGTCTCTTGCAACAATATCTAATATTACCAGATGTGCCAACCACTTCAGTCATTCTATTCTCACCATAACTACGCTGCTGGTTGGTCAAAACTTGGAGTATCCCTTACACGTGTATAGAGGAACAAATTGTTTTTCAGAGGAGCCATAACTATCACTTCATCATAGTTCAATTAAATTTGAACTGACTAAGTACTTTTGCTTTTCCAATGTAGGTGTACTCAGGGATCCAACCTTCAAAAGGGTTCAAACAGTACATACCCAACATGTTCCACACCAAACTAAACGGCTTTCTTAAAGGCTTTCCCAATACAGGTAAGCCAGCAAAAACTTTTGGCTGAAATTTAAATTTCCACAATGGAAAGTAATTTAACACGAACCTCAAACTGAGATTTTGAATTAACCACCTAGTTTTAGTTTTTTTTCTTTCATCTTTTTTTCCTCCTGCCTTACAACTCAGTCTTCAACATCTTTCGTCCACTCTATCCACTACACATATTCAGACCATCTCAGCCTTGCCTCTCTATTTCTCACTTGGGTTCGTTGACCTCAGAACTGATTACTGTCTAGAACACGGATCATCTGTTTTTACCAATATGCAGTTTGTTCATAAAACAACTAGATCAGCAGTTTACATTCTAATTAATCTAATCTGCTATTAGCATTTGATATTCTTTTTAAGATGATTCATTTTAATATTTCTTATATATTAACAGCACAGTGTGATATTAGTGGAGGCAAAGAAAATACTGTTTAACTGAAGAAATGCACTTAAGCTTTTCAATTTAACACTACTCAATACATTTGAGGGAATAGGTTGCCTTAATTTTTTCATGTTTTGTGTGACATTTTTTTGAGTTTTCAACATTGAAATTTGATTATTTTTTAATTAAAAAAGATTGAAAAATTAAACACTAAATATTGAGTTTTGCTAGACTGAAAAAGACTCTGTTATACTCATTCGTTTTAATTTATCTCAGTTTATTCACATGGGAGCCAAAAGTAAAATAAAAAAAACTTTAACTACTAGTTACTAAATAGCTTTTAATTTAATTATTAAAGCTTTTACTTTTATTTTAGTTAAAAGTTTCATGTCAAATGTAATACAAAATATTGGATTTCTGATAAGCTCCAACTTTTAGGTTCATCAACTTAAAAGGTCTTTACCTAGCTTAGCAGCACTGTGAGCAAAGACAAGGAAAAAGGAGAAGGGTTGTAAAAGTGTTACATTTGCAAGACTCCAACCCAATCAAAGCAATACAACATGCGAACAAAGGTCTGACTGTTCAACAGCAATGTCAAGCCTATTCTCTTTTTTTGCTTGAGCATAGTAAAAGATCAAATGCCAGTGGGTAAATTGACTTGGGCATGTGATCAGAATATACCAGAACTGCATACCAAAGGCAGCTCTAAAATGGATATCACCTGGGAAAAGCAACATATCAGTGAGTTGTGTTGGATGAGGCAGAAAACAGGGATCAAGGAGGCCCAAAATGTAGCACAGCAGAGGGCCAGATGGAGGCAGGTTGCCAATGCCTTATGCCTCTAAGGTTACGTTCACACTGCAGGCGAAAGCGCATCAAATCCGATTTTTTTGACCCTATGCGACCCATATCCGATCATACTATGACAGTGTGAACGGCACAAATCCGATATTTTCAAATCCGATCTGGGTCACTTTCGTATGTGGTACTGAATCCGATACATATCCGATGTTTTAGAAAGCGACTGCTGTTTGAACGGTCAAGTCGCATTAAATCCGCCTTTTACGTCACCGACACAAGACTGAAGCCAATTATCAGCGCCAGAGAAGCGCCCGAGAAGACATCGCGAACGCTTCCTGGCCATCCAGTGTAGATGTCAGTGAAACTGTTGGGAAGACAACGTAAACATTTTATTTGTTCTGTATAATCTGCAGATTCTGACAGAAATCTGCAGCTATCCTTTGAAGCACAGCAAGCACAGCAATAAGGATCATTATTAGGTTATTTACATTATTATGTAAATAACAAAAAATAACTTAGAGCAAAAATTGGGAAACGTGAAGTCCGAAGTCTTTATATTAAGGGCCATCAGTCAAACAATACTGTTGCTCTGGGTCTAAACAGAGCGCTTTGTGTGTGACATCTTCTTTTCCGCTTTGAGCGTTCACACTAGAGCGCGTTTGCTGTCGCATTTTATTTGTAGTGTGAACGAGCAGACAAAAAAATCAGATTTCATCAAAAAATCGGAATTGAGCATTAAGACCTGCAGTGTGAACAAAGTGCACAAAGAGGGCTAATTAACTGACCCTTTCTATTGAAGTATAACCAAGATAACCTAATCAGAAGAAACTCATAAAAATGTAATCACTTATAACACAAACAGGAACAGGAAAACCAATCAAAAATAAACAACAGTCTGTCTCTACAAACTAATTTAGACTAACAAGGAAAGCATATGGCAAAGATGGAAACAGGTGTGGCTGAATCCTCTAATCAGATGCCTCACATACAGTAACAAGCAGGGTTTAGGGCTTCTTCAGGTTTAACCCTGGCTAAAATTACTTCACCATACCCTGAAAATCCCTCAGGCTTTACTATGCTGATGTCAGTAAAGTCTAAAGTTTTTAAAATATATTTCTATGATGATCAATAAATTCAAATTCAAATTTTATTTGTCACACACACACAACCATACACAGTATGACATGGGGGTGAAATGCTTGTAGCTGTACAATGCCCGACCATTAAATGACAGAAGAAAAGTTTTACAATATTTACAATTTACTACAAAAATTTACAAATTAACTTAGGAATTTACAGTAAAGAATGTGCAAATAGCAGAAGAGATTATAAAGATAAGGATTATAAATTATAGGAATTATAGGATTATAGGAAATGTGTGGTGGTGCGTGTGGTGACGTGTGTGAGAGTCCAGTCTTATAGTGACGTGTTTGGGAGAGTCCAGTCCTACACCTGGTTCAGGCCCCGAATAGCCTGGGGGAAGAAGCTCCTCTTCATTCTCTCTGTTTTGGCCATAAGGGAGCGGAAGCGCTTCCCAGACCTCAACAGTGAGAAGAGTCCATTGTTGGGATAGGAGAGGTCCATCATAATCTTCCTAGCTTTGGACTTGCACCGCTTGGTGTAGATGGACAGCAGGTCAGGGAGCTCTGATTGAATGATGCGTTCTGCCGAGCACACCACCCTTTGCAGATCTCGTCTGTCCTGCTTGGTGCTGTTCCCAAACCAGGTGCAGATGTTTGACGTCAGGACGCTCTCGATGGTGCAGGAGTAGAAGTTCTTGAGCACCTTCAGTGGCAGATGGAAGTCTCTAAGTCTTCTGAGGAAGAAGAGACGCTGACGGGCTTTCTTAACCAGGGTGTTGATGTGACAGGACCATGACAGGTCCTGAGTGATGTGGACACCCAGGTATCGGAAACTGTCCACTCTCTCCACTGGCGTGCCACTGATGATGAGGGGTTTGTAATTCCTCGCCTGCTTTGTAGTGAAGTCCACGATCAGCTCCTTAGTCTTGCTGATGTTTAGGAGGAGGTTATTCTCCTGGCACCAGGTCTCCAGGTTCCTAATCTCCTCCAGGTAGGCCGTCTCGATGTTGTCGGAGATCAGGCCCACAACAGCAGTGTCGTCAGCAAACTTGACAATGGAGGTGGTGTCGGATGTGGCTACACAGTCATAAGTGTACAGTGAGTACAGCAGGGGGCTTAAAACACAGCCCTGAGGCACTCCAGTGCTGAGTGAGATGGAGGGGGAGACTTGTTTTCCTACCCTCACTGATTGGGGTCTGTCTGTGAGGAAGTTGAGGATCCACTGACACAGTGATGAGCTGAGTCCTAGATCCGTCAACTTGGTGAAAAGCTTAGAGGGAATTATTGTGTTGAATGCTGAACTGTAGTCCACGAACAGCATCCTAACATAATTCCCTCTGCCAGTGTCCAGGTGACTCAGGGATGTGTGGAGCAGGTGAGATATGGCATCGTCTGTGGAACGATTAGTCCGGTAAGCAAACTGAAGTGAGTCGATGGTGGGAGGAAGTGAAGAAGTGATGTGATCTCTCATCAGTCTTTCAAAACACTTCATCACAATTGAAGTCAGTGCTACTGGACGGTAGTCATTGTGGCAAGCGGGCTGTTGTTTCTTTGGAACAGGGACAATAATGGACCGTTTGAAGCACGTGGGAACCACAGCTTGGGCCAGGGAGAGGTTGAAGATCTCCGTGAACACCAGTGCTAGTTGATCAGCGCAGGCTCTAAGGACCCGGCCAGGGATTGCATCTGGTCCTGCTGCCTTCCTGGTGTTCACCCTCCTGAAGGTGTTCCTCACGGCATGCTCTGTGATGACGAATGCATTTTCTTCACTGGTGCACTCCGAGCGCGCGCAGCCGTTTGTTGTTTTAATTGCTGCGGCGTCGAAGCGAGCATAAATAAGAAATAAGAAATATAGATACTTATTAACATTATTGCTTTTTTTTTCTTCCTTTCTTTTCCGTCTGGCTGCAAGCACTTTTAAGGCAGTTTTATTTTTATAAGCCTTACCACTGATTTAGAGTTTTGAAACAGGACTCTCAAACCTTGTGTTTGATGATCTTCTATAAAATTTGCAAGTAAGCCTACTTACACATTTGAATTTTTATTGTATATTTTTATAGCCCAGCAATCATGGCTGGGTACCTACAAATCCCATTCATACAAACATTCGTAGTGTACATAATCCAGACCTTTTTACATTGTGTGGAAAAAAAATACGACAGCAGCGATACTAATTGATTATGCGACAAATGCAAAAAGATAGGACAAATTGCTAAAGAATATGCTAAATTGTGTGTACAGCTGCTTGGAAGTATTATTGTTATTTTTATTATTATTATTATTATCATTATTATTGTTATTATTATTATTATTATTATTATTATATTATTATTATTAGTAGTAGTAATAATATTCTGTTGCCTGATTCCCAAGCTTGCTGCTACATAATCTTAAATAGGTTGTGTTATTTGGATGTGTGTGTCCATTGACTTTAGAGGGTTATTTACTATAGTGTTACTCTGACTAAAACATTGGCATCTACCAAATACTAACACTAGGACCAAACTTGTCAAACTTGTCTAAGAGTTTGACTGCTGCTCCATATGCTAATCAATCAGTAGGAATACAGCATGAACTAATGTGACTGACAATGATTAACTTGACATTGCCATTTTTGAAAAACCATAAAATGATTAATAGTGTTATATGAAAAAAAAAACCCCAAAATGGTTTGGACTCGGACAAAAGCAAATCAAATTCAGTTGCCAGCTGAAGATTGATTATAAAATGTTGTCCAGTTGTTATCACTTTTAAAGGGGACATTGCGTAGAAACAAGTCCTTTCATTTTGTTCTTACATCAAGTATGATGCCCCTTAAACTTTATTACATCCATAAGTGTTGTGAGCATAATTTCTTCTTGTGGCCCTTATTTTATTTCTGCCTCTTGCTGCAACAGTCAGAAAGGACTTCCAGATGAGAGCTGGGTAAATATGATATTGTTGAACCATCTAGTGTGTTTTGTTTATACACTGATAAAACAGTAATTTTGTATCTGTGGTACAGCATTTCAAGACAAAATGTATTTTTTGGCTTAGTTGAAGTTATCCTATGTGACATATACACCAATAAAAAAACAAAAATTACAAAGGAAACACATTGTTTTCTGCAATGCTGTGTGTGTGTGTGTGTGTGTGTGTGTGTGTGTGTGTGTGTGTGTGTGTGTGTGTGTGTGTGTGTGTGTTTCTGTCTCTCAGAATAATTATACTGGTGCTTGAATTCTAATTTTATGCTGTAAAATAGATCGCCATTAATTTATTCAGCTCAGCTGTAATCACGTTTTTCTCCCTCTGTGTGGAAGGTCACCGTCCTTGAGGTGAAATACCAAACTGCAGTAGCTTTGTCACTTAGTGTTATCACCAAAATAATTAATTTTTTTATTCATGTAAGTAGCAGAGAGTAAAAAAGCACCGTCCTTCATATTTCAACTGTTTTGAATATCCTTTATGAAAGGCATAATTATTATTTTTTTGATTCCATGGTTTTGTTTGTGCTAATGCATTTTTGTAAAATAAAAATTAAATTAAGAAATCATCCTTAGCTGCAATCGTGCATAGAAAAAACAGCTCATAATCTAGAAGACTAGAATGAATTAAAAAAAAAATAATCAATTCGTCCAGGAATGCGCCACAGAAACACAAAATTGATTAAAGTAGAGGGATTTTCTACTCTAATTGCTTTAAATGACAGGAGACATTGTTTGTCTTTCATTACCACAATGACACAAACACTTTTTATCTTTGAACATAGCATTCAAATCTGTGTGCACATGTGGTAGTGACTTCAAAGCTTGCATGTGTGTGTACTCGTGGGTAAGTGTGTTGTGTGTAAAACAGCATCAGTGAAAGTAGTTAAACAGACATCTGCTGTATTTACATGAAATGCCGGAGATTATGAAAATCCTAATGCTTTAGGATCTTAAATCACTGACACACTAACATTAGTGACATGTTGTTAAAAACTGTTAAAAACTTCCAGGGCCATCTCCTTTCAAAATATTAGGATTTTGGTTTATTTTGCATGACATTTTATGTCAAAGACGAGCAAACCCACAAAGCTTGTCACAATTTTTTTGATGTTACTTAAAAAATGTTCAATTAACAAGCTTAAATACAAATGGTAATTGAGAACAGGTTATTTTTAACACAATACATACAGTATATACAACTTTCCTCTCTATGTTACATAAATCTTTGACCAAAAATAAATCTGACATCATAAATGACAGATTTGCTTCCTAAACTTAAAGGTAAGCAGCAGCACATCTGGATACAAGCAATTTTGCCATGTATCTTTCATCTCAGGAAGTACCCGTGTGAACTAAGTTTTCCTTCCCGGATCAAAATCTGAAGTGCAAGGATGAAAAAGAGACAACGAGCAAGGGCTCGGGGAGTGTTGATACAAGTGGAGGAAGTGGGAGCCTCCCCCATACTGAGCTGTAGTGTCAGACACTAATGCCTCTGGATAGAAGCTCTACTCTAGGGTATTAACTCAAACATGGACGACTAATGCCACGGGATAAAGCGTTCAGCCTCACTTACAGGGGCACAGGCACTCCCGCAGGATCATAGGGCCGGGGCAGCAAGCATTAAATTGCCACAGACTTCTGTGTGCCTGTGCCAAGGGATTGATTGGAGGCAGAGGGGCACAGCTCGAACCGGTCTCTACAGCCTGGAGACTTTGATCTTAAGATGTGTAGTACAGGCAAGTTGCCAATGCAAATATATAACTGAGGAGAAAATATATGGGCACTTTCTACATACACTGTTTGTTATTAATAGCTGCATACCTACCTTGTCTTGCAGTTATCCAATTAGCTAGCCATGTTGCTACACCATAAAGCATTTAAATAAGTAAAAGTAAATTATATATACAAAAGAAATGACAAAAATTATTGTCACTACATAAAGAGGTTAATAAAGGCTGTCTTAAACTGTTCAAATCCTAAAATATATTAATGCACTACACTATCTATAATTTAATCCCTCATGTTTACCAAAGTATGAATTGAAAACATCATCTCATGCACTTAAAGCCAGGTAAAGACCTTGGAACATTATATAACTGCAATTCATAATGGTGAGGAAACACAATGAGTGATGAATGTGCCTTGTCAATGAGAGCCATCACAGAAAAGTGGCCTGACTGGTTCAAGCCAACTGAAAGCCTGTTTTAACCCAAACATTCACTTTTACAACTGTGGTGAACGGAAAAGCAACTCAAAATGCACAGCCTGTCATACTTTCAGATAGATGGGATACAACGGCAGAACACGTCGGGTTCCACTCCTGTCTGCCAAAATCAGAAATCTGAAGCTGCAGACGGCATGGGCTGTGATGCAGGCATGTCAACATAGACCAGAAAATTCTGTGTCAATGCTGACAGGTTCTATGTCTAAAAGGAATATTTAAAATGTATCTTCTGGAATCAATGCCACAAATAATCGAACAACTGAATATGACTTGTCTTATTACAGGTGCCTTAGCATTTAAATGTTTTGGTTATTGAAGCATTGTAGTCTTCATGCTGCACTTTTGGTGCCTTTTTACTTACATCTTCATTATGCCTGTTAAAAGTCAGCAAAAGGTTTTACTTTACATTGTGTCATGCTAGATAAACACCTGTCACTATGATATAGAATAGTTCGTAATTTTTCTAAACTAACAGCTTTGATTAAGCAAAAAATACTTTGAACTTAAATCCCTGATTTAGTATTGCGTTTCTCAATCTTTCTGTCTGCTAATGCATTTTCTGCACAGCAATCTTCAAATGCTCTTTTCAATACCCCTGAGTTTATTATTCATTTAAAGATTAATGTTAATGCTCCAATTTGAAACCAGTAATAATAAATCAAGAAATGCACACCCTTCCAGCTGTCAGATGATAACATTCGTGGTGTTAAGACAGAATGTTACAAAGATTTAAAAAGATGGCGCCGGTGAGGTCGGCTGCCGTCACGACTGCTCCGACCACTTTTTCTTTGTCTTTGTTTTTTAAGTTAGTTTTCAGCGTTTCTAAATCGGCAAAATCATCACCATTGGGTACATTAGGTATGACCGTGACACTCTTGTTTCTATTGGTATACAATGTACTCACAATTCGAAGTTTTTAACTCCGGATCCGAGCTGGCCGAGTGAGATCTCGAGGGAGAACAAAGGGAAGCGGCGGCGGCCTAGAGGGAAGCGAGCCGGCGTCAGGAACAGGCTGAGAGCTCGTGCACACCGCACACCTCTGCCTAGCATCCTGCTCGCCAACGTCCAGTCACTGGAGAACAAGCTTGACGACCTCAGGGCCAGGATAAAGTTCCAGAGAGACATTCGGGACTGCAATCTCCTCTGCTTCACCGAGACATGGCTGAACCCAGCGGTGCCGGACCACGCCATCCAGCCGGCCGAGTTCTTCTCGGTTCACCGCATGGACAGGACACGGGACTCGGGGAAGTCAAGGGGAGGCGGCGTGTGTTTAATGGTGAACAACAACTGGTGCAACAGTGCGAACATTGTTCCTCTCACACGCTCCTGCACACCAAATCTGGAACTACTGTCCATCATGTGTCGTCCTTTTTATCTACCTCGGGAATTTACATCGGTCATTGTAAGTGCCGTTTATATTCCACCACAAGCGGACACGGTCACCACCTTATGCGAGCTGCATGAGGCACTCACACAGCACCAGACACAACACCGGGACGCTGCGCTTATTGTGACGGGGGACTTTAATAGCGCCAACCTCAAATGCGCAGCGCCGAACTTTTATCAACACATCACCTGCCCCACCAGGGGTGGAAGGACACTGGACCACTGCTACACTACGGTCAAGGACGGCTACAAGGCACAATCCCGCCCCCCGTTTGGCAAATCTGATCACGCCGCCATCTTCCTCATGCCAAAATACAAACAAAGGCTGAAACAGGAAGTTCCGGTTCAGAGGAAGGTCGCGCGCTGGACGGATCAATCGGTGGCCGCGTTACAGGACGCACTCGATGACGCAGACTGGGACATGTTCAGAAACAGCTCCGACGATGACGTCAACGTGTTTACGGAAGCGGTTGTGGGATTCATTGGGAAACTAGCGGATGATACCGTGGAGACAAAGACTATCACAACGTTTCCCAACCAGAAGCCGTGGGTGGATAAAACCATCCGCGACGCTCTGAGATCCCGCACCGCTGCCTACAACACGGGACTCACGACGGGGGACATGGACCCGTACAAAGCCGCGTCATATAACGTGCGGAGGGCGGTGAAAGAGGCGAAGCAGCGCTACGGGAGGAAACTAGAGTCACAACTCCAACAGAGTGACTCTAGGAGCCTGTGGCGGGGACTAAGGACAATAACGGACTATAAAGCACCAACAACCGGTATGACGAACGCGGCCGTGACTCTGGCAGACGAGCTGAACACTTTCTATGCTCGCTTCGAGGCTGCAGCTAAGGACTCCAACAATGCTAGTGTTAGCGGCGCTAACGGCTGCAGACAGGAAGATACTGCCAGCACCGGAAACGTGCTCGTCATCTCCGAGCATGAAGTAAGGAGAGCCTTCAAGAGAGTGAACACCAGGAAAGCAGCAGGACCAGACGGCATCCCAGGTCGTATCCTAAGAGACTGCGCATACCAGCTAGCTCCTGTGTTCACTGAGATATTCAACATCTCTTTATCTCAGTCGGTGATCCCCACATGCTTCAAAGAGTCCATCATTGTTCCTGTCCCGAAGAAACCCCACCCTGCTTCTCTCAATGACTATCGCCCTGTAGCCCTCACCTCAGTAGTGATGAAGTGCTTTGAACGCCTGGTCAGAGACTTCATCATTTCTTCACTACCAGACACACTGGACCCACTACAGTTCGCTTACCGTCCAAATCGTTCCACAGACGATGCCATCTCTCATCTCCTCCACACATCACTCACTCACTTGGACACTAGAAGGGGGAATTATGTTAAAATGCTCTTCATAGACTACAGCTCTGCATTTAACACCATAATTCCCTCCACACTCACCACCAAGCTGGAGCATCTGGGACTCAGCTCATCTATGTGTCAGTGGATCTCCAACTTCCTAACTGGCAGACCACAGGCAGTAAGGATGGGCGGACATGTCTCAGCCTCCACCACTCTCAGCACTGGAGCCCCCCAGGGGTGTGTTCTGAGCCCCCTGCTGTACTCTTTGTACACATATGACTGTGTGGCTACTACCAGCTCCACCACCATCATCAAGTTTGCTGACGACACCGTCGTGGTGGGCCTGATCTCTGATAACAACGAGACGGCCTACCTGAAGGAGATTAGGAATCTGGAGAACTGGTGCCAGAGGAACAACCTCCTTCTAAACGTCAGTAAGACAAAGGAGCTGATAGTGGACTTCAGCACTAAGCAGGAGAGGAACTACCAGACCCCCGTCATCAACGAGTGCCCAGTGGAGAGAGTGGACAGCTTCAAATACCTCGGAGTTCACATCACGCAGGACCTGTCATGGTCCTGTCACATCAACACCGTGGTGAAAAAGGCCCGACAGCGTCTCTACCACCTCAGACGCTTGAGAGACTTCCAACTGCCCTCCAAGGTGCTCAGGAACTTTTACTCGTGCACCATAGAGAGCATCCTGGCGGGAAACATCTTAACCTGGTTCGGGAACAGCACCATGCAGGACAGACGAGCTCTACAGAGGGTTGTGCGGTCAGCTGAGCGCACCATCCGCTCCGAGCTCCCTGACCTGCACTCAATCTACAGCAGGCGGTGCTGGACCAAGGCCAGGAAGATCGTGAAGGACCTCAGCCATCCCAACAACAGACTGTTCTCTCTGTTGAGGTCAGGAAAGCGATTCCGCTCCCTGAAGACCAACACAGAGAGACTGAGGAGGAGCTTCTTCCCGCAGGCGATACGGTCTCTCAATCACACCACCACACAGTACTGACCCACACATATGGTTCTTACACACACACTGGACTTTCTGGACTTTGGTTTTGCACAACACTGGTCACTATATTCTTCATTTCCGGTTAATACTTGTACAGCTGCTGTTATTGTGTATATATTTATTTATATTTAGATTTCTTCATACATTCTTATATAGTTCTATATTGTGTATTGTGTATTTTGTTGTACAGTTATTTTATTTTCAACTTTAATTTATATATTTTATCTTATTCTTCCCAGTTAAATTTACCCTTCATTCTAATTTGTGTTGTACAGTTATTTCATTTTTAACCTTAATTTATATTTTATTCCTTCTTAGTTAAATTTACCCTTTTTAATTTTTCATATTTATTTCCTATCTTATTCATAGCCTTTTCCTTTTTTGTTCTCTTTAGGTCACGAGCAGTTGTCCAAGCATTTCACTACATATCGTACTGTGTATGACTGTGTACGTGACAAATAAAAATTTGAATTTGAAGATAAGAGTAAGGCTGATAAACTCCAAGTTCATCCAGTGTTATGACTTAGTTATTGCCAAAATGTCAGAAAGAGGCCTATTTAAGCACTAAATGCATTTTGGATTTTAAAGGAAGATTGTTTCTCTCAAAATATCTTCATATCTTTAAAACAAGTGCAACAATGAGGCCATGATTCTTGGGAAAAATAGTTGATAGTTGGAGAAGTGCATTCAAAGTCCCCCTAACAACAAGAAGTTAATGTTGTTTTTTATGTGTTGTTACTTACTTTATTACTTACGTTTTGTTTTAAAATTATTTTAATTTTAGTTTAATTTCTTACTGTGCAAATAGGATATGCATTGCTGACATATTTATGATATACTGAACCAGCCATAATGTCGATTGTTTTTAAGAGGTAAATGGCTATATCTTTATAACTAGCTTTCAATGTAACTACACAATTTTGTGAAAATAAAAAGAAAGAAGAAAAAACAGCACATAAAGATAATTGTAAATGTCACTTTTTAATGTGCAAGGTCAATGATGCTTTTGTACAAGTTCACAAGGAAGATTGATACTTGTTTGTTTGCCTTCATTTTTGGGTGTTTGGGCTGCTGTTCTATTATTTTCATCACCTCTGCTGTCCCATACTGTCAAACTCAATTCTATCATCATCACTCTGATCCAATAATCTTCTTGCCTGTTTTCTAAAAGTCAATCAGTCTTTGTCGCCTGCGCTTAAAATTTTAGAGCTATTCTGTCAATCTTCCTTTCAGACTCTCATTCATGCAGGCTCCTCCATATCTTATTACTTATGCTGGTTGCTCAGAGAGCCTCATTCAAGCCTCACCTGCCATCTGGTCCACCACCAACATCTAAGCTTGGACTTTGTGGAGAAAAAGCACAGTGAATGCGGCCCACCATCCCATTACTGTGTAGCTGCTCAGACACTTGTGTTATCTTAATACAAAGAGATGAGAAAGTCAGGGGTGGCTAGGACAAGATCACTAAACAAAAGAGGTTTAGCAACTTCATAACCATACACAAAAGTGACATTTAGGTTACAGAGGGTGGTAAACTGGGTAATTATTATCAAGATGGCCATAGTTATGGCAAACATTTACCGTATTTTCAAACCATAAGGCACACCGGATTATAAGGTGCATTAAGCAAAACAAAACAGTCAGATAATTCAGACTTTACTGAACTCATTCTTCTTGCTTCCTCCACTTCCGTACAATTGATTCATTAATGTTGAATTTTCTCACAGCTGCTCTATTCCCATGTTGCTGCAGTATATTAATGACTAACCTTGTATTGTGGATGGATTATCTCAGTTGTTCTCCTGACTGAAGTTTGGTCCGTTTGCAGCATCCTGCCATGCGATTAGGATAGAATAGAATAGAATTCAACTTTATTGTCATTGCACATGTCACAGGTACAGGGAAACGAAATGCAGTTTGCATCCATCCAGAAGTGCTTTAGCCATGATATAGATATATTATAATATATATTAGCAATAATATAGATATGTAAGTATATTACAGAAATGGGTCTATTATGGTACAGTACGTTATAATGTACACGATATGAAGTATGTTATGAATATTCTATAACTATAAGTATGTACAGGCTGTAGTCAGTACAAGCTATGTACAGGCTATGAACAGGATATAAATATGAAATAAAAAACTATAAAAAAAATATGAGATATACAGTTATACAGAAATGTGAACTATGCAAGTTATAAACAGTTGTAGGATTAAAAATTATCGTATGTACAGAATGATTATTTACACAGAACTATACAGTAGTGCAGTTAAGATAAGTGAGATATGTGGATAATTTAGATTGCATTAGTCCCTAACCATTGGGAACCTCACATTAACTTTTATCGAGTGGAAAAAAGTTAGCGTTCATCCTCCAGCTTCAATGTGTTTATGTTATGCTAACATGGCTGTGTCGCTAGCGATCAGTAGCACATCATTATATACCAGCTAGTCCAACTTCAGTAACCCTACAAACGTCA
This sequence comes from Copadichromis virginalis, assembly GCF_057382275.1. NCBI lineage: Eukaryota > Metazoa > Chordata > Actinopteri > Cichliformes > Cichlidae > Copadichromis > Copadichromis virginalis. The sequence continues at coordinate 38,236,113 of NC_140624.1, read as the reverse complement.
CTGCTATTTTGTTTTCTGTCTTCATTTATGTTGGAAGTGATAGCAGAGCTGTACGTTTACATCTTTTCTGAAATCTCTCAGTCAGAACATGGCATATCATGTTTAGGTGGAAACTAGTGAGCTAACTTCCTGCTAACTTCTAACTGTTAAATTTAATAAATTCTGTTTTCATGGATGCCTGGATGTTAAACTTAATTGTTACACCTGGTAAAGCAGCAATGCTGATCATTTTATTAAAGATGAAAGAATTTAGACAGTTTTTAACTCTCAGTGATACTGCAGTGTTCGTTTGACTTTGGGACATTAAGGGAACAGAGTTTTGGACCCAGATTACTCCACGAGGCTCCTGACAATGGTAGCTGTAATGCTACGGCTAATGCTAATGCTGCGGCTTTGTAGCTTACCAAAGTTGTACTAAAACATTTTTTGACAGATTTTTGAGTCCCGTGTACCACATAAAATCGATTCGAGGTCAGTATGCGCAACCAGGATTCATACATAAGGTGCACTGGATTATAAGGCGCACTGTTGAGTTTTGAGAAAATGAAAGGATTTTAAGTGCGCCTTATAGTGTGGAAAATACGGCATATTGAGTAGTAAGGACTTGAAAGGACAACATAACTTAAACTTTGGCGAAATTCACATTTAGAAAGGCTGAGAGCCATTTGGCCAACAGAAGACTCCCTTCAAGTTGGCAGCCTGGTCTATCCACTTACTAGAGTGCATCTTTAAATCAGTAAGGTACCCAACAGTTTGTGACACACTTTCTGCATTAAGTAGTTACACCATTCTTTTAGCTAAAGTACATCGGTGTGTATTGTATAAAACGTTCTGGCATAAAAATCAAAGAAAAAAAACAAAGGTGTCTGAAACTCTGAGGTCAACAGGACTTGCCAATATCCTTTTAACGTGTCAAGTTTGGTTACAAAAATTGCTGAACAAATGCTGTCAATGCAGTGTGAGGTAAAGGAAAAGAGTCAGAACACAGAGCAGACTGGTTCAGCTTCCCCACTATCTGATAAATGAGGATAAATGATCTCTACAGAAGTGGGTCATATTTTAAACTTGAACATAAGAAGTGTTTCAGAGTACAGCCATAGGCTTTAATCATGCCATAATCAACAGCTCTGCTGAGTGCCAATACAAGCGTGTGCCACTATTTGACATAATGTGCTCCAGTGATCACCATGTTGCTTATCTTGGAAAACTAGTTACACAACAGCGAATCACCATTCACAAAGTAAAACTCTACATGTCTTGATGTATGTTCATTCATCAAATTAAGTAAATCCCCAAAGGTTGTTTCTGTTCATCTGGAACTACGTCCAGATGAAGCTACGTCCAGACGGACAGAATCAAACTTTGGGGAACTCTCTACATGATGGTGGTTGTAGTTCTCACCACACCTACCAACTGAAAAAGAAAGAAAACAAGATTTAGGTGAGAGCTTATTTTTCTGGGCTAGGTTAATTGTATTCAATTGGAAAGAATAAAGGTTCGACTAGATCAACCATTTGCTTTTGTTTTTATGGGCTGGAGCTCTATTTAGCACACTGACAATAAATATATCACGGTAGCACAGGAGAAGACACAGGAATTTCAGATGCAAGAATCTGGTGCAAGATAAGAGGATGCAAGAGGGCTACCTGCTCAAACACGTCTGGCAGGTACTGTCTGTGTGTTGTCTTTATCATCTAGGCTTTCTCAGCCACCTAAATCTATATCTCACTTTACCCTGTGAAACTGTGTTATAATATTACTCATTGCTATGATAATCTTGCTGTCAGTAAGTCAGTTTTGTATAACTAAATGTCTACTTGGCCTGGGAAAGCCAGCAACTCTATCACGTGTCCTTCAAGAACACCCAATGATCATCACCCTTTCTAGTAAAATATTAAATATCTGGTCAAATATTTCTAATGAAATATTTTACTTTATTTTATATTGCATATATCATAAACCTTCATGATTTTTTTTGACTACTAAAAACAAACTTTTAACCACTGTGATTTAAATGACAAAGTAATCATTATGGGTGACTTTAATATTAACTGGAATGTAAAGAATGAATTAATTCAAACAGATCACTGACTGTTTTAATTGATACAATAGCCTACTAGAACAATGTATAGAATAACATTGAATAATGTACCATGTCCCAAAGAGCCAGCAGCAAAATTTGAAATAGCTCTAGGAAGGACTGATTGGAGTGAAGAGATTACAAATGGGCACACAGACAGTGGGTGTGATTTATTTCTTGCAAAAATTAATGAACTGGTGGCGTCATTCATTAGGAGGAGGAATCAGTATAAAAGAAATGGAAATACTCTGCCCTTGCTGAATGATGAATGCAGGAATTTGATGAAAGATAGGGATGGTCAGCTTTAAAAAAATGCTTGAAGTCTAGTCTTGTCACAGACTGGGAAAAAATTCCCATTTATGGGATATAAGTAAGACCGTACAAAAGGCTAAAGAAATATTATTATTATTATTATTATTATTATTATTATTAAGTATTTATTCAGAAAATTCAAGGGAGGAGAATTAAAAACAAAAATGACATTCTGTCAAAATATTATAATAAACTACTCTCCAGACCACAAAATAATAACAAAGAATTAACAGTTCATTAATGAAAATCCAAACCTCCATAGCTACTAAACTGACTTTTTATTGACTCCTGATCATGAAATCCCTTGGCTTTTTACTCCTCCTCTTTAAAATAAAATACATTTCACAATAAGGAGTTTTCAGTATTATTAATTCACAAAAAACACAAAAAAGTTAGCAGAAAAATGGTTGGCCATGGGGGCATGTCCCAATTTGAACTTCCAGGCCATATTCGGCACAGATGTTCCTGTATACTATGCTTGCCACTTGGTTATGACGTTTCATGTATGCCCCACATGCTAGCATCTTGGACCCTGCTGTTATGTGCTGGATTGCCTGCACCTGAGGTCTTGCCTGAATTTTGTTTTCCCTAGTTCTTTGAGTTTTCATATAATAATTTAAATTGTAGAGTGTTGTAGTTGTCTGTTGTAGTGTGGTAGCTTATTTTTCTTTTTAGTGCATCATTTGCCAGCCATCATCAGTTTTTTATTTGTTCTGACAAAAGAGAATACATCATAAACTAAACGAACTGTATCTAGATCTATTTTTCTTTCTTTTTAAGCTAGTTAATGATGTTTGGTTTGTTTTTACAGGAATGCAGGCAAACTACAAAACCTTGGAGAAAATTCTAATTAATACAATTCAGACAGGTCTGTGCTAAATACAACTTATTATCAAAGGACTGCAAAAAAAAAAGAAAGAGAGAGAGAGAGACAAACCACAGGAAGCCAGGTGAAATATTGCTATTTTTTTTCTTTTGCCATACAGAAGAAATACTTTAACAAAACTTTCTTTTCTCCCTTTCTTTACCTAATCATACATGTAAATGTATTTACATAGTCCTTTTTCTGATTTGGATTGTTTCAAGATTGCAGTTCACTCCTTAACTTGCAGTTTCTTTCCAGGTCTGCCAGGAATACTCGATGGTTCAGTTTTAGACCTCAGTTTCAGTGGTTGAACTTGGGCTTTCACCACCATATTATAAATTTTCATTATTATGCTAACAACACAGCTACGCATCCATATAAAACCTCAAAGCTCGTGCAAGCCCTGCAACTGCTCTTTAGATAAAAAAGTAATGGATGTCATGAGTTTTTGGCAACTATATGAAACCAAATTTAAAAAAAAGTTCCTTTTGAAGATCCACCAACACCATATAATTGATTTGGCACAAATATCTATCTGCCAAAGCAAAGCGAGTAGCAATTAATGTAGGTGTAGTTTTTGACAGATATTTGGGCTTTGATGTTTCAGGGTGCTCCATGCAGTTTCTTCTAACTGGGAAATGTTCACATGGTGTTTCTCATCCAAAATAATCTGAAAAAGGTCAATTAGGCTTTTATTTCCTCTCTTATTTGACTACAACTCCTACTTCTGGCTCAGACAAAAGTCGCACATGCTGTAGTGGCAGAACAACATCGAATTCTATTACAGTTCCTTTTATTTACATATAGTTTACAGTTTTGTGTGTGTGTTTGTGTGTGGTAGCAGTTTTAAAGTTGACATTAGTTACAAACCCTGAAAGCAAAGGAAATGTACAGAATGAAATGTGTATATTGTCTTTTGTGGTTTGGACGGTGCTTTGTCAAGTCTGGGAAAATAAACCTGGAGTTATCTGAGCTTTGGCTCACAATCTTTAAAAGATCAATCATCAAGTACATGAATAAAGCAAGAAACTAATGAGTCACTATTAACAAACCCGCCAGTTTAAAATCATATACTATCTTTAAGTAATTTTAAATTACATAAATGTGCACTTAAAAACAAACAAATAAACAAACAAACAGTTTAATGATTGAACACATTTCATTGCAAAACAAAACAAATAGCCACAAAAACTAGATTAGGCAGGCAACTGAATTGTTTTCTGTTGCTCTCCCTTGTCATACTAGCACACACAGTCTGTGATGACATGCAATTGTTCTTTTTACTATATGCAGATGTGAAATATATCATCAATTTGGGTTCTGCCAGTTTGGACTGTTAATGCAATTTAAAACTGATTCTTTCCCATAGAGTCATGGGGCCAGACTGCACAACCCTTCAGCTTTGCTGCTTTTTGTTTTAATAACATCAAATGATTTATAAAACACTAAATTATCCTGTCAGTGTAAAATGAACTGTTTGATGACAGAAGCCACTTGAGGAAAAAGGGCTATAGCAGTAGAGAAAATTTGCTTTCACTTGTGAAAAGCAGGTATATCATCCATCTTCATTGGGCATGTGGTTTGTCCAAGTTGGTTGTTGCCAGGTAACAATGACAATAGAGCAGAAATTGAGTTGAGCTCCATGTTTTCTTCTACCCCCTTTGTCAAAATAATTATAAAACATTTCCATGATTTTAGAATCATGGAAATGATTCTATATTGTAATTTAGCTATGAATGCAAAATTGTAATATTTACAAAAGTCATAATCTTCAAAAAACAAATGATAACAATAATTAGATATTTGTTATTGATTATTTTTAATGCAGTGTTTGAGAATGGCGTACAAAGCCATACAGTCGAGGTAAACATTTTGTTCAATGGTGGCTAATTGAGGGACATGAGAAAGGAGATGAAGAGGGAAAAAAAAGACATAATGAGTGTAGAACTCATCATAAAAATTGTAGTGTTAAACCATCCGTGATGTAACCATCCTGAAACGGCCACTTGAAGCCCTGGTGTGATGATGATTGACATTCTAAGAGTGACACTTAAGAAATACATTTTATCAAGCTAGCATTATTATCTTTCCACTTCACTTCTCTCTGGCTGGCATAAACATGTGTTTTCAGTCAAGCATTTGGACATTGAACACAGGTTGTTTTGACATTTTAGAATTTTGCTCTCCTGAACAAAGCAAAAAAACAAAACAAAAAAACAAAACAACCCAAACAAACAAAAAAAACAACCCCTAAATAAATAAAAAGCAGGATGTTAGAAAAAGTAAAGTTTAATCTGTATGAAATTGTCATTTCCCTGGTCTTCTGTTTTTAAATTGCAGTAGTTGTAGGTGTACATGGTACTTGTGGTGTTTCACCTATAAAAGAGATATATGTTGTGTCTCTCCTGAAACAGGTTCTAGACCTCTCAATGATGTGGTGATTCACATTGTGAAAGTGACACTTTAATGCTACTCGACAAGCCTTTCCATTTATTGTTCTTGTTATTCTTCATCCCTTCTGCCTCAGCCATTGGCTGACGCTAAATGGCTGACGCTAAAATGACCATCATCATGAGCCTGTGGTTGCTTGCTTACCATTCTCACTGGAGTGACAGAGTGTTGCAAAGCACCTGCGAAAACTAATATGACAGGAGGGGCAGGGATAGCTCAGTAGGTAAAGCGGTTGCCCATGATCGGAAGGTCAGGGGTTTGAATCCCCTGAAGGGCTACCCTGAGGTACCCTTGAGCACGGTACCCTCCCCGGGCGCTGCACTGGTGGCTGCCCACTGCTTCACTGAGTGAATGGGTTAAATGCAGAGAAGGATTTCCCCACGGGGATCAATAAAAGTGTACATTATTATTATTATTTAGGATCTACCTCCCATCTTAGCATCTCACTACTGATATTCAAGAAAAGACCCTATAACCAGAATTTACTCTTAGAAATTTGCATATCTAAGATAGATAAATATGTATGGGAGCCACAAATGTTGAAAAACACTATATATATTTTATAATAAAAGTCAGCAGAAAGTGATCTTTCAGCTGACTTCAAACACATTTATTTCAAAGTGAGATATGCATAGATCATAAAACCACAATATAATTCCCATGTCATTGTTCCTTCTGTCTTCTGAATTAAATTAAAATCACAAAGAAAGTGCCAATAATACATTTCCACCCTTTTGTTCCATGTTTTGCCAAGGAAATGAGAAAAAAGTAATATTTTTTAATGTGTAATGTAACAAGCTGCTTCTATGAACCTCATTTTTTTCAGTTTTTTAGTGTTTATACATTTATGCATTCTGATTTACAAGAGCAAAAAGTTTATATGTGTGGAAACATTTCACATTTGAAACAGTTTTTGATTAGATTCATGAATAAATATAGATATATTAAAAAATAACCTTTAAATACACAGGATTAAATGTGATTCTGATTGGTAATAACAACAATTCTGCACCCACCCATTTTTTCGTCTTCTTGTGAATATGAAGAAGAAGAAATGAGAAAATGTGTCTTTTTGGGAACAGAAATATTGTGTGCATGTGAACAGAAATAGACAACCAGATATATTGCATCCACACAGACTCTAAAAAATGCACCTAAACCTAAGCTCTAATTCTGAGTGAGTCAATTTAATATTATAAATATTCTTGTTGGCTGAAATGTATACAGCACATGCAGCATACCCACCCTGTTTGCCACTGTATGTGCTGGACAACAAAAATATAATGTAAAATGACTCTTCCTGACAGACATGAGCTTTATGAAAATAAATCCTGGTCACGGCTTCTATCCCATATGTCTATGTGCACCATTTTTACATATTTTAACCTTAAATTTTATTAATGATCAAACTCATTTGACTGAAAACAATCCAGGAAAGGGAACCTGTCGCAGCTATCAACCTTTATGAAAAATGGTATTATGCTACTCACTTCATTTATTTTCAAGGCTTTTAACACTTCCAATAGTTCAGCAACTTATACTTATTTTCGTTCTTTCTTTAAAAAAACAGAAAAAAGAAAAACACATGTAGCCTACTTCACTGGGAGATTGGGTGGATATGTGTCTTACATGTTATGTTTATTTTAAGACTGGGAAAATAAATAAATAAATGAATAAATTCTAGCAGCCAAGAGCTTTTATACATTCATTTGTTTTACAACTGCAGATTTTTTATATTGTTATTCTGGTCTGTGCTCTCAGTGAATATCTAACTGTTACAGTACAGTGTGTGGTTAAATATAGATTGTCCTAAAAAAATCATGTTGAGCACACACACACTAGACTACATTAGTGAGGACGTTCTTTTTTCTCATAAAACAGTCTTCCCTGAACCTACAGTAACCATAAACCAAGTTTTAACCTTGCCTTTACAGCCAAGCCTTCAAACAGCACTTTTAAACTGTATTAAAACATTGGTGACCTGCCAAAGTTTCCTCATTCAAAAAGTGCACATCCTCACGAACCCTCCCATGCAAACAGTGACCTAAAATGCAATTGACAGTCTTATCCAATTTCATCACTCTTGTTTTGATACAATATTTTGATGTTCAGAAAATAATAATAATTAAGTAAGTAACAAAATTAATGACCAAAAGATGTTATTGCCCAGTGAGTTAGTTCACAGAATTAGATTCTATTATAGAACAGAACAAAAGCATAATTGCACTAAACAGCCACGTCAGATATATCTGAAATGACTCTGACATTTAGGATTCGTCGTTTTGTTCTTTTACAGCCAGCAGTGAGAGAGAACTGTGTGACATGAAGGGGTGTGAACACTGCAAATACACAGGGGAACAAAATCCCAAGCAATCTGATACAAGTCGGCACCCTACCTTGTCATGCAGAGTCTAGCTACAGTAAGTCATGACACAGAGACAGGTTCTCTCTGTAAAGGCCTGAGCGTTTATTCCCTTCCTAGCATAGCCATTTGGGTTACTGAATAAATCACCTCTAAGTCGCCTTAAGTCCAAATCCTCATGAGCTTTGAATGGCGTCTAGCACTAGGACTGTGGGATTGCTGAAAATTGAATTTTAGTTCTGCAGATTTACTTATTGTTGGGGGTAATCATTCATGGATTTGGTTTGGTCTCAGTTGCTTTTTTTATTTGCAGTGGAGATAGAGGAATTTAATATATGCATGCCATTAGAGGGTTATAATGGGCCACTGAAGGCAGGTTTCGCAAATTGGATGTGACTTGTATTATACTTCTGAAGCAGTTCAATTCATGTAATAAGCACTAAGGATGACCGCCAGTGGTAGCCATTTGATGTGAATAATTCCAAGGGTCATTTGTTTATTCAGTACATTTTTAAAAATATAACCTTGAAGAATTGGATTTGATAACAATGTTTGTTTTAAAACAAATCTGCAAAAATAACATAACAAAACTGAAGATCCACTAATAACACAAAATTAGGATGTATCACAAGCATAAGCACCTCTATAGCAAATCATGCACTGATGGCGTGCCTTTCTACGCCTGAGATTACAGCGTAAATATATAAATAAAAAAGAAAATTACTATTAGCATAATAATTCAGTTTGCTGTCATACAGAACACACTAGGTATGTGTTGGCAGTCTATTGGCTGCTGTGTGCCTATTGGAGAGGCCTTTAAACTGACTGGGGCAGGGCAGCCATCAATAATTCAATGGGCATGCCAGCGCAAAGGTAAACAATGGCTGTAATTAGGGGAGGTCTTGACTGTGGACAGGGAGATTAATGAAAGGGCAGTCATTTCTACTGGTGCCCAGAGACAACAGGTCTTTCACAGTGACGAAGGCCCTCCCAAACTAAGCAGAGCCATATCAAGTGTGTGTGTGTGTGTGTGTGTGTGTGTATGTGTGTGTGTGAGCGAAAGAGACAGCATTTGTTTATCGTATCTATGTGTGCATGTGTGTAATATTTGTATCATAATATAAAAAGACAAGATTTACTATACAGTCTATGTGTTAAGCACTCTAGATGAATATTCAGTCCATTATATTTAGGAGAGAGTGCTTAAAAAGGCCAGTTTGTTTACCTGCATGACTAACAACAGAATAAGATAAGAACCTTCATACTTTTCTTTTCTTTGTATTGATCTTTCGCACCCTGCAATCTTGGTGCCTTCCATAACATAAATCTCTATATCAACATTCATATTTTAGCATAAAAAAGTTATTCTCTATTCTCCCATTTCAGTATACTTGTACATTATATTGTTTGCATCCTCTGTCAGTCAGCAGCACTGGAACAAGACACAACACAATTTGTTTTTGTTTAGCTGTGCATTGAGTTGCTTGCAAATTCAGCACCAAGGACAGCAACATCTGATTGCCATTCACCTTAGCCTGTATCTTGAACAATGGCACTAAAAAGAACAAAAAAGATAAAAATAATAATAAATGAATACAAGTGTGTCTTAACAGATAGGACACTGTCATATACCATAATAAATGCTATAAATGGAGGTTATGAGCTATGCAAACACTAAGCACTATTACCATATACAGTCATCTTAAAAGAAAGTACATCAATTGCAAACCAGCTTTTTTGTTCATGTGAGCAATTGTTTGATCCAGTGTCAAGCAAAATCATTTAAACATGATAGTTTGGAGCCCACGCCAACTATCACAGGGTGAAAGGAGGGGTAAACCTAGCAGGCTGGGAATATCACAGGGGGAATACAGAGAAACACCTATGGCCAGTTTAGAAACACCAGAATTGACTGAAGTCTCTTCCTTGAAAATTCCCAATTGCATGCAATTTCTTCTGCAAGATATTTAAGGGTTCTCTTGATTATACCACTGAAATAACATTTAACTGGGATTTAAATATGGGCTTATTTTGATATGGCCTTTTCAAAACAATCAATTTACTCCTTGGAGCCATGCCTTGGTTGATTTGTTACTCATCTTATTATTGTGTTGAAAGGTCAATTTCTGGTTCAATTTCAACTTTTGGAAATATGTCCTATTATTATTTTGAGGCAGCCTTTGACATAATGCAAATTTCATTGCTCAATCAATGACTGCAAGCTGCCCAGTCCCTTAGACAGCAAAGCAACAGGGATATGGACATAAACTGTAGGTGCCGGACCTCACAGGCTCACTGTTTCTTCAAAGGCGCAGGGATGTTAAATTTGTAAAGTTTTTTTAAAATTATTATTTCAGTCAGGTGTGTTGTTTTTGTTGTTGTTGTTTATTGTCATTTTCTATATGTATAATTTAATGAGTATCAAGCATTTGTCCAAACATGTGAAAATGTCAACCATTTCATGTGTTTATTCTTCACAGAACTATTTACTACAAAATGATATTAATACTCACACTGTAATACAGACGCTGCTAATGCTTTTTACACATACAAACGGACGCGTTTTGGGTTGTTCTTCTGGGATATTATAGCATTTGGAGGTATTTGCTGAAAGATGATATGATTTACTGAAGTTATTTAAATACAATATAATTTTCCACAAGTCAACCCCAAAGCATTTACAATTCTTCATAACTTTAACCAAAGTCTGTAAACTGATTTTTCAAATTTCAACATTTGCAGACTTGGATTAAATAACTATTGTTAACAACTAATCAACTAATGCTGTTTGCGTTTATTGTCCTCAATTTAATTTCAAATTTTGCCACAGTTTTTTCTTACCACATTTTGCTAGGATATGGCTATCCAAATCTTTGTTTAGTACTCAAGGTTTGTTGCTCTGATGAATGAACACAGAGCTTTATTCAATAAACACACTGAAAAAAAGATCACCTTAACAGATCTTTAAAACTTTTGCAAATCCCTTTTTATCTCTGTAAAATTGGCCCCATAACAAAAGAGCTGTTTAATTCAAACAGCCTCTTGCTCTTGTTTGCCGTGCTAATTCAGTCAGAAAGAACATCTTCCATATCACCTTGTGTCTTCACTAAGACTGTTATCAAACTGAACATGGCTGACCAAGCAATCACGTATAGTCCCTCAGCTCAGTTCACTCCAGTAGGAATGTGGATTAAAAAATACAATAAATAAAATGAAGTTTTGTTAGTATTGATAGGATAGCATATTAATTATTCATCCAACTGAAGCATCAAAGATATTGGCATAAAGAAGATTTTAACATATAGGCCTTAAATTTTAAAGAACCAGTGAAGTGCAGGAAATGTCACATTTGGATATCATTTATATCATAGTTTCATCCAGTGGTATATTTAGTTTCCTAGTGCAGGATACCTTGATAGTTTAGCTAGGCAAGGAAGAAGGTTATGTGCCAAGAAAGACAACACAAATCTCAGTGCTAAAGCGTCTGTGTGTTGAAGCTTCTGTGTGTACGTTTGTAAGTTAAATTTGTAAGTAAAGAAAGAAAAAAAATCAACTTTCACTAATTCAATCTAGAAACAGTCAGTGGGTTCTGTTTAGTTTCTGTCAAATTTAATCTATAGGAGACAGTTGATCTGTACCATATGTAGCCCTAAAAAAGCCATGAAAATCAGATCACATCCACCAAGTGAAACCTAGTGAAAAGACGATGAAAAGACAACTATTCCAGAATTCTTACCAACTGTGAGATTTAAGCTTTATAAGTTGAAATCAATTAATTCTGCATCATTTTATGAAGTGCTTATAAATGCTTTAAATCAAGCAATTCAAGTGCAATGAACATGTCCCCTTTAGCACCAGTGACAATAGCAATATTAGAGCTATGAGCAGACCAACATGAGCATGTGTCCCTAAGTGCTGTTTTGGGAACAGTATGATGAATTTATGCAAGGTTTGCATGCACACACTTATAAATGAATTTTCATTTAACAAGCTAGATGAGTTAAAGTTGAAGTTGTTTGGTCTGAACAGGGAAATGCCCGAGTTAAATCTTCATCTTAAACACTCCAAACATTGTTGAGAAAACACAAATAAATGCAGCATTCAACAGGGATTCAATCCCTGCCTGAAAACACAAAACCTTCTATCCCAAGCCCACTTGACCCAGTTACCTTGACATAGTTTAACCTCTATTTGCTCATTATTATTCTGCATTTATACATAAAATAATAAGTTGTATACATTGGAAAATAAGTTTGTGCATTATTTTTTAAAGGTTTGTATTTTCCTGTATAATGTATGAGAATAACTTATTTACTGAAATATACTGACCTTCACATTACAGATTAGTGTCTATAGCCATGTGGCCTCCACTAAAGTTTCACCAGGGCCATGCTAATCCCATCACACTCAGCTAAGTCACTGAGAGCCATGTGTCTCAGTAGAAGAGAGTGGGTTTATGCTGCTGTTTGTGTCTGTGCATGTGCCTAGAAAAGTCCAGTGGCACTGATTTAAGGAAGATTAAAAACGTCAAATCTTAGCCTCTGAAAAACAATGCGTGTGAGTCACCACCTGTCAAATGTCACACAGGAAGCAGGCCCTTAAATCTGCCACCACCAACTCTCAATAGACCCACCACTTGCACTCCCAGCTAAGGGGACAGAAGAACAAAACCGGAACGCACTCAGTGAACAAATCCACTGAATTTATATCCCATGATTCCTTTATGTCAGACCTGCCCCGGCTGCATTTATTATGCTTTCCCTCTGGCAGTCATTCATCATGTCGTCAGATAGGGACAGAGGGGAGCAAAGCACAGGGTACAGCAGCTTCCTGAAACAGACACAGGGATCACTGCATAATCAGCTGATTCTTTTATGCCTAAAATACCTCATCTGCATTAACTTCATCGCTGCTGATTCATCTTATCTCTCCTGAATTGATTTACTGTGAATCACTAGGTTTGTACCACAGATATAATCAGGTTCATGTTTACAAAATAAGCTAGAGGACACAGCGCCTGAAGTGAAACATTCTGTGGAGTAATTGCAAGAGTAATTCAGCAGACTGTTTTAATGGTTGTCTGCCCACTGGAAGCATTTGTTTCTAAAATCTTGCTTTGCATATTTCACAATCTGGTATTTAGGTCACATCCGCTGAACGCATTTAAATATGGATTTTTGATGAAGCCAGTTATGGCAGTGAATTGTTATATAAACAAAGCAATCTAAATAGCACATAATTTCTGATATTAACTGAGTAGGAGGATATAGTTTACATTGAAATTTTAGTTGCTGCAGTTGAAGCAGGATGTTTCATAGAATCTACAGGTCTTGTTTAAAAATAATAACACCTACTTCCAAGTACAATTGTCTGTGCAGCTCAGTATCATGCGAGAGTACAGCCTGGTATATCTGTGACACCAAGATGATTTAGGCTTGGACAGGGCCTTGTTTGTTTTGTTAAAAGATGTAGCTATTTTAAGCGACATTGATCTGTGCCTCTACAGCCCCGCAAAAGAAGATATACCACTGTCAATGCTTCGGATTACTCTCTTTTATAGATGCACTTGGTGCATATTGCTGGCACTTTCACTCTGATGTGCTGCTTTAAGAACAACTTTGATATTTATCTATTTTATCATTGTACTCTTGTGGCACTTTTGTGCGTTTGTTGCTATGTTTTTAAGTTGTTCCCCTGTCTTAAGCTGTTCCCTGTAAAGCAATGTGTCAAGTCTTATTCCCACACCCAGCAGGTTGTTGTTCTTCTTGATAGCTCACCAACAGGCACATTACCAACCCCAGTTGTTATTGTCATTGGTGCACAGCCCCAAGACATTGCCTTCTTCTGTTCACAGTTCCTCAGAGTGTTATGTGTCATGTAATAAGAGTGTACACCTTTAGTCTAAGTTGGGTCTGCAGGGACTCCAACGGCTAAGAAATGGGTGGGTGGGGGGTGATGTGAGATTGAGGCGGCACGTCTGGTTGCTGTCCCTGGGAGACAAATGGGCCATGGTCACCCAGCGATGTCCCCAGAAATCCCCAGATGTTACTGGACCTCATGCGGCCAGAGTAGTTGACAGGCCCGAGAGACGCACAGTCACCGCATGATTAATCACCACACACGCTGTAGCGAGCAGCTCTGCTCCCGCTGGCCTCATGCTGAATAACTGGGCATTTCACTGCAAAGTGTTCCCCTCTGTAAGGAAAACATAAAGGGAAAAAAGAAAGTAATGTTCAGATTACTATTTTGGTAATAACAACAACAACAACAACAACAGCAACAATAATAATAATAATAATAATAATAATAATAATAATAATAATAATAATAAGAAGAAGAATAATTATATTTTTAACTATAGTTAGAACTGGTATAAAATAAAGGTCACTGACATAAAAAAGACAGTTGAAAACCTAAAAAAATCAAGAATAAATAATAATAATAAAAAGACAAACAATCCAATACAGTCATGAGTAATAAGGTTTTGCACATTCAAGCTAGAAGTAAGGACGGGCTCATTGCTCACTGCTGGATCAGAGACTTCTATCTAGCTTCATGCACCTACGTACACTAAGACTAACATTTAGGATTCAAATGATTAATAACGTGCTTTTGTTTTGACAGGGAAAATCATAAAGCATGAAAGAGACAAAGTCACCCAACACATGTCCCATCACTCATTTGTTATACAGTTTTACGAAATGATGAACTATCTTATAATGTGAAATTAATATGAAAATATGGGTATCAAATATCAGTTTAACAGACTGGAGGACGTGCAGTGCAGTTTTGATCAGACACACATTATGATGGCACTGGTCTTAATACACCTCTTATGTGCTTATAGGACATGGAAACAAACAAACAAACAAACAAACAAACAAACAAAAAATGTGTCAGTCTGTCAGTTCTGTTCAGTCTACATAATCACTGTATGAGGTAATCAAAGTTTCTGGCAACTTTCCAAATCAGTTGGATAAATAAATGAATGAATAAACAAATAAATAAATAAATAACCAAAACCATATTCTTGTGATGGCATAAAATCTTCCTCTAAATATGTGAGGGGGGTTTAGGCTGTCATTCCATTTCAGTGGGCACTTTGAGGTCATAAAAAGTAACCAGAGCAGTACGGAAGCTTAAAAAGGTTTTTCTTCTGGCTAATTTATCTTTGCTTGGCAGTTTTCCTGACATTTCTGAGCAGACATTTACACTGAAAAGGTAAAGATAAAATCTGAACAATGTAATGGTTTTTGTTTTGTTTTGTTTCAATTGAACTTGTACAATACAATGAATTTTCCCCTAATTTTAAGGTAAATATTAATGACTGCCATGACTGACTGTCATGGTAGTCATGGATATTAACTAACACTGAAGATATCCCCTTATTGTGTGTGTGTGTGTGTGTGTGTGTGTGTGTGTGTGTGTGTGTGTGTGTGTGTGTGTGTTACATTATAGACTATTGAAAATGTAACTTTTGAAAGATAAAAAAAGACTGCGAAGACATCTTGTTTCAATGATGAATTCATAAGAAAGCTTATGCTTCTTTAATCAGTTTTATTATGCTTTTGTTCCTCCACCCTTGGTCTGATTGAAACTATAGTGAATGTTCAACATTTTCAGAAATATGTAGTTACTTGATCTGAATTGAATTTATGTTTCTTTTTTTGTGTATTCTACCATGTCACTAATGTATATCAGATATCCTGTGTATGTCTGTGTTTGTGTATGAGTTGCACGTAGTTCATGTGGTTTTTTTCCTCATTAACTATAAAGTTTATTGAAGAGAAGAAAGAATGTTAGAAGCAGTCACAACTTTAAAATCTCTAACAGGTGAAGTGATAAACATTGATCATGTTGCTACAACTGAAGGTTTTGCTGGCATTCCCATGGCTGTTACTTTGACACATACCACTCATTTAGACATTACTGCAGATTCATCTGATCTGGATGCAACTTCACTCCGATGGCACCAGTCTCACCAGCAAGCTAATGTACAACACCACAAAAAACCTACTTTAGAAACTTGACAACAAAATCATATCATTGAACTGCCCTCCAGTACCCACACCCCACAACCCAGAGAACCCAAATAAATCCACTGCCAATATCTTGGTGCTAGGTTCCATGCCTGTACCACAATAAGTCAACAGGATATAGCTGTTTTGAGCGACCTACACAAGATTTGGAAAATTAGGTTTTAATGTCATGGCTGATTAGTGTATATTAAAGTCATCACAAAAAGAAAATAAAATCTTCTAGCTTCAGTTATGCTGTTAAATTATCTGATTCAAGAATGGCACAAAAATAAATTCTTGATCATCAGTGCCCTCGGGCACAGGCCATTACATTTCTGTGACAATAAGCCAAAAAGACACCACTCTTTGTCATTGTTTCTGTAAGACAACATACAGTAGCACCATGAAACAACTGGAAACATTTTCCTTATCAGTTTGATATAACGCACTGTGATTAAATTGAGAAAGAAAACAATCTTTATAACATAAACACTATTTCTTGCAAATAGTTATTTCAAAAGCTTGCCCCCGCAAAAAAACAGAACAAAAAAAAAAAATACAACCAACCAAGCAAATAAAAGACAAAAAAAAGAACAAAACCAGAAAAAACATAGTTCCAAATATTAGTTCATACAGTTGTACTTGTAGTTGAAACTGAATGTACGATAAGCTGCTCACTGGTCTTTGTTATACCTGCAACTGGTTTTACTCGCATCGGCAGCAATATTTACAGTAACTGCCAAAATTACACAAGTTTCCAGAAGTTCATTATATATTATGATTCTGGGTTTGTGCCTCTACCTCCTTCACTTTGATTTAATTTAGCTACAGGTCAGTTTACCCAGGTTCAAATAAGTTCACAATCATTTGAAAGGACTCACCCTCATACTTGAATATTTTTCTGCACAACAATAGAACACAAAAATTATTATGTGGCAAATCCCTTTTGCTAACCAGAAGATGTGGTTGATATTGTGTTTCAGACTTTGTTTCCTTTGCTTTCACTTACTGATGAGTTTTGTTTACATTTGTTTTTGCCTGTTTAGAAACCATTAACCAGGAAAAAAAATTATGTTTTTGTTTCAAATGTGCCCCTTCCTGACATGTTTAAAAATTGAGATTAGGCTACCCAGTGAATTTGAATGTGGCATTGAGATGTCCTTTTCAGTTGTTTATAATGTGATGACCTAGTATTGCCATAACCAAGAAAATATCAACAACAAGCAGTATTTGAGTGTTAGGTTTAAACAGGTTAGAACAATTTCATGAACGTTTTCTAACTATGAATCCCATACTTTCTTTGTGTCTGTGATTTCAAACAAAATAACCTAATTGTGTCAAGTACCAGTAGTGTCAATATACAGATGCATTTGCTTTAGAAACAAATGCACAATAGGTGGTACAGCTAACACACTAATTTCAGTCCTTACCTACACAACTCCTTTTCTTATAATCCTTTGTAAAGATACAGTATTCTCTAGAGGTTGTTGAATGCCTAATGTATTGTGAGATGATAACACATCATCTGACAATATAAAAAAGCACAGGAAACAGAAAAGTACCTGGATTAAATTTTTTGTTTTACATATGTTTAATATATATGGGTATTTTCTTTTCTTTTTTTTGCCAAGTTCAAAAAATAATAATAAGGGTGCTTGTTGTTGCCTTTTAGCTGTTTTATGTCTGCTAAGGTTAAGGTCAAAATGTATTTATCTATCTATTTATTTATTTTTGCAGGCCTCAGATCATGTCTTTCTTTGCAAATGGGCCTGAAATGAATTAATGATGCATCTTTCAGCTGCAATGGCAGTATTTCAGTATGATACCTTTTGCAGTTAAAAATGATAAATGGCTAAAAAAAGGTGTAAATCATAAATTTACAGCAAGCAATTGTATCTTACATTTCAAAGTCAAAGTGCCAGTCAACACAAAGCGTGCTCTTGCTTGTCAGGCCACTTTAGATATGTGTTCATTAAAAAGTCAGCCTGATAAAGATAGTGGATGCGTGACTGGAAGAAGTGGAGGTCACAGTCAGTAAAGTCAAGTAAAATAAAATAGTTGGAGCAGAACTACAGCAAAAGACCAGGAACTCCTGTTTCTCCATTAAAACAATCAAGGAGCAATCCCAGACCAAGACATGAGCACAAATCCAAATAACTTTGTTTTGGAATAGTGATGACCTACTTTTCTTTTAACTGGAGCATTTCTGTATGAGAATATCTTGAGGAATGCTATCTGTTCCACATAATGTTTACAAAAAGTCAGAGGAAATGATTACTTATTATGTTACTCCTCTCAAAAAGACTGATTTTGTCTGCAGCCTGGGTAATACCACTCCAGGAACAGACTGGTGGTGATGGCAAGTTGTTGTTGTTATCAAGTTGTTAACTCTTTTACCTTTATAAAGTTTTTTTTCTCCATCACTGTGAATAATGAAAGGGAAATTGATCTTTTTTTTTTGTTTTGCAAACTTTGTAAATTCAATTTTTACAAGTCTATTAGTGTTTTTTGGGGTTTTTTTGCATTACAGTCTTGGCAATGGCGAATCTTCCCCAGTTGATCACCCTGACAGTTTTACTGCTTAGAACAAAGCCTGTAATCCAGAAGGCGCTAGGGTGGTGATGACAGTTTCAGTGCTGGAACTGTTCCAGGGGTCATCATAGGGAATGCAATGTGTTTGGACAATAATATGAAAGCTACTTAAACCTAGAGGGATCACAGGAAGTGTAGCTCATATAGCGGCAATGTTGACACGCTCATACTTACCTGACCACAGTGTGACCGTAGCTGGCTTTAGGATTTTTTTCGTGCGCAAGAATATTACTCTGAGAGCTAGGAAGAAATGTGGAGCGACTGCATTAGTTGTGATTGAAAAGTGCTGTAATTCAAGACATGCCATTTCAATGCAACATTTCTGTGGTCTGAATATCTAATTGGTAGCTACTGTAGTGTGTATATATTAGGTGCCAAGTGAATCCATCATTGGTGTTATTTGAATTCCTCCATCAGCTGATGAGTCCATCCAAATGGTGAATGGCCATGGATTATTAATGTAATCCCGACCACACGCTGCATCACTTACTGTACATGCATATGAACACGTTGTCTAACATCTCTTTCAGTTTCGCTGCAAGAAGTATATTTACAGTAAACTTTACCCCCTCATGCAACAATACAGGCATTTATTTTAAATGTAAGGTTGATATTGTGTCAGATTTAGATTTCAGTTCACTGAATGACCTTCCACTTTTTTAATTTACTGTTTAATTGAGGTCTTTAATTTGTGTTTTTATTTTTTTCTTTATATTTTATTGGTATTCTAATTATATCATGAAAATTAATCGATCTTATCACAGCAACACTTGTAGCCCAAAGCCAGAAAGTAATAATTGCCCAAAGCCAGTAATAAAGCTTGAGAAGGCACAGAAAGTTATGAAAGTATTAGCACTATAAACATCTAAACAATTGGATGTGATCCTACTGCACAATTTTTTGGATCATTGTTTTATTCAGTTGAAAGGATTGTTTAGAGATTGTTTTGTGGTGAATTGCATTTGTAGGTTTCTATACTAGACTTATGTATTATGCACACATCCAGTGTTTATGCCTTAATGCTCGCCTAGCCAGAGATTTGATATATTTCAATAGAAAAGACATAGTCACAGTGACCTTGCTTGCCAAAGCTGCAGCTGAATGGTAACAAGTTATATTTCATCACCATGGCAGGTTTGGCTGTCCAGTAATGGAAGCGAATACTACCCATTATTGATCCTGTTGCTTTTGTTAATTTCCTTTGGAATCAGGCAGGTTGTTTTTATAGTTTCATTTCACTAAATTTACTTTGATTAAAGTTGATTTTTGTTTTACTGCTTCCATTTTTACTTTTGTTTATGCTGCTTATAAAGCTGTTGCAATTTTAATGGGTCTAGTAGATCCCGTTAGTATCACACCATGCAGTGTTTAATGTGGTGTGGTAATCAACTGGTGACTTCTGATAAGATGACTTTTTTGTGGCTTAACCTGAAAGTATATATGTAATCCATCATCAGTTGCGTCAATTCATAAAAATGAAGTTCTATTTTTAAATAATTATGTATTTTGAAAAATGTGAATGTACAAAAGTGAATCTATTTGTAAGTTTTTAGCAGTAAAACTAAGTTGTAGAGCCAAAAAATACATATGGAATAATGGGGGTTAAAAGGACCAACTTAACTGATTTTACCCTGTTAACAAAATGCAGTGATGACAGGCATTCAAAGGTTTGTCATGACCTGCAGGCAGCTACATACAGTAGTTATCCTTTGACATATCACTCACACATACTGCAACATCTTTTAGGGGAGTTTGATCAATTTCACGGTAGTCTGCAGAGTTCCCAGCGAGGAAGTTAAGTTTGAGAGGCTGCGATACCATCGAGCGCCCCCTTCCTCACCCATGCTTGGGTTGTCTAATCTGCCCTCCAGCTGCATCCAGCCAGATGAAGGGAACCCTGTTGACTCCTAATCTGTGTCGCCTGTGATCCGTTCCCCACCTCGGCAGCACATGCACCACTGGGTGCAATGGAGGGAGGGGGGAAGTATCCGTTTGTTTTCTTCTTGTCATCGTGGAGGTTAATGGAAGGAGAGGCATGAGCCGCTTGAGAAAACAGAAGACGAAATATTTGGTTTCACTTTGTGCAAGCTCTCCTTTCCTCTGTCATCTCCTCTGCCTCCCTTTTTCACTGCCCATTTTCTTTGTTTTCTCTTTTTAGTTTTCCCTGTCTGACTCCTGGATTTACATTTTTTTCATGCCTCTACCTTTCTCTTGTCTTTCTCCTGCTAACAGAACAACAACAGAGCAAACAATGAATTTTTGATTGGACAATGTGGAGCAGGGAAATTATTTTACTGCTATTGTTAAATAATAAATATAATCTGCAGCATGGATATTGCATTCAGGGGTTGAACAGTGTGTGTCTTTCAGAAAGGCTAAAAGTCACAGGCTGACAGGAAACAGGCTTGCAGAGAGTTTGCAGAAGCAGGAAGTTATTTTGAGCAGCAGGCTAAGACGAGGCTTTAACAATGTAACAGATAGCTTTAAGATGGCCTTAAGATGTTTATGATGATGTTAATTTTGTATTTCAGGTGCAGTTATGACTATTTTATACACAATGCATATCTGTGCTTATTAAAGAGTTGGAGCTCGGTCAATTAATTGGGGGTTGGAAGCTTTGTTCGGCGCGATGTCCGGACAATCTATTGTGCAAGTGACTTGGAGCCATAGAAGGAATTGCAATACATGCTTACAAAACACTTATATATCAGGTCATTTTATATTAAGGTTTTAGTAGAGGTTCCTGGTTAAAACATTTATTTAGTAGAAGACATACACATAGTCTCAGTGAGCCTCTGTCCTGGTGAAAGGTCAGAAGTGCAACAGGTGAATTGAGAAAGAGCATGTGAGGTCAACACACACACACATGAGTTAGATTTATTTAGAGGAGAGATTAGTCGTGTCTCGGCAAGAAAGAGGAACAATTCACTTTAAGACAAGAACGGAAAGTACCAGCCATGAAAATAGAAGATGATCTTCTGGGTTAAAAGTCATTGTGGTGTTGATCTGATCTATGTATAAAATGTATCTGTGACGCATGAAGGGGCGTCAGTAAATCAAACCCTGATGCTATAAAATATCTGTTTATGCTTTGATTAAGTCGAAGACTACTTGCTGTCGGCGTACAGAGTATCTTCCCACACGTGTGTAGTCATTAAAATCATTGTTTGACCAAGACCTTCTGGACCATGGGTGGTTTGTACTCTCCCTCCTCAATTGTGAACCTTAACAACAATGAAATGTATTTTGTTCTAAACACAAGATAAATGATGGAAGAGCTACTTTGATGTTCTGTGCAAAAGTGTAGAATATGAAATTGTAATGTTTCTGAAGTGAAATGTGTGAGAGTTATTTAAACAAATTATGCCATAGAGAAATATGTCACAATCAGTTCAATTTACATGCACAAACCGAGAAAGCATGTTTTTAGTGCTTTTTATCGCTCAGCAGTGAGAAGTTTGCAAAGATTAATTAAAAATTAACCTTCTTTAGTTTCTGCAAATCAACAAGTTAATCTTAAATTAAGGAAAAACATATAGAATGTAACACTTCAAGTGTGACAGCTTCAAATATAATTTAGTTTGCTCATATTTCTGGATTATCTCTTTACCCTACAATCTCTCTCTCTCTCTCTCTCTCTCTCTCTCTCTCTCTCTCTATTATATGTTAGTATATATATATATATATAAAAAAAACACCCAGCACGCCCCTGCGGGCGGTTTATCCTTCAAGCTCGGGTCCTCTACCAGAGGCCTGGGAGCTTGAGGGTCCTGCGCAGTATCTTAGCTGTTCCCAGGACTGCGCTCTTCTGGACAGAGATCTCCGATGTTGTTCCCGGGATCTGCTGGAGCCACTCGCCTAGCTTGGGAGTCACCGCACCTAGTGCTCCGATTACCACGGGGACCACTGTTACCTTCACTCTCCACATCCTCTCGAGCTCTTCTCTGAGCCCTTGGTATTTCTCCAGCTTCCTTCTTCCTGATATTGCTGTCATTCGGAACCGCTACATCGATCACTACGGCCGTCTTCTTCTGTTTGTCTACCACCACTATGTCTGGTTGGTTAGCCACCACCATTTTGTCCGTCTGTATCTGGAAGTCCCACAGGATCTTAGCTCGGTCATTCTCCACCACCCTTGGGGGCATCTCCCATTTTGACCTCGGGACTTCCAGGTTATACTCGGCACAGATGTTCCTGTACACTATGCCGGCCACTTGGTTATGGCGTTCCATGTATGCCTTGCCTGCTAGCATCTTGCACCCTGCTGTTATGTGCTGGATTGTCTCTGGGGCATCTTTACACAGCCTGCACCTGGGGTCTTGCCTGGTGTGATAGACCCCAGCCTCTATGGATCTTGTGCTCAGAGCTTGTTCTTGTGCTGCCATGATTAGTGCCTCTGTGCTGTCTTTCAGTCCAGCTTTGTCCAGCCACTGGTAGGATTTCTGGATATCAGCCACCTCCTCTATCTGCCGGTGGTACATACCGTGCAGGGGCCTGTCCTTCCATGATGGTTCCTCATCTCCCTCCTCTTTCTTGGGTTTCTGCTGCCTGAGGTATTCACTGAGCACTCGGTCAGTTGGGGCCATCTTCCCAATGTATTCTTGGATGTTCGTTGTCTCATCCTGGACTGTGGTGCTGACACTCACCAGTCCCCGGCCCCCTTCCTTCCGCTTAGCGTACAGCCTCAGGGTGCTGGACTTGGGGTGAAACCCTCCATGCATGGTAAGGAGCTTTCTTGTCTTTATGTCAGTGGCTTCTATCTCCTCCTTTGGCCAGCCTATTACCCCAGCAGGGTACCTGATCACGGGTAGGGCGTACGTGTTGATGGCCCGGATCTTGTTCTTACCATTCAGCTGACTCCTCAGGACTTGCCTGACCCTCTGCAGGTACTTGGTGGTTGCAGCTTTTCTAGCGGCCTCTTCATGGTTCCCATTTGCCTGCGGGATCCCCAGGTACTTGTAACTGTCCTCTATGTCTGCAATGTTGCCTTCTGGTAGTTCAATCCCCTCAGTTCTGACTACCTTCCCTCTCTTTGTTACCATCCGACTACACTTCTCCAGTCCGAACGACATTCCAATGTCATTGCTGTATAGCCTGGTAGTGTGGATCAGTGAATCGATGTCTCGTTCACTCTTGGCATACAGCTTGATGTCATCCATGTACAGGAGGTGGCTGACAACTGCTCCGTTCCGTAGTCGGTATCGGTAGCCAGTCTTGTTAATGATCTCACTGAGGGGGTTCAGGCCTATGCAGAACAGCAGTGGGGACAGAGCATCTCCTTGGTAGCTGTGAGAGCAGTCCCTTCTTTCGAATGTTGGAACACTGAGCTACTAGTTGTTTCGCCGTCATTGTGGATGTTGGGTATCGAAGAATCCATAGGTCCCTCATCCTATTCATGTAGCCCCTTCCGCCGGGGTTACTTGCGTAGTAGCATTCCAACAACGCCCTGTTTTCGTCTCTTGCCCACCGATGCCTTCTTGTTCCAGTAGCCCACTTTTCGTCAGGGTGCCCTGGTTCCTCAACACCTGACGCGGACCTTGTTGATCCGGGCGACGTCCGAGCTGGCATGCCTTCATATTTATCTGTCTCGCTCATGTCTGCGGTAGGCTTGCTTAGCATAGGGGGTCTAGCCTTAGGACCCTTACTGGATAATGACAAGTTTACACATTTCAGACATGCCAAATCACAGGTTTTGAACAGAAGCCCCATGAGATGACAAAAAAAAAAGATTATTGTTGTCTATTTGGCATTCTAATGTTAGCTTAAAATACGAGAAAAGGATTCTAATAAAGCATACATACCTGGTCTGACCTGAAGTTTTTAGGCATATTCCATGTTAGTTATCACAAATCACAAGTATCAGAAAGGTCCCTCAAAAAGACTACCAATCTGGACTTACATTAGCAGAAACCTGAAATTTCCAGCTGACAAAATTATTCACGTCTAAGCTCAAGTTCTGTGTGTAGCTTTTTAATGTCACTTTTTCAATTTTTGTCTGTCTTTGTCTTCTCTATCTGTCTGTTGGGCTGATGGGGAAAATGGCCCATTACTGTCTTTAACAGGGCCAGGAGGCAGAGCATGTGAGTGCATCCACAAGCAACATTAAAACAGAAAATGCATGAGAGATAAAAATGGTACAGTCTAAACCCATGCAGCATAACATGTCATCAAAAGAGGTAGGACGCAGCAGGTTTGCTGGGTCTTTGGATGACAGCACAGCATATAATCACTCAAAAGACTTCATATCATGCATTTGCAGCTACATTTATTTTTTCTCAAAAATATATAGAATGAAAGAACTGAAAATATGTGCTGTCTTTAATCAATTTCAGGGGAAAACCCAAAGATTTCACTGAAAGTGAAGTGACCATTCTTTTTCAACAGTACACAATGTTATTGATTGACAGTGGCAAGGAAATGGTCTGCCAGTTTTCTGGATTGGGAAATGTACTAAATGAAGATTCACAGCTCAACAGCAAAGACAAAAACAGAACACTGAGTGCTACTCCTGACTGTCACTCAGTTTGTTTTTGGTTTTTATTTTCTTACCGTTTGTGAGAGACTATCAAAAGAGCAATTTCCAAAGCTGTTGAATATTTTTCTTGAGTTAACCTCAGATTACATTTATTAGTTAGTTATTTAATTTGGTTTTACTGTAAGCTCTACTTAATTGTTTGTCTTATCCTATCAATGCTATTTGCAGGATAAACAGTAAAATGATTCATTCATTTTGCACTTGCTTGAATAACAAACAAATAATAAACACATAATAGATGCTACTCGATGAACCAAAAAAATGGATTAGACAATAGAAGAGATAATTGTATCATCCAAAAAGCTTATTGTACCTATATGACATATGCAGATTCAGTGCTTCAAAAAAGTTTTCTTTTTTATGTTGTACCTGTATCCTGAAAATCCTTGAAAATTGTTTTTTGAAAAATGTTTAAGAACACTACAATGATGCAAGTCTATTCATCTGATCAATAATAATAATAATAATAATAACTTAGCCACCACATACATATAGTGCTTATATACCTTTAGATAAAGGTTGAAGGTACTTTCAGTCACTATGGTCAGCTACCTGCAGACCTGAGGTCAATTACGACAGAACAAACATGAAACCTTTTTATCTTCACAGACTTAAAGGTAATAACTGTGTGTGTGTGTGTGTGTGTGTGTGTGTGTGTGTGTGTGTGTGTGTGTGTGTGTGTGTGTGCATGTGTGCATGTTATTTTTGATTTTTTTATTGCCTTAAAGCATGGATGGATGGATGGATGGGTGGATGGCTTTCTTTCTGTGTCTCCCAGCACAGTCTCATGGAGGAGATTCCAGGAGAGAGGCAGCTATTCTATGAGAACTGGACATGGCCATAGAAGGTCAGTGGGACTGGTATCTGATGAGCACTGCCAGAGCCCTAAAAAGGGACCTCCTGCAGTCCACTGGTGTGAATGTCTGTGATAAAACAATCAGACACAGACTTCATGAGGGTGGCCTGAGGGCATGATGTCCTCCAGAGGGCCCCACATCAAGACAGCCTGCTTAATTCCAATCGGGCTTCACAATGCTCACTGCCACAAAGCTCTGTTTGCATTTGCTATTGTTCTAGAAAAAACATAAAGAATTTTATGCTGCCTGTAACCAGTTTGGTGGGATGGTCTGGTCAGCCACATGTATGGAGAGACGCACAGACCTTTGTAGACTAGGCAACCGCATCTCGGCTGCTAGTGGGTCCTGGTTTCTTTCTGGTGCTCATCTCTGAAGGATGAAAACTATTAAACATTTAAATAAATAAAGATTATGAAAAAATTCTAAAGATGCATCTAAAAGGTATAAACTACCCTTCACTCCCCCATGAGACAAACACAGAAGCAAAAAATGTTCGACATGAGCAATGCCAATATGTTATTATTTTATTTTAATCCTCAATTACACCCATCTCGATTAAAGCCAAATTTGTATGATTGGCATTACTTTCTAATGAATAATATAATTAAATAAGTGTCTGTCTCACATCTTTAATGCAGTTGTGTGTATACTGTAGTGCTCTTGCTATGTGTGAGACTTTATAATTTCAGTTGATTAGTGCTAAAAGGCGACTCAGCTTTGCTTCAGTGAGCTGGTGAAGCTTACCAAAAACTGAAAATCCTTACTTTTTAACATGATTAAAAATGTGTTATTTAATATAAGTGGATGTACCTATTAATTTATTATAAACTAATTCATATATAAATCTATGTTTATTTAATCTCAATGCTTCAAATATTCTAAATATTTCTGTATATAAAGGAGCATATGTAATCACATTTGTCAAAATAATGTATAAATACAACATAAATATCAATAACCTATATAGGTATATCTACACTTTATGGCCATGTATGAACTGTCATGTGAAATGCAAGTGCCTGAAGTGGTCATTTGGATAGGTGGTTTATATATATTCTTGTTCAGCATTAAGGGTCCAAAGGATAATTAATCACGGAAGTAATTGGAATGACTAAACGATAGTCTATCAGGCTTCAGACGTGTTTTGTCTGGATAGATGGAATCAACATTTGCACAGAGACCAATGGACAGATAATTAAACTACTCTTTGTTTAGTCTTATGTCAGATGCAAACTGGATTGATGAAGACATTTAAAAAACAAGACAGTACTCGAGTAGTTGTCTCTTTCATTAGTAAACAAGTACCTTTTATTTTTCCCAGCGACTCTTGCTTAAATATACTACAGAGATGCATAATATTTATGTATTTATTTGTATAAATATATGGATACAGAAAATGAACATTGTCAAGTAAATAGAAGACACTATGAGACACTATTAAAAAGCTGCAAGTTTTTATGACAACCAAATGAAAGTAGGCAGCACGTGCAGCAGTCTCTTTAGGCCCACACTTTTTAATTAAGATTTGAGTGAATATGAAGTGATTGCCTTTGTGATATGGGTGTGCAGAAACATCATTTCCTTTGAGAAGCACCTCAAAGACTTCGGTAACTCTTGACTGGATTTTGTCAGGGTTTCTTTTTCAATAACTTCTCTTTTCTGTCTTCTCTATACTATAACTGCAGTGACTACTCTGGCAGGCAAACTACAGGGCAACTTTGAAGTGTCATGCTCTCTAAAACCTGTACTATTTGGTCATAATTTGTCATAGAAATTAGGATAGGGGTTGCACTATACAGGTTATAAAGAGGAAACTTTTTTGGATTTATGTTTTAGATATTCTCTGAAACAGAAACATGAGAAAAGAAGAGTGAGAAGAAGGACAGCTGAGGATAAAATCCATTTGTTGAAAGAGAGCAGAGCAGGATATCTGGGTAGAGAATCAATAGGATAAGAGGTTATTAGCTGAGAAATGTCACTTGAAACATTGATCATCATCTCCATCGACTACAGGGACCCGTAGATATACTGGGTCAAAGCAGCTTATCCGTCAGCACTGATTGGAAAGTATTCAGTGAAAAATAAAGAAATTGCTGTGTTTACATAAATTAAAAATAAAACAATCCAATCATACACAAATATCAATGTGACTTTAAAAGTTTTATTTATTTATTTTTTATTTATTTATCTCTTGACAAGGAAAAAAAGACACATTGTGGTGACTCTGAGTTGTTGGCAGCAGATCCTTTAAGTCCCATGAGGTCTCACTGGACTCGTGCACTCATTCTATCCCACATTTTTGCATGTTTGATAAGTTTTTGTGATTTTTGTGAGTTTTTGTGGCAAGTCACGTTGTCTTGGCAAATATTCCTACTTAAAAGCTGTAATAATCCTGCTGTAATTTAGTCAGTCAATAAAAAATAAATATATATAAGATTTTAAGATATCCTTGCATATGATTCCAACTCAAATTAAGTATTCATATATCGTTTCAAAACTATCAACTTTTATCACAAAACTGACTATCATGCGTATTGTGACCATGACTGAAAGTTACTTCTGCTGCAGATGATAAGTTCAGAATTCACCAAAGAATGTCAGCTCAAATTAGAACCCGCATAAGTGCTTTCCATGGTTCAAGTACCAGACACGTCTAAACATTAAATGTTTGAAGGGGACTGTGCAAATCAGGCCTTCGTGGTTGAATTGCTGTAAAGAAATCACTACTGAGAGAGAGCAGGAAAAGAAGAGATGAGAATTGCTGGGTGAAACTTAAAAATTTTGACTTCAAACTGTTGTTTCTTTGTGAGACTCTGCGGGTGAACAAATGGAATCAACGTGTGGTTTTCGCTCATCTTAGCATGGAGGAGTAGGTGTGAGAATTGTGTTGGAGTGCTCTGGGGAATTTTTGCAGAATTCACTTAACTAGTGTGACTTGAACACTTTCCAGTGTCATGCTATCGATATGGTTTGTTTTTTAGTGGGGATTTCTTCTTTTTTTTTTTATCCTAGCAGGGCAATTAGCAGTGTGACAGCCAGTGAGTTAAGATGAGATAAAAGAAAACTAGAGCTAAAACTACTTACAATATGCAGGAACTTCTTCAAGGATGCTGAAACTATTCCAGCTAACTACATCAAGAAGATGGTCACTTCTAAGAAAGCTGTTATGAATAAAAGCAGGTTATTTTAAAGAATTTAAAATATTTATTTACTGCTAAAGATTTGGGCAAGCAAACGTTTTATGTTATAAAGAAGCGAGTGAATGCCTACTGTCAGTCCCAAGAATTAGTAAATGAGGAGGGTTATGTAAGGAAGGGCATCTGATGTCAAATCAAGCATACAGCATGCCAAGAAGGAGACTTCCATACCTGATCAGTCAGGGCCTTGGTTAACAAGAACTGCCTTTAGTGCTGTTGGTAAACAAGGCGCCAGTGGAAGATGTGCTACTGTTGACCAAAGATGAAGGAAGAGGAAACGGGGAAGGTGTGTTCAGAGGCAGCAAGAGAGAAGGAGAAGCTGGAGTGTGTGATACATTTTGATACAATGGACACACAATTGAAAGGACCAGAAATGGTGAGGAGATGTTGTGTAGGTATAGTGTTAAGGAGAGATATGCAGAAGGGCAAAGGGTAGTGGATTTTGCAAAAAGGATGGAAATGGCTGTGGTGAATACATACTTCAAGCAAAGGGAGGAACCCAGGGTGACATATAATACTGGAGGGAAATTCGCACAGGTGTACTATATCTCATAGCAATCTGAAAGAGATGGGTGACTGCAAGGTGGTGCAATGTAAGGACACAAGTGAAACAAGGATTAAATGGTGGAAGTTGAAGAAAGAAGAATGTTGTACAGAGTTCAACAGGGGCTAAGACAGGCTCTGGTTTGTAGGGAAGAATTACTAGATGACTGGGAAAGTTCAACTGAAGTGGTGAGGGAAACTGCCAAGAAAGTGTTTATTGTAGCCTCTGGACAGAAAGGATAAAGGACACATAGACCTGGTGGTGGAATATGGAAATGCAGAAAAGTATTCTAACAGAAGCTGACAAAGAAAAAACAGGACAGTCGGGGAGATAAGAAAGTGGACAAAGAGTACTTGAGTCTAGGCAAGTAGTCCTAGAATAGAATGGAGAAGAAGTATACTGATACCAATTTTTAACAATAAGGGTGATGTGCAGAGCTGTAGTAACTACAAAGAGATAAAGTTGATGAGCCATACTGAAAAGCTATGGGAAAGAGTTGTTGAAGCCTGATTAAAAAAAGAGGTGAGGATCAGTGAGCATCAGTATGGCTTAACACTGAGAAACAGCATGAGAAAGAGCATGGCAGATGTGATGTTTGCTTTCAGAGTGTTGATAGAGAAGCATAGAAAAGGTCAGAAAGAGTTGCAGTGTATTTTTTTTTTAAGAGAATGGATATGATAGGGTGCCAAGTAAGCAAATATGGTGCTGCATGAGGATGTTGGGTCGTGCAGGACATATATGAAGACAGCAAGGCAGTGGTGAGATGTGTGGTAGCAGTGATAGATGGGTTCAAAATGAGGGTAGAATTATGTCAGGGATTGGCTCTGAGACCCTTCTTGTCTGTGGTGTTGATGATCAGGTTGACTGATTAGGTCAGGCAAGAGTCTCCAGTATAATGAAGAGTAATGTTCTCAGATGACATTGTGATCTGCAGTGAGAGTATGTAGAATGTGGATGTCTGCGCTGGGGAGAAGGGAAATCAAACTATTAGAAGTACAGTGATAGAAGCAAGACAGAATACATGTGCGTGAAGACACATGTGATATTGAAGCTGCAAAGAATATACATTTTGGCAGGACATCATTACATGCCTCAGGTCAACTATCCAAACCAGCAAACGGTGCACAAAAGAGATGGTAAATAAACTGTTTCTTATATAGTGCTTTTCTACTCTGTGCAAAAGTGCAAGACTGCAAGCAGGGTAAGGTGGGTGGAAATTAGGTCAGGCGGAATTATGACAGAAGGATAGCAGCAAGGTTTACAAAATGGTAGTGAGATCTGCTATGATGTATGGTTTGGAGAATGTGGCACTGAAAAAAAAGACAGGAGCTTAAGCTGGTGAGAACCAAAATTGACAACACAAACCTAAGTTGAAAGTCAAGTCCTGAAAGGGCCACCAGCATTAGGTGAAGCTGGACACCTGAGACATGTTACCTACAACAAGCCATGTCATTCTGGTTGCCTGTTGAATAATTTCTATGGTTTACCAAAATCTGGGAAAACACAAACACCAGTCGTGCTGATGTCCATGGCACACAGATTACAGAAAGCTACAAAAATACCACTGGACAGAAACTAGACAGAAACAGCAGTGACCCCCTCCAGAGAAAGATACTTTGATACAAGATACTCTGACACCAGATACAAAATTTGTTTTCCCAAATGAAGCCTCAACCTCAGTGCTACATCATCATGGACAGTACAGTGACACACTGTCCCCTTTTGATGTACAATGTGAGGTTATGCGACAGAACATGCTGCCATAGAATACAGTATGTATAAGGTCATGGACAGAAAACAAAGTGAAGTCAACATTCTTTGATAATTTTTGACTACATAAACTTAGGCATAGATTAAAAACTGTTATAAACTTATAAACTGTTTTTGTATTATGTTGGGTTAAGTTATTTCTTTTAAATATGCCCATGAACTTTCCCTAACCATGGCTGAATCAGTCTGTTGAAAAATAAACATGTTTATTTCAGACTGGGGCTTTTAAGTGAATACATTTAAATGTTTCATTAACACTTAACATTGGTAAGTTGTCTCTTCAATGTTAATTACATTTTTCTTGAATTAGTCTGCCTAAGCAGTGATGATGAGCACAAGCAATATATAAACTAAAGGTATATCATTAAATGAATACATATTCTCTCCTCAGCCAGATGTTGCTGGAATTTCTCGGCCACAGTTCCTGACAATCAAGGCTGTTATTATACATCTCCTGGCAGTGTGGCAAGCCTCAGCATATAATCAAATTTCTAACTTAGGAAAGCTGTTACTGATTTGTCTACATTGCTGCCTCCATATATGGTGAGTGGAAATCTATTTCTTTTCCCATAAATGGAACTGGCATGTACAATGTAGTGTTGTGTGGGAGTTTAGCACCATCCTTTGGGTGTCCAGCTCATCCATTCAATCATAAGAAGGGAACTGTACAGTAGAAAGAAAAGAGAGATAAGGAGATGATGGGAAGAAAGTGTTGCAGGCACATTTCGGTTATATGTTTAAATGAAAGAAACATGGGATATACTGATAACAGAGAAACATGAGGGGAGCATTTCCTAAGGATCATTACAAGCTAGAAACTGTATAAGGATTCATTAGCATGAGACGCGGAGGGAGAATCCCTATCTTGATAAATGTTTCATAGGAGTTCTGAAGAGAACAATAGCTCTACAAGTGATGGAGAGATAGCCAAATGCAAAACTTCTGCAGACTATTATAAGTTTGGTGTTTATCAACACTCACATACACAGTAAAAAAAAAAAGACACAGTAAACTAGAGGTCCTTCTCCAAGGCCCAGTCAATCCATCAGAGGCAGAAGTGTGCCATGGGACGGGGCAGAACCAGTCACCTTGGACATGGGGTGTAGGCCGCTTTCACGGCACACTGGACATTAATGCTCCTCCCCTGCTAGAGGTCAATAACTCGGCACACTCAATCACATGCACGAGAATGTGTGCATGCACGCACACATATGCTCTCTGCACAGCTATCATCACTCTCACCTTTACATTCAGAGACTGAAGCAAAGGATTGATATGGATGGCTGGAGAGGGAAAATCACCTTTTAATGAGCAGTGGTGAGTTTCTGTATACATCCCACAATTTAATCACACAATGCAGAGCTGCATCTCATTGTAATCTTCTATATGAGTGTTGTTCCCCATACACTGCAGTGGTTTAGCCTCTGCTGTTGCAAAATATTGTGACCCACATTACTGCAGTGTAATCCATTCTTAGATTATGATGTGTAAAGCCAGCCAAGCAGCGTGCTTTAATCAAAGCAAGTCATCCATTTCCTGCACCATCCATCTGACACGCCAGCAAATCATGCTTCATCAATTTCCCTCCAAAACCCACCAAGAAATGTTAAATGTGATGATGAAAAGAAGTCAACGGGGCATTCAAAGAGGAATTGAAAAAATGCTAGTGTGTGTAACATATGTGGGTGCAATTAAAATTACCCACCTTGCAAACTACCCAGATTGCTCAGTACTATTGTGAAAAAAGCAATACTTGATGGTCATTTATTTATTTTAGAGATGGCACGATACCACTTTTTTATGTCCGATACCGATACCGATATCATAAATTTGGATATCTGCCGATACCGATATGAATCCGATATAGTGTTTTTTAATCAACAAAACTGTTTTTTAAATATCTTGCTGCATTTTGTATAAGTTCATACTCAAGTTTAAAACAACAACTACACTAAAGCTATTCTGTTATACCTGTATGCAAAAAAAAATATTTCATAGTTCAGCAATACTGATCAATCTAATAAACTTAAACCTACACCATCCTCCCTATTCTGGTATTTTAAAGAGTACTTAGCGTAAATATTAAGCAACCTAACTAATAGGGTTCCAACTCCCAGCAACAACAAAAATAAATAAATAAAAAATAGGGAACCACCCCTCACGCTCCACCTCATGATGCTTAATCGACGTAATCAACCTTAATTTGATGCAGTGTGAAAAAAAATGCACAGAAATCAATTCTTTTTCAAGAAATATTAAATAGATTCAACATCTTTCTTCAACAAAATTGCAGACTGCACAGATGGTACCTTCCCAAAGGAAAAAGTACTATAGCTTACTAGGGTATATTAGACTTAACAGTTACTATATGCAGTAATGGACTTTGTGGCGGGGGCGTGGCCCCGGGCGCAGCTGCAGGGGAGGAGTGGAGCGGAAGGCTCATCAGGGCGGCGCTGCGAGGCCGGTGAGAACAGCTGATGTTGTTTATGGACTGATGATGGTTTCCCTCCCCTGTGTTATAGTGAGACGGAGAGGAGCGGGAGAGGAGAAAAAGAGACACACATCAGCTGGGATGGACAGCTGTCATTCTGTGCGATAGTATCAGTGTGTGAAAGTGTAAATAAATGTGGAACTTGGCGATAAAGACCTGTGTGTGCGTGTACCTGTGCCTAGTATATTCCACAGACTTCTATACATTTTACATCAGATTAAAACTTTGGGTGTAAGATTCAGATAAATATTAAATAATTAAAAGCGAGACATTTTAAATGAGAATAAGAAAGAAAAGTATGTCTTTGTGCCCCCTTTTCCCTGTTAATGCCCTATCGGCCCCCCTGGCTAAACTTTGCTAGATGCGCCCCTGCAGTTACCAGCGTCAGCTACGTAGAAAAAGATCCTCGAGTAGAAAGTAATATTAAATACATTCTAACAACAGCTGATCAAGCTTAAACGTGCTGCTGTTGTTCAGCCGCTGGTTTCCTCTTTCTGGTGCAAAGTGGGCCAAAAGCAAACAAGAGACACGGACTCGCGACAGAAAAGCCGATCAGCTGATCATTAAGCAGTTTCATGATTGAAGTAGCAGCCGGAGAGCGAGAGGCAGTCGCTCGTTAAGCTTAACGCAGGAATGCTTTACATTCAGAGATGGACTTACACACTTGCTTTACTTCTCTCGGGGATAACTTTGTCGGAGATGAAATGCCGGGTTGCTAGCGAAGCTCCACATGCTATCCAGACCACCAACAGGTCCCGCATGCCACAGCCGCTCTATCACGTGATGCATACTGCTCCGACGTGCTAACGTTCTGAGGTGAGTTACGGGGTGTTGCAAGTTTTGTGAGGTGCTTTCGTGATATTTAATGGATCGGATTACATTTTTTTATTTTTCTCCGATATCCGATCCAGTAATTTAGGTCAGTATCGGACCGATACCGATACGTAATATCGGATCGGTCCATCTCTAATTTATTTATTAAAATGTGCTTGTATACATGCTCACTTTTTGTCAGGTGTGGTTTGAGCACATTATATATACACAAATCAGTTCTAACAGTATAACAAAAGATGAAGCACTACCTGAAGGTAGCAGCTTCCCAAAGAATTCCTTGTCCATACCCAGATGGGTATGCTGTCATTATAGAGACAAGCAAAAAGAACTGTATATATTCAGAAATAGAAGACTTTAAGTGTTTATGATTTCTATATATGAGTCTTAAGAGTGGGGCCTTCCACATTTTTCTCATTCAACATAATGTTTATGTAATTCATTTGCATTTTTTATTGTTGTAAGGGACAATGCAAAAAGCACTTTCATGAATAAATAATCATATGGGACACAGAAGTCTTAAGGGACATACAGTATAAATAAAGCATAAACATTTAGTGTAAGTTTGTTTTTATCTCTTTTCCATATGCACACAGTACTGAAAATTTAACTATACCAAGGGACACTTTGCAATAACATTACTGAAAGTGACAGGTACAAAAACTTGTGAAACTGGATGACAACATATCTCAACAATTAAAGTTTGATGGAAGTACATTTTAACCCTCTCAAGGCAGACCTTGCCGATTTGCAACAGTTAAAAACTAACAACCTGATTACCCCACATACATATTTTATGAGGTTTTTTTTTACTCAGAAGTACCACTGCAGGACTTGGTTGTGCATTAGCAACAAAAAACTTAATTTGAGCCTGAGAGGGTTAATGATTTGATAATTTTGCATTTTTGAACTATAAATATATTTCTACATATAAGATTCTATATATACAATATCTACTATATAGTTAATAGTTCTTCATTTAGAGTTATTCAGGGAATAGCTATAAAAATATATGTAAAGGTTCTCAGTTATCCACATCATGGTAGTGTTGAGTGCTTAAAAATAGAAGCCAACTGGTCCTTTCATTGGTGAAACTTGTTATACAGTCTCAGATACGGGAAGTAGTCCTGAGGGTTGTTGGCACACTAACAAGGTGTGAAAAAAGTCATTGTCATTACCAAACTGCCAGGATTCCTGTAACTTTGTAGAACCAGCAAGAAGGGTCAATTTGAGCCATGGCAGTGGTTTTACATTAATTCCTAATGTGATCGGAATTACATCCTTGGCAATTTTATGTAAAAGTGAAAGCAGTCAAATGTAAGATGATGCTTTTTTTTTTTTTTTTTAACAGAGTTATATGATTTATGATTTAAATGCCAAGAGTTCAAAATTACCTAACTGGTGCATCTTGTGTTAACCCTCCTGCCATCCTTTAAAAAACTCACACCCATCACCCTAGGGACCATTCTCAGCCACGCCATAAAAAGACCATATATCCATATTTTATTCCACTTTAAATTAGCCAACCTTGTAAAACTACTTCTCCCTGAAATATTCATGTAAAGTTTTAATTATATTTTCGTTGTTTTAACCCTTCAAATCCCAGTGTTATTACATGAGCGCCCTGTGTTATAAGCCCCAAAAACCAAAAAACGAAACTAAATATTTCCACAAAAAACCAGTTGAAGTAATATGTGATTGTCATTATAAGTAGGCCTTTAGATGGACCAAAGATTGGCACCAACATACATTTTGACCTGCCATTATTTTTTTTGCATTTTTTTTGCAATTTAAAAATTAAAACTTCAAGGCCCTGAGTCTTCATTGACATCCAAGAAAAGAAGAAAAAATAAAATCATATGATAATAATTTGGGGTTGAAAAATAGCGTTTATAATGGAAGTCAATGGGCAGAAAATGGTCCCCAGGGTGATGGGTGTGGGGATTTCTGCTGCTCAGCCATTTTAGGCTGATTTAAGGAATTCACACTGGAATATTAACATTGACAGGTAAAAACTATCCTGTGGCAAGTTTGGTTATATTCCACTGAACACAGTGGAAATGGCAGCCATTTAACACATAGCAGTGGCACAAAAAGGTCCCAAGAAGGCAGGAAGGTTAAGGGTGAAACCACCTTGAGACCTTTCTCCACCTCATCAAGTGACCAACTGATGTCAAGTTGTGTGATGGTGTAGCTGGTGTTGTAAGTCACAACCTGTTCACAGCCTCCTTTACTTCTCTCTCACACTGTCTTCCTGTCCAAAATGTGCAGACTGGGACAAAGCTAAAGAAGTCCATTTACTTTCTCTTTTCAAGTTCTCGAGAACAGGTACAGAACCTCATCAAATAACTGATAGTTCCTTTCTCATAGTTCCTTCGTGACTACTCCCAGATGGGTGCACAATACACCCTGAAAAACCCTGAAAAAAATGTTTTCATTTTCTTTATAATGGGTTTCTTTTTGCAGTTGAGTTGATGGCTTATGTCTTTTAGACTTGATGGCAAAATTCTGCTGTCTCAATATGCACCCTGTGATCTATTCTCAAGCCTGTATTCATGAGCTAAAAAGCACTGCTATGCTTAACATGAGATGTATAGTTTCTGTGTGCTACATAGAGCCTGCTGGGTGTTTCATCTCCAGCAGTAAAACATGTCCCCTTATAGTTTTTCAATAGTGACTAAAGCCTATCCTTGTTCTATTATTCTCTCTAATAAAAGGCACTAATCCACAAGCCTGGTAGACTGGATCTAGGAAAGGTGTCATTCTCAGACAGATTAAATGATGCTAACAGGATCGGCAAAGGTGGATGAGATCAGGGAAGAAAATAACAAAAAGAGACCTGGTATTGATCATTCTCC
Organism: Copadichromis virginalis; assembly: GCF_057382275.1. Taxonomy (NCBI): domain Eukaryota; kingdom Metazoa; phylum Chordata; class Actinopteri; order Cichliformes; family Cichlidae; genus Copadichromis; species Copadichromis virginalis. The sequence continues at coordinate 38,198,350 of NC_140624.1, read as the reverse complement.
TCTCAGACCATTTATGTTTGTCATTAGGATGCTTGAGTGCTTGGTAGTGGGGCATTTCTATTTGGTTATGTGTCTGTCTAGTTTTATCCAACATGCCTTATGGTGTTAACTAACCTTTTCTTTATCAGGTTAACTGTACATAATAATTGTGACAAGATACTTGAGTGAGTTTTGGTTTTGTCTCGTTTTATTTTGAAGAGTACATCTTCAATTATTTTTTAGTCCTGTTTATAATAAACTTTATTTACAAAGCACACTTAAAAACCAAGGGTATGCCAAGGTGCTTAACAAGTAAGATAGAGAATAGGAGGAGGATAATAGAAATAGGACCAAAGCAAGTACTAAGTGTCATGGTCCTGGGTCGTTGACCCAGCGTTTTGCGTTTTTTCTGATCTGTATTAGTTAGGGTTAACCTGAAGTTTGGTGTATTGTCAGCCCTACCTGTGTCTGTCCTTGGTGCTCTGTTCATGTCCCCGTGTTGTGTTGTACATCAGTCTGTTTCCTGTTTTATTTTGAAGGCTCGTGTTCTGGATTTCCTGTTCTGTTCTGAAGGTCTGTGTCTGTTGTTATTGTGTTCAGCTTGTCTCCTCCGGTCCCCAGGTGTATTAGGTTCAGCTGTTCTTCCCTCCTGTGTGTGATTACCTGATTACCTTGTGTGTGTATATTTAGTGGGTGTCGGTCTGTGTTCGTTGTCGGCTCGTCTGCGTTCATCCATGTATCACTGCGTTAATCTACATTCATCTGCGTTCTATGGTGTTCCTGTCTCTGCGTCTCTCTGCCCCGCACCCCTTTGTATGGTCCCAGGTTTGTCACTTAGTTTCTCCCAGTTTAGGTTTCCGTTTGTAATTACTCGTGCTTCATTGCCTGTTTTTGCCACTACCACCCTGTAAATAAAACGTCACTCGTATCATCAGTTTGCTGCATTTTGGGTCCTCCTTTTCCTCCACACCACACGGCTCCCTCCGCCAGCCGTGACACTAAGTATGCAAGCAGGAATTGAATTGAATTGAATACGGTACTTTATGGGCAGCCAATGCAAGCTAGCTAGAACAGGAGTAATAGGGCAAAATTTCCTGGTACCAGTCAAAAGGCGGGCTGCTGCATTTTGGACTGTTTGCAGTCTAAGAAGAAGAGAATAGGGAAGACCGTAGTACAAGGAGTTACAATAATCCAACCTGGAGGTCACAAAAGCGTGAATAAGCTTCTCCAGGTCCTCATGCGGAACATAATGCCTAGCCTTAGAGATAAGGCGCAGTTGGTGGAAGCTAGATCTCACTACAGCAGACACTTGCTTATCGAGTTTGAGCGAGCTATCCAGCAGTACACCCAAGTCACTGACATAGTCACAAGAAAAGCTAGCAAAGGAACCCAGGGCAGCACAGAGTTGGGCACGAGGGATTTTACTGTTGAACACCACAATCTCAGTCTTCTTATCGTTTAAAACGAGGGAATTACTCAGGAACCATTCTTTGACCTCCCGCATGCATTCTTGAAAGTAGTGCAGGGACACAGCAAGGTCGTCAGTAAGTTCAAAATAGATCTGTATGTCATCGGCATAACAGTGGAAGGCGATATTGTATTTTTCAAAGATTGCGCCTAGAGGGAGCAAATACAATGAGAAGAGAATAGGGCCTAAAACTGATCGTTGAGGCACACCACAACAGACTGGAGCGGAGGAAGAGGAGAAGGCACCTAAGTTAACTAATAAGGATCTATCAGCGAGATATGGTTTAAACCAGTCGAGGGCAGTGCTTCTAATACCCACAGTGTGCTCAAGTTTTAGTAATAAAATGTTATGGTCCACCATATCAAAGGCCGAAGAGAGGTCCAGTAAAACTAGGACCATAGAGCGTCCAGTATCAGTGATTACAAGAATACCATTAAGAACTCTAACCAACGCTGTTTCAGTGCTATGCAATGGCTTAAAGGCAGATTGAAATTTCTCAGCAATATTGTTCGTGTCCAAGTACGCCTGGAGCTGGGAGAGAACTAGTCTCTCCAGGATCTTGGACAAGAATGAAAGCTTAGAGATCCGTCTGTAGTTTGAAAGGTCATAACAGTCAGAGTTTCTTTTTTTAAGAATCGGGTGGACTACAGCATGCTTAAAGGCCAAAGGAACACAGCCTGAGAGCAAGGAAAAGTTCATAAGAAATAGGATACTAGGTCCGATTACATCAAAACAGTCCTTAGCTAAGCGAGATGGAAGAATGTCAAGCACAGTCTTGGTGTTATTCATTGAACAATCCTCTGAGGTGTTCAGCATGTGCTGCTGAACTTGGGGAGCCGCTACAACGAGTCTTCAATCTCAGTCTGCGACTGGGGAGAGTGCCCGCCCTATGGAAGACATCCTGCATCGTCCCGGTCCCCAAAAGGAACCGGCCCAATGAGCTGAATGACTTCCGACCGGTGGCACTGACGTCACATCTTATGAAGACTCTAGAGCGGCTCTTCCTCAACCTCCTCCGACCACAGGTACAACATGCCCAGGACCCACTACAGTTTGCATACAAGGCGGGTGTCGGAGTGGAGGATGCCATTCTGTACCTCCTGCATAGAGCCCACTCACACCTGGATGGGGGAAAAGGCACGGTCAGGATCCTGTTTCTTGACTTTTCCAGTGCCTTTAATACCATCCGGCCCTGTATGCTTCAGGAAAAACTGAACAGGATGGAGGTGGACCCCTGCCTGGTGGCTTGGATCTCCGACTACCTCACGTCAGGCTGAAGGACATCACGTCTGACACAGTGGTCAGCAGCACAGGAGCACCACAGGGAACTGTGCTGTCCCCTCTTCTCTTCACCCTGTACACCTCTGACTTCTGCTACAACTCTGAATTATGCCACATTCAGAAGTTTGCAGATGACACAGCCATCATGGGGTGTATCTGGGATGATCAGGAAGAGGAGTACAGAAGTCTGGTGAGGAACTTTGTCGCATGGAGTCACACAAACCACCTGCAACTCAACACCTCAAAGACTAAGGAACTGGTTGTGGACTTCGGGAGGTCCAGAGAAGGTCCACTGCCGGTTCAGATAGAGGGGGAGGAGGTGGAGGTGGTCAACAAGTACAAGTACCTCGGGCTGTGGGTGGACAATAAACTGGACTGGTCATGCAACACAGAGCACCTGTATAAAAAAGCCCAAAGCCGACTGTACTTCCTCAGGAGGCTGAGGTCTTTTAACATCTGCAGGAAGCTCCTGAGGATGTTTTACCCGTCAGTGGTTGCTGGAGTACTTTTCTATGCTGTGGTGTGCTGGGGGAGCAGCACAGCAAAGAAGGACTCATCCAGGCTGAAGAAACCGATCAGGAAGGCTAGCTCTGTGGTCGGCATGAAGCTGGACACTCTGGTGACAGTGGCAGAGAAAAGGACACTAAAAAAACTGCTGGACATTATGAACAATGCTGGGCATCCTCTGCACACGGCCATTAACAACCAGAAGAGTCTGTTCAGTGACAGGTTGCTTCTCCCCAAGACAAGAACTAACAGACTTAAAAACTCCTTTGTCCCACACGCCATCAGACTGTTTAACTCCTCTCTGGAGGGGAGAGGGAGGGGAAACAGGAGGACAAAGGAGGGGGGAACAACTAAGCTGTAGTGCCTCTTCACCTCACTGTGCAATACCTTTTGTGCAATACTTTTTGTTAATAGTCAACAGTGCAATAGACTCAATACTTGAAATGTGCAATTCACTTGTACTTTTATTTTTTATTCCTATTTATTCTATTTATCCCCTTCCTATATTTTATTTATATATGTCTCTGTATTTACATGTGTGTGTGTGTGTGTGTGTGTGTGTGTGTGTGTTTGTGTGTGTGTGCGTATATATATTTAATATTCTGTAACTGTAACTTCTGTCGGTGCTGTGCTTTTGGAAACCGAATTTCCTAGAGGAACCCACCCGAGGGATTAATAAAGTTCTATCTTATCTTATCTTAATAATGATAATAATAATAATAAGAATAATAATAAGAATACAAGAGTGCACTTCACACACACACACACACACACACACACACACACACACACTTTGGTCATTTTAGCAAACCAAATAAACTACATTTTTTGCAAGCAAGCATGATTACATTGCATTACTTTGAAACAGTAGGCAGTGAGCTCCACAGGCCTTTCTCAAAAGTGTTTCTTCCTCTTATAATTGTAATGGAGATGGAGTTGTTGAGTTGTTAGCATTTTTCATCACACCTCCTGCCAAGGATCACTTGCACTTGACCACAAGTGAACCTTCTAAATCCAGCCAGCAGCCAAGTGGGGTTCTGCCTGAGATCAAGAAACCACCATTCATATAATTGGAAAAGTTTTTCATTGCATTCCCATTTCAATATTTGTGTGATTGTACATTCTTATCAAATATAGTTGCATTTCAATTCCACTATAATCTGAACCTACATGCCCCCAAAACCCCACTGATACTTAAAGAAAAAGCAGATTTATTGCAACTCAGGTTTAGCAACTGTAAAATTTAAATTTATAAGGAAGTGGAAAATGGAAACCACATTTATGACTTAGAGAAGGTTGTCAGTCAGTGCTAATGAAGTATTCTGGTAGCCCTTTATTTGGTTAATTTCATATGCAATGGAGTTTGCTTTAACCACTAAGCCACTGGCTCAGAACAGGGACTTTGTTTCATCCCTTTGGTTTTGGCAAACATCACTCTCTTATTGACGCATTACATAAACAAGTTGTCACTCAAGTCAGCACTCACTGCTAATTAGATTCTCACTGGCTTAATTTAATGTGTGGGAGATGCTTTATGGACAGTTACATTTTAAGTCTCATCATAATCCTCTGAGGTGTTGAAAGTAAAAAAAAACAAAAACAAAACCCCACATACACACATTTGAAGCTGGGCATGATTAAAGAAGAACACACTTTTACAGGTTGATTTAGCAAGATTTTGGATCTTAGAGGATTATCACACAGTCTAGGGTTGAAAATCTACTAGAATAAAATGAACTTGACTGTGATCAGTTTCAGCTTTCTCAAGTGGTTCATCTGTGTGTGCATCTGCGTGTGTATTTTTTCAGCAATGTGAAAGGTCAACCTCTGAGTTTTGTAGGGATTACCAGCCCAACGATGAAGTGGATAATTGCTTTGGAAATAAGGAGTGAATTTAAAATGAGAGAGAGAGAGAGAGAGAGAGAGAGAGAGTAGTACAGAAAGGCTCCACCTTTCTTGTATGAATGTATGAATCTTTCCACCTGCACCTGCAGGTCATATAAGGAGGAATAAGACTTTTATCTTTTTTACTACATACACGAAAACACATTTTTATTAGTAATGTCAGTCTATATAGCAAGAGTCTACCCTGTACCTGTATTTACCCCACTGAAGATTTCCTGGAGAAAACTGTCTGTCAAGCAATTCAGAAAAAAGCAATGTTTGATAAGTTCAATTTGCTACAGGCATCATCTAAGTTAGAAGGCCTCATTTTTACCAGCAACTTCTTTATTTATTTTTGGCACTAAGGGAAGTCAGGTCAAGGTGTTCCATTAAATGGTAGCAATTTAGAAAAGTGGATTGAGCCTGGCTTTCTGATGGCCTGCGTGGCAGGAAAGAGCTACAGGGAAAGTGGTTAAGACTGAGATTCTTCCTCTGCAGGGGTCACCTTCTCCTCCACCTCATTGTAAAGAATGAATCCTGCCAAAAATTCTTCTCTCAAGAGAACTGAGTTGCTTCACCCCGTACACATTTAGAAATGCTTTTGTCAAATAAATCACAACTAAACTTTTTTTTCCAAAGGTTCCTGTATGTAGTTCACAGATTTCATTGCAGATATAGCAAACAGAAAAGTCCTATTTCTTATATAAGTTGCTGGTGTGAACAATGGTAAGAGCCTCGATCAGAAGTGAAGTAGCTAGCGGCAGTGTTTCAGAGGACTGAAAAGCGAGTCCGGTCATTTCTTTCAGCATATCAGAGGAGTTGTAGGAACAGAAACAATTATCTAACTTTTATGGGCTGCTAAACTTCTATGACCTAATTCAGAAAAATAAATCTGATTGAATTTTTGGCTTGTTTTGTGTTTTGTTCTCTTTTTTCTTTCTTTCTCCTCCTTGGTGTCCACTTTGAAACACAGTTTTTGATTTCTGTCTTTTGTTTTCTTGTGCATGTTGTTTTTAAAAGTATTTATTTATTTATTTATTATACATGATTTTCCAAAATCCAGTTAACGGAAACAAAATACACTTTGGTAGTTTCCAGCATGAATACTGTGACACATCAAAGATGATGGGAAAACACTTCCCATTTGTAGTACTTAATAAACATTAATAAATATGAATTTAAAAAAAGTACAAGGAATCAGTAACTGATAACCTATCCTGAGTTAAAACATTTAGATCCTCATGAGACTGAAACAATCTTTGTCTCAACCTTAATACTAATGTTGACAAACACTTTAATTGTGGTAGTGCTTCATTGTAGTTACAAACCTGGTGTCCCCAGACAGTTTTCCCAGTGAAATATAATTAGAGCTCCTGGTGCTGTCCAGGCTGACCTTTGAGAGCTTGTGAGGACAGAGCTAATACAGAGATTGTTATATACAGAATTGCGGACACACAGACACCTATAAAAAATAGACCTGGTGTGAAAATGTCATGATAGTCTCGACCAGACTGTTTACTGTTGTGATCTTAAAAGGCCAGACCCCACTCATCTATCAGTATAGCATCCTTGATATAGAGAAGGCCATAATGAATTTTGTAGAGGCAGATTCCAGTGACTCGTCCAGTTAATTTAGACCTGTCAATAGAGACTCAATTAATCAGTGCAGTTCTGCACTACTGGAAAAGTGAAGATAACTCTAATTGTATAAGTGGGATTATGGAGTTCTAGGTAATATTAGAATCAATAAAAGAGAGGGGGAAAAAAAACACCAACAAAGCAAAATAGTTTGATGTCCAGCTTCCAGAAGCTCACATTGCTCTTAAGAAAATCCATTTAGGGACCTTGGGACACATAATAATTCAAAACTGTGGGGATTATTTCCTGCGTGCTGTTCTGGCTGAGATATACAGTCCTGAGGGCGTGCATAGGTCAACATCGTTTTTTTAACTACCATCTTGGGAAAGGACTGAGGCTGGTACAAAGCTTACAAGGCAATCATTTTCACCCTGCTGAGGAAAGGTTGGTGCCATTTACTGATAGCAGCTGCCAGTCTGACTATACAGGGAAGAAAATATGCCTGAAAACACAGCAGGTGAGATATAAAATCATATTCAGCACGGATACATCTAGTCTCAAACTAAACTGCCTGGGGTAAATGAATGCAGAATAATCACAGATTGGCCACCTGAGTAATATCTCCATCACTGTATGGGCAGTGGATAAAGTTGGGCAGTTTATTGCTCGACTTTATATGCTCACAGACGTTGGCATTTGTAGTTAATCACAACTCAGAATTAATGCAGAAGTAGAGGTTTATGATGAATAGGATAACCACGAGGCCCGCATGCATAAATGAGGCTGAAGTATGTATTGGGTCCCAGGATAAATTACAGTACAGTAATTTGGGAGAGGTGCTGTGTCATGCTGCGAGGTTGCAAGCATATAGTAGCAGTGAATCCTCCTCCACAGTGAAACACACCTGCAATCTATCTGATTTAACAGAGCCTGACAAAGTAAGGGTATGGGGGAGGGGACTGAAAAGGGGAGTTAGGAGAAATTTCATATGAAAAGAGAGAGAGAGTATGTGTGTGTATAGGTGTGGGCAGTCAGAGAGAGAGTGGAGGTGGGGTGGATAGGCAGAAAGATAAAGGAAGACTGAGTGAAAGAGGGTCCTCTTGGAAGATGGCCGACAGCTTTCTTGTACAGGAGAGAGGAAGTCACTGAAGCGGAGGACACATTGTCCCCTTTCCTTCTCCTCCTGGAGCTGACACATCTCCTCACTGAAAGGTCATCCTCCTTTTCCCACTTTTCCAACAAGCTCCTGTCACTCACACACATCTTCCTGCCTGCTTCTATTGGGCTGTATCAGTTTCTTACTTTCATTGGCACTGGCCCCTCAGTTTGATTGTCTCTACATGATGGACATATTCCAAGCTTAAAACTTTATGCTCTTTATGACAATATATGTAGTGATATCTATTTATACACATTTTGTGTTTCAGCATCCCCATGTGCATGAAGACAAGTACATAAATTTGTGGACAAATTAGACCAACCTTTGCAGGCCCGTTAATGTAGCCCATCTAACATCCAAGTATTATGAGATAAATTGGAAAGCAGGATGGGAACCAGCTTTAACATCCAATATCTGTGTGACAAGATGTTTTTGAAGACAAATAAAGGAAATTCAGATAAAATTTTCCATATGCCAGTGCTGTGAAAAAGTATTTGCCCCCTTCCTGATTTTTTAAGTTATTGCATATTTGCTACACTTAAATGTTTCAAATTATCGAACAAATTGTAATATTGTGGAATGATTACCTAATTAAAAATAAATTAGGGACTTTAAATGATTAAAAAAAAGAAATAAAAAGGCTCCCTAAACCTAATATCTGCCTGTGACAGCCTTGGCAGCAAGAACAGCAATACAATGCATTTGCAATAACTGGCGATGAGGTTTTCACATCACTGTGAAGGAATGTTAGCCTGCTTGTGATTGCAGAAATGTTTTAATTCAGCCACACTGAAGGCTTTTTAACCACAAACTGTCTGTTTGAGGTCATTCCAAAGTGTCTCAATTCAATTTAAGTGAGGACTTTGATGAGAACAAAACCACTGCTTTGGTATTTTTGAGCCATTCAAAGGTGGACTTGCTGTTGTGTTTCAGATCATTGTCCTGCTGCATAACACAAGTGTGCTTGAGCTTCAGCGTACTGTTTGATTGCCAGACATTCTCCTTCAGGATTTTCTGTTAAAGAGCAGAATTCATGGTTCCATTAATTATGGCAAATCAACCAGGTCCTGAAGCACCAAAGTAGTCCAACTCCATCACACTACCACCATCATGTGTGACTGATTACTCATCTATTTTGTCAGATGGGTTCTATTTAAGTAATTTCTTGATTCAAGTCTGACAATAATTAGGTCTATCTAATGACACTGAGCTCAGTTATAAAAAAAACCCCAAAAAACCAAACAGATTAATCACAATTAATTTATAATTTAACAAAGGGAGGCTATTTTTTTTTCACAAAAGTTCAGTTAGGTTTGGACAACTTTTTTACTATTACAAATTAAATCATAATTTAAAAACAGCATTTTGCCTTTACTTGGTTTATTGTTTTCTAATAATAAAATGTGTTTAGTGATCTGAAATATTTAAGTGTGACCAACATGCAAAAACCTAAGAAATCAGGAAGAAGGCATGCTTTTTCATAGCACTGTATATTATATTATGCCATTCATGTGCAAAACCCATCACATAAAGCACGTTGGTGTAATGAGAATGTATACACATCAAAGGAAGACTGGCAACTTATTAGAGAATACACTACTGTGCACGATGCTGTTCATTGGTCCTTTTTGTAGAAAATATTGAGACAATAATTATTCAGTATGGTTCTGTCCATCTTGCTGGCACACAGACATGACATGCGCATACTGAAATGCTTTTCATTTGTGCAATCAGAACTTATACATTGTAGTAAAGGGACTGGGGAAGAAGAGGAAGGTCTGTAATACATTTTCAAGGCAATCCATCCAGTATTTGTTTAGACATTTAATCAAAAACAAAAATGTCAAACACAAGGTAAAGGTAGAGGAAATGGCAAGGCATCACAAAAAATAATTAAGATGTATTGTCTGAAAGTCAAAGAGATTTATTATCTTATAGAATAAATATCTGTACCAAATGTCATGGCAATCTATCCAGTTGCTGCTGAGATATATCAGTCTGGACCATAATTGTGGATAGAAGGAAATACTAAAGCTGATATTTGTAGCAGAAACCTGTAGGAAACTGAGGGCAAATACAATGAAATGTTCAAGTGGACAAACCTATTTGCAGGTTGTTCCTCTTCTGCGATCCCTATTTAAGTAACACAAAACAGTGGGTAATTGAAAATGTCACAATCTACTGGATTTCTTATTATTTGTTTGAGGTTATGCAGTTATGTGGTTGATGATGATCAACAAGAGGCTGATGGGTCTTAACACTGACCAAAACACATGTCTAAAGACCTCCAATTAATACTTTACATTGCATTTCTAAATATTTGGTTCACTAATATCATTACAAAAGAGTCCACATGCTAAAAATTATTTCCACTGAGTGTATAAGCGTGGTTGTTTGTGCACTTAATACTCTGTGTTGTGACAGTGGGTGGGAGAAGGTTATTTAATTGCATCTAATTACATTTCTTTTACTTAACACACAACCTTTTGCTGAGACAATTTGTCATCATGTTGTCCACATTACAGAGCCAAATTCACCCACAAGCACAGGCAGTCCAAATGTTGGATCAGGCATGAGCAATCTGTTCATTCACTGACAAAATTCTTGTTCTCGCAGTCAAACCACCTTGGAATGATAATGATGATTCACTTGATCCTAATTAAATGGCACAATTGAAAACATTTGGGGGTTGCAATTTAGTGAAGCTTTTTTTTCCTTTTTGTTTACATATGGTAATACCTAGCATCACCTTAAAGGCAGATCAAGTGTTCACAGTTTCTCTGAGTCAGAAAATTAGTAATTCAATATAAACACCTTTTAAAAGAAGTAGAATTAAAAGATTATTTCCATGCATAATGGAGGTTGAGAGTTAATTGTCAACAGAGCAGCATGTACAGACTGAAGTCAAAAAAGTAATGCAACATTCAACCCACACAAAAATCACTAGAAGCACTAGAAAGGCATGGGTTTAATAAAAGTAATTATTTGCCCCATATAACTGAAATTATTTACTGATGTCTTGGACCAACAAGGTCATTAAATCCAATGATGCGAATAACAATTATTATACTGGTATTTCATTGCAGCCTGCTGCCAGTCACTATTCATTTTCCTTTTTTTAAAATCTATTTAATAATCAATTTCCGGAGCCTGGAGACGTGATTGAAGTAAGCATGCATCACACTGAACATTTTGTTCATACTGATTTAATATTGTTTGTCAAAATTAAATGATGCTCAGATGTTACTACAGTCATAGACAGGCTGTTTAAAAAAATTTTTTTTTTTCCATTTTCAAGGATGCTATGACTTTCTTGTGCACTTCAATATTTTAGAGTAGGTTGATGTAATTCTGTCTTCAAGAAATCACACGTAGTTCTTATTTGTTCTACCAAATATGATTCTTTGCCAATATTAGGGGTCTCACACCAGAAACTGGGAATTGTTGAGTTTAAATTTGCAAAAGCTATTTGGTTTCAGTCGTGAGTTACCATTAGTATATATATATGATAAAATGAAAATAGACAACAGGGAACACATTATATTCCATGAATTTTTGTTATTGGGTGCAAGGCCCACTGAGTCCTGCTGTATAGTATATTATTTGTAGTTAGCTAACTTGCCTCATGCTGCTTAAATTCAAGTATGCCCAAATATTAGAAGTATATAAAATAAATTTCTTGAGAACCTGGTAAAAATTAAACCAAAAGATTAATAATAATTTTAATAGTTCTGCATAAGTTGTACATAGGACTGTGTATGCTTAATATGTGTTATAAACAGTGTTGGGACTAACGCGTTATTAAGTAATGCGTTACAGTAACTACGTTATTATTGTGGTAACGAGCACGGTAACTAGTTATTATGCCAAAATCAGGAACGCGTTACTCGTTACTGGGATTTAGATAGGGTCGTTACTCGTTACTTCGTGTGGTGGCTATCGCGGAGCTTCCACAGATTCAGTAACATTAGCAAGTGGTGGAGGCCAGCAGGTGGATGAGGGAAAAGGGACGCAGAAGGAAAAGAGACCCGAGGCGGCCGCCGGTCCAAGTGTGAACTGAACTTCAGGTAAGAAGTTATGACCTGCAGTCTCTCTGGGTCAGATATAAACCAAGTTTAGGTGGAGTTTATTTTCATTATTCTGACTTTTTCCGTACCGCGTGCTAGCTAGCATGACGGAGTTTCTATACAGCTGGGTGGTGCTATGAAGTTAATGATGTTGAACTTTATTTTGTTCATAAGTTATTAGAGTTGCCAACCGTCCCGTCTGGTATTCAGAGAAAATATTACGCGTTTCTTATTGAGGTGAAAAGGAACAGTTTGTCCCGTAATTCAGCTACAATGAAAAAGGCACAAAGCTGGAGTTACTCTGTGTCTTTGCTGCACAGCTGCCTCTTCTTCTCTCATTCTCCCCCCTCCCTCTCCAGTTTCTACTTCAGTCATGAAAACTTATCAATGATCAGCTGATCGGCTTTTCTCTCTTGTTTGTTTATCGCCCACTTTGCGCCGAAAGAGGAAACCAGCGGATGTCGCGCTAAACAACAGCAGCACGTTTAAGCTTGATCAGCTATTGTTAGAATTTATTTAATATTAATTTCTAGTATCAGCTGATGTTTGCTGGAGCCACAGCTACAAAAAAGCTGCTGGTCATGATACGGTTTGGATATGTGGTGAGAGGGAAACATGAAGATGAAACCAGGAGATGTCCTTACTGGATCATCAGAGCTGAGCAGGTGATGGAGAAACAGGTTTACCTTTTAGGTGACATGAATGAGTTGAAGGGAAGTTATGAACTGTTTCTGAGAGACAAATAACACCAATATCATTTTCTAAGTAGCTGACAGCTGGTAACTGTGCAGGTGCGGATCTAGCAAAGTGTTGCCAGGGGGGCATGTAGGGCATTAACAGGGAAAGGGGGGCACAAAGAAATACTTTTCTTTCTTATTCTCATTTAAAATGTCTAGCTTTTAAAAAAATAATTATCTGAATCTTACAACAAACGATTGAGAGATTAATGCATATATACCATCAAAAGAGTGTACATCACTGTCACAACAGTGTTTATTTTCATTCAAAGGCTTTATGATTTTTCCTATAATGGTGGGCCCGTCTCTAGTCAAAATGCCCGGGACGATTTTTTTGTCCCAGTCCAGCCCTGTATGCAGCTCATCTGCAGTCTGGTGTTACCTGCATCTTCCTGTTCAGAAGTAGAGCTGGGCGATATGAGATTTTTTTCATATCACGATATGCTTTTTTCATTTCAGGCGATAACGATATCTATCACGATATAAGCCAAATAACTATATTTGTAAGATTTAAATGTGCCGTTGCTCACAAGTAAAATGTGAAATAATCAGCAGCTTGTTTTTATTTAAATATTTATTTCCCATAATAAGTTCAACAGGGTAGATGTACTTAAGGAACATGAGACTTTTTCAGATAAATAAAGGCAAATATTGCAAACTACACAAAAGGCAGCCGCTAAAGCGTTTCAAAATAGAACAAACGAAACAGACTAAATTGTCAATTCCACTTAGAAACAAAATATTAATTCTAAAAATAAATCTTAGTTTGTTTTACAGAAGAACAGACAAAACTGACTAACTTTTGTCAATATCAAATAAACTGAGAACTAAAAGGAAATTCTCAATCTCTCCTTGTTGTATAGCTTAGCTTTTCAAACAGTTTTAACAGTTACTTTAGTCTGACAAAAGCCGAATGACGAATTAGCGCTTCCAGTCAGAGACTGAGGCTACGTCCACACGTACACGGGTATTTTTGAAAACGGAGATTTTCCGTTTTCGTTTTAAAAAATAATCCCGTCCACACAATAAAGGCAGAAATGAAGGAAAACGCTGCTATGAACATGCCAAAGCAGCAGGTGGCGCTAGATTCCTAACCGTGCAGAAATATTGGCCAATCAGAAGTCTAGAAGCCTCGGTGGGAAAAAGTAAACAAAGCTGGGGCATAGAAGCAGAACCGAGTCGTATGTGTGGACGGACAGTAACTGTGTGTATATGTAAGCATTTAAACACTGCAGAGAGTAGAATTAACAGTAACAGTATTGTAGAAATTCATTTCACCGAAACAATAACGTGGCGCACAGTGTGATGCATGCACCAGTTTATTGTATTTCCAGACTTGCTTTCGGCACAATTTACAGTGCACGCTACTCTGTTTTTTGTCAGACTTGAAATAGCCGAAATACCTTCACACTACAGAACTTCTATGGCTCTTCCGTTCGACAATCTCTCCGGCATTGGAACCATCATCTGTTTTCTCTTCGGTCACGCTCGGTTGATTTTTCTAGTCGGCACACTCATTTCCTCCATTACGCGCTGGCTCCATTACCCGCTGGCTGCTTCCCAAACAAACACACGTGCGGCTTGGCACTTGTGCTGTACGTAACAAGTCACGCGACGTGACGCTGCGGCTGTGATTGGTTCGGCTCTGCGCTACTTAATTTGGATTGGCTGACCTTTTTTTTTTTTTTTTTTTTTTTTTTTTTTTTTAAGAGGACAAGAGCGGCGAGGTCTATCGCGATAGCTTAATTTCTCTATCGAGTAAAAGTTATATCGCGATACATATCGTTATCGTTCTATCGCCCAGCTCTATTCAGAAGGCAGAATTTCCGAGTTCTGAGTACAATCGAAAGCACCACGACTGCAGTTTTTGTGTTGGATGTAAAAGGCGCACATGACGCTGTGACGTAGGCTAGAATCATGGCAGCGGTCAATGACGGTCCAGGCGTGGGATTTCTCTCGTGGAAATATGCACATTATCTTTTCCTTTCTATTGGTAGGTGGCACAGTGCACTTGTGGCAAGTAAGCAAGCTAGAAGACTGGCAAAGTTATGGAAGCAACACATTAACAAGAGAATTCTGAGTAAAACCAAAGTTACTTTCCCTAGTAACTAGTTACTTTGAAAGTAACGAGTAACTTGAAGTAACTGAGTTACTTTTGAGAGAAGTAACTAGTAATGTAAGTTGGGTAAGTTACTATTTTAAAGTAACTTACCCAACACTGGTTATAAATGGAAACTGGAATGCATGGGATACATTATTGGATGGGTGGATGGGTGGAGTATTCCTGGGGCCTTTCTGCATGGACCCCTTGTGCCTCTGGAGTTTCCTCCAAGTATTCTGATTTCCTGCATAGTCCAAACACATGCTTATGATTATTCAGAAATAGTTTTGGGTGTGGACGTGATGATATGTGGTTGTTGGTTCCTTTGTGTAAGTGTTACGGTCGCTGACCTCTAGTGGCTCTCCCTCTGTAGAAGAGTTGTTTTTCTCCTTTTCTTGTGTTGCAGGTCTGCCTCATGAGCCGCAGCTGAGGTGTGTTCCAGCTCGTCAGCCACGGCATATAGTCTGCCATCCTAAACTGCCACACCCCCTGCCATTTTCCTCATGTTGCCAGAGCTGTGAGCTGTAGAGTTTTGGGCAGCGGGCCTTTGTGTGTATGTGTGTGAGAACTTACCCTCTGTGAACTTTGGTTTTTCTTTCTTTTATTGTGAGCGAAGGTGTGCCCTTATTGTGATAATTAGTTTGTCATTGTGGAAGCAGGTAGGGGTTCTCTGCCATTTTTGTTCTGGGTAGAGGACCCACACAGTCCACTAAAACACGCTCAAAAGGCTCCCCAACTACCGGGATGGGTTTCAGAGGAGCAGGTGGCACTGTCTGATTAGGTTTACCCACAATTTGGCAAACCTGGCATGTTTTGCAGAACTTGGCAACGTCTTTCTTCAGACCTGGCCAGAAAAAGTGCTGAAGAACGCGGTCATAGGTTTTAGTAATACCTAAATGACCTGACCATGGGTGTTCATGCGCAAGCTGCAATATGCCACCCCGGTAATCCCTAGGAATGACTATTTGGCGTACCACCCCCCAACCCTCATCACCTCCTTCCTGCTGTAATGCAGGTCTTGAGACCCATTTTCTTAGCAGTAACCCATCCTCAAGATAAAACCTGTGTGCCTTTTTATTGTTTGCTAACTCGCTTACCTCTTTAAAACAGTTAGCGAGTGACTCATCCTTTTCCTGAGCCTGGCTCAAACACTCACGTGAGACCGGCAAAGGAAGAACCTCAGACAGAGTAGCCAGACCCTGTTCATCGAGCGCTGGTTTAGAAGGGCTAGCAGCTGGCTCTCTGTCCCCAGTTAGAACCGATCCAAGAACAGTCTCACTTAGGTTCACTTCCTCCAGCTTCCGAGCTTGCGACCTGGTAAGAACACTTACAGAAAACACATCAGGGTGGGATTTCAACAGCTCGTCCTCTTCCGGGATACAGCTGGGTTTATCCACCACCTCAGGAACAGGGAGTACTTTGTCCCCAGCAATATCATTTCCCATTATAAACTCAACACCCTGAATAGGAAATGAGTTTCTTACTGCAACCTTGAACAAACCAGAGGCTAACCTCGACTGCACATGAACACAATGTAATGGTGCAGGTATGTAGGCCATCCCAATACCTTGCACTATTGTACTAGCGTTACAAGATGACTCATCACTGACTGGCAAAACGTCGGCCAATAGAAATGACTGCGAGCCCCCCGTGTCCCTCAGTATTCTCACGGGCTTTTGATCCCCGGGAAACCCTGTTAAGGAGACAAAACCATCGAAAATGAAGGGTTTAAAACACTTATCAGGTTCACTCATGGTCACATGGGGGGGGAGCTCAGCGACTTGACTAGGCCAACCCCTTTGGCTTGTTTTAATTGCTGGGGCACTTGTTTACGTTTAAGAGCCAAACACTCAGAAACTATATGCCCCACTTTGTGACAGTAGAAACATTGTCTATCAGACTTGGAACCCAAGGAACCCCTATGTTGTTGAGGCTTTGTGTCCTTTTCCAGTCGTTCACGATAGTGTGATTCGGATTTACCCACAAACACGCTTTTGTGCGTTAAAGCTACAGACCCACTTCTTTTAGGAGCATCAGTTACCAAAAAGTGAATACAAACAAATTCCATTTCGTTTAATGTGCTAACATTTTCTCTATTATTTACTTACCAAAACCAGCCAACAGCTCAGAAAAATTTAAGTTAAACATAGAAGCCACACTTGCACAGTGAGAACATGCCAGGTCCCAGCTGAACCCATAGACCTACTTGCTGTGAGGTCACAGTGCTTACCACCGAGTACATTTGTGGATGTTTTCATGGTTTGTCTTTATGTGTATATTTGTTTAAAGTTGGGATTTAAACTTTAATTGTGCAAATGATCATATAAATACACTTCTTTGCAGTGTTTTTTTTTTTTTTTTACTGAGTCTGTTCATGGAGTCTCTTATTTAACTCTACAGAACACATTGGATTTCATTGTATTGTACACGTGTTGCTGTTATTGTGTCCATGCCCTGTCTGTGTGCACAAATATTCAGCATGCATATGTATTTGTGAAAATGTGTTCATGTGTTTGTGTCAATGCAAAAGCTGTTTTGGCCTGTCAGCCTACACCTTTCCCTCTCCCTGTCATCTCTTCAGGCGTGCAGGCGCTGGAGCGTGAAGGCAAGCACCGCTTCTCTCCTCATTGAGGATGCCAGTCGTCTCCTCTGGTGTCCTGCAGGCACAGCAGCAGCCGACAGACGCCAAAGAGAAGGGACAGAGGAAGGCACTGAACTTATAACAACAACAGCGACAACAATTTCAAGACGTGGAAAACATTGGCCCTTCGAAATCACTCCATCACTTACTTTAACAACATTAAGGAAGGAATGTGTGTTTCTTTCTGCACGATCGAGAAAGATAGAGACATAGGGAAAACATCCGAGACAAAGAGAAAGAAGGAAGGCAGGATTAAAGTTGGTGCTAGTCTCCACAGAGGGTTAGAGTTAATGCTAGTAACTGCATAGGAGAAAGGATTCCAGTATTTCTGCCCTCTTTTTCTTTTTTTATCATAGCTAGGACTTTTCCCTTAGAGATCTGGAATGACAAATAGAATTAGGCATGAATCTTGGGCTGATCTATTTGGTGATGAACCAGAAATGAGAATATCATAGCTGCAGTATGCACTTTGATAAGGCATCCAAAAGGAATAATGAAGGGACAAGAAACATCCTACTACATGTAGAATACATTATATGTGCACAAGCTGTCTCCATTTATGATAACATGAAAAAAATAAAATATATAAATATATATTTTTAAAAAAAAACCTTTTTTATTACCCAGTAATTCAGATTTTTTTTATTATTATTATTAAACACGCATTAAAACACGACAAGTGTACTAGTTTTAAGGCTGTAAAGTAAAAACAGTGTTTCTGAGTTGTTGAAGTAAGCATAGTGATATGGGGAGGACCAGTTCTCCAGCAAGGACATGATCTGGCACTGTCATAACCTCAAAAGCCTCCGTGTTTATCAGCTAAATTTATAGATTTAGCATTAGTCAATTTAGGCATTCTCAGACAGTTAAATTGAGTTGAACTTAGAGCACGCAGTATGCTGCAGGTGAAGGAGTGCCTTTCAAAATAGCATGAAGAAGAGACTCAGATATTGTTTTATGAATCTTTTTTTCCCCACTTCAACCAAGTCATCTATCCTTTTTCTTTGTTTGTTGTATTTTTTATTTTATTTTTTTCAGAGATAATGCTACTTCCCTATCCCACTCGAAGGCTAATCAGATGCATACATTGGAAAGGAGTTTGCTTTTCCTTTACTGCCGCTAACCGGCTTTATCTCAAGTACACACAAACACAGATGAAGATAACTGTACACATAAATACGGATGAAGATAACAGAAAGGAGGGCTTACATTTATTTTCGCTTATTTTCCTACTAGTAGATTTCCAAGAGATATTTCCCTGTAGTTCTACTGCACATCCCAGTTCTCCTCTCTAAGCTCTTAGAGGGATCAACAGAACATGCCAAAGCAATGTTTTTCCAGTGTCTTTGTTTTCTCACTTTCTTCTCTCATGTCTCAGTCCAAGAAATGGAAGCATGGTACTGTGGATCTGGGGAATGTACCTGGCACAAGACTTTAATCACTATAAAACACATTTTGCTAAGTCCATTTGTTTGAATTTGGTTCAATCAGACTTGCAAATTCACACCTGAGAAGGAAGTAGTCTGCTGTCTGTATGTGTGTCTGTGTGTGTATTTGTGTTTGCAGTTTTTAAGGAAAAAATGAAAAAACAACAACAACAAAATTAAGGCTACATTGACCCAAAGAATGCGGTACATGCATGTGAACATTTTAAACACATCTTGCTGAATTGTACTACATAATTACTTATTATTAAAACCGGATTAGTGCATCATTTGGTGGCAAAGTGTAATAAAAATAACAAGCTATCATATAAGCCCTTGCTGTTTGAGATGAAAACAGATCATTACATCTGGTGTGCACATGTCACGCTAGATGAAGTGTGACTGGACCACAATTGTTAGAAGATTGATGAATATTGTGGTCTTAGATTGTTGTGAGGATAAAACCAAAACAAAAAAAAACAACAACAACCAAACAAACCAAAAAAAACATGTTGCTCTCAATCTACTTGAGCATGGTCCAGCATACTAAGGTCCTGTGTTGTTTAAATATTCAGATTTTAATATCCATCTGCCCTCACCTTCTGTTGTTTAGATATCTGTAACATTTACAGCAATATGAGACATACAGCATCCAACGGAAAGTGCATCTTGAATGTTCTCCTTCATTAAATAAATGAGATGCAATTACACAGTGTAATAGTGTGGTTTCGGGGACATGGATATGGATATTCCTGCCCCTAAAAACAATGTTAATTTCGCTGATGGTGTTTGCAAAGTATTGTTTTCAAAATAATTAATAGCAATTAAAATCTGAATTAAATTATTCATTCTGCTTTAGCTTGTCAGTAAATTAGATATGTTAGAACACAGACACATCAAGACACTGCATCTTCATCATGAAGTTATTAGACATATTTATTTATGCAGTAGTGCAAATGCCATACGTGACAAGAATCCCAGCGGCATATTTACCAGTTGATGATTAATGTTCAGCTAAACTTTTGATCTATGATCATCAGCCTTTGTTTCATCAGCAACTGATGCATATGTGTTATCTTATAAAACACCAGTCTCAGTTTGAAAAGGTTTTAAACCTTAAACACGGTGCTTAAAATAGAAAATTAGTTTTGCTATAATAGGATACTAATAAGTAACCCTACTTATAAACAACTCACAGTTCAATAAGTTACTCTGGACATTATGTCTGCTTTCAGTTGAGCCATTAGAACATACCTGAATAATGATGATGATGATGATGATGATGATTATGGCTTTTATCATTATTACTTTGTTCTTGCTCAAAGTATTGAGGGTGAGCAGTGGGGTTACTAATATTAGTATTGACGCTGATGAAAAAGAGATTGTTTTCCATATAATTTCCATCTGCCCTTCAGTTGGTGAGACAACAAGCAGCCAGCACGCTGGCTAATCCTCTGGCCTCTGCTGAGTCCTGCTTGTTCAGGTGATGCCATTATTTAGGCCAGCTGACATGGCTTAAACAGTCTGCCTCCAAACACAACATAATAACCAGGTCATTCCAAGGTGAAATGGGTAGTTGTGGATCCTGTGGAAGGGCTCTGAAGTGAGGGTGCCACTGACCACTGTGGCCTAATGGCCGTCTAGTGGCCTTATGCAGGAGCAATACTGTGGTTACTAGTCAGTTTGGCTCTGGTCAGACTAATCTTCCTAATCATGGAGCTGTGACTCCAAACAATATACAGCCTACCTGGCCCAGATATGTAAATGGAGGGACCCTCAGGTAAGTTCAGATCCTACTGCAACTGGTCAGTGTACTGTACTGATTATCTGAATTATCTGTTTAGCTACATTTTTTTATAGCCAGTATAATAAAATTCTAAATGTACTTTAAGGGGCTTTACAGGCTTTAAACTCTAAAACCCCAGCTTAGCCCTAAAAGTAAATTTGTCTCAATTTGTCTGGGTTTTCTCTGCCAGACTGGATAAATGGGCAACAGGTGCATGTTGCATGTATGGATGTATAGATGTATAGATAGATAGACAGATAGACAGATAGATAGGTGACACAAATGCCATTTATTTCTGTGTCAATAACACTCGAAATGAGATATATGCTGTGATAAACAGCATAATGCACGGTGGCCTAGACAATGAAAATGAAATACAAAACCAAATGACCCAAAAAAAAGAAAAACGACAAAAAAACCAAAACATGTCACCGGAGTGAGATGGGATTTCCAAGCCAATACTGCACCTGCATCCACCGCCAGGTACAAAGATTGCATTGGACAGGCATCTGAGAATGTGGAAAGGCAAATACTCAGTCAGACAGGCATGTCGACCCTCACATAGCGGTGCATACTCATACAAAAATGACACACACTGTAAGTGTGCACAGACTTTAAAAAGGAGAAAAAATGGAAACAGAAGCTTTTCAGTGGTTTCAAACTACTGGATATCTCACTTTTTTTCATTTTTGCTTTTTGTTTTTTCTGTACTCCGTTGTAACCACACTATAATTCTACATATTTGGGGAATAAAGCCTATTTCATCATTCATTTTGGCCCCCTCCCGTTTTTTCTCTCTCTCTGAATGTGGTCATGTGGGCGTTGGGGCTTTCGATGTGCTCTGCTGATTTCTCAGATTATTGCTATCCATCATTTGTTTATACTCTCATTTAGAAAATGAGGTCACTTCCATTATTGCGATATAATTTCCTGCAAGGGCTACTAAGGCCATAGCCAACTTTAGTTTTGTTTTTGCCTCTCTCTCACACCCTGCTTTGCAATTTCTTAGCTTACATGGCTTCAGCTAAAAAAAAAAAAGTCCTACAAACAACAACACACTGCTCAATGTTAGCATTGGCATTAATGGCGTCTTCAGCAAATTGCTTGATATGCAGCTCATGTACAATAAAATCTAAGTTAAACACCTGAGATGTACCTTGCAGTAATTCAAAGCATTTAGCGCAGATTAGCTGCTGGTCTTTAAGACAGGGAAGTATTTTTCCAGCCCATGACCCTGAGGAGCACTGTTGCAGAATTACAATGCTCTGTGTAGTCCTGATACTGAGCAATAATATCATATACCTGTCATGGTGTATTCCAGAGGTGGCTGTGTATGTCTTGTCATGTTAACAACACAATAAATGTGACGCTAAGAGGCCAGTATCCTCTTAGATGAACATATCCTCAGGAATGCTGCCTTTACTGCAGTCATCTTGTGTTAAGTCACCATCACCAGCTCCAGGGGTTAACATTTTGGATAAACGACAACGTTGGCTGGCTGGAGGCAGTCCAGGGTCATGACATTGTCTGGAGGGGTCCCATGACCATGTCAGCACAGCCACTGCAGGCATTTCTCTTGTAGTCTGAATACAGTTGGCTTTCAGGTGCTTCCCTTTTCACTGTCCTCTCATTAAGCAGCCTCTGGGGACAAGCTTATGGGCAGCTCTTCTCTGGCCTGCAATAATAATGTTGATCCTCTAGGCTGTCAGCCAAAATCAGAGAACTTTCTATACTTAGAAAGACCATCATAAGCATATTTGTAATAACATTATCAGTGCAGCAGTGAAAAATAAGGCTGGGCAAAGAATTTAGGGGTTATTCAAGCTTAGTGAAGTAGTTAGCATCTGCTGTCTTATCAGTCTTAGGGCAATATCATATCACAATAATGAGGACAGATATGCTCCAGCTTTGGAGAATACGCAATGCGATCTCGGATATATTTGCCTTACCATATAACCATTCAGTGGTTAGCTGATGACAGTTCCATATCTCTATATCAGAGAATGTCAGAGTACTCGTGTAAAGTGGGGACTGTTATATAATAGCCAACTACTTGAAGTAAATCTATGCAAATAATTTGTGAGTATGGAGATCTTTTTCAAAGCCTGCCATTTGCTAAAAAGTGACAGAATTGTATAGTGAGAAGATAGAGCTAGAAATAAAGGGCAAAATGTAGGAAAGTGTGCAAAGAATGAGAACAAAATTCAGCCTTTGTATTAAGATATCAATCTAAAATCAGAGTGATACAAAATACTAGGATAAATTTCTTTCATCCCTTTTCTAACAAATCAGCCAAAAATATTTTATTATAACTTAATGTAATTAAAGAGTTGAAACTAGAAATGTTGAAACGCTATCTCACTTGTTATTAATTCCTTATTAGACAACTTTGCTGAAATTGAGCTGGATACAACACAAGGTGCTCACAAGGTAACCCCAAGGTTCAGTCACACTAGAGTCAAAATGGAATGACAACCTCTTTGTGACTAGGAAAAATTGGTGGTCATCCAGTCATGGCAGTGAATTTTCTTTTGAAATTTAGTGACCAATTTTAAGTAGTGGTGGCAACCTGCTAGTCTCACAGAGGTTAAACATGAAACCTTTACATGCCCACTTTTAATCACCTGGCAACTGCACAGGCTGCCTGGTGGGAGGCAGCCTGTCTCTAAACAACTGCGGTCATTCTCACTCATTGTCAGACAGAATGGCAAAGATTTGCACATAATTGCCCTGTAATTTATAAACAGAAAGCTTGCAGCCAGCCCCTTAGATTGTTTATCTGAGCCACTCTACATCAGTAAGCATACCTCATCTGCAACAAGAGACTCAACACCATTGCCCCACCATTTAAATGATGTACTCCCTTAATGCCACCTATTAAAAAAATAAATAAATTATATATATATGTATATATATATATATATATATATATATATATATATATATATATATATATATATATATATATATATATATATATATATATATATATATATATATATGTGTGTGTGTGTGTGTGTATACTGAAATTACATCTGTGTTTTAGTTTAGAACAACTCAATTCAGTTTGATTTACTATTAAATCAATCATCGCTAAAAATCATTGATTTATTATCAGACTGAAGGTCTTCTGGGTGCAGTTTTACTGACCCACTAAGAAAGATTCAATGAATAAATAATAAAACAGAACAACAGAACATGTGATTTTGCACTTAATGATTGTAGAAAACAGAAACAGACTGCAGATTGCTGACTGTAGAGATGTCAAGTTATCATAGCAAATTCAGCCTATGTAAGATAAAGGCAGGGGCATGGTGGCTTAGTGGTTGCACTGTTCCCTTATAGCAAGGGCATCTTGTTAGGATTAGGATCCTCTTGCTTGAGAGGGTTTTCAGGTGTTTATGTTGGTTTTCTCCATGCGCTCCCGGTTCTACTGCCATCGAAAAACAAGCTTTATTAACGAGTTTTTTTTAAAAAAAGGTGTGATGGGTTATGCAAAGACAAAGCTGGGTATAACCATATTGGAAAAGAAACTGATTTCAATGTGATACCAGCTTATATGTTAGAATTATTCTACTGCGTAACTGCCATGAAACATGCCTTTACACAACACAAAGCACTGGTGAGACTGTGTGAAACAAGTAACAACACAGCAGGAAACAACTCAAGCTTCACAGGGATCAGTAAAGTCTGCATCTATTATTATTTGTTATCAATCAGAGCACAAATGGCATGAAATACTAATAACTAAGAATGTGACAACAGATTTCTCTAAACAACAATTAACAGAGAAGTTGTGTCACTCTAAAGGATAGAGCGATCAAGTGAGATGCACAAACAGCAGTTAAGCTTCTCACATAATTTAACAGGTACCTAAGGTCCAGATTAGGCAGGGATAATTAGAATGATACCACATTTGCAAAAATGTGCAAATTGTAACATTTTGGGGCGACCTACTAACAATACCTTAATTTATAAGCACAAACATAACCAGTTAATTTCAATAATGACCAGCATTCTACCAAGACCTGCTCAAGTTAGTGGGTCAAAAACAAACTATGCAATTTTTATGCATGTTTTTCTTTCTGGAAAACGGCATGTAGTGTCACATAATGCAAGACAGACATGTCACTAACAAGCTAAAGTAATCCATCGTTCATTGTGAATAACTTGGATGCCTGTAAAGATCCCAGTAAAATGCACTTTTTTCCCTCCCCCCTCCAACACCACATGCTAAGTTCAGTTAGGTTCTGCTCTGTTTGATCAAAAATAACAGTACTGTTAGTGAAAACTACGTGGGGCTCAGTTCTAAATAAAGTTAAAAGCTACAGGAGAGAGCCAAAGACTGGCACTGCATTCACAGCTTTCAACCATCCACTCGTAACATTGTACACTTGTTCTGATAACATCTTCTCCTTGCAATCAATAAAGTAACACTCCTAGAAGTAACTATCACTGCCTCATCAGCCTCAAAATAAGTCATGTTGTTTTTTGGATATAGCATCATATGCAGTAAATTGCCTGCTGCAAACCTTAGTAAATCATGTGAGTATCATTCATTTTAACACTTTTCCCATTTTTTTCTCTGAAAGGACTGAAAGAAAAACTCCTCAATACATGATGCAACAATAACTTCTTACATACCTGTCAGTCAGAAAACTGACACTACAACTCTTTAGTAAATACCAAGAAAATGTTTTTAATATCGCAACAGGGTTTTGCACTGTTGCAGAAAATCTCATGCTGAAAGAACTGCCACCCCATGACTGGACTGGATGTTCTGATCAGACAATTGGTTGCATTCTATTACATGTCTATATAACTATACAGTCTTTTAAGTCATTAGTTTGGCATACATAAAATTGAATTTTTGCACCAACAAGGCCATTTTCAAAGAGCTATGAGCCAAAATTATCATATTTTGCCATGATGTGGAGTATCTTTAAAATTGAGGAAGTGAGTGATGATTGAAGGACAAAAAAAGTGGCAGGCCTGAAAAACTAACTGTATCTAACAATCATGTTTTTAAGAAATAGGGAAAAAAAATCCATACTATAAACTTATAAACTTAGAATTATACCACTAATATTATCGGACTTGAGTTGTCAAGAGTAAGATTTGTTTTGTGTTATAGTCATTACTTAGTTGTATACTATGTTCTTTTATCCACAAAAACCCCTTCAGATGTAACTGGTCACTGCTACTACTATTCACTTGTAGATATCAATTTATTGAGATTCCATTGTTCCCAAAAGTAGAGCATTTATTAGGGGAGGTCAGCTATAAGTGAAGGTGTATAACTGTAAATGTTAAGCAAGGCATTGTTGAAAGCAAGCCTGCCTGCTCAGCAAACCTTCCCTGAATAAATAAAGCTTAAAATAGAGAGTGGAATACATGTGATGAAGGTCATGAGATATATTCCATGATCTTGCAAGTTCACATTACACTCCTGTGCCTGCTGGGACACTAAGGCAGCCCATTAAATAGAATTTAATATAAAGAAAGAAACAGTATTTCAGGGGCATAAGCCAAGGATTTGGCAGCAAGGGGCTGCATTTTACAGAGTGCTGTGCAACTTTGTCAGGTAAACGTGACTGTTAGGGACAAGCGAAGATTGATGGAATCTTTTTTCCCCTTGGCTCAGCAGTCTTTGATTTTCACAGCACAAGGGAGGAAGAAGGGGTGAAGGAATGGAGGAGGAATGATAGATAGGAATTCATGTCATTTATATCCTTAGGTCAGTCTATCACACAACTGACTGTGAGAGAAAGCGAGCAGGAGCTAAAGAAAGATGGTAAGATACAGTTACCATTTAAAAATATATAAATCTATGTTCATAGCAGCTTCCCATAAGAAATTTGCAGTAACTAGGGGTTCAAATGTTTTCATGAGCATGAGTGCAGTGATTCATGCTGGCTCAATTAGCATCTGTGTACTTTTGTCTGATTGAATGAAATAACTCTGTTCCAGTCCTTGAAGCATAACTGTGTAGTGCTTTTCAGTTTCCACCTATTGGTGCCTCCATCTAACATTTACTGGGAGGCAATGTATGAAGATGATTTGGGTTTACAACAGAAGTGCTTTCCTTATAATTGCTTCTGCAGAGACATTGATTGATAAAAGCCTTCGGCCAGATTAAATGATAGGCCTTCCAAAAAACAAGGAAACAGTAGCCATGGGAAAATGTCAGTTCCTGTTACATTATATGATATCTTGTTGCTGCTTTTCACAAATAACCTGGTGGTAGTTTAACTTCTCTTTAATGTATTCATTTTTTTTTTTTGATTGTGTGCACTTACCTGAAAATTAGGACTAACTTGCTTATACGAGATCTAAAAGCATGTTATATTCTCACATTATGGATAAAAGATACTGATCATACAATGAACATTTAAAAAATTTCATTTTTCCAATATATGGACAATGTAAAAAAAACATTGTTAAACTTGTGCTTGGATTTCATTAATATTATACATGCTGTTTTGGGAACATTTTTGTACTGTTTTGTCATTTATTGTAATATGTCCGTATTTCAAAATCTATTTTATTTTTTAAAAATGACATAACTTTTAAAGCTTAAATCTATATTATGCTGATAATAATTTTCAAGCCAACAGTAGGCCACAGTTCTTTCTGTGTTTTGTTGTTAATTTTCAACTAGAGAGAGAGAGAGAGAGAGATATGTGTGTGTGTGTGTGTGTGTGTATTGTAATGCTAATCACATTTTCTCCATCAAATACCCTGTTCAAGCGGACATGTCTCCCAGTGGGATATCTCCAGGAAAAACTGGGAAGATTATGTCTCTGGGCTGGCTTGGGAACCAAACCAGTGTATCTAGTTTTCCCTCAAGCAATCATTTTTTAAACACTAAATTTGGCTGTTTTTTTTTTTGTTTTTTTTTTAATTCTATCTCCAGAAGTGTCCTTACTTCAAAGTTACTCCCCCCTAACCTCTGTATTTATAAACCTGGCTGACTTTTTCTGTTGGGTTACATGGCTTTCAATTGCTGATGGATTTTCTTTTTCTGTTTTTTTTCTTCTCTCCTCCCACACAAGCAAATTTTGTGTCATAAAAGCTGCAATTGCACAGCTTACCACAGCCAGAAATCTCTTCCACACTGTTACCCATCCATCCCCTCCACAGTGAAAACACAAGATGTGTGTGTCACCCATGCAATTAATTGTCCATTTCCCATTTCCTCTCTGGGTTGTTCACACAGATCTACATTCAACAAAATGGGGACACTCGGGTTTGTATTTACAAAGGCAAACAATTATGACATTGCTCCATAACATTCTAGCAGCATGTTAAATGACCTGTAATTTGAGTCTGTACAGCCAAATCCTATAGTTCCAAACCAAGGCTAATTCTGTGTAAGCCTGTCAATTGGACACTACTGAGGAGAAAAATCCACGTAAATTTCTGCACATGCTCTTCTGCAAGA
Organism: Copadichromis virginalis; assembly: GCF_057382275.1. Classification (NCBI taxonomy): domain Eukaryota; kingdom Metazoa; phylum Chordata; class Actinopteri; order Cichliformes; family Cichlidae; genus Copadichromis; species Copadichromis virginalis. Next base: position 38,170,294 of record NC_140624.1, on the reverse strand, counting down.
CACATTACTCATCTGAGTGTTCATCCACAAATTGCAGACATCAAGCAGTCCCCATAAGTGAAGAGTTTGTTCATATGCAAATGTGCTTCTTCTAATCCTCTATTATTCTGTATTTGCATGCTGTTCTGAAAAATGCCTCAACCCCCCCCACCTGGCTTTCATCATACAAAACAAAGGTGTTTACACGACTCAGTGCAGCAACTGCTGCAAGATATTCGAGGCACTGCAGAGATGCAAATTAGACACCAGTAGAATTCTGTAGTTGCTAACCCATTTTCTATGCATATTCACACTGTGCCATCACTTTCATATATCAGAATAAAATGTCAACTCTTGATAAAGCCTTAGCATGCTCGTAGGATTGCCTTAAGTAGGACAAATGTCCATGAAAAAAACATCAAGCCGTTACATTAGCAAGGATGATAATTACATTTAAGATGTGACATGACAATATAAAGTCATATTACTTTATCCATGCATGTTTTTCATGAATCATACAGCAACGGGAATGGTTTTCATTTCAGTTTGCATAAATTAAGTACATACATTTTATTGTTCTTCCACAGAACACATAACCTTTAAGGTTCCACTATGTCAACTGCATTTTATTTTTTCTTCACCATCTCTAAAGATTTTAGCTTGGAAAGGTAACCTTGCATATTTTATATTGGATAAAACAAGATTCCGAATTGAAATATGCAAAGTAAGTAGTGTGAACAACACTGCCAGCAGCTGTAAACATAAATATCAATTTGCATAACTGTTGACTATACAACGTCCTATTAAATAAATATCTTAGTACAGTTTGGTCTGTTAGTATTTAGACAATTCCCTTTTTTGCATTCTACAGCACAGTTTAATCCAAGCAGTAAAAGTTTTTACCTTTAATTAAAAAGTTTAAAAAAATGCTTAAGAATTGCAATCATTATTATAAAGCTAAGAATAATTGGACAAACTAACATCATTTTAAATATAAGGACTGAAGAACTTCCAGTTGTGGTTTGTTTGTAGCCCTCAGTATTATCTTGAGTAACTGAAAAACTGCTTTATTGGGTTAAGATCTGGTAACTAATGTGGCCATTGAAGAATTCAAACTTTGTTGAAAGCACCTTTCAATCATTTTCCCAGCATTTGGCTGAATCTAAGCAGAGATTTTAACCCTGTACAGTTCAGAATTCATATTTCCATCGGCAGTCACATCATCAATAAACACTAGTGATCTTGTTCCACTGGCAGCCACACATAACCAATGTTCCTTCTAAGCTGTGCACGTGCACAATTGCGCACTGCTGGCACGGTCTCTGCGCACAGAAAATCTGCGTTGCGCACAAAAAAAATCATCTAACCGGAATTGAAATTCAAATTATTAATAATTCTGTTTTGCAGTGTTAGTCAGTAAGTCACTGGCTGCTCCTGTATGTGTTTAGAACGATGCCACCTTATCCCATAGTCCAGCCAATGATGCGATTCACATTCGTATATGCACAGCTAATCAACGTCGTTGATGACAGCGTCCTTATGTGCCGACACCGGTGTTTTAGCTAGCAAAGCAGCGTGGCTGATGAGGAGTGAAGTCACATTAATGACAACATGTACAACCATTGGAGATGTGAGCAGGACAGACGGAACAATTGACGGAAAAAAGTGTACTTTATACCAGTTTTTAAATTGTGTTGATAGGCCACGTAAAACTAGAGTTGTGATAAAAAAATATGCAATGTTTGGTTTTCTTCCTGAATACTATCGTTATTTATATTTACTGCGGGAAGAAACGGTAAAAACAGCGTTTTATAAGGAAAACGCTCGAAAGCACTCTCCACCTGTGAGCAAAAACAAAACCAACTCCCACCCTTTCCTATTGGTCGAAAAAAGTACCATGTCTACCAATCAAAAAATGATATGGCAACGTGGCATCTAGATGTTAAGACACGGGGGGAAGTTTTAGGAGTGACGGCGGTGTTTTGAGATGTGAGAGATTTGCGACGTTTAGCGCAAATCTTGTGTAGTTAGTGTGTAGTGTAGTTTTTGTTGTGTGTGTCAGAACAATGAGGTTACTGCTGAATGTTACAGGTGTTACAGGAGTGATACATCTCCTGTTGTCAGGCCTGCAGGTATCAGGCTGTTGTTCTCCTTTATCTCACAGTGGACAGAAATATTTTGTGGCACAAATAATTTGTGTGGCATCAGATTTGATGCAGAACAAGTCAGAGCTTTATGAAAAAAAAGAAAGAAAGAAAGTTGTGTTTTTAAAATTGGAGTTCAAGTTATTTTTTACTTCCAATAGTGTTAACATACTACACAGATCATGAACATGATTTTTTTTTACATTTTCATTGTAAGTGGGATAAAGTAGTTAATTAAAAGTAGTCTAACATAAATGTAAATGCTGTAATTTGATTATTTTAATAAACCATGTAACTTGGATGGATTCGATGCTGGCGTGACCACAGTGCACTGCTGTCGCTCACAGTGGTCCAAGGGATCGCTCAGGGAGTTTGTGTGTTCGTTCAGATACATGAAAAATTAGAGGGAACATTGCACATAACCATAACATTGCGCTCTTTGGTGATACAATTAGTTACGTCAAGATCCAAACAAACAGTAATAAAGAAAATTCATAGCTGTCTCTTGGCAAGGGGACCTTTTGCTGTGAGGCAACAGTGCTAACCATTGAGCCAATGTAATATTGTGGGGGCTGATTAGCCGAAATCACCTCTTATTTCTATATACCGGTGAAATATTCGCTTATGTTTGAAATAATAACTGATTATAAGAAGTGAGTTCATTTTATTTTTTCCAAATGACAGAAAACTGTTGCTATGTTTATATTTTATCAGTGTCCTCAGCAGCAGGTGTTGTTTTGCGTTTAGAGCTACAGCTTCCTGTCAGAGAGCTGAAAGGAGAGCATTTGACAGAAAGAATATATTCACTCTGCTGATTTGTCATCCTTCCTGTTCCACACATCTGACTGGGAAGGAGAAAGGAAGGTGTAACAAGGGGGATATCTTTGGAATATCTGGTTAACACCCTAATTGGAAATGACAAGCACAGTGGCGCGTTCAGCCCTGCAGGGGAGATCAAATAGTTGGAGCTCCGTGAGCAGTATGGATCGGACCCAAACAGATTCCCTCTTGCGTCGACTAATTAACACATGGCTCCCACTAATTAGCTAAATCCACTGCATTCCAGAAACAGATACCCTTAAAAATAAAATGTAATAAAACAATAGTAAAACAATAAAAATAGAGGGAAAAAATAGCTCTGTATAAAGTTTATCACCTGTTGTTTGACCTCTGTTACATTTGCTACTTCCTGTCTGTGGGTGAAAATATAACAACAGGTGTTCTCCTACTGCTCTGCTGCACAGAGTGGTAAATTAAATTGAAGTCGAGTGTTTAGTATTCTCAGTCAAGTGTTTTGTATTGCTAATCCTGTTTCTAAAGTGGTTGCTCAGTACATAATATCTATGGCAATTCTAGTCTTAGCATCTTGTCACACAAATGATAACATTTTTAAAATTTACTGATGAATTTAATAATCATGAAATGTAAAGTTTACATTTTAACAAAATATGATTAAGCCTCCAAAACAGCCCTGCATTTATTGTACCTTTAATTAAAAGCTCGGTAATAAAGGGGTAATAGTAGGGTAACAAGGCAGAAACACGAATATCATAATGCAATTATTTTGTAAGTTATTACCACTCAATTTACCTGTGGTAATTTGGTAGAATTTGCATAATAAGCATGAAATAGAGCTGAAAAATGCAAAACTGCCTGTTTCTATTTCATAAAGCATTAATAACCTATTAAAGCAAACTTAAAGAAGTGGAACTATTATCTTGAAATATCTCTGCTAGTTTCTATGTAATAAGCAGGAATTTAATAATGTGGTCATGATAACTTATGCCCTGGAAATTCAGGATTGTGGGAGGTGCAACACCACCATCCTGCACCACCTTCATCGTTAGTTGACCCATAACCATCCGAAGATCCAGCCTCTCCTGCAAAAAGAAGCACCAAGCTACCCACTTGCGTACTGAAAAATTTGAAGTTTTGAAAGAAAAACAATGGTAAAGCAAATGTGATGTAATTATCATTTCTTTGAGTAAGAATTTCACCAAAATTGTCCTACTGAAAAAATGCACCATTTTAATTTGTGTATGAAGTAAAATAATGAATTATTAATTTTCCTTTTCTGCCCAAAATAACATATTGGTATATTTAATGTCTATCATTAGAAATAAACCACTAAAAAATTTACTCAGGGTCGATATTTTGAGTATACCACACCTCCAATGCCCTCACCTGAACTGTTGAAAACTGGAGTGCTTAATTTGGGTGAATATGTCATATTTGAAAGTATAACTAACACCTCTACCCATATTTACAATAATAATGGTAATAATGGTAAGGGGCGATCGTGGCTCAAGAGTTGGGAGTTCGCCTTGTAATCAATCGGAAGGTTGCCGGTTCGAGCCCCGGCTTGGACAGTCTCGGTCGTTGTGTCCTTGGGCAAGACACTTCACCCGTTGCCTACTGGTGGTGGTCAGAGGGCCCGGTGGCGCCAGTGTCCAGCAGCCTCGCCTCTGTCAGTGCACCCCAGGGTGGCTGTGGCTACAATGTAGCTTGCCATCACCAGTGTGTGAATGTGTGTGTGAATGGGTGGATGACTGGATATGTAAAGCGCTTTGGGGTCCTTAGGGACTAGTAAAGTGCTATATAAATACAGGCCATTTACCATTTATTTCACAACAACCTTACTTTAAATTTTTTAACCTACTGTTAGCTACACTTTTAGCAAGTTAGCATGTGGCATACATTAATAACTACAAGAAAAAAAAAAGGTTTTACTTATCTTGGAGTCCTACAGCAGTGGCTAGAGTATGGGTTTGATTCCAAATGTATTGTTAAAATCCTTTGGTTTATTCAAGCATGGATCTACGAATCAAGTCAAAAAAGAGGCGGTGGCTAAAGTTAGCAGTTGGTGTCCCAATTCTTCTTTGCCTTTATCCAAAATATAAAATACAGACTCCCAGCAGGCAGCAGTCTGCCACCTACCTGCAGCAAGCTCTTTGCAGGCTGTTTCCATTTATGCTTATAACACAGAAACTACAACAGGTGTTTCCAGGTAATAGTCACACACTTTTTAAGTTTTGCTTTAACAGGTAATGTTATGTTAGTAAAATAGAAACAGGCAGTTTTGCATTTTTCAGCGCTGCTTCCTGCTTATTACACAGAAACTACCACAGTTAATAGAATGATAATAACTTAGAAATGACCACATTAATACACTCTTGTGTCTGCCTTGTTACCCTACCTTTTTTGTTATCTAGCTGTAATAGAAAGTGCTACCCGTGACTTTTAGCAGGCTGCATTAACCCTTTAACGCCGGTCAGAGTGGGCACTCTCAGTTTTGCATAACTATTTTTAAATCCGGTAGAACTGAAACCATGTAAGCTAGTGCAATAATTTTTTTTGCATATGAAACCTGAGGAGTTGTACTTACATCTTATGCCATCAGCTTGTCCTAGTTCACAGTTTCCTTCCATATATAGCTTTGCAAAAATTGCATAAAAAGCAGTTACAGCAACAAAAACATAATATACCAGAAACAGGCTTTGCCGATCCGATCAGCTGTTCATAACACTTCCTACGTTGGAATAGACGTCAGCACGAACTATCGCATGTCCGCCATTACCTGCCCGAAACCGTAAGTGACGTCAATTTCACGGAATTGTAGTTTTTTTTCAACTTCAGGGCCTCATAAGCCTATACTGGTGTTTTTAAAAGTTATCTTTGACTTTATGACTTTCTGTGTCGTTTCTGGGATACTTCTGGGAAACTCAAATTGCACTGCTGGAAATAGTTTATTTTGATGCATATGCTGTTATTTTGCAAATTTGCAGTATAATATTTATTTTCGTTTTTCCTGCAGTGTATAAAAATTGGTGTATTTCAAAAATAAAACTATGAAGACACTCAAAATAAAGATCCTGTGGTGGGAAACTATTTTGTGCAACTTTTTTGTATTTACAGTTTTGAGGGATAAGCCTCTTAAATTTCTCTAACTAGAAGTATATGTTAAAAAAACAAAAATGATTTTCAATTTTTTTGTAGTTTATTGCACTTTTTTGCAATTTATGTAGTTAATATGCACTTAATGCATACATATTATTAAAATATGGGCTTATAATGGTTGTATTGATGTATAGCAATGAAATGAAATGCTCCCAAAAATGGCACTACAGCATGTAAAAATATAATATCAGGTCTGGCGGACTTGGCTCTATGGTTGGTCTTAAAGGGTTAAAAAGCTATTGAGTTTCCAATCATGATCCAGTACAACCTAATAGACTTTACAGGGATAGGATACAAAAATAAAAAAGGATCACTGCAATGTAAATGCATGTAAATGCAGCAACAACACCAAACCCCTTTTACCCAACTGGAACTCAAACACAAAAAAAAAAAAAAAAAAATCAACAATAGCTTATTAAATAACAATAAATTAATTTTGTCAGTTTCAACTCTGCCAGCCACGTTCCTTTGCTATTTTTCTTGTTTAATGTTTGAGCCAATGTAACAGAAACTGACTTGGCTTTCTTTTGGAGGAAGGAAGATGCTTTGAAAAGTCTATTGTAAAACTGACACTTCAGGTAATGAGCGAAAGGACAGTCATTCTGTTGTCTGATTACATACTGTAATTAAGACACTGATTGTGTAATTAGGCAGCAGCAGGTATCCTATGCTCAGAATACGTCATTATTATTTTTTTTTTTTAGCCTCGATTACTCCATTGTTCATCATACCTATATTGCAATTTAGCTTTTACCACAGGTTAACAGTCTAAACAACAAACAAACAAACAAACAACAACAAAAAACCCCAACTCACTTTCTTGTCATGACAAGATTATGAATTTTGGCTGAGTCACTCTTTCAGTCTGTAGCTTTCATCTGTCTCTCTATCCCTGGCCAATCTGTTGAGCTGTTTGTTTGTCTGTCTCTGTCTTGTCAGCCTCATCCTCCCACTAATCCTACTTTTTCTTCCTTCATCTTTTCTTCCTCCTCACTTTCTCTTTTCTCTGCAGTGTCCAAGACAACCAGGCCTGGCTTCATGTGCTACTTTCAGAGGCTCTACTTAAACTGCAGCTCTGTTTAACCATCAGCTAATTATTCTAAGACAGAATAATTTCCCTGACCCCTACTGCAGAGACAAAATCCCATCTCTAGGCTTAGATATAACATATATAATGATGGTGACACACAACATATCACACACAATCATAGTTTAAATAATTGTAATGGTCAAACCAGCATGCCTTTGCATATGTATTATTATTAAAGTGCATAGCTTTATTATTATATTAATATTATTAGATTTTATACCTGCACTGTTGATGTGGAGCACCCACAATTTCCTTGTACATGTGTAATGACAATAAAGGCTATTCTATTCTATCCTATTTAACTTTTATTTATTCTTTTATATTGCAATGGTACTCATCAAATGCAATTTCAGAAATCTACGTATTTACAAAAAACGACAGTGTCTCAAATTTTCATGAGTTCACACCTTGCAGGTAAAGTAATTTCTAAATGTAATTCACAACCCCAACACAGACTCATTAATCAAGTGAGTCTCTTGATGAAATGTGTTATATTAAGATATTATTTTCCTTGACTTCTGAAAATGCGCGTATTAAACCTGCATGTATTTAAAATACATCACAGATCCAGAACTCTTTGTAAGTCAGGCTGTCCAAAAAATGTTTTTTGCTGTTTGATAATGGTGTTGAGTTTAAGCTTTGCAACTGCTTAAATGATGAAGTGATGAATTCTACTTGTTACTCTCCAGAGGCAAGATTCAGTTCTTTAGAAGTTAGCAGCCTTGATGCAAACAAGAGCTTTACCAAAAATAACATACGGCAAACTTTCAAAGGCAAAGTTTTTCTGTATGTTTTCTCAATTGAAGTTAAGGTCTATTTCCTGCACCAAGCTCAAATATTTTTAGAGAACTGAGTTTTGATGGCTAGAAAGAAGAGAAAGAGCACTCTGGAGCTTTGTTGGCATAGACAGATTTGGGACGATAGGGGATTTGAATTCTTTTGTGCCCTTAAAGATGACCACAAATGAGTAAGAGACTGCTGACTGGAGCCTGAAAGAAGAGATGAGATGCAGTGTATTGCTTTAGCTTTGACATTTTTTTAATTAAATTTGTAACTACATGTTCATGAAAACGGATGCAGCCTTAATTGCAGATGGGAAAACTGGGTCCAACTATTTCAAAAGGCCCTGTGACATACTTTCGATCATCTATCAGCAGGAATGATGCAACACGTAAGGGCACATCCATCACTTTTGTCTCATCCTCGTACATGTATATATAGAGCACAGATTGCAGGAAACGGAGGGGCCGCATTCCATGCAAGTGTATGACGACCCTGTCCAAGTTCAGACTCGGGGACTATGCAGCTTCCTTATGGTCTTCAACATCTTTTTTTTCCCTATCTGACCATTAGAACCATGGCAGGCTCTGCAAAGACCAGTGTGCCTTGATACATTTTGTCCATTATGCAGATAAAATACTGGCCTGTTACCACTTTGCACTCTGCCATTTGGCCCATGACTGTCTGTCAGTACCCTTCCCAAATACCACTTTTTAAGCCTATCTTCTCTTAACAGAGAGGAGAAACTGGAAGAGCCAAAAGCATCAAGTAGATTAGTCTGACTCCATGCAGCAGTTCAAGACTTAAGAGTTGACTACATATGAAAAGGAAAATCTGACAAAAAAAGACTCATATATAAACTATGTAGTTATATTCAGGTTCACTTACAGTGCTGGAGCCCAGAGTTTCAACTTGATTAATATTCAACCAGTGCTGTTTGTGCAGTTCATTCATTCGTTCATATACTTGGCTTTTACCCAATACATCTATCTTTATGACACCTTTGAGAAAGCTATGATTGTTTGATAGGGTCTTCAAAGTCTGCCAGAAATAAGACATAAAGTAAACAGAATAAATACAGACTTCCCGATTTTAGTAGCATGTTTTGGTAGATGTCAGCATTAAGTATTTATCATATTACGCTTCTAAATTGATCACAAGGGACAACCCACATTACACATTATTCCAGTAAGTGCCTATCAACAAATACACATGCTATGCTTCTGTAGAAGCAAAACTGCATCCACGTTGCCACTTTCTGTCAGTCACTTTATTACAGTTTTGCACTTTGCAAATTAATCTGCTTATATGTGTGTGTATGGGGGCGAAGAATGGCATAGAGCACATTGTACAGATCACTGAATGGTTTATACACATTGTGGTATAGAACCACAAATATATAAAAGTAAAGCAAATTTTGTGGCTATCTCTAACCCCTGGCATAAGTCATGTTTCATTCTAATGGCAGTGAAATTACAAGCACTACACATACATTTTAGCAGTGGTGTGCAGTGACTTTCACAGAAAAGCAGGGGCTTTCCCCACCCCCACCATCACCACCACACACACACACACACACACACACACACACACACACACACACACACACACACGTGCGACGTCTTCACCTTTCTGCATTACACAATTTTAAAATACTATTACTTGTATAGTTAAATAAATTTTACCATGAGACTTACTTTTAGCTGAGAAATGAGAGTGGCAGGGGAATTAAGAGAGCAATTCAAATCTAAGCACTTCACCACAGTGATGTTTTAAGTTATACGTATTTCATACTTTGTTTATTCTATAGTGATGCATCGTATTATATTAAATCATATTTGTAGTGGCTGTACTGTGACGAAATCAACAAAATCAGAAAAAGCTGCTGGCATCACAGCTTAACAAGTTAAAGCTTTTGATAGCTGGAGATGGACAAACCCATGAAAATAAGATGGACTGCAGTTTCCAATGGGATCCAAGCCAAGCGTGCTTCCAGAAACAATAGCTAATTGCAGCCACAAGATGCACGTTGTCTACTGATCAGAAGGTCAGTGGATTGATCCCTGAGGCGCCCAGTCTCCATGGGCAAGACACTGTACCCCAAGTTGCTCTGAGCTCTATTAAGAACTATCCAAAAAGGTCCAACAGGACACAGACAATAAAGAGGTCCAGTTTAATGACTCGAAGAAGCTAAGTAGACTCCAATTGGTTATGAGGGGGAAAAACTATTTGCAGAGATCAAAACTAATTTCTGCACCATGCTGTAAACAATCCAGTACCCGGCAAAACATGTAATTAAGTCATTACGCTTTTCCTCTCCAAAATTTGAAATGGGCAGGCATGCAGAAGTTATATTACCAGCAAGCAGAGAGAATTTACTTAGAGGCACAAAGTCAGTAGTGAGCAAAAAAACATATGAAGTACATTTGAGAGTCTTTAATCACCGGAAACAATTAAGCTAGGTGTCTAATATGTATATACATGTATAAGTGTTAATAATGTATGTTTGAACGCTTTCCCTTGATGATTTTCATGTTGACTTGAAAGTTGCAGTAAGCTGTTACTGCAGCTTACTGCAACTTCTGCATGTGTGTACATTTCACGTCTTGGAGAGGCAAAGCATGAAGTGGACCATTTCACGCTTTGCTGGGATATCCGGTTGCTGTAAATGGGCTTTTTAATCCTTTCAATGGACTATGTTAGTTTTTGGAGACTGACTCGCTTTCATCCCGTCTGTAAGTGGCAACTTCCACATGAGATTCATTTTTGAGCTTTGAAGTGTGGAGTCTCTTGGTTTACTAATAAAATACAGCGTTGGGGAGTAACGGAATACATGTACCGGCGTTACGTATTTAAAATACAAAATATGAGTAACTTTTTACAGCTACCGTTTAAATAGGTGGTTGTTAGATTTGTATTGTTGATTGTCATTTATGCTTAGAAATATTTACTTATATATGCTTAGAGTTTTGTAATTAGTTGTAGATTGGTAGAGGTTTTGATCCTTGATAGTCTGCAAACTTTGTGTGTATTAGACAGCACTTTGGGAGCATGAGAGGTCATACCGTGTCTTATTGTTTTATGGTAGGATTAACGTAGCTACGTCTGTTCTAGTCTAGGTGCTCTTTGTTTAGATGAACTGCAGGACTTCCTCACCGTGTTATCTAGGATGAACCATCTAGGGTGAGGGGGAGGCTACCCTCTTCCTGACCAAGGATGTTTGGCCCTTTGATCAGCAGTCCCCACACACACACACACACACACACACACACACACACACACACACACACACACACACACAGGCAAGGTACTCTTTGTTTGTATGTAGACGTCGTATGTTAATGAACTTATGCATATTCATGTAACCTCAATAAAAGGACAGTGTATGGGAGAACGGACGAGACCAACTGGAGTCAAGCGGTTGTCCGGTTCTCTCCCGTGCACGAGTAACATGAAGAAGTTTGCCTACTTGCGTCTTGCTTGCAGTGTAATTATATTGTCTTAACGTTCCAGCGAATAGGTTTATGCTACAAACCTATCATTAATTGGTCCTTCGATGCCAGAGCCCTGGAATCGCATTCACCGAGGGGAGGAGGGACACGCTGAAAGACTGACGTCAGCCAGGAAGTTCCTGTGGATTCGCTGTATGTCTTTTCTCCTCGATGAATGGCGATTGGCGGGATTCGAGGCTGATATTACACGCTAAGCAACACCGAGTAAGTTTAGAGTCCAACTCTATAACTGTACGTCTTCGCCGCTCAGTGGGGCGTTGTCCGTGGCCGCTTAGTGGGGCTAAAATTACGTCTTCGCCGCTCAGTGGGGCGTTGTCCGTGGCCGCTTAGTGGGGCTAAAATTCGCCGTCTAAGTGGGGCGATGTACAAGGCCGCTCAGTGGGGTTTTTTGTACAGAAGCATTAAGTCGCAGAGTTGCGCAGTTCGAACTTTTTTTGGTTCGCCGTCTTAGTGGGGCGAAATACAGACCGCTGTGTGGGGTACTGTAGTGAGTTCTCCACCGCTCAGTGGGGTGTTGAGAAGTTCCGCGGGGTCCAGATTGTGCTGGACAGTAGGCCTATTTTGTGTTGTTGTCATTGTCGTCGTCGTCGTCGTCGTTGTTGTTGTGTGTGCGGAGCAGAACATGTGGTCTGTGACACCGACTGTTGTTGTTATCATGGGTTTCTAAGCAACCAAGAGTGAGTCGGAGGGAGACAGACGTTTGTGCTGGACTTTGCTCCTGGCAGCACAAAGTATTTATGTAAAAAAAAGAGAGAGCGACGGCTCCACAGCTGCGCGGGTTCACGCGAGCGCGGTCACGCGGACCTGAGCCGTGCGGTTAATGGCAGGCTTATAAATGGAAGAGATTCAAATGTTAGAAGTTTTCAGAAAACACACCAGCCTTGGAGAGCTGTGGAGAAGGCCAGCCCACATCAGCAGCACTTAAGATATGCTCTGGTGAATGGCTTTCCCCCCACCCCTTGCTGACACAATGTTTATTCTTTAGCTTGCCCTGATCGACAGCAGCCTGTGTGCCAGACCATAGATTTAATTGAGGTGGATAGTTGTTAAAAGTAATCTACATTAAGCTTGTGGTTGCTTAAATTCAGTACAATGACATGTGAGGTGAAGTGATATAGGTAAATATTTAAACTAATGATGTGCATAGAGGCACTTGACCTGTGTGGAAGACTGTAGTCTTATTATGAACCATTGTTGAGATGTAGAGCACACCTGTGAAAACAACTAATATGCTGAACCCTGTATGAAACATCTAAAAGTACATGATGGAGAAGCTGAGTTGAATATGAAAGTGTAAGACTTTGCCGCTGTGGGCAGAGCAACTACTGTGTGATGTTGCGTTGTAGTTTTTTTTTTTCTTTCTTTCTTCTGAGCTGATGAGCAGGCTACACATTATCAGATCGAGAGCTGTCTGAGAACTACTCTAAGAGAGGGAAACAGCGCTATGATAACTGTGATAACTGGAGTGTGCAACGTTTCCATGAGCAGTTTTCCTGCATCTTGACTTGTGTGTAGAGTGTTCATAACATCAGCATCATGTTTTTGATTATTTGTTTGTTGGGTTGAAAAATAGTTAAATAAACTGGTGATCATATTTACGGATCACCATGGCACATATCATCAGCCATGTGATTTATTTTTGCAGATGACAAAGTGAGTGTGAATGTGTCTGACATCACAGTGTTTTTGTGCACTGTGCAAGAGTAATTGCCTTTGATTGTGAGTGACAGCGGTGATTTTGCAGGTCACCAGCTATTGTAAATAAAAAAAAAAAAAAAAGAGTGAATAAGAGGGAGAATTTATATTGTAGAAAAAAATAATCATAGGAAAAAGGTTTTGTGTTGATCAACCAAAAAAAAACAACTATAATTTCATTTTCTGCTTTTAAGAAAGGACTGTTCACAAAAACACAGAGCGAGAGAGAGAGAGAGATATGTGTTGATTAAGCAGTGATGATAATAATGAAATGTCTTAGTTTGTCACTTTCAGGTGAAAAGCAGACCTGAATCAATTTTCCACATGCAGCGGTCGGAAGAAAGTTATAGTTTAACATCATTGGAAACATGCAGGCCAAGTTTCTGGCTGACTTATTTACAGTGCCATGTGTTTCTCAACCTCACAAGCGAGCTCACTCCTCCCTGAAGATAAGGAATGCAGCTCCATGATAAAGAGACAGCAGCAAGTCCTGAGCACAAAAAGTCCCAGCAAAGCAGCAGCAATGTGGATAAACAGCAGCAGCAGAAGAAAGCAAACCCATCTTCCTGTCTGATTGGATGAATTCCACAGAGGGGCGAGCAAGATGGCGGTGGCAGCATGTTGAAATGCTCAAAAAGGACTGAGTGACTCGGGCAAGCCACATGCAGCTAGCATGCTGGCTAGCGACATGAAAGAAATGGACCCTTCATGATGCGTTCAACGTGCCAGCGCTGTGGTGGGAAAGGCTCCATCATAAACACGCCCTGCACCGAGGTTCAGGCCAAGAAGAAGAAGACGATGACTTCCAAGCCCAAGAAGGTCAGCCTCAGCGTGGGCGAGCTGATTGTGAAAGCCGTGGCCGCTTCCAAGGAGCGCAACGGCCTGTCCGTGGCCGCCCTCAAGAAGGCTCTGGCTGCCGGAGGCTACGATGTGGACAAGAACAAGGCCCGTGTCAAGACCGCCATCAAGAGCCTGGTGGCGAAGGGCACTCTGGTGCAGACCAAGGGCACCAGGACCTCCGGATCCTTCAAGATGAACAAGGCTACTGAGAGCAAAGCCAAGAAGCCCGCCGCGGCCAAAGCCAAGAAATCGGCAGCAGCTGCTAAGAAGTCGCCCAAGAAGGCAGCAGCAGCACTTCAGCTACTAGACAGGACAAAGCTGAAGGAGAACTGCCGGGACTGTTGAAGAGGGAGAGGACAAAAGAGTGAGAGGACAACAGAGTGAGAAGACTAGGTGAGAACACATAGGAATTATTTAATGTGGGAAATCAAAATTTGGGTTAGCAAACCTGGGGAAAAGAAAACTGACTGCTTAAGTTGGAAAATTGAGACGGAGTCTGAAACATTGCGAAAATAGAAACATATACAAAATCACACACACACAAGCAGAACATGCATTAACCCTACTAACAATTCCAAACACAAAATGACTCATGAAGACTCATAGCACATTAGTTAAGAAATGATTAAATAATAGCAGAGAAATGTGTAGGAAAGGCAGCTTTAAGAACATGCTCTGCTGGAGATGCAGCTCCACAGACATGCATTAGACCTGCCTAATAACACAAACCCATGCAATGAAAATTAGCTTGTTATCTTTCATCAGTGTTACAATAGTGTCAATTTAGCAGACACTTGTTATCAAATGCTGAATTTATCCTAAAGAAAAAAAATTGACTCTCCAAGTTGCAGGACAACAGTTTAACTTTTGTGAGAAAAAAAGATCCTGGTTTGACCAACCAGTGATCAGACAATAAATTTAGTTGTTAAAATGGTAAATTGGGAGAAGCTTCCTGCTTGATTGAGGCAGCATAAGTAATTTACTGTATGAGGGAAATTGTCTTTTGTGATACTATTTTGAACATGCTTTTCTGTCGTCCTGTCAACTTAGTGGGTTAATAGCTGATATGCAAATTAGTTGATCGTTCTTAGATTAATGAAAGGTGATTGAATTCTAGCACGAGTGAATGAGATGTGTTGGAGTTTGTTGTGTGTTGAGTAGAGACTCTAAAACACTGAGTTTCCTGCTTTGATGTGCGAGTGAATCCTGTATTTAGATACACAACTCTGAATACGTCAGAACAGACTGTTTTGTGAAGTGCATGACAGCATGTCACATGTTTTATGATGAAGGGAAAAAGGAAAAATTGAATAAAATAGATCTGTGGCTTAAATGAGTGAAGAGCACAGACCGGGTGATTAAACTCATAGCTAATATGACATTAGGGTTATGTTGTGTGTTGTGCAGCTGATGATTTTTCTTTTGTTGTGAAGTTGAGCCTGCCGATTAGTATGATGGTATGATAAACCATGCTAATGGTATGATTTACCCTCCTGAGATGAGGAGCTTGTGTCATGACTTAACAAGGCCTTTTTATTTTGATACTTTCACAGTGCACTGAGAGTTTGGTTTGATAATCTCTGTTATTTTTTATTTTTCATTTTTGAACAAGCACTGATTTTTGCTTGTGAATTTCTTTTCTTTGAGCAGATCTGCAAGTCGGGAATTAAAAGCGTTACACGTCGTCAAGAAAATTGTTGCAAGTGAGTTTCTCCACATTTAAAATGGGTTCAGGAGAAAGCCACTTATTTGGGACAATTAGGAAATGAGAGTCCCCCCCCCAAAAAGGATTCAACGAGGAAATCCAGTCTAAATTATTTTTCTTTTTGAAATAACGTCGTTTTGCTGAGCGTGGAAACGAATGCGATGATAATTTCCACAATTAGCAAAAGAAGGAACCACTGAGTGAATGAGTAAGAATTTTAAAATATCTGACTGACTGACTGAACATGATTGTGTGAAGCTAACCCCCACCTGACAAAGGTGCAGATGAACCCATGTGTTTCCTTTTACAGGAGCAGAAAGATGACAGCAACACTCGAGGTTGCGTGATGATTTAACCTTTTAAATGCCATTTTCTGTGTCTGTGCATTTATCAGGTGTGTTATTCATAGGCTTGAGTTGCTCACAGAGATATCTGTGACAAAGTATGCATACGCCTGCGCAAGCGCTAATATTTGCATTTTCGTTTTTACAGCATTACGGTTCTTCATGTGTTTGATCATGTGATTTATAGGAATACTGGCTAATGTTTCTCTACTACAAGATTTCTGGGTTTCTGTGTGAAGAAAACTGTAGTTACAGGCTATATGTTGATGGAGAAATTAATATAGTTTGAGACATACTGTGATGAGACCAGTGTTACTTTTTCCACAGCGAGTGTTAACTTTATGGTGTTTTATGGCACCTCTGGAATGTGGATGGCCGACGCCTGCCCACCAGGATGGTCAATGTGTATTGCTAATGTTTGTTTTTCTGAGACTGCATTTAGTAGATTCAGCTGAAGCGGACAAGTGACATGGGTAAAACAAATAAGAGATTACGGTAATTATGGAATAGTTTATTATGGGCTCATTTGCTGGCCACTTTTGAACCCATAATAATAATATATGAGTGGAGTGACTTTGCTTAAGAGAAGTCACTGATTACATTAATGTTAACAGAGTACATGGGATAATCCATGTCTGAGGTGAATTAGGGTAATAGTTGTAGTTACTGATTTGAGAAAACCTGCACATGACACTTGTCTTGCTGATGTTGAATGCTTATTACCCTTATGATACAATTGTTTACAGGTATGGAGTTTGATTTTACTTCCAGATTTTGTTTTCCAGGCCATGATGGTGTGTATGCAGGCTCCTGGGAGAGCCAGGTGTTAAGCAAACTTAATATGCAAAGCACACTAACATTTTCATTGCAGGATTATAGGTCCAGGGTGGTGCTGCTCCAGGGGAGGAGATGCCCTGATGTTGCCTGGGATATGATCTAGCTAATCTTTTTCTTTAAGACTGGAATCCAGGTTTGGTGAGTTGACGCATGGGTGTGTCCATGCGTCAAGAGGAGGGGTCCAAGGATTAACATTAAACAATGTTTTTTATTATTGTTGCAGTGATTTGTGTGATTAGCCGTTTATTTACAAATATTAAACCTATGCAAGTGGTGCATCCATGTTCAGATGAGGCTTTGATGGCCTATAAGTGAAGTTCACTGAACTAAAGAATGTGGTTTGATGATTGTTGACATGCTCTCCAAATAGAAGTTTTTCTTCTTAGCAAGGAAATACAGGTGCAGCAGTAATCTCCTGAGAAATCTTCAGAGGCCCAGTGAGAAGCGTGAACCATTCCAGGCATAGCTGACAGCCAGGCAGTGGTTGAGGTCAAAGGTCAAGCTGGTTGGGGCCCATCATGAAATCAGACCTTGGAGCCACAGCAAGGACCATGAAACTGCCTGCAAAATAGAGGAGAGGATCGTCCACAAGATGGGAGAGAGGCTTCAGGAGGATCAGAGATCATCTTCAGCACAGCAGACATCACACAGAGAGCTGTGCTACTAAGCTTCCAGGAAATCAAGAGGAGACTTCCCACAGCAAGATTTTAAATAAAATGAAAGATTCAATATTGACGCTGAGGAAGACGACTAAGGTGTACGACGTGCTCTGCCTTAAACCTTCAGCAGCGTTGGAACATAAACACTCAGGGGATGAGGAGCGTGCCAAGCTCCATCGACAGCGCAGAAGGAGTTCGAGGATGACATCATGATTCTGTGAAAGCACAGGAACCAGAAGCTATGGTGGTGATAACAGCAGTTTCCTATGAACATCACCTAACGCTGTGCCACTGTACTGTGCATACGATGACACTCTGAAGGCTGCTGGGATCATAACAGCAGTAAGATGACGGAACCCAGCACCCTTTCCACAGAGAGCTTTTTCTGCAGAGCGTGGACAATTAAGGAGTCATAAATATCCCCCTCACAAGACGAAGGTCTGAAGTCAGGTGATGGGGGCTGGTAAGAGGCCATAAAACTAGAGTGCTGAGAGGTCTGCAGCTTGGAAATAGCTGAGACCCATGTTGACGAACCACAAAACCAACTAGTATGTTTGAATGTCTATTCTACATACATTTGGACTCTGGTCCTATGGACAGTGATGGAAACAACTGGAAGAGACATTCATGACGCCCTGCAGAGCTTAAACCACTCTGCACAGAGACATGTGATGTGCACACCCGGAGGAAGCACCACCAAGTTGAGATGTTTTTGAAAATGTTACTTTTTTAGTTTCACTAGTAAATTAACAATTTCTTTGGTTGCTCGTAAGATGCAGTTTGCCATGAGATGAGCTCAATGAATGGGGTAACTGCTAATACATTTATTAAACTGTGTACCTTTCAGTAATTTAGGGTGATTTGACATATGCTGAGTATAAAAAGGTTTGCATTGAAACTGTCAGACATGAGGTATTCATACCTGGGAACTTTTCAGGCATAAAGGTCAAAAAGGGGGGAAATGTTAGATTTGTATTGTTGATTGTCATTTATGCTTAGAAATATTTACTTATATATGCTTAGAGTTTTGTAATTAGTTGTAGATTGGTAGAGGTTTTGATCCTTGATAGTCTGCAAACTTTGTGTGTATTAGACAGCACTTTGGGAGCATGAGAGGTCATACCGTGTCTTATTGTTTTATGGTAGGATTAACGTAGCTACGTCTGTTCTAGTCTAGGTGCTCTTTGTTTAGATGAACTGCAGGACTTCCTCACCGTGTTATCTAGGATGAACCATCTAGGGTGAGGGGGAGGCTACCCTCTTCCTGACCAAGGATGTTTGGCCCTTTGATCAGCAGTCCCCACACACACACACACACACACACACACACACACACACACACACACACACACACACAGGCAAGGTACTCTTTGTTTGTATGTAGACGTCGTATGTTAATGAACTTATGCATATTCATGTAACCTCAATAAAAGGACAGTGTATGGGAGAACGGACGAGACCAACTGGAGTCAAGCGGTTGTCCGGTTCTCTCCCGTGCACGAGTAACATGAAGAAGTTTGCCTACTTGCGTCTTGCTTGCAGTGTAATTATATTGTCTTAACGTTCCAGCGAATAGGTTTATGCTACAAACCTATCAGTGGTAATCGGAATCCAGTTACTTTGTTGAAAGAATAGAATGCACGGCAGTCACTTCCTGTTTCATATGTTAGGCTATCCCTTCTCTATGCCTTCTCCAATTCTGGTGAGTAAACACAGTCGGGCGCAGGTTTAGCTTGATGAACATGCAGTCATATATCGCATGGGTGAGAGTGGTGTGATCGACTATTATTATTACTATTAATGAAGGCCACTCGTCGGCGAGGTAACTGTCACGGGTTGCTCTGAGGATCCACTCGCAGGACTCCGGAGTTGTGTTTTAACAGAGACGGTTGATTTACAAGATCTTCACCAAGTGTATTTACAGACAGTGCGAGGATAGTGCTATATACAAGATGTGAGAGGCAGGGTTCCAGGGCTCCAGGGAAAACAAGGGAATCACACAAGCGCTCACTCCAACCTCTCTCTCTCCGCTAGTGACCAGTCACTCCTTCCACACTCCACACGGGGAAACATAGGGACGGCCCCGGGGAATCTAGAACACAGAGACACACGTTAACTTTCTGAGACGGAGGCACGGGAAACTTGGGCTCGACGTGTACTGACTAGAGTCATCACAACAATCCAGCATTGAACAGCTGACCTCCTCCTTCTAAAATACCAGCTGGTCTGATGAGGCCCAGGTGTTCCCAATCCAGGAAGGCGTGGGCCGAGGGCGTGAAGCCGCCATGAGTTCCGCCCCGGCAAAACAGGAGAGAGAGGGAGAGAGAGGGAGAGAGGGGAAAAGAGAGATAGAAAAGGAGAGCCAGGAGTGGGGAGATTATGATCAGTGCCTTGGTCGTGACAGTAACATCGTTAGCTGGCATTAGTTTAGGTTAGTTCATAGACTACAGACTGTTTGGCCATTTCTCAGTACTCAAGTACGCGAGTCCATACTCACATTTTCGCTAGTCCGGACTTCGTAAATTCACAGGGCAGTCCAGACTTCCCGACAAAGCAACACGATCATTCTACAATTGGAATGGCACTGTACTTGATGACATCACAGCTCTGGAGTTTTTACTGACATCCTCTTTTAATTTAAATTTGATTAATATTTGCAATGGAAATAACACATGACATAAAAAAATTGCACATGATGTAGTAGGTTTTTTTAAGAAAAAAAATATAATTTAAAAAGTATCTTAAGCACTTTGACAAAATTCAATTTTAGTATCATCTATTTCATAATGTCTAATAAGTTTCATACAGTTAACCACAATCACTACATGACAGAAACACAAACTTAATCTCTCTTAATAAACATAGTACACATGTATACCTGAATAAAAATAAAACAAGTGAGATGTTAGAACACTCTTATTTATTTTAGTAAACACTCAAAACTTAAAATAGACAAAATATATTTAAAATATAATTTGATCATTTTTTTCAGGTTCTCCACGTGTTAACATGTTGTTTTTAGACTTGATGGATTGCATTAACAACCTGCTAGCTGCTAATAATCATGTGCAGTTCCACATGATTATTAACAGACAAAAAGAAAAAATATTAATGATACAGAAATCGTTTTCTATATGAGATCACTACAAAAAGTGCAGCCATACCTAAAATCCACCCTACCGTTACTCATTTAACATTAAGATTTAAAAATCTAGTTGATATTGGTATGGCGAAGAGCCTTCAGCAATAGTAATAAATCACACAGCAATAGTACATTCATAGTTGTAAAAGGCATGACAATATTTTAAGTATTCCAAAGTATTCAGAATACTTAACGGAATATGTTACAAAAAACCTTTTTGGACCATGTATTCTGTAATCTGTAGTGGAATACATTTCAAAAGTAACCTTCCTAACACTGATAATATATAACAACACATAAAATTACTTGCACACCGAATCAGTACGCCTTTAAAAGACTGATTCAGATACAGAATATCAATAGAGAATTCCCAAGTGAAGGCCCATTGTGTTGCACATGAGGGAAGTAATGGATAAAAGAGAAATTTAACTCCAAGGTCAACATGTGTCACTCATTAGTTTCTCCTGACGATGACCCACAAAAACTCTAAAGTCTAGTTTGAAATATGCATTCCTTATTCCTCTTGGAGCTTAAGAGAATTTCATTTTACACCAAGGTCATACATTTATCAAAAACCCACATCTATCATGTTGTGATTATGTCTGCTCCTTCCCTCTCCTCTTATATCCCGAAACTGTTATCATTTTATTATCAGTAATGCAAGTCAAGTACCCCAAAGATAGTGTGTTAGTGCTTTATAAAACCAAGAGATAAACATGAACAACACACTCAATGCGAATAGATTCACACACTGGGCACTCAACCAATTCAAATGATTCAGAACATTCTTGCTATTAGTTTCCCCAGGTCTTTCTGCTGTTTCTTCTTTCTTCTTTTTTTAATATTGACTCTGCTCTCACTTTGACCTCTATCTAAACACAATGCAGTCTTTAAGACTTGACATAGCTTATGTGATGCTGACAATGTGAGAAATCGAACCTTATTTCACCAAGAATTCAGTTATATGCTAGTACTTTTATGCTCCTCAGTTGGATAGGTCTAAATCTTGAAAACTGATATTTGAAATGTGCTTAACAGTATGGCTCAAAATGAGACAAAGAAATAATTTGTCCTCACACTTGTGTGTTTAAGCATGAGTTGGACTCAAACACCAGATTCAGAAAATCAACAGAAGTTTTACAGAGTACTACTACTGGAACAGGTCTGAAGAGTCTGCCAAAGAGTACGTAAAATGTCAGAAACAGCCAAGTTGAGTTTGATAAGACTGTATAATATTTGCAATCAGACTCTGAGACTTTACTTTTTCAGTATCTTTAGAAGGAGAAACAGAGGGGCTACTGGAAGATGATCCCAGGGAGTGGAGAGAGATTTGGCAGCGAGTGGGCAGCTGTGTTTCAGGTAAGTTATTTTCTTTGTTGGTGCAACAACCAGCTAGAAAGCTCAGGCAAGAAAACTGGGAAGTCTCTGTTAAATTCCTCAAGGTAACGGAAATCTGGGAACACAGAAGAATAACAAGGATTTCAGGTATCCACCTGGAATTCAAATGGGAAAGGAGCATTATAGGATGAAAAACAGAAAAAACAGGTAGAATATATGGACCTAATTACCATCAGAAATATCGCCATCATCTGGTGGAGAGTAGCTGGTCCTTAAAGACCATAAGCTGATCAGACAGTGTAGAACAGATGCGGAGGAGAAAACCTGGACAAGAGAGCCTCTGTCCGCAGTTTGACCAGCAAAGAAATGCCAGTCCACAACTCTACCTGAGAGTGAGAGAGGAAAAAAAAACAGAGACTTTCTTTATATTCATATTATAAAAAAAGCATATTGGCGGTTATCCACGTTTTATTTTGAGGAGGCATCTAACTCATCTAACTAAGGAAGGCATGTTCATTTTATTCTGCACACTCGTCTTTTTTTTTAAATCTCTTACCTGCAGTAGCACTCACCCCACAACACTTTGGTCAGAGGCTAGCAGTTAAACGTGCCAATCACATAGTTTATAAATAAAGTATCTTTGTTATCATATTACATTTGTATACTTGTGACTCAAGGTCACCAAAAAACAATGTTTCCGAAGTTGTCTTTTTTTATTATGCTAGGACAGTGGCGAGGAAATAGGGAAACTGAAAAGAGAGAAGAAAGGAAGACATGCAGAATGACCTCAGGGTTGATTTGAAATGGAACTTCTGCATTAGCCTTATGGCATACCTGTTCAACCCAGTGAACGAAATTGTTGCCTTAGGGTTGTTCTTAATATGTTTTGGTTTTGTTTTGCTCAGATTCAGAAAGAATCTCTGAATCAAAAATAATCAAGAAGTAGTAGTAATAATAATTATTAGATCAAGTTACAGAGGGTTCATAGATAACTATGAACAGATCATAACACAACCACGAGCTGGCTTCCACGTGGGAGTGGAAGTTGTCCTGATTTGGAATTATTGTATGACCTTTAACATCAGCTCATGACATTCGTTTCTCACTCATATTTTTAATTAAACAAATATTTGTGTGTAGAGATTTTACTACTGAGCGACTACGCAATTGAGTTTAGTATAATACTGTACAGAAATTAAACAGGTCTATTGAGGATAGCAATTTAAAAAAAATACGAGTAACATATATATAGTTAAAATGTGGGTTATAAGAAATATCCCTAGATTATGGCAGTTAAAACCAAATAAAGTTATTGTCATCTGTCTGTCTAGCATATTTACCCCATATCACAATACTAACTATTGGGTTTTTGGTTGGAAGCCATGCTGTATGTGAAGTTTGTGTTTTCATTAAATACTCGAAATCCATCCTGTTTTATGGGTTCAGTGGAATCATTCATTACAGTGCTCTTGATCTAAATATTCATCTAGCATATGAGCCTCCATGTTCTTTAATCTTCTTCACTTTGCTTTGTGATGCTGTAATGAAGTCATAGTAATGAAGTCATCCCTTTCAAGACTAAATGTCCTACTCTGTGTTGTATTTTAGAATAGATCTGCCTAAGTAAACTTTCAAATGATACATGTGTTGTGTGTGTGTTCTGTGCTGAGAAGCCGATGAAAGAAGCCCAGTTCTGTAGAACTACAGAACAATTAAAGTCCACGAGAGAGGCTGAAATTAGAAGTTAAGAACAGTACACAGCAAAATCTCCAGTGTTAAATTAACACTAGAGAGTGTCTATATGTCTATAACACTGAGCAGTGCTGATTTTCTAACACTGGAAAATAATATTCCAGTGTTAGAAAATCAGCACTGCTCAGTGTTAGTCTTTGTTAATCTTCAAAACTGACTAGGTTACTTTTAAACATATAACACTGTCAAAAGTGTTAATTTAACACTCAACAGTGTTGTATTTAACACTCAGAGGTGTGGACCCATATAGACACTCTCTAGTGTTAATTTAACACTGGAGATTTTGCTGTGTATAAGGTAAAAACAGCAACGCAGATTAAAAACAGACCTACTATGATTATGCTTTTTTTTTTCTTTTACAGAAAAGTCAGCAGCTAACTGTAATGTCACATTTACCAGTATGAAGATGGTTAAAAAAAAGTATGTGTGAATTATCAAAGCTTTTCTGAGTCAACACCCCAACTGTTTAGAGCCATGCCCCAGATATTTCTGTGTGCTTAGTGATACTGATGGTTTGATGAAACAGAGCATTACCCAATCAAATTAAACCTAATTCATGGATTGATGATATCATCACAAATCAATTGTCATAATTTTTTAACTCCTCTCTAGTAAGAAGTCTGTTAAATAACATAATGAGTGTGTCAAAATACCAAATACAGCTATTAATTGGGCTCTGACAGATCTGAAGTGTGTTAGACGAATACTTGAATCTTACAATATATAAACATGATGTCAGGGCTTCGTGTGTGGATGAGAGGAAGAGAGGATCAAAGGCAGGACTCGTGGCTTGATTGAAGATGAGAATGGCGTTTATTATACAGACTGGCTGAACTGAAAGCACACACAGGAAAGACAACATCAATGACAAGACACTGAACTGATGAAACTGAGGAACTTAAATACGCAGGCTGAATGATGATGACGATTGGAGACAGGTGAGAGCACGGCTGAACATAATCCGACTAATGACGCAGAAAGTAGAGCTAGAACATAATGAAACCAGAAAAGGGAACATATGGAAAATAAACAATGAACAGGAACTGAAAACACTGGGTCAAAGACCCAGGAACCCTGACACATGACTTCAATGAATACCTGGAGACTGTAGAAAACAATGATATACACATATATGCATGTGGCATAGTAAAAGTAATTCCATTACCCTGCAGAAGAATCCCAATCTGATGGAAAATAAAGTACACATATCCAACTGGGCAGCTGTTACACATGGATTTCAGGTTTATATGATGAAATTGTTTGAAAAAGGCATTGCTCAGGTGTCTCAACCAACAAAACCACATAGTCCAAAGCAATTTCTAACAGAAACTGTTCACCCTTATAGAATAACATATTGATTCTCTTTCAGCTGCCTCCCATAGATCTCGGTTACAATTGTGAAGTCAAAATAGTACACTGGAAAAACAGTTATATTTTGGTTACATTACGTACTCTGTCATCACATCTAGTACTTTTTAACTTTTTACCTTCTGAGTAGTGCTGATGTTTTTGGTCATTATTGAAATGAAGAATGTGTCTTTCTTTATAAATTAGATTAGTACATCACCCTTAAAACCTTCCATTCCCTGCAGCACATTTCTGTGATTGCGGCCTCATGCTTATTTGTACTGCTTAGCAAATCTGCCCTTTAGAGCCAGAATAGCCACATTAATGGGAGGAATTCAACTTTTGGGTTTTAAAGGCATTCACGAATTATTAATATTCATTTTTGTAAATAATATGGTAAGAAACAAACTATACTATGTGTTTGATTACATGTATTCCTGTGGTAGTATCCTTAATGGGCTTTCCCTCACAAAGTACTGCACACCAGTAAATCATGCCTGCTTGACAGTATCTTGAAGGCAAGCTTTTAAGTTCACCATTGGCCTTGAGAGCATGAATTCTAGCTTGCACACATTTATTCATGTGCTAACTGTGTATATAACCAACGAAATTTCTTTCGGCAGTTTCTGCATCCTCAAGTGATTTACTCTTAATATGTGCTACTGGAGCAGAGGGAGAAAGCTGGTGAATAAGCTCATCACTCTGCCTTTAAGTGGCTGCCAGGCATCCTGGCTTTACCTCTATTACACTCTCTGTCCAGGCTTCTGGTGGAATTAAACATCTATTTGGTTAAAGCTTCACAATTTTGTTCAGGTAACCTTGATGACCTTGAATGTGCATCTTCAAATCTGTCGGTGTCTGAGGCTCAGAAGCAAGGCCTTGCTGTGCTCTGTCACAGGGGGATGAACTTTGCCTCAATTGAATCCTTTAATTAACCGTAGGTTGTTGTGGGAAAAAAAAGAACTCTTGAAGTCTCCCTGCTGGTATCTTACGGCAAGCTGTTGCCCTCTTCTTGGTGTTTTGCTGAAAGGGAAATCTTTATAGTATAACAAAGTATACACAACAAGGAAATACAGTGAAATCTGGATGATTTTTTATCTGAACAGTAACTTTATTAACATATTCCGTTCAATTCAAATGCAACTTAGAATTAAATAAGATTGACATTTTAAAAAGAAAACAAAATAATTTTTGCGTGTTTAAAGTATTTGAGAATTTTACTGAGAACTAGTCTAGCTCATAAAATCTAGTATTCGTTTTGTTTTACTCATTGTTTTTCAGATTTTCTTTTTAACCAGTTATGTATTCTACATATGATTATGTTATGTTGTTTTCAAAATGCCAGATTTCTTACAGCATTTAAAATAAAGTGCAGTAATATTGGGCTCATTTGATGGCAGACTGAATAAAAGAACAAATCAAGACTGAGAAAGGAGAGCACAATCATTAAATGTTGATTGCTCGTTTCAGGTCAAGGGGAAGGCACGGTAGAGTGTTTAAAAAGAAAAATGCCAAAGGGGAAGAGGAGAGGGGCTCTATTTACTCATCCACAGAGGGGAACAATTGTGACTGAATTTTGCTCAAGCTAAATCCAGACTGTGGCAGGACATAGAAAAGCCTCTGTAGGTTGTATGAGGACAAGACCTTTTACATCCCCGGGGAGCTCCATTACTTACAGTGGATGTAGGGCCAACAGCACCATAGAAATCTTTGAGAAAGAGCTAGAGTAAGTGTAAAGCGAGTGAGCGAGAGACATAGAAAAAAGGGAGAGAGTAAGCAAAAACAGTCCAAAGAAAGATCCTTTGACTATCTCAAACCAATGAATTCCCCACTCTCCTCCAGTAGAGAGTTTTCAGGCCCACAGTACCATCACACTGCTTTAAAGGTCACTGAGAATCAGACACTGCATACTTACCAAGCCTCCTGACCTGGCCAATCAACCACCAGCCAAGGGCTTCTTCTTTTTTTTTTTTTTTTTACACAGACTGAGATGAGATGGGCTGTGTGCAATCAACTGAGAGAGACTGACCCCTCAGCCATGTCAGACCTTTTTTTTTAACCTTTCGGTTAAGGCGGACCTTTGTTGTGGAGAAGCAGCTACCCTCGACGCAAAGGAAATTGGTCTTTTTTTTATATGATGCTGTGCAAACATTGTGCAAAGTGTGCAAAGAAATACACATATTAATGTATATCATATCCTGAAAGAAAATATAACTCGTAAGGGCATTGGCATGGGACATTTGTTGGTGTCCTGAGGTCCTAGAAGTTGGCAGGAGTTATTTCATGTCATGTGAATGACAAAGTGAGATCTCTACAGAGCAGGCTTGTTGCATTCTTATTCTGAACTTGCTCAACTGGATTTGGGTTTGGGCAATGTGAACAAGTTGCCATGAGTAGCTGCACTTGTTGAGATGGGTTCTGTATACCAAAGCAACATTTCCTATTACACTCTCTGTCCAGGCTTCTGGTGGAATTAAACATCTATTTGGTTAAAGCTTCACAATTTTGTTCAGGTAACCTTGATGACCTTGAATGTGCATCTTCAAATCTGTCGGTGTCTGAGGCTCAGAAGCAACAATTACCTAATTACCTTTGTGTGTATGTCTGTTATGTAGGCATGGTCTGAAAGATACTCTACAAATACATTTTTGCTAAAAGGTTGCAGCACATAAATCCACTGGACTTTTCAGACACACAATCTATTAATCTGTGAATTGTGAATTCCCAGGAGAGACCCCCACACCTACTAATTACCTGGGTTTTCATCATGACCCTCAGAAGAGCCTTGTAATTGATGAAAGTGCAGCTCCCATACATATTATCTAGTTAGATGCTCTCATTAGACAATGTATTACAGGCCGAGGAATATTTTGACATACCAAGCCTTCATTCTGGGATCTTTGGTTTTGTCAAGATTATAACTGACGTGTTATTTTCCTGACTCAACCTAGTCATGGCCATTTTATGACATAGTACTTCAAACCAATCATGATTGTGTCATGAACAAACAGAACTAGCAAGCTTTAGCTGTGTGTGCCCTCAAATCCAAGTGTGAACAGTAGCAACCCTGGGACATTACCTCAGTTGATTCCTGTATTGAGGGACAGGATGAGCAGAAATCCTGACACTATGTTGGGCTAGCTTGACAGCTGACAAACCTGCTTGCCTCCTGAAGGCTAGAAGCTAACGGAGAGAGTGGAAAGGTGCAGTGACTTTTTTTTTCTTTTACCAAAAAATGTTGCAGATCTGTTATCTACATCTATCAGCAATTAGCGAAGATTACGGTCATCTGAATGCAGGTTTAAATTTTGTGAATAAATGCAGCGTAATTTCCTCTTATTTGTGTTGATGTTATACCAAAGGGTGTGCAATCATTGGAGGAGAAAAAGTAAAAGATAGCAAGACCCCATGTCCTGAAAACCACAGTGAGCTGGACTGTGAGTGGGCCTGTCATGTTCCTCCAAGGCAGTGATAGCATGATGTGTGCATCTGAACTGACAGCAGGCTGGAGCAAACAGATCTCCCATCTCTGTGACACTGGCAGTGCTCCTTTGCCACGGGTATTTGGTTCACTTTGAACATGTCAGCTGCATTCATCAAGTTGACTTTATGATCACTTGTACACCAACACAGCCTTTGAAAAGTTTGTAAAATAAACAGCAACTTTAAAATGTAGGTTGCTGACTTTGCATTGCTTTAAGGTATGCATACTTTTATACATCATGCTTTAAGTCAAACTTGATGCACAATTTATTTCGAACTACGTTATTCCATTTCTTACACCTATACATCTTGGTAAGTACACCACTGATGAGCCTGGCACAAGCATTGTCTCTGCATCTTGACAGGTTTCAAAAAACACCAGTATGTTGTACACAAGGGATGACACACTTTGTGACAATCTCACACATCATGAGGGTATTGTCACCATGTGATCGCAGATCACAATGTGTCTCATATTGTTATTATAGTCTGTTTTTATGGTAGTCTCTGTGAAGTGTGTTGCTATTTTGAGGAAACCCCAGGCTGCCAAAGCCTGCTGAGAGTGATTCTGTCCCCCCTCTTAGGACTCTGTGATTGCAATCCTGCATGTGGTGAAAAGTCCAGATTAGATTGATGTTTAGAAGTTTGAGTATGAATTTAAATTTCTTGCCAACTGAGATGAAAGATGGAGAAACCCATGACACTATTTTCTGGGGAAATCTTTACATTACAGGGAAATGTGAGCAAAGTAAGGATGCTTACACGCTTGAAAGAAATAGCAGTTGTTTAAAAATGGGCCCCTTCCTAAAGACTTAGGAGGAGTCACTGTAAAAAAATTAGAAACATACCTGAATCGATGAGAAATTGCCATCAGTGTTTCCAGTGGATATTATCAACAATTTACATCAAAAACTGCAATTGTAAAGGTTCCAAGTACAGACGCCAGCCACGCAAGGCTCTCAGTTTTGCTCCTCTTGAAGGCCCGAAATTTAAAACTTCTTTCAAAAGAAAATGTTATACCATTGTTCTGTCTCTGCAGGCTGACTAGCACTGGCCATAACTGGTGAACTCTTGCTAATAGGTAAGACGGGTAAAGTAATCTATTAACTACAAGCTACAATTGAATTATAAAAAGGACAACACAGTTTCCATCTTTAGATGTTTATTCATCATCAAAATTTTTACAAAACATTATCTGACAATAATATACTCAAATAAGAGCCATATTTTTGCGCTTGGACCAGGTCTCCACAAAAATGCTTTAGGTCTGATTACAGTAAAAAAGGAAATTAAAAAGAAAAAAAAGAAAAAGGAAAAAAATCAACAACAAACCAACTACCAAAGAAAACAATGCAGAGCATATTTACAACCTACAGAAGTTGAAGCTGTCTGCAGGATATGAATGAGGGGGAGACAGTGGGAATGAAAAGATTTATATGGAGAGTATTTTAAGAGGCAACAAAAAAACATGGGAAAGGACTTGGGCCTGCAAGGAACACAAAGACTAATTATGATATTGCTTTCTTTTGAGCTCCTCCTTCTTGCTTTCTCATTGCACTGGTAACTGAAAGCGAAGAGTGCAGCACATTTAAATAAAAAACATGCTCTCTGCAGTGCCAACATTAAATCCAATTAGGGGTGTAAACGGGCTTTGTCAGACAAACGAAAAAGTGTGTTTCCCCAACAGAGGTTAATGATCATGTCTTCCTTTTCTGTGTCCCCGCTGACATGAGCAATGGTAGAAAAACAGAGTTAGGACAATGTAGGTCATAGGTTAAAGACTTCTTGCTAATGTAAAAGAGAATGGAACAATAACAATCAATGGGGACCGGGCTGGCCTGAACATCAGTAATGGTAATGCTGGTTCAGAGGAGGTAGAGGAGTAGGTGCTGCTATAGATACACAAACCCACACACACACACGTGCACACACAGAGGCCCTCTGGGTACATGCGGGGAAGCTAAATCGCTAGCAACACTTCCAGTCTCTCTTTTGCATCACAGAAGTTATTGATTCTGTATAAACACTAATGACAGAGTAACAATAACAGGAACGCAAATCTAGAAATTGCAAATGAGGAATATTACCATTTGTCTTTTTTTTTCTTTCTTTATTTAAATTTTTTTGTTTTTATCCTATTTTTGTTTTTGGAGTGAGTGTGTGCTATATGGGAACGTCCCAGTGCTGCTTACTAGAAAGACACAAATATATGGCAGAGGAAGGAAAGCTACAAAGCCATGTCTGGCTTGGAATTAAATTTTCAAATCCATTTATCAGATAATGGATTAGAGTCCACTGTACTGTTTGATGAACTGGAATGGGGTGTCAAACCCTGCTGTACCTATATTATCCTTTTATTAAGCACATGTGTCTTTTTATGTGTTTGTACATCTCCGTCTGTGATTGTTTCTCCAGCAAAGACTAAGAAGTGGATTACTGATAATAGTGTAAATGATAATTCCTGTTCAGATAAAGTGCATCTTTGTATGAGCGCATGCATAATACATACAGTTCAGAGGATGCAAATATGTCGTAGCTTAATCTGTGTGCCATATGTGCCTCTACAGAGTACAGACTGGATGTGTGTTGCAAGTGTGAGAGCATGGCTGAAGCTGTTTGTGTCATTTCTTGCAGTGGAAACAAAGCTGCCCTGGAGCATTCAAAATATATCACAACGCTTTCCTTGTAACAGAATAAAATGTCCTCGCACTTACCCATTTGTCCCTCTATGTTCTCCCTATTAAACAGTATCTCTGTCTACCCTTCTCTTCTCCCCTGCTTTTCCTGTCCCCTTGGAGATGTGCGTTTAGCTTTTCCTCTAAGCATAAACACTGAAATATAAAAGTTTTTTACTGCAGTTCTTCAGACCTTTATTCACCCCACCCAAAGCAAGAAGAAAAAAAGGCGAAATTTGAAAAAAAGAAAAAAAAACTTTTCCCAATGGGGAGTTGAGCCCGAACACAAATAGTGACAGGGACTTGGGAAATCGGGTAGTATAAACCCATAAACAAACGAAGCAGAAGAGAAAACAAAGCCTACTGGCATTGCGGGGCTAGCACAGACGGTCCTGGAGTTCAGCTCAAACATGCATCATTAGCATGCACTGCTTGTGCTTCCAGCTCTCTGATGGCAAAATAAATGGACAAAAGACTGAATAATTACTGGCAGCAGAATTCAAACATTCCGCTGAACATATCTGATTTTATCTGGGAGGTAGTCATGATCAATTGATCATTTATTAGTAGCTGATTTA
The DNA here is from genome assembly GCF_057382275.1 of Copadichromis virginalis. Lineage (NCBI taxonomy): Eukaryota > Metazoa > Chordata > Actinopteri > Cichliformes > Cichlidae > Copadichromis > Copadichromis virginalis. The sequence goes on along the minus strand of NC_140624.1, from coordinate 38,138,437 downwards.
ATTGTGGATATACAAAGATGGTATTTGCATTTTCTAATTACACATGAGGGCAAAGAAGCTTTGATCTTTATGTTCAGTCTGAAATCAACTATAATCACTGTTCTGAAACCTGCATTAATTAGTATGCGTAGGGTACTAGGCTTAACAGGAAACTATTAAAGGGAATGCCTGTCCCAGGTGTGAGTGCTCGACACAAACCTATTTCTCTATTTAACAGCCTACAGTGCCAGGGAATTATACTTTAATCGAGACAAGGGCATGAATGGGTCAGCAAACAAGATGCTTTAAAAACAGTGAAGTTGTCCATGACATGTGCTGCTGGTTCTAGGGCACTCCGGACAGGAATTATCTCCCGTACTGTTTGTCTCTGGTTCAGTGCTCCTCCCTAAATGGGCACAGTTTCCTAAAATATCAGCATGCAGACAGAAATAGAACATTGTTAAACAGGTTCACCCGAGTCACCAAGCAGCAGACATGAAATTCAGGCCAAGGAGTTATCAGGGGTGATATACAGCAAGGCAGGACAATACATGGATAGAATTGAGAGAGCTCCCATTATAAAGACATTGGCACAGCTGCTATTACAAAGTAAACTCCACCATCACTATTAAGCAACCGTACTGAGCGAATCAACTGCTTTTTTTTAAATGCAATGTCCTGTACATGAAGGGACCGAACCCTTCTTAGTTGTGATATCATGAAGCATTTCGGGTCAGTTGTTTTTTTTTTTTGTTTGTTTTTTTTTGATAAAACATTTAACAAAATAATGGCACATTATAAAGAACATCCTTCACAAGTTAAACTCTTGGTATAAAGAAAAGCACACTTCTCCCCGAGTAGACCTTGAAATGGCTGATAGTGTTAAAATTCTTGAACAAGAGGAATGGATGTAACTAACAACACGTTATTTAATTACCACCTGTGAGATGGCTTCTCCAACATGCCTGATGGCAGAACAGGAAATATGAATCTCTGTCAAGTTTGGCGCTTGAAGTACATCACAATAACAGGGCTCAGAATCTTCCCCTCTTCGCGTTATTGAGTAAAATGACTGGATTTGAGAAATAATGTCAGTAACATATTTTGTTTTTAATGGTAGAGTGGTAGAATAGTGATGGGAGCAGATAGAAAAATACTTATCATTGAAACAACGAGAGCATTACAGTAGGAACCTCCTCACCAAGTCATCTTAGTAATATATTCCCACTGGAAAGTGAATAAGGCTCCTCTTCTGTTCACAAGCAGTTTGTGTTTCAGAAGAAATGAAGTTCATACCTTTTTTTTAAATCTTTAAAGACTCATTATTTACATCATAAATAAGTTCTATTTGATTTTGTCCTTTTATTCATCTTATAGAATTTCTTGACATCATCTTTGAACACCTCAAAAATTTTCAAGCAAAAAAATATAATACCAAAACGAAATAAAACAAAAACAATGCATATTTGTTTGAATATGCATCATCTTTCTTGGGAAATGTTGGCCCCTTGCAGTTTCATGTGTGGATCAATCAGTCTCTCTGTAGGAAGAGCAAGCGTAAGTTCCACAGCTCCCTAGAGTATGACCACTGACATGTAGGAAACTGGTGCACTGCTTGAGTTAAACTGAGGACATTGTTTGACAGGCCATGCAAGCCGTATCCGAAATCCTCAACAGCTCCATAAGTCAACGAGCAGCAGTGCTCAACATGGTGGCCAACGGTTTACTGATTAGGAAAAAGAAAAAACAAAGAAAAAAAGAGAAAACATTCCTTAATTTCGGCTCACTTTCTGGAAAAAATTGAGATGTCAGGCAAAACCTCCTGTATAGTCTGTGGGATCATATGCAGGTCAAAGAGAAGTCAACGTGCTGGTTCAGCATGCCACCACTAGGCACCATTATTCTCTGTGGTGGAAGAGCACATGGCCTAAGCCTGGCCAACCCAGCAAGATGGTGCTCTTCAAGTAGTCCAGTTAATGAAAGTCAAACATTGACTCAACAATGTTTCAAATGACTGTTTGGGGCAGTGAGAGTGGTTTGACCTTCAGTGAAGTAGACCTTTTCAATAATATGTACAATACATTTCATTCAAATGTTCTTATTTTAGTTTTTCCATGATTGCCTTTTTTTTTTAAAGCATAGTGGGTTATTCAGCTGGGATATAGTCATATACGGTACAATGACTTGTTGTTCATCTGTGTAAAGGGTCTTTATATATTTAATACATTTATGGAACATACAGTTTATGCTGCTTTGAATTATGTTTTTCATAGTAACACTAAGATCACAAGAACTGACTTGAGCTTACGTTGGGAGTGCCAGGTGTGATACCTCATTATGATAAATACGTTCATAACCTTTCAACATGATGACCCCGTTGATTATTCTATTTCTTTAAGACAATTCTAGTCCATTCGAAATCATCAGGGGATCTAGTGGTAATTATAAATGTGAACTGGCAGAGGCTAGTTCAGTGGAACATCTGACATTTAAAAAGCTCCTTAGTTAAAGTACCTTATGTGCAAAAAGAAAGAAAAAATATTAGTAAACTCTTTGGTTTAACATGCACATTAATGTAATTCAGTACAAAATATGACACTCAAAGAAACAAAATATTTATGTAATTAATGAAATTATATATGTTAACTTTTTTAATAGCTAGTGAGTAGAAATTGTAATGTTAATCACAGTAAGAAGCCTTCTGCTCTTCATATGCTCTATCTCTTCGATCTTTGATGTTACTGCCCTCACTTGTCGTGAATGAAAACTTGTGTTTATTGCACTTTCCCTTTCACTCCTGACTCAGAGTAAGCTGGCTGCTGCTGCTGTGAACAGATGCCCCATGATGCTGATATGGGATATGACAAAGATCAGATTTGGAAATAAGGTAATTCTTTGTGGCATATGCTGAATTAACCTCCCTTGAGTCAGGGACCCTTTTTTTTCTATGAGTTGTTTTGGAAAAGAAAAACAAAATGATCAGCAAGAATGTCTCACCCAACTGTATATGGTTGAGACTGTGTGTTTCAGATGATAAATGCATCCAGGCATAATTTGAAAATTTTGTCCTCTAGTTCACATACCGATGTTCTAAGAACAAGGCCCCACTGAATAACCAGCTCGCCTGCCCCTTCATTTCAAAGTCATGGTGAATGAGAGGCCCTTGCCCCACTTCTAACCATGCTCACTAGCGTCCAAATTTGAGTGTGCCAGTGCGCTCAGAAGTAGGAAAAGGACTGCTGCCGGGACCCTCAGTTGGTGGTCTGAGGGTCGATGGAGGAGAGCGAGGTCCTGGAACAGGGGCACCCATGCTGGCAGCAGAGGGCACTGCTGGCAGTGCCACTGTCTGTATAGTGCCTCTATCACATGGCCCAAGGTCCTCCAGGCCCTCCAGGCCCTGTGGGGGTCCCTCATAACCCATGTTTAGCCGCAAGGGTTGATGGGCCTGGCAGTAGTCTACAATAGGCTGTTCATAACGGTAGAAGGTCAGTGCACCCATTTGATGAGGGACCTGTTTGGTAAGAACAGAAGGGGTGATGGAGGTAGAAGACATATGGAATGATTACAGGAGAGTGGAAGAAACAAAGGAAAGAGAATGGAAGAACAGAGAAAAAAGAGAGAAAAATAATTAGCCATATAGCTTCAAAACAAATTCTTATTTATCTGTATCACAAAACAGAAAATGAAATTATATCTGTCAACTGAAATTTTTCTCCTTTTATTAATCCTGGATATGACCTGCTTATGTTATTGGACCTTCAGCCAATGTAAGAATAAATCTTTTCTGGCACTTCAAACATTTAAAACAGGGTAGCTTTTATGAACACAAGTCACAACAGCCACAGCTGTTTAATTTTTGAGTTAATATTACATACTTTTAAATGTTAAATTTTCTGAAGCATGTAATTTGTTACACTACATTTCATTGTGCCTGTGTGACTCAAAGCCTATAACTCAGTTAATTTGAAAGCTCACTGCTACCTCTTGTAATCATTCTCACATGGTGACCACCTGAGCCTGCACTTGACCAAAACCTACTGGCTACAAAGACTCTTTGAAACGTGTTCTACAACAACTGATGTTTATAGATGTAAGAAGCATCTTAAGCTAAATCATAGTACGTTCCAAACCCGCAAGTTGTAATGAATTGCTTATTGACTGTCACAAGAATAAGAAGCTCTGGATTTGTAGTGATAGACACATATCTATATAAGACAAAAAGCTGGGTGGTTTTGTGCTCAGCCTTTGGGAAAACATACCTGGAGAACATAGGGTCTGTGATCTCTCTAGTGCCATGTCAATTGTGTCAGAGCCAGAAGCACTCATCACATTTGGCCATGTGTCTGGTCTTGTGTTCCCCCCACAAACCTTAACATAGTGCCAGACAAACAGATGAGACTCTTGCAACACTGTCTCCCTAACTTTAGCTCACACACTTATTCACCAATTAAGAGTTTTCTAACAAGCCATGAAAACAGCAGCTTAGGATGGCAGCTGACCTGGATTAAACACCCCAGCCTGACAGAGCGAAAGATCATCAGATCTGTACACAGAGGCAATAAGAAACACACAACTTCAGCTACATGATACCTCAACAACACGGAAGACATGAATAATACAACCCCTCTCTCTGAGGTGCTGGAAGCAGAGCAAGTGTCACAACTGTACTTTCATTCAGATTCTTGATGTTTTATTTTTAACTTGTTCCAGTGATGGGAACCAGATCTTAAGAACATGATATAAACCTGTGCTTGACAAAAATGTCATTTACAGGAGGGAGACACTTCTTAAAAAATTAATCTTGGCACCGTCACTTTAGAGTAAAAATACTACGAAAAATCTCCTTGTGACTAAGAAAAAAATGCGGTTGCCTGGGGATTGCTATTACTTTTTTTTGATGTTGGCAAGTACAACTAGCGACAATTAACAGATCCCCTGGTGGGATGTAACCTGTCTCCAAACAATTTTGATCCAGCTCAGTGTGACTGCGATCACTCTTAGACAAATTGGCAAAGATTTGTAAATAATACTACTTGACAGTTGTGCCCTCGACTCGACTCAACTGGTTGTCATCAGACTGTATTCTAGGTTTTATTTTTGTAAACGCAAAGTTACCAAGTACCTGTGTCATTTCACAGCTAAATTGAAAATCTGCAAAAATAACATCACTACTTCTCAATTTTTCTTTCAGATCTATGTGATTCTAACTGAACTCTCAATGTCAGTAGTTAATACAAATTTCTATTCAATGTGAATTTCTGTGTATGCAAATGGCAACAGATTTGCAATTTTTGACAACTTAGCACAGTTAATTATCACATTATAACAAACATGCGCATGTGATTTCCAAATTGACCCCATTCAATTGTAAACTGCTAGCAGACAGAGAGCAGGCAGAGCCTGTCATGTTGCTGTTCTACCACTGTTTTGATACTCTACAGTCACTCAACTGTTTGCAAGTGGTCAAAGACCAGGTCCCCATCTTTGAAGCAACTGAAATAAAAACATTGCACACACTCACAGAAAATTGGTTATTCCACAGTATGCAACTACTGTTTTGTAGGACTGTAATACAGTAGAAGTCATACTGGGCAGGATAGATATTACAATTCAGGCAGACCAACCTGGTTTTTAATAATAAAGTAATTATAATAATAAAATGATATTATTATTATTATTATTAATAATAATAATAATAATAATAATAATAATAAGACAAAGAAAAAGAAGAAGAAGAAGAAAAGTCCTAAAAAATGACTGACTGTGAAAAAACGAATGGTATGACACCTCAAATCATAATGCATTATGTAAACTGTATTGCTACCAATGCAGATTAAAATTATAATAATAATATAAAAAAGACGGTTTTGAATGACCAGGTCAATAACTTTGTCTCCAATATGCATGTAAAAAATATTCATCATTCGTGATGTAATGTCAGAGAAGAATTTGTTTCAGAAATGCAGATAAGTGCAGGCTGAGAAGAAAAAAAAAAAGAAAAACAGCGTGTTTGAGCGTGTGTGTGTGTGTGTGTGTGTGTGTGTGGGTGGGTGGGTGGGGTGTGTGTTGTATGTGAGCAAAGGATTAGAGCATTCTGAGCCCCTCTGAAAACATTTACACCAGCTTTGTTTCAGATAAATAAATAAATAAATACATACCTGAATACATACATATTTGGGCTTTACTATAATGCATTTGATGCAGTGGATCATTACAGTTAGCAACTGCAGAAAGTTGTAGTCACATTGAAATGTGAGTCCTTGTTTATCTGGTCTGGTAATTCTGTAGTTACCAATGTTTGTACATTCACAAAGTTTCATTTCCATAACACACTTTCCTTCCAATATGCCAGTAGACCAGCAGAACCACCTCCCCACTTACTTTCTATAGAGCGTTCCTCCTCAAATGGACTTCACTAAGTGGGGCTGATTCATTACATTACAGGCACTCAGTGGATTACTAGCCAAAAAGGCTAAAATGACCAAAGAAAAAGTGGAAAACAGCTAAACATGAGAGGTTTTTGGACAAAGTGTGTGTTCTCCATTCTTTAAGCACCGGTTCGAGCACAGTTTAAACACCGGCACCGTTTCAAAAGTACCGGTTTGGTACTGGTATCGGATAAAACCTAAACGATACCCATCCCTATAGCCATAATAATGCTTCTTGGTCAATTATCCATACTCTTTTGATTCTGTGAAAATGAGGCACTACATATAAAACTTGTAATTTCTGTAATTCCTAAACATTTCATGTAATACTTTTGTTAAGCCTCTTGAATTAAAACTGAAAGTCTAATCTTTAATCCCATCTTGATTGTTTGACTTGAAATTCACCATGCTGGTGTCCAAAATCAAAATGTGTCATTATCAATGTCTATGGAACATCCTTCCAAGTTATTACTTGCGGCACATGTAACACATGTAGCAAATTGGCCCAAAGTGCTCCCTGTTTCAGTTTTTGTGATAAAAAGAGCTATTTATATTCATGAATAATTCACTTATAAGAAAGGTATAGCTTACACAATAGAAATATTATCTTTTTTCTTTGTGCCTCCCAAATCAGTAATTCCTTAGATTCAATAGTCTGTTGACAGAAAAAAAATCATCAGTGTGTTAAACCTGACTTGTTTTACAAGCTATCTTTTTTTAAATGGCAATTTTGTTATTGGATAACAATTTAAAGGGAAATACTATAAACTATGTGGATACAAAAGAAAAAGGTTTTCTAGTTAGAAAATAGTGGTGTAGTAGTAAAATTCTGTGTTTTGTATTATTTCATGCTAATTTACAAATCAACTCAATAGTGAGATGATTTATATTGCTCTATTTCAGCGTGATTATAGTATACAACTGTGACTACCCACTTTTTAACATTTCAGTAAGTAGCATTCGGCTAGTTTGTTTGCATTTTATTGCATTTGCCTTTATATTTAGCTGCTATGCTCTATCTGTGACAGCAGGCTATCTCACTTAAAACCTGAGGACATAATTTCTTTATTTAACCTTGAGTAGATATTCCAGTTTTGTGCCTGTGAAACACAGTAAATACAAAAAACCCCCAATATTTAATGCTTAATACATTGATGGTTTAGTTGTAGATCTTACATTTCAGCATGTTTCTGTTTAGCATTATTTTCTGTGTTTTCAGTGCACCAGTACATTTAAAAAGAAAATCAACTAGTCAAGGAATTTTGAATGATCAATTTCAGCTTTTTCCTTATTATTTTTTCCTTGTGTAGCCAGGTTTCTGTACAGTTGCTGTTTGACTGAAAGGTCAAAGCTTCCCAAACAATGTTGAGTCTAAAACAGCTTTGAAACTGGAACACATAAAGTACCTTTGCTTACAAGGTTAGATGTGTCTGCTGAAAAACAATGATGGAGATTATGTTGCTGATTACATGTGAGAGATTTTGTTTATGTAGGTCCACCTTTTATTGTATATGGTATACCGCGGCTTGTGCCTGTCAGAAGGTATTAGCATAAAGAAAAATGGATCTTCCCCACCATTACCTGCATGTGTTTCATCTGACAATGACTGGCATCCTGCCTCTTAGTGGATCTTTATCTCCATATGCTGGAACAAAGCATAGAGTGACCTTAGATGGAAAAGCTTCCTCACAGAGATTAAGCCATACAGTCCAGTGTCATCTTTGAAAATCTTTTCTTTAATTGCCTTTGTGTTTGTGTTACATTTTTTTTGCCAGTTTTAGCAACTGTGTGATATTCTGTTGATATTGTAATTTTCAAAGCTGTCCTTCAAATGAAGCTATTGTTATACTTTGTTGGGACATTTGTCAAATTAGCAATGCATCTCATGCCATAGCCACAGAATGTACAAACATGACTGTAAAACAGTAAAAACTTTCCTTCTGTAAACAATTAAATCTTATGTTAAATTATCACAACAGGTTTAATTTGAAACAAAACCCATACATTTATTTTTCCAACATGTCAGTGCCTCTTAGAAGTTTTGTTTCTTTTTGCATTCATGCTTTTATGAGCAGCTAAGGAGGCAGTAACAGTGCCACAGGCAGTCAATGTTAATGGCTCTGTGGGCTTAAGAAGCATTATGGTTCAAAAGTCTATCTCCTCCATACTCTTTGATCTTCTCAAGTCACTATATTGTGGCACATGGAAGCACAACAAAGTGAAGAGGAGGTGCTAAAGGCTCACAGTAAAATTTATATATACCTTTATATACAAAAAAAAAAAAAAAAAAAAAAAAAAAAAAAAATATATATATATATATATATATATATATATATATATATATATATATATATATATATATAATTTTGTATTATATATATATATATATACAGAAAATTATATATATAATTGATAAATAATTTTGACTGTAAAACATGATTTAACAGGTAGTCTTTATGCTGAAGAATGATCAATAAAACAAATCAAACAATGATTGTTTATTTCTTAAAAATAACTACAAATTTATTATCATCCCATATGGAAAAGTAATAGTAAAAACTTAAAAAAAAAAAAAACTTGCATAAGATGTGGCCTACTTCATATAGTGAATCATATAAGGCTTATATGATTTACTCGTGAAAGTGGCCACTTTCTCATTACTTTCATATATTGTTTTAGTAAGTATCCAAAACATACAAGTTTCATTTATATAATTTTTCAAGGGATCTTATATCTGTTTTCACCCTTGCTTTTCATACAAGTTTCACACACGACAGATACAAACTTTATAAGATTTATATATATCTTTTCCATATGGGATATTAGAGAAATGCTGCAGGTTACTTAAGACTGTATGTATGAAGACCAGAATGTGGGTTACCCTGTTTAACTGTTTTTTTTATCACATACCAGGTCTAATCTAATTTACCCTGCACTTACTTTTGCAGGTATAATAAAGGTCACAGTAGAAGAAGTAATATTTGTGGCGGTAACTGTAGTGGTAAAATGAAGAAAAAAAATAGTGAGATAAAACATTGTTTAATAGTGGTAAGCACACATTAACCAGTGAATATATGATGAATGCAAAGTGTGTAAATAAGTGTATAAAAATAATGCACATTAAGATGTATGTTTTTCATGTTTTGAAGAATGTGATTGCCTGAAATGAAAAAGAGGCAAACTCTAAAAACAGTTAAAATTTCAAAACAAATAATCAACAGAATCTTCAAATTATGCTTTGTGAGTGAACACAACAAAATAGTTGCACACATGTTCTTTTGCATGTATGTCACAGGACATCAGCATGTGGGTAAATACTGTCTTTCAAATGTAGCTGCTCTGGTAAGTGTTGAAAGTCAGCACAGATGTTGCTAGGCGGGCATCAACGACGCAGAGCCCACCAGTCAGGTTTCAGCAGAGCGGTGTGCATGGACGTGTCTGAAGAGGTGTGAAGCTAAACACCATCAGATTGTTTTCAGACAGCATATCCCGAGAGGAAGACTTCCCAGTTGCTTGTCTCTTTATGTGTAGTAGTGTAGATCAGTAATGTTAACATTCATGGTAATTCATGTAATTGTCATGTGTTGTGGTTCTTGGTCTGCAATATTCATACTGCATGTTGTCTCCCATACAAGTCAACATAAGTGCTGACCCTTAAGGATGCAAAGTTTTATAGTGGACCGCTGCATTGTAACAAAATTATATCTTTATCAGTTCACCTGTCAGTTAATGCTGTAACTTATCAGAGTATATATGTGTGAAAGAATTTCCCAAATCTGAGATATATAGACCATCTTATTGCATATTTAAGTGGAAGTGAAGATAATGTATTTTAAATATCAGCATGCAAAAGAAACTGTCTGTATGTGTTAGCTAATAAATGCCAACATCAAACTAAAATCTGTGAGCAGTTTAATCAAATGTTTACTGCAATTTAATATTGCCTTCGTAGTCAAAATGTGTACCTCATAGAAGGTAAATGCTCCCATTGTCATTTTACTAACTATAAGATCATCCACATCTTGGGATTCACAAAGTCTCACAGGACCACTGTAGTTTTAGAGGTATAAGGGGTCAGTTAACTTTAGAGGCAGAATGTATAACCTTGACTTTCCCTCATAGAGCTGTGTGAGAAAATGAGCCCACATGTCCACATTTTAAGCTAATTGATTCTCTAAACAAGCCGTTAGCCTCCCACTAATTCCTTAATGACTGGAGGTCCCTTTATGTGCAGTGACTCTTGATTACAGGTCTCTGACACCACACACACACACACACACACACACACACACGCACTTACAAATACATGCACAACTCTGCTCAGAAAACAGGAAGAAGAGTACGGGAGAAATCTAGCGATAGACAGAGAAGGAGAGCGGGATGGAGGGCCCCTTCACGCACCAGTGAGTGCCCACTGTGGGCTCATCACAACATCCTCCCATTCTATGGTACATGCAGTAAAGGAGCTTCTGCAGACCACAGCAAATGGGCCATGAAATGTTACTCAATGCTCAACACGTTCCTCTGTCTGGTTTGTTTTCACACAAACATTTAGCACAATACACAATTACAACAACTAATTGAGTGTGTGTGTGTGTGTGTCTGTGTGTGTGTGTGTGTGTGTGTGTGGGGGGGGCTGAGTATCTCTCAAACAATGAAAATTACAGAGCTTACATTGTCAGTTTTATATGCTAACTGTTAATTTTGGACTCTTGGGTTGCTTTATTTTTGTTGTTACAGATCAGGAATGCAGCGAATGATTATTGATTACTTTATGAGTATCATTATTATTACTCTATCAAATGGTAAAACTTGTTAATGACAAGGTTAAGTTCAGAATTCAAGAGCTGTCACCAACAATTTTTAACTGTCATAGCATAGATGGGCATTATAATTAGCAGACATTAAAAACTGCAGTGGATCATGATTATCATTTTTTTATTTATTTGTTGTTAGCACCAAAGAAAGTCACCTAACATACAGCTCACTGGTAAAAAGTAAATATGTGAACCATGATATAACACAAGACCAACAACAGAAACCTTGTCAAGCTAAAGCCACATAGATCATTTTATTTTATGTCATCTATATACATGCAAATGCTCAAAGCTGTGACATGCTGATGCTATTTCATGGCCTAAGAAACAACCCTCAACTGCCTCCAGCACCATGTATACAGTAAATCTTCTGCACCCATTGAAGAGTGCCCGAACGCATATTAACAAGGCAGAATGACAGGTTGTGTCAAAGGGGAACAATTTGTAGTTCCATTTCCACTGTCCCATAATGAATTCAAAGTTCCCAAATCTCTTGGCTGGTGATGTCTTGCATTATGTGCTGCTTCCAGTCATGGTGGCACTGGCAGTGTATCTGAGTAATGAGCATGACCCAACATAAATGCTGTGTGGCCAACTTGGCTCTTCACTGGAAGCGTCAGTCGCACTTTAATCAGTGATATTGGGGAGGAGTGTGCCTGGGAAGGTAGGCTGAAGCTTTTAAAGACCTGACTAATAAGACATGTCAAAGCAAGCTGGCCACCAGCCAGAACTGATATGCAGACCTTCCCTAACTGCTCCCGATCCTGCCTCGCCGCAAACAGCCTCAACTGCACTCAGACACAGATGGCCTTTTAACAAAGCTGGATACTCACTGATGCAAGCAAACAATGCAGTGCATCTCAAAGCAGCATGTGGCACCAGGATTAATCATTTTCTCTCTTTGTCTCTTAGGTTTGTGCAGAATTTTTATAGTTGTCTCGTTATTAAGTTTAAAATCTTGTCAAAATCTTAAGCCGTTTCTCTTGTATTAGAGTTGTGGGTAGCAGTTAAATTTTTTTTTAAATAAGCTACAACCTGATGTTGTTTACAGTGATAGAAATATTTGCTCAGCAATAAGAAAATAATGACCTTCCATGGCCTGCTTACACCTTGAGGACATTTTTTTCCTTCTAATCCCTGTAATGTGTTCATGTTTTGATGGAAAGTTGTGGTCATGGTTCTTAAGCATTTAGCTAGTTACTGAAGAGGAACGACCATAAATGGAAAAACATTATTTAAATGGTAGGTTCAACTGCAGCTCTTTAAGGAGCTCAACACATATATAAACACAATAACTTATTCTATGTAGTTTGTCCCAAAATATGAGGGAAAATGAGAAATTATCTTCAAAGATAAGGAAAGCTCATTTCACGACACTACAGTGGTGGGTCTTATCACCAACGGTGATGAGACGGCTTACAGGGAGGAGGTCAGCGCCCTGACCCACTGGTGTCAAGACAACCATCTCACCCTCAACGTCGCAAAGACAAAGGAGTTGATAGTGGACTTCCGGAGGTGCAGAGAAGTACACACCCCCATCACCATCAACGGCGCTGCTGTGGAGAGAGTGAGCAGCTTCCGGTTCCTTGGTGTACATCTGGCTGAGGATCTTACGTGGTCAGTACACACAAACAAAACAGTGAAGAAGGCGCAGCAGCGCCTCTTCTTTCTCAGGAGACTGAAAAGATTCGGCATGAGCCCCCGCATCCTCAGGACCTTCTATCACTGTGCCACTGAGAGCATCCTCACTGGATGCATCACCACCTGGTATGGCAACAGCACCGCCTACAACTGCAAAGCTCTCCAGCGAGTAGTGCGGTGCTCTGAACGGATAATTGGAGGTGAGCTTCCCTCCCTCCAAGACATCTACAGGAAGCGGTGCCTGAGGAAAGCGGGGAGGATCATCAAGGACTCCAGTCACCCCAGCCATAAACTGTTCAGACTACTTCCATCAAGAAGGAGGTTCTGCAGCATCCGGTCCCGTACCAGCAGACTGAGAGACAGCTTCTTCCACCAGGCCATCAGACTGCTGAACACTTCATAGACACCTCAGCTTCACTACTGGAACTTTAACATTATGCACTCCATACTGTACAGTAATGCCACTGTTTTGCACATGTCTCAACTCTGTATATTTTTATATATTCTATTTATTGTTTACTCTATTTAATTTGTAAAATATGTGTATACACACACACACACACACACACACGTAGAAAAATATTTAGTATACACATCTAGAAATGCATATACTATTATATATTGTACATATATTTATTAGTTTCAGATGTAGCCATTCTTGTATTTTGCTTGTTTACATTATTGTATTTTGCACAACTCTGTTGCTTGTGAAGCTCGCACACAAGAATTTCACTCACATGTGCTGTACCAATGTACCTGCACATGTGATGTGACAATAAAAGTGACTTGATTTGATTTGATTTGAAAGCTCATTAAGTGAGGTTTAATACTGGGATTTTAAATCTTATATATGGAAATGTCGGGCAGGTTAGTGCAGGCTAAACTGGTTAATGATAAAGTGTAGAGTCATGAACTACGCTTGCTAGGTTACATTTGGGGTAATTATGATAGGCTCATGAAATGTACCTATCATGATAGGCTCATGAAATGTACCTATCATGATAGGCTCATGAAATGTACCTATCATGATAGGCTCATGAAATGTACCTATCATGATAGGCTCATGAAATGTACCTATCATAAGTACATTTCATAAAAAAAAAGCCAACAAAAAATTATGTGTGTTATTTCTAAGTAATTATTTTACCCATCTTGGACTGCTAAATCTGATATTAAGGTTCCCTAATGTATGCAACTCCATACAGGGCCAACACAATGCAATTACATGTCACAGCAAGTAACTTAAATCAGAGCAAAAACAATAACTTCTTTGCCAGTAATCATGATAGATATGGAAATGCTGAATTAGTGAAGAGGCGTATGTTTTCAATTGAATAGGTAATTAGCAGTAGGGCTTAAGTCATAGCAAGTCATTACAGGAAGTCCCCGAGGGACAGTTTTGCATGCACTCGCAGCAGAGCAAATCCCTCAAGAGAAAGAGAACATTTCTACTGAGAAACTCTGACCTGACAGTTCCTTTGAGAATACAAACTCTCCAGTCTCACATTTAATAAGAAACAGCACAAATGAAACTGAAACGTCATCTGGAATTGAAAGAATTTGTCACAAATAACCTCTTTGATCACGTCACCATTGTTTAACAGAAAAAGCAGTTTGGTGCTTGTTTCATCCCGCTCCATTTAATTAGACACACAAGAAAAATGGATCTGTATCTAACTATGTTTGTGTCTATATGCTTTAACATTATTAGAATAAATGGCAAGACTTTAATTGAGTTCCATAAATCACTCGTCCACATTCCTTACATCTTCACGTCCCACTTCATTCAGATTCTCCTTGAACCTTTCAAGCAGCAGCCAGGCTCACATGGTGTTATGTCAACACTATAGTTTTCTGTAGTGTATTACTACTTCCCTCAAATTTATTGGTTCTATATTGTAATTCTTTTGTATTTTTGCCCATATATGAGGCTCAACATATTTGTCCTTTATGTGGAAAATGTGTTTTTCCTTTTGTCTGTTTTTTCCTTTTGAATCAATCTGAATCAAACATCAAATTATAACTGTTGTGAGTTGAGACTGTAAATGATTTGAAAACAAACAAACAAACAAACAAACAAACAAACAAACAAACAAACAAACAAACAAACAAACAAACAAACAAACCCTACTTTACATGATTTAGACATGCTCTACCATGAAGCATCATAGGCAACTAAGAAGAGTTTTAGTTAATGATAGACTTCAACTTACATACATTATTTATATTTCAGCAGGTGGGCTCTGGCTGGTTGCTATTGCAATGTAACGTAATGTGTGTGCGTGAAAACAAGGCATTATGTGAAGCCCACATCAAAAAAAAGTATTACAGTTATATTCTCACTTTCAAACCATAAAATGACTGTTGTACCACCTGAGGAATTTTTATGCAGGGCTGCTGCAGGATTTAATAGCACCACTGTTAACAGATGAGATGTTACACAACCAGAATAGGCTGGTCTAGGGGGAATCCAAACCTGACAGATTTTTTTTAACAACAAAATATCCCTGTCTGGTATACTTTGACCAGCTATCTGTCCAAGCCTAAAGCAATATGTTTCCATGCACTGTCAGGTTAAATGATACTGTATCTTGCTACAACCCTATGTCTCTGTGTTGTCATCATTTTATTTATTTATTTATTTTTCCTCTCATTTGTAAATTTCCTTTTTACTGTGCTGTTTTCTTGGTCTGTTCAAGTACATGATGCACACTGAAATCAATTTAACAATTCTTTTGCTTATCTTTTTATTCAAACGGAGACACATTTAAAATGGTCCAAATTACTAAGTATTAAATTTCAAGTGTGCCTAAGTGTGACTAATTCGGTTATAGGAATCAAATTGTTCCATATCTAATTTCCATGTGACAAAGATACATGTATCCAACTATCTATTATTTTCCCTGCCTAATATTTATTGGATTGCTAAAAAATAAATAAATAAATAAATAAAATAAAATAAAACAAAAGCACTGCTTTATGGACTATTTCAAGTTTTAATATTCTCAATCCAAAAATAGACTCATTCAAGTTGTTTTACAGGGCAAACATCAAAGAATGAAAACTTAGGACAAACACCTGCAAGAAGTGATGAGGTATATCCACATTACAACTACCTTGGCTTAACCTCTTATAAGATATTGATCTTGGTTTTGTGTTTTGTATGAATTCTTTATGACTATACTATACATAGTACATAGTTTCATGCTTCTGAGTGCACCAAAGGTCCAAGATGAGACTATTGCAGATATTTAACTAGGAGATAAGTAGTTCTCATGATTTAGTTTTCTGAACGCAAAGAAATTTAGGACAGATTGCAGACATAACAATAGCTCTGGTAAGCAGCATAAATATCAGTAGATGTAGTTGTAACACTTGGAAGCAATAAATAGTTTGGATGCAGTGTCTAGATGGTTTTTGGTGGTACTGTGAACACAGTTTTCCCAGCCAGGTGTCAGTCCAAACTAGATTGTCTGTAAGTCATGTTTTGTGGAAAGAGCTTTATAAATAAATATTGCTTGCTTGTGAGCTTGCCATTTGTTTTTAGTTCATTTTGCTGATAGTAGCAGCAACTCTGCCAATGCACAAACAATCAGACAATAATTCATCCAAATTGAACATTCTCAAAATATTGTAGATTAATATACTATATAGGCATATATTGTAATGTGTCTGTTATAGAGGATTTCAGACTTACATTTTCTCTTCTAAACAACAAAATTTGGTTCTGCTGACATTTAAAAGATTGGCAGATTGCCCAAGACGAACACAAAACTAGACTAAGCAGGCAGGTTTAATTTGTATCCTGGCATGTACCTCAACAGATTTTAAAACTAGCAGATGTAAAATAACTGTCCAGCTCTGCCCTGACTACCGAATCAAACATGATCCACATCAGTTTTACTGTGCAAATCTGCATGAACAGAACTCATAAATAAACAGAGAGAGAAAGAGAGAGAGAGCTATGTGCTATACACCTTATGCACTGATTCTGTCCTTTGTATAATCAGTTATCTGCCCACAGTTATATTCCAGACAAATGCGTTGGCTTGTATTGTTTACACATATCAGGGGAAAGTAAAGAAATTAACCGTTTTGGTTTAAAACAGATGCATATTTATTATAGAGCTCAAGTTTCAGTTTAAGGAAGTACTGATAATTATTATCTTATATCTTTTCCCTAATATCACAACCAATTTGCATGCTGACTTATAAACCGGTATCAATAAAATACATATTTAGTTGAAAGAAATACAGTCAGAAGTTATGAAGGTCCGTTCTGGAATTTGAAAGCTCCAAAGTCTAATCTGCTACAAAAAATATACATAATGGACTGGACAGAATGTGTCAGATTCATGTCAGCTAGACATATCACTTTGTTTGAATCAGCCCCTTATCGAATGCCAGATACTGGCTCTATTTGATGTGCAGCCTGCTGGTGTACATGACATGCCGTCTACTGATGATGTTAAAAGAGTCTTATCACATCTAAAACCTCCACAATGCAGCACATTGTGATATATGGATAAACAAAAGACTGGGGACACTTCTTCCAGCCTCACTAATGCATGTCAGTGTAGACATGAAAGCAGCCTGCTAGCTTTTGCCTTTTTACTGCGTCTTTCTCAGGGTAATTGCAGTTTCATCTTTACTTTTAAAGCCCTGCCAGTCTGCCTGAACTAAATGACAGGCTAGTCTTAACTGAATTACAGAGAAGGGAGCCAAGAATCACCTTCCACTAACTTGCTTGCTAAGTGGTCTGATTGCATGGTCAAGTCCTGGGCATTAAACTGACTGTTTCCATGGCAATTCCTCCAGACACACGTTGATGTAAAATCAACTCTATTAATGCAAATTTTTTTTCAATGGAGCACAGTATTTATATGCATTCAAATCACCAAAGTGTTACACACATTGTGGAATCTGGATGATTAACCCTATTTTAAAATCACCAAAATGGGACTGAAAATGGAGAACACATTCTTGAAAAATAAATGTTAAAACAGTAGTGTTCATTTTGAATGCCTGGAAAGAAAATATGCAAAATTGTTAGGGATGTTTGTTATTGCCTTTTTTTTTATTGCAGTGTCATTTGTAGAATGGTGTTTGAAGTACAAAAATTTGCCATCCTGGATTAGCTGTCATTATTGCACTGTTTATGCATCGTAGGTCGGTTTAAATGTTGAAATATCACTTCGGTATGCTTTAACAGCAAGAGACTTCTGAAATGACTATAAGATATCAGGTCTTCATATTAAAAGAATCACTGTGTTAGGGGGTTTACGTTGAAAGTTTAATGAGCCCATTTTTCCTTAGAGATTGACAATGGAATAAAATATTTCTTGCATTAATCTTTTTCACATGATCAGCTGTTTAGTAAATACAGTTAGTTTAGGACTGTGGATTTAAAGTCACACTCATATGACTGACATGCAGACTCTGAGCTTTAATCATGGGGTTTAAGTGGAGTCTTCTACTATCTGTTCAAGAATTACTGCCACTTTATACATATTAACTCATTTTCACCAGCTTGGAAGCAACTGGGCAATTGACTGACAACCAGTCCCATGGCCAGGTGAGGTCTTTCTCCTCATTATTCCATGCCAAATTAGCCAGATAAAGTATCTTGACTTGACTCTAAGTATTGAACTTCCATTCAATAGCTTTTCACTGGAACTCTTAGTATGATAACCAAAGTGAATTCCTTAGACTTCATGGCTTGATTTGTGCCCTGACATGCACTGTCAACTATAGGACAGTATATAGACAGGTGTGTACTTTTCAAAATAACGTCAAATAAGCTGTATTTACCACAGGTGGAAAGTTCTGACAGATGATGTATATGTATATACATATATGTATATACGTATTCACAGCCATATATATGTTGCTGTTTTTTGCTTGTTTGTTTGTTTTTTAAGCTGAAGAATGACTTTACTTTTTGTTTTACTTTTTAATTGAACTTTGAAATAAGGCTGCAACATGAGAACATGTGGAACAAGTGAAGTGATATGAATGCTTTCTGGATACACTGTACAACAAGTTGTAAATCAGTGGTTACACTGAACAGGAAGCCCAGACAATCTGAAAAAAAGAAAATCAATCTTTTGACAGATGAAACTAAGAGCAGACTGATGGGAAGACAAAAAATATGGAGAAGGGCAGGAACAGCTCAAGATCTGAAGCATACATATCATCTGTCAAACATGGTGGAAGCAATATTGAGGGATAGGTATGGATGACTGCCAGTGGAACTGGGTCACTAGTGTTTACTGATGATCTTTCAGCTGCTAGAAGTAGCAGGATGAAATGTGAAGTGTACATGGCTATAGTCTCTGCTGAGATTCAGCCTAGATTTAGCAAATACTGAAGAGAAGACCAGATTGGCCTTTACAGTGAAAGTGGATATAGGACCTAAAGCACAGTACAAAAGCAACCCGAATGTCTGGAAATTGGATATTCTCCAGTGGCCAAGTCAGTCACCTGATCTCAACCTAGTAGAGCAAACTATTTATTTACTGAAGGCAAAAATGAAGGCAGCAATTCTTAAATTTAAAATTATGTGAGTTTATCCAATTTATTTTGAGTAATAGGGGACTATGTATAAAATGGCGGTGGTTTCTAAACCAGTTATGACTAAACTCCTGCGTCTAAGGAGCTCAGAAAGAAAAAAGCATCTGGACTTCTTAACGCCCACTCACATCCTGGGCCTTCTGACCTCAAGGAGGAGCTCAGGGCCGCAGAGAACGTACATGTTTTCAAGAACAGGCTCAAGACCCACCTTTTTAATTTAGCTTTTACTTAGCGTTTATTTATTTTATGCTTATTTATTCTATCCTGTTATTCTATTATTAATTTAGGATTTACCTAATATTTGTTTGATTTTATTCTTATTCATTTTTTAATCTTCTTATTCTATTTATATTTATATTGTATCCTGTTCTTATTTATTTTATCATTTTACCCTATATATATTGTATTGCGTCATATCTCCAGTGTTTCCTCGGAGGGCGCTCTCTGCACCGGGGCTGTTATTGACCGTGGCTGCTGGGTCTCTGGGGTCCTCTCAGCCTGGCTGGGGGGCTCCTTTGCCTCCCTCCTGCTGTGTGCCCAGCCTGGAGGCTGCGGTCTGTGACCGGCTCCCGGTGCAGACGGCTCCCTGTTATAGTGTTTCCTCACTTGGCTCATGCGAGCCCAGCCCAATTTTTACTCTTTAAGTGTGCGCGTGTGTGTATGTGTGTGTGGGTGGGGGGATATATGTGTATTGAGAGTGTGGGGAGTGAGTTGGAGGGTGGGGTGGGCTGCTTTTAACTATGTAAAGCACTTTGTGCTACATTTTCTCTGTATGAAAAGTGCTTTATAAATAAAGATTGATTGATTGATTGATTGATTGATTGATTGATTGAAGAAATCACATGACAGGGTGGGGCTAGGTTTCACAATGAGTTCACCCGAAACCTTGGCTCATTGTGACCTACATCCGTTTTCACACCTTGGCTCGTGTGATTAGGTAGAGGATTATTGGAGGGTCCATTGCCCCTGTTTAGGGGACACTCCCATAGGGCTTAAATCTGGGACTCTCCACCATTTGACCTTAGAACTAAAGAAGATTCTCAGATGAGAGGTGAAACATCTTCAAGCAACTTAAAGAAGTCCAGACGCTTTTTTCTTTCCAAGCTCCTTAGACTACAATGACCTGGATGACTGAGAACCTTCACAGACTTAAACTCCTGGATTTACAACTAAATGTCTGCAGGTCACATCTGAAGTGTTTTATTTAAAATCCAGTCAGTGTAACTACCTCCAAGCAATTGACAAGTAAGTACTGTAAGACATCATGGAGATCTGGTATGTCACACTGATTTGTCACCTATTTGTGTATATACTATAATATGTTGCTGCCCTGTCATTAAAGTGCATTTATACATATGAAAGACTTTGAGTTGATATTTTTGGTTTCTTGCCATGAAGCAGTGTTTTTTTTTTTTTTTTTTTTTTTGGGGGGGGGGGGGGTTGTTTTGTTTTTTGTTTGTTTTTATTATATCTGCATTTTATTATGCAGCACATAATTCACAAGGCTAGAGAAAATGAAGCTAAATTAGATCAGGAAACCAAGAAAACTGCAGATTAGACAAGCATGCCAAAGGCAGCACAATTTAAATTTAAAATGGATTATTGTTGTAAAGGCCTTTGGGTATTCTTAGTAATTTTCTCATTTTTAGTTGTGTTTTTTTAGTCAGATGATAGCTAAAGAACCTCATAGCAGCATTTAACCATAGGTCACATCGTGTGGTCATTGGGTGCATCATTCCAAGTCCAAAAACTGTTTTGAAATACAGTAAACCACACGTGTTTTTATGCTTCATTCAGCACATAAAGGCAATTGGAAATATATAAATAACCACAAACAAAATTTGAGTTGGAAGATGAGATTGTTATGCAGAGTAACACAAATGACGATAGAACAAAAACACAAGGTAAGATAACAGAATAAGTACAAATTGGGAATGCTATAAAGAACAAGAGAAATGCAGGGAGAAGGAGAAGGGAGGGAGAACAAGAGGACACATGAGAATACAGTCGTGTGGCTACTGAGCCGCACCGCTCATGGCTGGGCTGTGGAACTCATTATTGATGTAGTAGAAAATTTGCGCTGACAGGAAACGAAGCTGCCAGCTGTCTCACCCCCACCACGCACACCCGTACACCCCTATTATGACATTATCTCAGAAGGATGGCCAACAGTGGCATTGTATCCTATCACCTGAGTTGCCCCCTGGCATGTCAAGAGGAGATCTGGTCCCACTGTGGACATGGACATGTACACATGTATACATAAACAGAAGCTGTGACATGGAAAGTAATTTGAACCTCATTTTGCAGAGAGATATGTAGAGTCCAGGATCGCTCTCTCTCTCACACACAGAGAGATACAGTGGGGCAAAAAAGTATTTAGTCAGCCACCGATTGTGCAAGTTCCCCCACCTAAAATGATGACAGAGGTCAGTAATTTGCACCAGAGGTACACTGCAACTGTGAGAGACAGAATGTGAAAAAAAAAATCCATGAATCCACATGGTAGGATTTGTAAAGAATTTATTCGTAAATCAGGGTGGAAAATAAGCATTTGGTCAACAACAAAAATACAACAACATATGTTGTAACATAACCTTTGTTGGCAATAACAGAGGTCAAACGTTTACTATAGGTCTTTACCAGGTTTGCACACACAGTAGCTGGTATTTTGGCCCATTCCTCCATGCAGATCTTCTCGAGAGCAGTGATGTTTTGGGGCTGTCGCCGAGCAACACGGACTTTCAACTCCCGCCACAGATTTTCTATGGGGTTGAGGTCTGGAGACTGGCTAGGCCACTCCAGGACTTTCAAATGCTTCTTACGGAGCCACTCCTTTGTTGCCCGGGCGGTGTGTTTTGGATCATTGTCATGTTGGAAGACCCAGCCTCGTTTCATCTTCAAAGTTCTCACTGATGGAAGGAGGTTTTGGCTCAAAATCTCACGATACATGGCCCCATTCATTCTGTCCTTAACACGGATCAGTCGTCCTGTCCCCTTGGCAGAAAAACAGCCCCATAGCATGATGTTTCCACCCCCATGCTTCACAGTAGGTATGGTGTTCTTGGGATGCAACTCAGTATTCTTCTTCCTCCAAACACGACGAGTTGAGTTTATACCAAAAAGTTCTACTTTGGTTTCATCTGACCTAGGGATGGGTATCGAAAACCGGTTCTTGTTGAGAACCGGTTCCCACTGTTTCAATTCCTTGGAATCGTTTGCCATTTTAGCAAACGATTCCCTTATCGATTCCAGTCGCCCCGAATGACGTCACCACGTTGCGGAGCGTCATTTACCTGGCAGGAAACATGGCGGCTCAAACGCTCAAAAGTTTGATTATACTTTATGAGAACCGATGACAACAGGGCAACTTGCAAAGTAGATATTTCATTTAAGGGAGGAAACACTACGAATATGCAAAAGCATTTGCTCACAAAACACGCGATGACACGCGTTTTTAATTCCGCTCCTGACTCGTGACTCTCAACCCAGCAGCAGCGGTAACGTTTGCACGTCCTCTCCCGTTAATGCGGCAGGTAAATAATCAACTAACAGTGCATATTATGTTAGTGCGATCTGCCTTATTACAAGACCTGCCATTACTGTACATGTAGGTGACCATGATGAGAGAGACAGAGTCTGGCTGGCGCTCGCTGGCAGTTCTCACTGCAGTCTACCGGTAGCGTCTCCTTTCAGGCCAGGATAGACTAATGTCACCGAGCAGTGTCTAAGTTTGTGGTCAAAGGCTTGCACCCATTTGCCACAGCAGATGCCCCCGATTTTTGGTAAGTGAATGTGTTTAATTGTGGGCAGGGACATTACTGGATATTCTTGTGTAATTGCCACAGAACAATTTATGTTATACTTTGTTATTGCTACAGAAGAATGTTGCAGCTTTAAGGCAGGGATGACTCCTGGAGTTGCTTTCTCACTGCATATGCTTTATTTCACAATCAGATCGATTCGATAACAAAAACATACAGCAGCTCCTCTCCTACTCCTAGCCCTTCGCTGCGGTGGAAAAAAGAACGACTTCAATCCCCTTCAAGGAACATACGTACAAAATAGTTTTCCTGATACACCAATGGGGCGTTCAATGCCATCTTGTAAATATGAGTACTCTGGCAGAGTAACAGTTCAAATGAAAAATACACCAGAACAAACAAGCAAACAAAAAAAGAAGTGTGGGGTACCTTTGAACCAATGAACAAAGTATAACAATTTATACTTTTTAACATAACCCGACCCCGTCAATATGTGATATGTCTCACAAGAATATTTATTTTATTATTTTACATTTACAATTTTTTTTCCTGGGGACCCTGTGACACCCCATTGAAGAGCCGTAGGCTGGATCTCTCAAGATCTCACTGTTGGGTTTGTAAGGCCATGTTACTCCTAAATTTCTATCTTGTTCAAAAAGAAGATATAAAACAAAGCTCTGAGCTAATCGACCTTAGTGTTCTCCTTTTTAAAAAAAAAAAAAAAAGAATCGATAAGAGAATCGATAAAGAATCGAATCGTTAAACAGAATCGAAAATGGAATCGGAATCGTTAAAATCTTATCAATACCCATCCCTAATCTGACCACATGACATTCTCCCAATCCTCTGCTGTATCATCCATGTGCTCTCTGGCAAACTTCAGACGGGCCTGGACATGCACTGGCTTCAGCAGCGGAACAAGTCTGGCACTGTGGGATTTGATTCCCTGCCGTTGCAGTGTGTTACTGATGGTGACCTTTGTTACTTTGGTCCCAGCTCTCTGCAGGTCATTCACCAGGTCCCCCTGTGTGGTTCTGGGATCTTTGCTCACCGTTCTCATGATCATTTTGACCCCACGGGATGAGATCTCGCGTGGAGCCCCAGATCGAGGGAGATTATCAGTGGTCTTGTATGTCTTCCATTTTCTGATGATTGCTCCCACAGTTGGTTTTTCACACCAAGCTGCTTGCCTATTGTAGATTCACTCTTCCCAGTCTGGTGCAGGTCTACAATACTTTTCCTGGTGTCCTTCGAAAGCTCTTTGGTCTTGGCCATGGCGGAGTTTGGAGTCTGACTGTTTGAGGCTGTGGACAGGTGTCTTTTATACAGATGATGAGTTCAAACAGGTGCCATTCATACAGGTAACGAGTGGGGGACAGAAAAGCTTCTTACAGAAGACGTTACAGGTCTGTGAGAGCCAGAGATTTTCCTTGTTTGAGGTGACCAAATACTTATTTTCCACCCTGATTTACGAATAAATTCTTTACAAATCCTACCATGTGAATTCATGGATTTTTTTTTCACATTCTGTCTCTCACAGTTGAAGTGTACCTCTGGTGCAAATTACTGACCTCTGTCATCATTTTAGGTGGGGGAACTTGCACAATCGGTGGCTGACTAAATACTTTTTTGCCCCACTGTATATGTGCACACACAAAAATACTTGATAAATCTGAATTAGAACAACTTGCTCTGAAATGCAGGATGTGACGTGAAGCTATAACTCTAATGCTATTATTAATGTAGTGAGCTGAAGGAAGCAGAACTGGACATGAGGCATATAGAGAATTTGCTGTGTCTAATATGCTTAGTCCATAATGTTCCTCCGGTGCTCAATAAATATTGACTGTGGTTCCATTCCATGGTTGCAAAATTTTGCACACATAGAAAAAAAAGGCAAGGTGTAAGAAAATAGTAAGCGGCATGCATTTGGTTTAAGGCTGTTATTCTTTATATATATATATATATATATATATATATATATATATATATATATATATATATATATAGGGCTGCTCAATTAATCGAATTTTAATCACGATTACGATCTGGGCTTTCAACGATCATTAAAAATGACTGAGCCGATTATTAGCCCCTCCCTCATTTATCCGCGACACCTTAAAGTCCGTCTGTGAAAATATTGTCGGGCATAAACCAGTCCGTGGCGCAAAAAAGGGTGGAGACCGATGATTAAGAGGACCCGAGGGAAGCTCGGAAAGCTAAGCAGAAGTTATTTGGAGAGTGACTGCCGTTGGTTGAAAAGAGAGTTTAAAAAAAAAAAAACTTCAGTGGTGTTGCACACTATTTTATATTATTTTTTTAAAGTTATTGTTAACCCTTTAAAGCCGGTCAGAGCAGCACGCTCCGTTTTGCGTAACTATTTTTAAATCCCTGTAGAATCTGAACCGTGTAAGCTAGCGCAATAATTTGTTTTGCATATGAAACCGGAGGAGTTGTACTTACATCTGATGCCATCAGCTTGTCCTAGGTCACGGTTTCGTTCCACATATAGCTTTGCAAAAATTGCATAAAAAGCGCTTGCAGGAACAAATACATAATATTCCAGAAACACGCTTTGCCGTTCCTATCAGCTGTTCGTAACACTTCCCACAGTGAAATGATGCACATGCTGTTTTCTTTGCAAATTTGCATCATAGGATTGTTTTTTGTTTTTCCTGCAGTATATAAAAATTGCTGTATCTCCAAAATAAAACTATGAAGACACTCAAAATAAATTTCCTGTGGTGGGAAACTATTTTTTTGCAACTTTATTGTATTTAAAGTTTTGAGGGATAAACCTCTTAAATTTCTCCAAGTAGAAATATATGTAAACAAAACAAAAGCGATTTTCAATTTTTTTTGTAGTTTATTGCACTTTTTTGCAATTTATGTAATTACTATGGACTTAATGCATACATATTATAAAAATATGGGCTATAACAGTTGTATTGATGTATAGCAACTTGAAATGCTCCCACAAATGGCACTACAACATGTAAAAAAAAAATATATATAAGCTCTGGTGGACTTGGTTCTATGGTAGGTCTTAAAGGGTTAAATAAATATCGTCAAATAATCGTGATCTCAATTTCAGTGAAAATAATCGTGATTATCATTTTTGCCATAATCGAGCAGCCCTATATATATATATATATATATATATATATATATATATATATATATATATATATATATATATATAAAAGAGTATGCTTGAGAAACCATTTTTGAGAAGGCTCTTATCTGTCTCAGAGTAGGAACATCCTGTTACACAAATTGAGTGTGGAAAAGCTTGAAGGTATATTGTGTAGCAACAGATTACTTAAATCACGCTGTTGTTATTGTGTATATGCTGCTGTTATTGTGTATATATTTATTTATATTTCTTCATACATTCTTATATAGTTCTATATTGTGTATTTTGTTGTACAGTTATTTTATTTTCAACTTTGATTTATATATTTTATCTTATTCTCCCAGTTAAATTTACCCTTCATTCTAATTTGTGTTGTACAGTTATTTCATTTTTAACCTTAATTTATATTTTATTCCTTCCTAGTTAAATTTACCCTTTTTAATTTTTCATATTTATTTCCTATCTTATTCATAGCCTTTTCCTTTTTTGTTTTCTTTAGGTCACGAGCAGTTGTCCAAGCATTTCACTACATATCGTACTGTGTATGACTGTGTACGTGACAAATAAAATTTGAATTTGAATTTGATGGGCACTGTTATAAACTCAACTTTCCCAGACTTTGTCCCTCTTCCGCAAGAAACAGTGAGAGATAGAGAAAGCAGAGGTGGGTGAGAAAGCAAGAGAATTAGGCTACGTCCACACGTACCCTGGTATTTTTGAAAATGGAGATTTTTCTATGCGTTTGCACCTTTCGTCCACATGTAAATGGCGTTTTCGGTCACTGAAAACTGAGATTTCTAAAAACGCCTGCCAGCGTGGATATTTTCGAAAACTCAGTTTTTGCATTTACGTGTGGATGAGGAAAACGGAGAAAACGCAGCGTCAAAGGTGTGCGCCTTTTTTGACGTCACACTGTGCGCCACATTATTGTTTTGGTGAAATGAATTTCTACAATACTGTTACTGTTAATTGTACTCTCTGCAGTGTTTAAATGCTTACATATACACACACAGTTACTGTCCCTCCACACATAGGACTCGGTTCTGCTTCTATGCGCCAGCTTTGTTTACTATTTCCCACCGAGGCTTCTAGACTTCTGATTGGCCAACATTTCTACACGGTTAGGAATATATCGCCACCTGCTGCTTTGGCATGTTCCTAGCAGCGTTTTCCTTCATTTCTGCCTTTACATGTGGACGGGATTATTTTTGAAAACGGAAAATCTCAGTTTTCAAAAATACCCGTGTACGTGTGGACATAGCCTTAATGCTGAGGAAGCTGCACTGGTGAGAATAAATCACTGACTCAAAGACATACATTATATCTCTGAATGTTAAGACCAGTCACATTCTAAAGCACAAATAAATATGCCCGTACCTCTGCACAAGCCATGAGGAAATGTGCTAGATTACCATATTCTGTGTGAATTCAGGTGAAGTGCACACTTCACCCTGTTCATTTTGGGCTCTGTGTGCACTCTTGATATAGATAGCAGAGGAGGGAAAGACAGCGATCCAGACTGGTTTGCGGGTATCTGGAGTCCCATCCAAATACCCCGCACACTGTTATTGTTTACAGCTTAATGATCAGAACATAGCAAATAAATATGTGATTTTGCTGAAAAATCAACACCACTCACTTCTACTGTGTCATATATACTTATGTAAAGCAAAGAGTTCCAGTAAAGTCAAAAGAGAACATAATCCAGAACTACAGAACGAACTGAAAAAATGCGTAACACATGTAATACTACTGAGAATTCAACAGGAGGATCTAACAAAGGACAAAGCAAGAGGCAGTTCTATATATAAGCAAGGGACTGATGATACAGACAGACACAGCTGGGAAGGGGGCGAAGGAGAGACAATAAACAGGTGAAAACAATGTGGGTAGGTCAAAAAATTATAAAGCTGGGAAAATAAAAGAAAGCATAACTTCAGCTAGACACAAGAGAAAACTAACTTTCAAAGTAAGTTGGATATTAACCAAAAGACAAATGCCACTGAGACATGAAGACAGAAAGATGACAGACACAGGGGAACATGAGAAAATGAAGAACACTGGAGATACTGGAGTAACATTTAATTAAAAACAGGATCCACAATGCATCTAACAAAAACAACAAAAAAAGCAAGAGACAAATTGCAATGTTTTTGATGCTCAAAAACATCACGATAACCTGGGACCATAACATGTTCAGTCAGAAAACAAAAAAAAATACACAGTGGACTAAAAAAATAACCACAATGAATGTGTATATGACTCAATGTCATACTGGGTTTTACAGTTTTCATTAAACATTTCCAGGTGGATTTATATAGCGGTTTTGTCCAGTCTAGTTTCTCATGAAAATGAATAAAGCGGGTCAGCCTCATGTAATTACTATAATAAACTATACTCAAAAGCACTGGTTGTCTACTTTAAGGAGCAGTAGGAAGCCTGAAAGTACCAATATAGCTCATACAGGTCACATTGATAAACGCCAAGACACAACCAAACTTGACATTTAAGTACATAAAGACGGAAAAAATGCCTTGACATGCAGTAGGCAGCAGATTTGCTAAATCTATGTTTAAGATTAAATAATATACCATGTTCTGACTGAGGGATTTCTGAAAAATTTGAAAGTACAGCTCTGCTATCACTTCCGATATAAATGAAGACAGAAAACTAAATAGCAGTGACATTTTCAGGGTTACTGACGTTGGGCTAGCTGGTATAAAATGATATGCTATGTGGTAGCTAGCGACACATCTATGGTTAGCATAATATAAACACATTGAAGCTGGAGGCTGAATGCTAACTTATTTACTTTCGATAAAAGTTAACCAAGGGTTCCTGATGGTTAGGGACAAATGCAATCGCATGGCAGGATGCTGTAAACGGACCAAACTTCAGTCAGGAGAACAACTGAGATAATCCATCCACAATATGAGGTTAGTCATTAATATACTGCTGCATGGGCTGAGCTGTAAAACGTGAGCGAGACCGACAGTGATCACTGACTTTTACAATACAAACACAACAACCTTAATAAAAGCAGAGTAGTTTGGACTTGGAAGCAGGGTACATACGTCATCACTTAAAGATTAGATATACCACTTGCTGTGAATGTTTTAATGCAGTACAGTTGTTATTATTATCACTTGTCACATTCTGTTTATAACAGTTAAAAGAAATAAAACTCATATAAGAAATAAAATTGTCTCGTGTAAACTGTATATGGTGTTAAATAGGCCTAGACTACTGTACTTTAATGTGGTCATAAGGGTGGTACTTCAAGAGCCATATATTTTATGAGGTGGTACTCAATGTGAAAAGTTTGAGAACCACTGCTTTAGAGTTTAATAGATAATGTCATTCTGTGGTAGAAGTACTGAGACAATATGAATTTGAAAAGATCAAAGCGATTGAATATGTGTGCCATGCCGACTCAAAGTACAAGCAATGTTAAGATCTTGCAACAAATTGTGGCTCACTCTGTCATGATGTTCAACAGATAAAGCAAAAATCTACAACCATTTCTACATCAATACAAGGTGAAATGAAGTGACAAAAAATAGGTTTATAAATTTTAATAATATATAAGGAATATATTGGCCGAGTAACGAATTATATGCACATAATAACACCACCTTGGATGGAGGGACAGCACACCATTTGTACATCTCCCTCCACCTTATGTTTTATGCACATACTAATGAGCTTCCTCATGCCGAGATTGTGAAGGTGATGTGTCTGTTTGTGGGCTGGCCTCATTAAAACAGAAAGAGAATGGACTTCTCTGGTAGTGCCTTGGCAGCTTCTGTTACATTCCTGCAAACACTTGCAGGTATAGCTGACATCTTGTAGAGCTGGAGCTACCACAGAATGTGCAACATCTTGATTTCAGCTCTGCCCAGAACCAACATGCACTGCGGATTCAGTGGGCAAATTCGCTTCTGGGCCAGGAGACTTCACCCTACAGCTGAAGTTTGCATAGCCACATTTTTTTTCTTAAAAAGTATACGTTATTAAGACCCAGCATGTGAAAAATTACACGTTAATTTAGTACTGTTCCTTGTAAAGAAATTGCTAATAAAACCTTTTTTCTCCAAGTTTTTTTGTCGCTTTGACTACCACTGAGTCATCAACCAAAGAGACGAGGAAGCGTTTTCTCATTAAAATTTCTCACTACATCTACAATGTCATGTAGTGACTTTTCAAAATATCTTCACTGCACTGCCCAGTGAGACCTGAGAGTTATGCTCTTAAGTGCAAAATCTCGTCATCACTGAACGAGTGAAAGTAGTTGCTGACCTCTGTAGTGTGAATCCCTCTGGTACAATACAAGGCTGTCAGCCTGGCTTACACCAAAGGAAACACAGAGGGACACCATGAAACTCCACCATGTAAACGCAGACGCAAGCACACACACACACACACACACACACACACACACACACACAGGTCCAGCTCATAACCTCAAGTTTTATATTTTATTGATGGGACTTGCAGTATATTGGCTGATGGGCATTTTTTTCGCCCCCATTTTCAGATAGAAGCTATTTAAATGTGCTGAAAAGGTCTTAGCATAGTAATAAGTTCATTCAGATCTAAAGAAATAATTAAATGTATTTCTATATTTATTTTCTAATTGAAGTCTATTATGTGGTAGACTATAATCAAGTTCCTTTGTTGGCACTGATACTGTAGATGTCTTTTTCTGTGTATTACATTGTGCAGTTTAAAATGTAATCACTTTTATTATATCTGAATTATGCTTTTCAGAGGTGAATGTTGCATCAAATTTTATCACTAAATTAATGTTTGAAACTTTAATTATTTAGATGGTAAGACAGTTCTATGGTCTGGGCTAAAATATTTGAAGATGTATGAACTGCCACAGAATGTTGCACTTTCATTGTCCACAAAGAATGAAACAAAGGATGAAAGTAAAGTTTTGCCCCCATCTTTTTCTTTAGCAACATCAAGAAATAAACATTTTATGTGATTACAATCTTGTTAGTTGAACATGTTCGTCTAATTGAAACCAAAATTAAGATTTTAGTGACACTGTTGACATTCAATATGATTAGAATTAGTATGACTGAAAGAAATAGATTTATCCTCTAATGCCGTAAAATAACATGTGTGAGCCTCTTAATTGTTTTCAATTTTACAAAAGAATTATTAGAATACCCTTACTAGCATGTTTGTATTATGTAAAACATTTTCTTATGCCCTGTATCCTGTGTTTACTACATTTTTTTGATTTGATTTGATTTTATTGATTAGCATTCAAATTCAAATCTCAGTGAAAACAGTGAAAAAACAAACAAACAAACAGTGAAAACAGAACAAAAATCTACCATAAAGAAAGAAAGCATGAGACAAGGCTAATCAAAAGGTATTGGCTGAAGCATTTGCTTATTACGCCAACCCTTTTCACAAAATATCTTTTTGTATGCAGCTCCTGTACACAGGGCTTGAAGAAAATAATAAAACAAAGCAAAAACCAAACAAACAAACAAAAAAAAAAAAAAACAAAGAAAAAAAAAAAACTTTCCACCTTAGATAAGTAACTACATCAAAGCAAAAGAATCAAGAGGTTTTTTTTTTTTTTTTTCCTTTCTCCTTTTGCTCTTTTCATTCTTGATTTATATATTTTTCTAATACTCTATTTTTAAACATATTTTTAAACAAGGAAAATGAACTACACCTTTTTAAATCACTGTCATAACTATTCCACAGGTTAACTCCTCTAACAGAAACACATCTCTGCTTTATATTTGTCCTCATCTTGTTTTTCTTAAAGAAATCTGTTCCCCTTAAGTCATATTGACTCTCTCTGACTTTGAACAGCTTCTGAGTACTGGGGCAAAGCAAGTTGTTTTGTGCTTTATACATTATCTGTGCCATTTTATATTCAACTAAATCATAAAATTTCAGGGTATTCAGATTAATAAACAAAATGTTAGTTGGTTCTATATAGTTTGATTGGTTTATAATTCTTATAGCTCTTTTTTGTAACTTGAAAATAGGAAGAGTGTTCGTTTTATATGCATTACCCCATATCTCCAGACAGTAAGTCATATATGGAAGCAACAGAGTACAATAAAGTGTGTATAATGTTTTTTTGTTCAGGACATGCTTTGTTTTATAGAGAATAGCAATGGTTTTTGACATTTTTGTTTTCACGTGGTTTATATGAGACTTCCAACTCAGCTTATCATCAATTATCACTCCAAGAAATTTATTTTCGTACACTCTTTCAATTTCAATTCCATTAACCCTTATTTTAGATACATTTTTCATTGGTCTAGTGCCAAAAATAATCAATTTTGTTTTCTTTATATTTAATGATAACTTATTTACATCAAACCAGTTTTTTAATATATTTAACTCCTTTTCCGCTGTAGTCAGAAGCTGTTCTAAGTTTTTACCTGAGCAGTACAGAGTGGTATCATCAGCAAACAATACACATTTTAACAGTTTGGAAACACTACATATATCATTTATATATAATATAAATAATTTAGGGCCCAGCACAGAGCCCTGAGGAACACCACAAGTTACCTTCAACTGCTTAGATTTTACATTATTGAATTCGACATATTGATATCTTTCATCCAGGTAACTTTTCATCCACTTGTATGCTATCCCTCTTATGCCATATCTCTCTAGTTTATTCATTAATATAGAATGATCAATTGTATCAAACGCCTTTTTTAAGTCTATAAAAACACCAACAGTATATTCCTTATTATCTATTGCATTAGATATCCCTTCAACAAGTTCCATCACTGCCATTGAAGTGGACCTTTTCACTCTAAAGCCATATTGGTTATCACTTAGGAGATTATGCTTCTCAATATATTTATCAAGTCTATTAACAAATAACTTTTCTAAAATTTTTGAGAACTGTGGGAGTAGTGATATTGGCCTATAATTGGTAAACTGACATCTCTCTCCGTTTTTATGGATTGGAATAACTTTTGCTATTTTCATTTGTGAGGGAAACTACATTAAAAAACCAGCCTCTTAAACAAAGGATAAAAAAACTAAAAGTTCTGCCTTCAAGTTCCACTAGCTATCCAAGGTCAGTAGGACTTTTTATTCACCTTGACAGGTCCCTTAACCACTTGATTTAGGGTCACCAACTACCTTACAGCCACCTCAACAATGGAATTACAGAACATGATCCAGTCGTGCTCATTATCCCCAGCTTACTCGTCTGCCAGACACCCCGGTCCTCATACACATTCGGGCACTCTAGGATCCTCCCCTAATGACTGATCTAACTCGCCATCATGTTGTGATGGGTTGACAGCACAGCTCCTCCAAGACATATGGTTGCAGATCTGATCAATGATCAGCCTATGTCCGAGTGGGTTGTGGTGCCAGCTGCAATCGTTATCCTTGAACATAGTTTGCTATGGACAAAGTCCCCAGATGGAGCATCTTTTTGCACACCACCCAGAAACGCCAAGAAGGCCAGGTTTCCTGATCTGTCATTAGGGAAATGCAACGTTCTTAGTAACAAATGAAGTCCAATAAGGTAGACTGTAATCTGCAAAACACATGATTTGTTCCCACTTCATGCTGAATCTATGAAAAATGCAAAAGACAACATAGTCTGACAGCAATAAAATAGTATTTTTGCACAACAAGGTGACTCGTAAAAAGTGGTTGGGTGAGAGATTTGGATATCTTGGTATGGAGTGCAGTGTATCTTTACAAAAAATAATGAGAAAACCTGACAAGTGAAGAAAAGACGTGGCAGGTCTACAAAACTTTCTATAGCAATTGAACAGTATGCAATGGTTATGTCCTTAAAAAAGGGAACAAAAATCTAGCGAAAAATCTGCTCATTCCGTTGAAATGTTTACTGTTCACCAATGCCTTGTCAGAAATGCTCTCATTGGAAGGATGGCTATCAAGAAGCCATTCTTAAGGATGGAAAACAGGCAGAAAAGGCTGAGCCAATTTACTCAATAATTAGACTGAAAATCAGTGGCAACAGGTCTCTGATAAATACAATTTTAAAATTTCAATTTTTTTCAAGTCTTTGTCAGTCATTGTGAAATTTCTTTTAATATGAATGGAGGAAGTCAGGGGAGAGGCACGACTGTGAGCGTCTACAGCCATCTATATACCATGGTGGAGGCTCTGTCATGATTTGGGCTGCATTTCAGCCAGCGGCATTGAGACAGTTTAACTGAATTTTGAAAGCAGAAAGATAGAGTCAGATCTACCATCTAATACTATCTAGAAAGTTTCTGTTTGACAATAACTTTATTTTTCAGCATGACAACTATCCCCAAAGCACTGCCACATCATCAAAAGCATACCTAGAAAAAAAACACAGTAAAACAGTATTAGTCATTGACTGGCCACCCCAGAGCCCTGACCTCATCATTCTTAAAGTATTGTGTGATCATCTTGAGAAAAAAAAATTAAACAAAAGGACCAACATCGAAAGAAGCGCTTTGGAAGGTCGTCCAAGAAGCCTGGAGAACTATTGACGAAAACTACTTGAAGAAATTACAAAAAAAAGCTTCAGAGTTGCCTTAAATTATCTAATAGTTTAAACTTGTTTGTGCTTTTGTTTTTAATCACTAGCTTTATTAAATTGCTGTGCATTTTCCTAGCAAGGCATAAATAAATAAAGGCTTGATCGACACCTTGTAATGGGAAGGCTGCTGGTTCGAGCCCCGGCTCGGACAGTCTCGGTCGTTGTGTCCTTGGGCAAGACACTTCACCCATTGCCTACTGGTGGTGGTCAGAGGGCCCGGTGGTGCCAGTGTCCGGCAGCCTCGCCTCTGTCAGTGCGCCCCAGGGTGGCTGTGGCTACAATGTAGCTTGCCATCACCAGTGTGTGAATGGGTGGATGACTGGATATGTAAAGCGCTTTGGGGTCCTTAGGGACTAGTAAAGTGCTATATAAATACAGGCCATTTACCATTTTACCTTTGCATAGCACTATAAATAAACAATCTTTCTAAATAGAATTACATTGGATGTTAATCATTCTGTTAGTCGTCCCTATAGTTACAACGAACAGTAACTGCTCAGATGTCACATTCCACACCAAAGTTAGACTGTGGAGTATGAGTTCATAGTAATAATTCAAGTGCAATAATTGTTACAACAAAGGAAAACCAGCACAAATCTACTTTTCAATATTGGCCAGAGGGTCAATTAGAGTGTCACACTAAGAAAAAAACTTATAATGCCAATATATACTTTTCAGTCACACTGTTTCTCTTTTGTACATACCAAAAACTGGCTAAGAGCATTGTTAAATCTGTCCCTTATCCTATATGTGTGTGTGTGTGTGTGTGTGTGTGTGTGTGTGTGTGTGTGTGTGTGTGTGTGTGTGTGTGTGTGTGTGTGCATGTGTGTGTATGTTTTATGTTCCCGTTTACCTGAAAACATCAATAATTGCTTCAAATACTTTGAAAAACAGAGAAACAAAAATAGAAAGAGTGAGCGGGAACTGTCTGGTTTCAGTTCTCTTATATAAAGAAATCCTTCTCACTTTTTACCCCCCTGCTATTGGGCAAGATTCACATGGACCGTTTTTGACTCTCTTTCAGTCCCACGATGCACAAGAGTGCATTCTGGAGGTCCAATGAATAAAAATGCCATGTCAACTAGGAAAGAAGAAAGAAAATCTCCACCCAGAGCTGTCAGTGATTTTCTCTTCTTGCCTTTACTATGGAAAGCTAGTAAAAAGTTCACCTTCCTCCCATAAATTGGCTGGGAGATTTATTTCTTCCCTGACATTCTCTCTGGAGATGCCACCAGGAACCTGGGCATCTGCTCTTTGGAGAGAGATGACAAGGCTATTGTTAGGTGTAGTCGAAAGCTATTCTCTTGTCTCATCCCCTCTGCCCCTTCTCCATTTCTTTTCCTTCTCATCCTCCTTTCTTATAAAACCTGTCAAAAAGCAACAGCAGCCACTTACAAGGTAAAGGCCAACGCTCCCATCTGTCTCTTTCACCTTATTAATTTCAATATCATTCTGCTTTATCAAATTCAAAAACCTTTTAGACAATCCAGTCAAGTCACTGGTGTCCATTATGACAGATGGCAAATGTGACACTCCCTGAGGTTCAAACTGCTCTGAAGAGCGATTATCTCGCTCTACCTACCACCAGCCTTCTACTTTCTCATCCTTAATAAAAATTACATTTAGATCATATATAAGAGGTAAAATCAAGAATATGCAATAATCCCTTTATTTTGAAGGAATGCAGAAGCATAAGAGCCAGGCATTCACAGACTGAGCCACTATTGTATTCAGGAATCTGGCTAACCAGGTCAAACTGAGATTGTTACTCCTCCAGGGCAGCTGAAACCTCTGGGAAGATGGTGTGGGTGTCGAGGCAACTGGGAGACACATACGCATGTTGGCATGGCCAGATTAGGAGAGTATGACAGGGCAGACCCCTAATCCATCATCTGGGAGATTACAGTAACATGACACAGTGCACCACCAAATCCCTTTAATCATCCAAATGTTCCATTCTCAGCCAATGGCAGTATTGGAAGAACAATAAGGGCTCAGGGGAGAGAAGCTGTTGCAGAATATTTTCTCCGGGGCCTTGCTGGCTTGCCTTATGACACTCACAAGCAGCTTAGTTTTCAGTAATATGAAAGAGCTTCTCTGGATGGGCCAAGTCAATTAAGACGACCAGTGTTTTTATAAGTAGGAATGTTAAACAGACAGTGGATGTAAGGTTGAGCAGACGATGCTTGTCTTTGATGTCCCGTGGGCACTTGCAAATCCCTCTGTTGTAGGAAAGGGCAATTAGTCTGATGAAGTGGATGTGTCATCTGAGCCAATCTTATTACACCCTAAGAAAACAGACTGTCTCAATCATTTTTCTTCAAGAAAAGATATGGTTTGTGTGTTACTTCAAAGCAAGGGATTGTGTTTACTTTGTGTAAAAGGAAACAAGAACAACAGAAAGAAAAGGAAAAAAAAGATTTAGGACAAGTTTCAAACATGGTTGAGGAAATGTTGTAGGTGGTTTTAGTAAACAAATACTAAGTTAACGTTTTGATACCTGAAAAATATGCCAGTGGTGTACTATGGTTTCCTAATACATATATAGTTTCAAACATAGGTGGTGACAGGTTGTGGGCATTTTAGTAATTAAATGTTCATACTAATAAATACTAAGATAAAGTTTTGAAAATATGTGTTCATGAGATTTTCAGATCACTGCATTCTTTTTTTTTCTTTTTTCTTCAAATTGGGGTTATTTATTCAAACTAAATCTCCTCTGACCTTCACCACTAGGACTGCTCTGACTGTGGGATCTTACTTTGAAAAATATGCAAAACGTACATTATCATGGACTCTTTACTCTTATTCTTTCTCTAATATACAGTGTATATTCCTATAGATGACTTCTGAATCGAAGGTAACAAATACTCAGAAAATATATGTTTTCTCCTCCCAGTTTTAGTGCTATTTCTGCATCTGTATAAAAATTAGGAATGAACTCTAGCCTCAATTGTTCATAAGTTGAAGGTTTTCTCTAATTTAACACCCACAATCCACTCAGCTCTGTTACAAATCATATGAATCATCCTTTTTTAAAGCTGTAATGTACTGAACATGTCATAAGGTTAGCCAAATTAATGGCAAATGTTTGAATATTATTACTTGTACAAGTGATATATTTTTCACATACTCTGGAAAATAAAAGCAGGAAACTCTAAATAGTGCATGGTGAGTGTGACTGTTTAGATCAAATCTGATTCTTTTATTATTTCAAACCCATGTGCTTTTGTCTGACACAATATGTTTTGGTCATATTTAAAAGTTCATTGGCCTAATAGGACATGTGTGGCACCATTGTAAATGTAAGCTGTCAGAAGTCTGTACTGGAGAGAAATGCATTCTCTCACTCTGGTTTTTGCAGCTATGTACCGTATATATATTTTTAAATGTACATAAAATCACATAAAATATCAGAGACGGATGATACCATCAGCTGCCTAATTACCCAAATGGCATTATGTGTTATGCTGTATTACTGTGTTTAAAATATATCTAATAGTGATTCAATATGATAACAGATTAGTTTGCGGAATTATTACGTATTTATTTATTTATTTAAAGCTAAAATTCAGTTCAAGCTTATTCCTTTTTACTACAGACATCAAAAATGTCTGGTTAGGACAATCTGTATCCACACAATTAACTGGTGCAATCTGAGGAAGAAAGTGTGAAAGGATCAGTGCTCAGTTTGTGATGGACTGGAAATACACTTTAAATTCTCCTTGAAATAATTTAGAGTTTGTTCTACAGGAGTATAAACTAGAACTGTGATACTGTATACTGGTATCTGACTGCTTTTTTTTCTCTAATTTGGAGCTAACCACAAAATAAACCCTAAAAGAAAATCTACAAGGTTGGGTTTCAGATTAAGCAGGAATGAAAATAGATCTTGAACAACAAATGTTGGTAAAGTTATTAAGGAAGAACAAAGTCATCAGCAGTGAGGCATCCCGACCTGCTGAGAGAACCGAGCATGAACATCTGAGATAACGGCATCTGGGGTCGCCTTGGATGGATTTCAAGCCAAAACATATTCAGATTACAACACATCACCATTTACCTCGCCTCTTCTCCATGTGTTTGTGCAAGAGAATGTGGTTATGTGGGCACATGTGAGAGCGTGGGTGTATGAGGGACAGAGAGGAGAAAGACAGATAGAGACAGAAGAAGAAAAATGTGAAAAGAGAGAGAAAGTTAAAGAAAACAACAAATACATGTATGCCTTCTCCTGATGGTATGAAGCCATGGTTCCACATCTTTCCATAGGAATAACATGTAATGGCTAAGCAAACACCGAGACAGACAGACAGACAGACAGACAGACAGACAGATAGATAGATAGATAGATAGATAGATAGATAGATAGATAGATAGATAGATAGATAGATAGATAGATAGATAGATAGATAGATAGATAGATAGATAGATAGATAGATAGATAGATAGATAGATAGATAGATAGATAGATAGATAGATAGATAGATAGATAGATAGATAGATAGATAGATAGATAGATAGATAGATAGATAGATAGATAGATAGATAGATAGATAGATAGATAGATAGATAGATAGATAGATAGATAGATAGATAGATAGATAGATAGATAGATAGATAGATAGTGTGTATATAAATGACCTGATGGCAGTTTAAGTAATGGAGAATAGCTTGTGTGGGCCCTGCAGTGCCATGTGACAAGGGAGAATCTGCACACCTGTGCTCTCATCTGCTCCTCCGTGGGAGGACTGATATTAAGTCATTACTGCAGGCGCTGCCAGCATACTCCGATTGCGCACATGGCTGCCAGGGTGAGTGTGGATTGGATCATATAGGCTGTCTTTTTCATTTGTCCAGCCTCCTGAGCAAACAGTAACAAAAACAAAACTGCTGAGCACAAAATGTGCTGGGCCTTTAGTAAAGGAGGGGCCAAAGAACAGGATATGTATGTTATGTTGTTACCGATTTAGTCTTTTTTTTCTGCATTGATAGAGGGCCAGGTAAGGTAGGTTGATTTTCAAAAATACATAAACATTGCCCCTAAAATGTGCACGGTGGAGCTTATTACAACAATGATGTGGATGCAATTAAAAAATCGATGTAATCACTACTACAAGGGAATCACACGTCACCTATCATACATATGACAAAAACCACCCAGTTAGTGTGAATGAAGAAAAAAAAAGATCCTGCTTTCAACAAATGTGTTGTATGTTAACTACCCAAAACACTGCACTGGAAGGCACATACACAACTGAAAAAAAAACCCAAAAACTGAAACACAGCAAGTACTAGCTGCCCTTAGGCTAACGATTTCAAGGATCATGATGACACCATGATGCCGTACCTCTTCTCTCACAGATAGATTACACAATCATCCATTGAAAAGAAATCACTTTAGGGATTTCGCTTCAAAAATGTTTCACTGCAGGAAAAGACTTTGGGATACGGAAATGTTTTCAAATGAGTTTTGTGAGTAACAACATACATTTAAAAAGGAGATTTAAAAGTGGGCATACACAAAGCACTTCTGCTTTAACTTCCAGCCCCCCCTTTAGAGATGTGTTCCTTATGTTTACAGTAATTGTGTTCCCATTTCCAGGATTCAACCTCTGGCCAGACACTGGTTTATTCCAACACGTTCTCACTTCCAAAGCGTAACATTTTACGCTAGGTGACAAATCGTCAACCTATTACGTTTTTGGCTACCCACCACGTTCCTAAATGACGACCTTAAAAAAATGAGGAATCGCTTGGAAACATGCTATTTTACGTCATTAAAGTCCTGGTTAAGGTCAGGAATAAGGTTATGGTTAGGGCTAGGTTTAGGGCTGGAATACAGGGCTGGAACGTCTATTACCGCGGGGCCATCATTACACTGGATTTCATCCATAACCCGGCGCATACCATAACAACGCGGAAGGTGTCCTTACACCTCGGGAGTGCGAACGGGCTATTTATTCATGAGATGGACAGCAGTTTGGAAGAGATGAAAGAGAGAACATGATACATAAAGTAGGGGAAGAATTCCTAATAGAGATAAAAAGTAAACACAATCTCTTGCAATTTGACTATCAATCAGAGCACATGTCTCTGGGAGATGGGACCTAATTACAGCCCAAATGAACATTGACTGCTTTCTAATGGAATTATTCAGACAGCCGATGTTTGTATATGCCAGTCCTTCATTTGCTATTCTCATTCATTAAGACTGCACATTACACTTTGGTGGTCTTTGGCAAGCAATATTTTTTTTGCATGATACAGAAGACCGATCATCCTCAAAGAGGACCACCCTGTTAATGTCCTCTTTTTTCTCTCTTTTCCCCGGATGGCTTTGACAGGATTGACCACCATTATTAATGGTCTGATGAGTTAAGCAGAGGATTATGTCTCTGTCTCCCACTCATCGAGGAAACATTCCTCAATGAGTGAGTTTTTGTCATAATGCGGCTGGGGTAACGGAGGGTATGCTTGTCCCATGGAGAAGGATTTAGGTGTGGAAAATGGGGTTGAAACTAGGTGCTGTGCAAGAGTAAGGGACATCTTAGTAGAGGATAGGGAAGCCAGAAGAGGAACTACGCAGTGTGAACATTAATGAGCTGAGGGATGCAAGTAGGAGTTAGAATCTGTAGACTTCTGTCAGCATCACTGTAAATTGTTCTAGGAACCAAACCTGGAGAGAGATGGCAAGTTGTGGATATGCACACAAATGACAGAAAAAGGGGAGAGGAAGCAACTGAAATACAATATCCCAGGCCTCATTTATGCTTTTGGACTCCCCGGGCCATTGCTGCCGACTGAGTACATCTATTGTGCATACAGTATCTTCACTCTGCAAAATGAACTACATTTGAGTTATTTCAGGAGCAGTGGTATGGTTCAAGGTGGCTTCAGGCCATGCTTCACTAAGTCTTTTGGGAACCATGTTCTTCCAGTTTCATCTCAGAGTCTTTAGTGGTGTATTTGGGCATCAGGTTTTGCACACTGAGGAACACGACATCCGTGTTTGGTGTCGAAGGGGCTTTGTGAAGCTTGATGAAAGTCATCATTAAAGTTGTATAATGCTTCTTGACTGCCAACGACAATAACTTATGACATCTGTCTCAGTGTTTCATGTTGGCTGTCACAAGCAGTTAAGTGCCAGTTCTTGCAGTAATCACTGCAAAGATGGATTACTAGGGATTTTGGAAGCCACTCCTACATTGTTTGCTGTCATATGGCAGGAAGATTTAAATATTATGAATAGAAAGGTAACACTGTCAGCTTAGTAAGACATGGCAGAGTGTGGAGATACATTTCTGAACAGGCTATTTTCACACATTGTCAAATGATGCATAGACATGATATTTGAACATTCATGGTTTGTTATAATATTTCTTTCTAAGGAGAAAACAAGAGAAAAATATTTACAACTGAGTAGTTAACATATACAAAACAAGCAGAAGGCTTCACTGGTTAATATGCATTTTTTTAAGTTACAAAAAATTGATGGTACCTCTGAGATCTTACAGATGGACTATTATTTATGTCACTCCTTCAATAAATGCTTCTCTCAAGTTCACCATGATTCTAAAGAAAGCTAGGCAGTCGCAGATGAAAGGCTTGGGTAGGGAGTGAAAAACATACCCAGAAACAGGAGTAACATACCCAGACTTTACTATGGGGAAAGGTAAATCTATTTACAGTGACAATGTCTTGGGAAATAGAAGGGGAAGTGAGCTGGGGGAAGAAAAACTTTAGGAAAGATTTCACCAATGTACAAGGCAAACCAACAAAGCAAAGAACAAGGAATTGAGAGAACTTCAAAGTCTTCTGGTTGATTTTCACAAAGAATTTCATTAACAGATTGTGGACTGAAGGACATTAAAAAAAAAATCACACGATGAAGCCAATTACAGCAAGAGCATTGGTAGTAATAAAATTAGCTTATACTCTATTGATAATATTAATCAAGCAGAGACTAGAGGCTCATATAGCAGTAATATGGCAGTGTATCAGTGAGAATATTCTGAGCTTTAAAAGAAACAGAATTCAAATGCAGATGAAGCACATGAGAGCCATTTAGTAAAATTATTGGCACTATATAAAGAAAATGCCTAATGCTCACTGACTGAAATACAAATCATTTACCCTCCCCTAAAAATAATTAAAGACTGTCACATCCATGAAGACAAATGGTACAAAGAGATGCTGCCAGGGTTATGGTCTGAAACAGCAGCATGGCTGTGTTTTTCTCTCCGAGTCTGCAGCGTCTCAACCCTCTCGCACTCCATACTGACTTCACAGGCCAATATGTCTCATTTTAGCACCTTTCTGATGTGTTTCTGCAAGTGGTGTGGATATAGTAGAGCTGTCTTCTTCTGTTGGTTACACATCTTAACCCTTGCGTCTTGGTAAATTAGGGGGTTGAGAATGGCTGTATGCAATTTCACTATGTTGCACAGATAAGAACCGGGACAATCACAACTTCTACCATTTCCAATCTTGAAATGAAATGGTACCAGCTCTTCTGTGAAGCACCTATGCGAGAAGTGACTCTCTAGCATTTTGGCAGATGTCTTATTCAGAATCTATCAGCAAGTAATATCCCAGAGCAACTACAGTATATCTGATAACTGACGGTGCACAACCCCTCACTTCCTCC
Organism: Copadichromis virginalis; assembly: GCF_057382275.1. NCBI lineage: Eukaryota > Metazoa > Chordata > Actinopteri > Cichliformes > Cichlidae > Copadichromis > Copadichromis virginalis. The sequence goes on along the minus strand of NC_140624.1, from coordinate 38,094,895 downwards.
TCCATTTCCTGAGAGGAAACCTTCAAAGGGAGTACTGCAGAGCTGATAAAACTCAGACAACCTTTTATTTCCCTGGTAAAAGATTACCAGACCAAATAAACATTGTATAAATGGATGACTTTCTGTGGCACTGCAGCAGATGTGAAATTTCTTTGCTCACCTGGAAAGGAGAATTTGCATTGTTTTTTCAGGCAGTGCACGCTACAGTGAAATAATGAGATGTGATGCATCCCACTGCCACATTTTCATGGCCAGCAACACACTTTTTACACTCCTGATAGTACCATAGCCAAGTGTAAAATTCAAACACAAGTTGCTACAAACAGAGACATCTATTGCACACCATGCTTTCAAGTACATGATACAGTGTGAACATTAACAGATTTAATATGTATCAACTTGAGTTGTCATTGCTGGCTGCTGCTGTTAACTATTCTTTGAGGGAGAGAGAAAGGTCTCTTGCAGAACAGATGACAGCGGTCTGTGTGCACAGTGCACAGGAAGCAATTTTAGATGAAAACCCACACAGGGCAAGGCGTTTTCTTTTTCTGTGTGCTACATTTCCCTTTGACATCTTAAAAGCCATTAGTTCAGCAATGCACACCAATGCTTTACACAATAGGACTTGAAATGCTGCCTTTTAGACATTATATGGGGGCAAACAATGGGGTACATGCATAGGGGAATGCACAGAAAAGACTGAAATAAATATAAAAGAATCCAGAGTGAAATGACTAAGAAAAAAAATCTTTAGAAACACAATAAGCCTTGAGATTTGTTGTATCCAGCCAAATCCATTATCTTTTACAAAAAAGAACATCGTGGGACAATACACCTCATGCAATCTGTAAACTATGATCACTCTGCTTATTTATTTATTTATTTATTTATTTATTTATTTTACCCAACTACCTTTTAGAGAACTTTTACATGTAGACAGCCTTACGATACCTTTGTGTGCTTATAATGATATAATAATAAAATAATTAAATGAATGATAAATAATAACCGCTAGGAATTAAAAATGGGCAAAGTCAGAGATCAGATGCGCAGACATATTGTTGTTGGCAACAATAAGTATTCAGCACTAACTAAAAGATACTTAAATCTTGAACCACTCTCATACTTTGAAATAAATAACTTTTGTTTATCTTATTGTTTTCTGAATGTGTCTTTCTTCCTGCCTCTTTGTTGTGTGTGTATAAAAGGATGCCCCAGATAGGGATTACTAACATTACTAACATTTGTTTTTCCATTTACTGATACTGAGTGAGTCAACACAACAAGCGAAAACCAGGAAAGAACTTTGTTTTCTAAGTTTAAAGTGTGTAAACAGTTATGCAATATCAATTTCTGATTTCAAACTGACCAATACAGATTTTTTAGTTTCATCCTGCAGAGGAAATCCAACAAACAATATTTACATCACATTTGGAGAAATCCTTAATACCTTTAATAATCTTGCGGTATCATTTTTGGTGATAGGAAGAAGACATTCTTGTTGCCGTGGGTGTGTGTTTGGTGTGCAGAAATGTTACAGTGGTTGGTACATTCAAGTAATGTCCATGTAAATGCCACAAACCAAGATTTTTCAGCAAAAAAAAATAATGCTGTGGTGGATCACCTTTTGTACTTTTGGTACTACTTTTCTTTGTCACTTTATTGTTCCTGATTGGATAGATACAATGCCCACAGATCAAAAGAAACACTATAAACAAGCTAAATAAGTGTGGACAGCCCAGTATTGTATTGTCTAGTATAAGGCTGTTCTAAAAGCGTCCTGGAAAGTCTTCAGTGGATCCAAAACATCACAGTGAGAGTACTAATGGAGACTAGAAGGAGAAATCACATTTCTCGCATATAAGCTTCTCTTTACTGGCTTCTTGTTACTGTCCAGAATTGAAATTAAAATCCTTCTAAACACATACAAGAATAATCAGGTTCCACAGTAAACTGCATTTCTTTTACCCTCCTCTTTTTTACTCCTGATGTGATTGTATCTCACTATTGTGTGTCATCAGCAGGGATGATGAGACAGAGTACCGGGCTGTGGTCGACTCCTTTGTCACGTGGTGTGAGCAGAATCATCTGCAGCTCAACGTGGCAAAGACCAAGGAACTGATCGTGGACTTCAGGAAGACCAGGAAACACTTGACCCCTGTTTCAATCCAGGGGGTCAGTGTTGACATTGTGGAGGACTATAAATACCTTGGAGTACACATTGACAATAAACTGGACTGGGCTAAAAACACCACAGCACTTTACAGGAAGGGCCAGAGTCGTCTCTATTTTTGAGGCGACTGAGGTCCTTCAACATCTGCCAGAAAATGCTGAGGATTTTCTATGAGTCTGTTGTGGCCAGTGCGATCCTCTATGCTGTTGCATGCTGGGGGAGCAGGCTGAGGGTCGCAGATGCCAACAGACTTAATAAACTGATCCGTAAGGCCAGCAATGTTGTGGGGATGGAGCTGGACTCCCTCAAGGTGGTGTCGGAGAGGCGGATGCTGTCCAAGATAAAGACAATGTTGGATAACACCTCCCACCCACTCCATGACATGTTGGTCAGTCACAGGAGCTCGTTCAGTGAGAGACTGAGATTACCGAAAAGCACCACTGAACGACACAGGAAATCATTCCTGCCTGTGGCCATCTCCCTGTACAACGCATCCACTTAACACACTGTTTGCTGCTACAGCTACACATGTTTCTTTTCCAACTATTTATTTATAAGTGACTTATGTATGTATGTATGTATATATATGTATATTATTGTACTATTCTTAGTTAGCGTATTGTCTGTCTTGTCTTAATGTTGGTTTAAAATGGAGCACTGTAACAAAAAATAATTTCCCCCAGGGATCAATAAAGTATTCTGATTCTGATTCTGATTAACTTTTGTGTTCTCTCTCGCATAGTGTGCCCTTGTCTCTGTGATCTCTCTTTTGTTAATCTTCTCTTTCCTCTCATCCCGCAACTGGTTGCAGCAGATAGCTACCATTCCCTGAGCATGGACATGCTGGAGGTCTCTTAATTAAAAGGGTGGTTTTCTTTCCCACCATTGCCAAGTGCTGGCTCACAGGTGATCTGTGAGCCAGCACTTGTGAGCTGTGATTGCTAGGCTCTACCTTCACTATATAATCGCCTTGAGGTTGTTGTGAACTGGTGCTCCATAAATAAAATGAATTTGAATACTGTTTCTAAACATATGCATAAGAAATATCCTAAAAGCATCCTAAAAAAATAAACAAAATTTAATTAAAGGATATCCAAAGGATAGAGTAAACTTATAGCCATGTAAAAACATTACCACACATACCCATAGAGCAGGAGAAAGAATGATTTTTGGATTTGTCATTTATTTAATTTAGGATATGCTCAACTGAGCATTCAGCAGTGTTTTGACCGGGCAGCATCATTTGATCAACACTTAATGGCACTTAACACAATCGCTTCAAGACTGCCCTGCTTATTAAAAGTGGAACAGATGTTTTACAAAAAGTGATCTTGCAGTTTTAATTAGTCACTGACACTAAAATGCATTAGCACTAACAAACGGGGCCATCTGAAATATAGCCATGTAGAAAATGTAAGGAGAATCCATGGAATTACTAAGCCATAGGGAATAAAAGAAAACCACCACTGGAGGTTGTTAAAAGACTAAAATTGTGGGTGCTGTCACAAACAGTGATTTGACCATATACTCAGTCTGTCATCCGTGCGTTGAGCTGCAGTTAAGAAGATTCATAGCCAAATCTACACCACTGAAACATCTGGTGGTTTATCTATGGAATGGGGCCCATGCTGTGGGTGCGAAGAGCATCTCTAGGAAGGAAACAATCACCATCTCTCTCCCCATATGACCCTGTTTAACAGCACCATATTGCATTGGCAGTAATTCACTCAAACAGGTGTGCTCATGAGCCCAGTTTGAAACTCAAGAGTACAGATGGCTGCAGCTGAAAGAATAAAAAACAAGTATCATTAACTGCAGGATTGGAAACCTATAGCTCAATGAAAACAATTCCAGAAGCCCATGACACCACGAGGTGCCATACACTCAACACTATCAATTTACAGTTGAGAAATATTGACCGGTCTTATGCTTGACACTGAGACTTTATTCTAACCACAACGAATTCTGGGGGGATTTTCCAATAGATGTCTGCTGAGGCTATAATGCCAGTCCATCTACAGCAGCACACTCCAGCTCCCCTGAAAGCAATTCTCAATGCCATACACAACTCCATTCTCTGACTGATCCCCATTTTCACTGGTGCAGGAGTGTCTGCATCATACACACACATGTGCACACGCAAACAATGGGAGCACACAACTGATTGCCTTTTGTCCACCCCTGAAAGGCTGGCCACCTGGACCCTGCTCACCTTCAATAGGATTCATTATGGTGGCTGTGCATCCATACAGCTGCTGCTTAACACTAAAGACATGGATCTGTCTTTCTGCTTCCACTGCTGGCTCTCCTGTGCTCATACAGCTCCAAACCCTTCACCTTGTGTTGGCCTGTCATGCCACAAAAGGCCCCAGTATTCTGTCCGAGCACTAACTGCCTCGCCTCTTGTCTCTACTTCTGCCCCCAAGGTTACATCTTCAAGTAACATCACAACAACAGCCATCCCTTCTCGTCTAAAGATCCTTAGCTTGGTGTCTGTAAATTATATATGGCTGATATTAGCTGTCCCCCTTTAACAGTGACGGAAATGAATCCCCTGATAGAGATTACTGTGGCATGTAACAGTTCTCAAGCAGTGTGGTTTAGAGGGTTTAACAAGGTCAAATGAGTGTGCTGGGATGGTTAGGGAATGAGGTGAACAGGGTTGCCATGGGAAGCAAGAGCGAAGGGTATGAGTTTGAGTTTTGTTGTCTGAATTTGTAAAAGCATGATGATGCATCATGAGCCTTTATAAACTCATAAACACCCCACCACAGGCAATAAAGTCAGAGCAACAGGGGAACAACAGTAAATGCAGCATAACAGACTCTGGGGTTGTTGGCTGTCCTCATGTAAAAGCAAACATAATAGAAAGCTTTTAATAGGAAATGTCCCCACTTAAACATTAATCTACCAAAGCATAGCATTAACCAGATCTGGTAATGACTCGAAAATGGTCATGCTGAAGTCACATCATGAACAGGACAAAAGCTGCAAAGCCCCTCCCATGAGTTCACTCGGGTCACTCACTCACTCAGTTGATGTTTTGGTCATTGTCACTGAGTATGCCCCCCCCTCCCCGCTTACAGGGATTAGAATACTTAAACTTGAGTGACAGAAGAGAAATGCAGATTTGAATTTGCATTTTCTAATGTGGTGTAAATAGAAACGTACCTCGGCTCTCCTCCACAGTTTCTCTCTTTCCTTGTTACTCTGTCTCTCCTTTTTTGTGCACACGTTACCCAAAGAGATAGAAAGAAGCTCTGTCTTTTTTTTTTTTTTTACAGTTTCTTTAAACAAATCACTAGGACGCCCTAAAATATTAAGAGTGTTTTCACAGGCCTTTCTAAGAAAACCATGCTCTTCACAGGCTTACTCAGACTAGCCTAAAGGAGGGATAAGGATGAAATAAATTAGTTTCCCCTTGTCGTCACACTGTCACTTCCTTTAAAATAAAGCTTATATTATTATTCATGAGTACACATTCACTTTTTGTATGTTATTTAAATGAATGAAACGTGTCAAAATAAAAAAATAATAATAGTAAGTAAATCTACTGTATATATCTCTTCAAATATAGACATAAAAGCACAATATTCTAAAGACAGACAGATAATCCCCCAACATGGGGCAGATGCCAAGTTAAGATCAACACAAAGCAGCATAATAATAATAATAATAATAACACCCCCCCCCCCCCCCCCACAAAAAACAAACAAACAAACAAACAAAACAAAAAAAACCATTGCTGGAGTCTGAGTGTTTGCCACTGTGTGTGTATTTTTCTCCAGAGTGAAGTCAAATTGATACTGTGTGTGTGTGCATGCGTGCGTGCGTGCATGCGTGCATGTGTGCATTTGTGTTTGATAGGGACTGTGATTGTATTTTCCTTTCTCCTGTCCCCTCAGGAGGTGACATGGTTGGTATTGTAATTCCACTCTCATTTCCTACGTTGCAGCGGCGACTGCAGACTTGTCACTCAGGAGGTGCAGAGAATGGGCCTGTCAGTCAGTCAAGGACCCATTACCAGAGCAATGTCTAAAAAGGCTATATATGCCCTTCTCCTTGTTAACATAACTAAGTCTTAACACTTTGTCCATCCGTGCACACCACGATTAGCGAAATGCACAACTTCAAGGAACAGAGAGCGTGATGGGGGTAAATAAGTACAAAAAAAGGGTTCTTATTAGATTACATTGTCTTTCTCAAAAGACAATAGTGTAATGTGAAAGTGCGGATAAAATTTAGAAAGTAAAAATAAAGCCCTGTGAGCAAACTGACGACAGTTGTATTACGATTTTGCCTAGAGATAAAATGAAAACAACATATATATATATATATATATATACATATATACACACACATACATATATATATATATATATATATATATATATATATATATATATATATATATATATATATATATATACATATATATATATATATACATATATATACATATATATATATACATATATACATATATATACATATATATATATACATATATACATATATATACATATATATATATACATATATACATATATATACATATATATATATATATATATATATACATATATATATACATATATATATATATATATACGTATATGTGTATACATATATATATATATATATATATATATATATATATATATATATATATATATATGAAAAGAATTAAATTAATGGCTTGTTGCATGGAACCATCTGAAAAACCCAGGGGAAAATGTGTGACAAAAACAGTCACTTAAAAAAACAACAACAACTTCACAGCTAATTGGATGGACCACCTGTCTATCGTTGTCTATCTCAGGCTAATAAACCTTATGATGCAGTATGATAGTACCAACAAGAGAATCCAGAATTGGATTTTCCTGTGAAAACCAGAATTGAATTGTCATGAATCGCTGTGCGGCAGGCAGGACTTGGACCCAAAATGCAGGACTCAGGCACGAGGTTTAAACACAAAGAACTCAGCTTTATTCGCTGGCAGGAGAAAGTCATACAAAGCAAACTAAACTGGAAGCTCACAAACTAAACTCACAGGGAGATCCACACAGCATGAGGGACGACGCAACACTGACTCAGAGAAACACAGGGTTTAAATACAGTGGGAAGTAACGAGGGGAATGAGACACAGAAGGAGGGCACAGCTGGGAGAAATCAGAACTGACGAGACAAGGGAGCAAAGTAGGATACACTCACATGAGCAGTGTTGGGTAAGTTACTTTAAAATAGTAACTTAGTTACATTACTAGTTACTTCTCTCAAAAGTAACTCAGTTACTTCAAGTTACTCGTTACTTTCAAAGTAACTAGTTACTAGGGAAAGTAACTTTGGTTTTACTCATAATTCTCTTGTTAATGTGTTTCTTCCATAACTTTGCCAGTCTTCTAGCTTGCTTACTTGCCACAAGTGCACTGTGCCACCTACCAATCGAAAGGAAAAGATAATGTGCATATTTCCACGAGAGAAATCCCACGCCTGGACCGTCATTGACTGCTGCCATGATTCTAGCCTACGTCACAGTGTCATGTGCGCCTTTTACATCAACACAAAAACTGCAGTCGTGGTGCTTTGATTGTACTCAGAACTCGGAAATTCTGCCTTCTGAATAGGAAGATGTAGGTAACACCAGACTGCAGATGAGCTGCATACAGGGCTGGACTGGGACAAAAAAATCGTCCCGGGCATTTTGACTAGAGACCGGCCCACCATTATAGGAAAAATCATAAAGCCTTTGAATGAAAATAAACACTGTTGTGACAGTGATGTACACTGTTTTGATGGTATATATGCATCAATCTATCAATCGTTTGTTGTAAGATTCAGATTATTATTTTTTAAAAGATAGACATTTTAAATGAGAATAAGAAAGAAAAGTATTTCTTTGTGCCCCCCTCTCCCTGTTAATGCCCTACCTGGCCCCCTGGCAACACTTTGCTAGATCCGCACCTGCACAGTTACCAGCTGTCAGCTACCTAAAAAAGGATCCTGGTGTTATTTGTCTCTCAGAAACAGTTCATAACTTCAACTCATTCATGTCACCTAAAAGGTAAACCTGTTTCTCCATCACCTGTTCAGCTCTGATGATCCAGTAAGGACATCTCCTGGTTTCATCTTCATGTTTCCCTCTCACCACATATCCAAACCGACATCCTGACCAGCAGCGTTTTTACAGCTGTGGCTCCAGCAAACATCAGCTGATACTGGAAATTAATATTAAATAAATTCTAACAACAGCTGATCAAGCTTAAACGTGCTGCTGTTGTTTAGCGCGATATCCCCTGGTTTCCTCTTTCGGCGCAAAGTGGGCGATAAACAAACAAGAGAGCTGATCAGCTGATCATTGATCAGTTTCATGATTGAAGTAGAAACGGGAGAGGGAGGGTGAGAGGATGAGAGAAGAGGCAGCTGTGCAGCAAAGACACAGAGTAACTCCAGCTTTGTGTCTTTTCCATTGTAGCTGAATTACGGGACAAACTGTTCCTTTTCACCTCAATAAGAAACGCGTAATATTTTCTCTGAATACCAGAAGGGACGGTTGGCAACTCTAATAACTTATGAACAAAATAAAGTGCAACATCATTAACTTCATAGCACCACCCAGCTGTATAGAAACTCCGTTATGCTAGCTAGCACGCAGTACGGAAAAAGTCAGCACAACGAAAATAAACTCCACCTAAACTCGGTTTATATCTGACCCAGAGAGACTGCAGGTCATAACTTCTTACCTGAAGTTCAGTTCACACTTGGACCGGCGGCCGCCTCGGGTCTCTTTTCCTTCTGCGTCCCTTTTCCCTCATCCACCTGCTGGCCTCCACCACTTGCTAATGTTACTATATCTGTGGAAGCTCCGCGATAGCCACCACACGAAGTAACGAGCCTATCTAAATCCCAGTAACGAGTAACGCGTTCCTGATTTTGGCATAATAACTAGTTACCGTGCTCGTTACCACAATAATAACGTAGTTACTGTAACGCGTTACTTAATAACACGTTAGTCCCAACACTGCACATGAGACACAGACCTTCAAAGTAAAACAGGAGTTAGCAAAGATGCAAACTAGACTAGGGGAGACAGCAACTAAGAAACACAGAGGGCAGCTACTAAATACTCAGAGAACTAAACAGAATACAAGAACACCAAACTAAGACACTACACTAAAGAACAAGCTAGGACAACAACGAGAACTAAGAACATAATACAGAAATTGGAGGTGAGCTTCCCTCCCTCCAAGACATCTACAGGAAGCGGTGCCTGAGGAAAGCGGGGAGGATCATCAAGGACTCCAGTCACCCCAGCCATAAACTGTTCAGACTACTTCCCTCAGGAAGGAGGTTCTGCAGCATCCGGTCCCGTACCAGCAGACTGAGAGACAGCTTCTTCCATCAGGCCATCAGACTGCTGAACACGTCATAGACACCTCAGCTTCACTACTGGAACTTTAACATTATGCACTCCACACTGTACAGTAATGCCACTGTTTTGCACATGTCTCAACTCTGTATATTTTTATATATTCTATTTATTGTTTACTCTATTTAATTTGTAAAATATGTGTACACACACACACACACACACACACACACACACGTAGAAAAATATTTAGTATACACATCCAGAAATGCATATACTATTATATATTGTACATATATTTATTAGTTTCAGATGTAGCCATTCTTGTATTTTGCTTGTTTACATTATTGTATTTTGCACAACTCTGTTGCTTGTGAAGCTCGCACACAAGAATTTCACTCACATGTGCTGTACCAATGTACCTGCACATGTGATGTGACAATAAAAGTGATTTGATTTGATTTGAAAACTCAGAGGCACAAGAAACTCAAAACACTGGGTCACTGACCCAGGACCGTGACATGAATTCAAAATCCTGCTCCTCACATACAAGGTCTTAAATAATCAGGCCCCATCTTATCTTAATGACCTTGTAGTACCATATCACCCTATTAGAGCACTTCACTCTCACTCTGCAGGCTTACTTGTTGTTTCTAGAGTATTTAAAAGTAGAATGGGAGGGAGAGTCTTCAGTTTTCAGGCCCCTCTTTTGTGGAACCAGCTTCCAGTTTGGATTCGGGAGACAGTTTCCTCTAAAGGTTGTAGTTGGGGCTGGATCAGGTGACCCTGAATTCTCCCTTAGTTAACACAGTAGGTGTATGTTGCTGGGGGATTCCCATGATACACTGAATATTTCTTCTTCAATCACCTTTCAGCTATGTGTTAATAGACCTCTCTGCACTGAATCATACTTGTTATTATCTGTCTCTCTTCCACAGCATGTCTTTATCCTGTCTTCCTTCTCTCACCCCAACCGGTCGCAGCAGATGGCCGCCCCTCCCTCAGCCTTTTTCTGTTGGAGGTTTCTTCCTGTTAAAAGGGAGTTTTTTTCTTCCCACTGTCGCCAAAGTGCTTGCTCATAGGGGGTCATTTGATTGTTGTGTTTTTCTCTGTGTGTATTATTGTGCGATCTACTGTACAATATAAAACGCCTTGAGGCACCTGTTTTTGTGAATTGGCGCTATAAATTAAATTAATTAATTAATTAAACTAAATTGAATCAAATTGACTTGAAAAACACGACAAGAAGCTGAAGCTGAGCAAATTTTTAAAGTTCAGTGGTTCTCGCTGTTTGGACCAGCTAGGCCCTATGATTCTTATCTAACAAATCGCAAGAAAATCCCGTTTTTCTCACAAGATACAAGGACTGGTACTTATATAACATTTTTCTACTTTGTTTGACCACTTTCTTACTTCACTCCACACTCACCCATTCACACAAATGCTTTCTATGTCCAAGCATTGTTTAACCCAACATTCACACAGTAACACTCCAAAGGGTGCTTCCGGGGCTCCTCAGGCCTCTGTATCTCGTTCAAATATGGAGAGCAAACCATCAACCTCCCAAGTTCACTAACATAGCCTGAGCCATAGCTGCTCAAGGTGAGAATCACTGTGCAGTGTAAGACAATAATGGACTGTCCCCAGCAGACATATAAACAGTATAAAAATAATCCAAGATGAAAGTGTAAACCCAGAAAATTATTTAACACTAGAGAATATTACTTTCAAGCAGAAAAACCAGTAAGAAAAAAAATAAATAGTACTGAGTGGCATGAGCAAGGTACAGTGTGTGACAAGTAAGGTGGGAGATTATAAGGTATCTGCTCGATCTAAACGAAACAGAAATCAAAGTTGGATGCCATCCATCAAACAGTTATTAACAAGTGTGACATGAGAGGCAAAACCATCCCATGTACAACATAGCACAAAGCTAAATTCAAAAAGTAACTGTGAAAAACATGATCTTAGATATAACAGAAACCTTAATCTGTTAGATCTGTTTCTTCATGGGTTCTGTTTGCATTTGTGTTGCTTAAAAAACTGCTATCATTCTGCATGGAAACCCATTAAGTAACACGATGCCCTAAATTAGTCATATGCAACAGTATGTCATTAAACAACTAAAATCTGTTAAATGGTGGGTGTTTACAATTCATGACATAAACTCGTGTGAGCCGTGGGCAAAGTGATTGTTTAGCATTGAAAGATGGTGAACAGTTTAAGCAATTATTTTAATGGCATTGTTATGCAAAATAAGACAAAACAACACTTTTTTAGCACTAACTGCCAAACTGCTTGTTGAACAAAGCACACCAGTGTTAATTGCTCAAAAGGCCCAACAATTATGATTTCAGTACTGTAATGAAGGCAAGATGAATGTTGTTTCTGTGTGTCCTGGACTGAATGAGGCCACATGCTATGAAGTCCCAGTTTGTATGCTAGACTGTAAAGTACAAACAAGCCAGTGTTGGGATGGAAAGAAGAAGAAGAAGAAAAAAATCAGGTATCAAGTGTGTATCTCCCAGGATCTTAGGAGACAAGATACAAACTAGCCTTTTTGAGGAGAAGCCTCAGGAGCCATTAGGTTGAAGAGCTGCAAAACACTTAACCCTTTCATCTGCTGGATCTCATTCATCGCCTCCGTCCATTTTTGTATTCAGCTCCCATCTGTGGTTCCCTCCCTTCACATCATCTCTCCCTGGAGGGTTAGTCCCTCCTCTATTTCTCCTTTGTATGCTCTTTTCTTCTCCATTTCATTTTTCTCTCTTGTTCAATTTGTCACTGTAGCTCTGTCTTTCTATCTCCCCTTCTCTGCTGTTTCTAGCTCTCAGAGCAGCAGGCTCCATTGGGGACCAGTTATCGATTGAACTGAGTCAGCTATGTCCACTTTAATTCATTAAACTCCCGCTGTCAATGCTCATTGGACAATTCCAATAATGTAAAGGAACGAGGCAGAACCTATGCGTAGGGGTTATGCATAGGGATCAAATGAAAGCAATATAGAGCAAAAAGCACACTGGTGGAAGAATTAAAAAAGATATGTTGAGGCATGGAAAGAAAATCTAATAACATTTATTTCTGACTTAAGGGGATAACAATAACTCAACTGAATAAAAAATGCATATGATAATTTTACATACATCTTTCTGCTTGCACGCATGCATTACAATTCACAACTACACCATACAGATTAAAACAATGCATTCTTTTGTGCTGAAATTTAGTTAAAAATGTATTGAATGTATTATTATGCAAATATGTCCGTGTTTTATTAGAGACTTTTAGTTGGATAGGCAAATCAAAAAGTAAGAAGAAAAAACAGAAGTATAAAAAAGCCAACATAAAGAGCACAGAAAAGCTAATCTGAGTGGATTTATCTTCAATCAGGATGATGCTCTGTTTTATCTCTTTCTTGCTTAAAAGGGCGAGTGGTATCACAACCACTCTGATCCCTCTCACAAGCTGCTCTTCCTGCTGTGTGAAAAAGAATCTCAAGAAAATAGAAACAGAGCTGCCTCCATGCAATCACATTACACACATGTCAGCTTAAAAGGTCAACATATTAGTTTAGAGCAACTTGAAAGCTGCATTTTTAAGTCATCATGCTGACACGTCACTCTTGTTTTCAATCGTGTGAAAACAAACCCCAAAAAAGGACATGTTTTGCATTTTCAAGGAGTATCTGATGGTATTTACTATATTTCATTGTTTTTTGTCAAGGCAGTGTCAGCAGGAAAAAACACAACAACAAAAAGAAAAAACGCTGAACCATTCTGAGCTTCGCCTAGCTTCCACGCAGACATGTTTAACAGGCATTTTGACACAGGATGTGTCAGTGAGTAGAGTGTGACAGCAGCAATCCAAAGAGGGCATCACAGCAAGCCCTCATCCCTACTACTTCCAACACTCGAAATCGATAGCAGAAGCAGCCACAGTACGTGTGAACATTATGTATGACTCTACTTCCATCTGCATTGGTCAATACGAGGCAGCATTCATCTTTCTCCATTACTTTCCACAGATGAGTCTCCTTTGCCTGAAGTGCCACCTCTGGAGGCGACACATCTTGCTACACTCGATGCCTGACTAATATAAGCCCCGTGCTGTGCACACTGCATCTGCAATCTCACTGTTCTTTCCCAATCCACATTATCAGTGGGTTCTGTGCTTGACATGTGAGAATGTGAAAGCTCTCTTGTATTCACACTGCCCACCCTTGCAGCTCTTGTGTGGACAGTAATGGCATTACAATGCAGGGAAGGATTTCACTGCTGGCTATGTCTGCCAGCTACTTAATTTACCATTTATAGATTTACTTTTGAAGTAATTTAATATCTAGAACACGTCCAGTAGTGTAGCTTTATATCTCTATAAAATGTAGACATGGGTTTTTATAAACCCAACATCGTTCTGTGTACACTAACATTAATACACACCTACGAATGATTTGTGCCTCCACCTCCCTCCGTATACTTTGTACGCATGTGGCTGAGGATCTGTGAATGTGTGTGTTCAGCTACCCTGGAGGATGAAGCAGTGGTATTCAGCAACCCTTATTAAAATGCCAGTCTGGCCTAACAGAGTCAGGGAAGGCGCAGGCGGCTGTCCTTGATTTTTCCCATCACCCTTCAACCCCATACACACATTAACTAAACTTTCACACTTATGCACTCACACACAACTCCCCCAGCATTCACTTTACAGAAGGCTAAGACCTGATGAACTATGTTGTCTTTTCTGTGTGCCCACTTCTGTCTCTCTATTGCTCTCTTTGTCATTGTCTCCCCCTCAGTACAAAACAAGGTGAAAAGCTTGCCAAAGGGAATTAATGGGCTTGTTAGATGCATTATATAGATGCTGTGATTCCAACATACTTAAATAAATGATTAATTCAATATACATTCATCACTGGTACCCCTTATCTGTCAAATCAGTGGCTTAGTTTACATCTACGCTAGTTTATGAAAAATTTAAACAAGCAACGGCATGCTTATATATAGACAGCTGAAATGTTCATTAACAGATTTTGTTTATAGATGGGTGTTAAGAACTCCTTTAAGGGGAGCTACTTTTATTAAATGAAACAAAAAATTAATTCATTTGAGACATTTTCTATAAAGCTTTCATGATGACTTTAGTGATGAGCGTGGTGGCTATCCCTTTTCTCAACCATTTATATTATAGTTATCTTTATCACACATATGAATGCAAATAAGTGAAGTGTAACTAGGTAGCTTCCTCCATGCCATCAATTTCCATTTCAACAAATGACCTCTAATCCCAATTCATTAAAATAAGAATGAAAAATATAATGGGTGACTTCTCTTGGGATTATACTCTGTTGGCCTATATGCATATTTACAAAAGTTAAGCCAGAGAGGAGTACACTCTCTGGATTCATGTTTTCTAGAAAAAAAATGTTTTCCCAGTCTGGTGTTTAGTTTTTTCCTCAGTGACTGTTTGAAGTCAGAGATACTAACAGATACTAAAATTGTCTTGGCTGTACCTTAATTCCCAACAGCAGCTAAAATAACTGCCTTTTATCACACATACACAATTAAAATGTGTCCAAAAATGAAGTGCAATTTGTCATCTAAAATAAACAGATACATACATACATGAAAATACAGAATAAAAACACATAGTTTACATATACAAAAGTGTAATATAGTGCATTAAGTAAACAAAGAATTAAGTTAAAAATGTCTGAGCAAATACAAAGCATATGCTAGCCCTTCGACAGCCGTTCTGCATTACATTCTGGCAGCCTATCTCTATTTGTCAAGATTGCACAGAGGAAGACAAGACCCTTTAAAGCACCACATCCTTTCACATAGAGTTCACCTTCATAGCCTAATGAACATGTTGAAATTTAATCAATTTTAATTTGCCTTCATATTAGGACAAGGGGTAAAAATGAGAGAATTTACTACAAAGAAAATTGAAAAGAAAGGGCCCCCTGTTGGCTTCATGAATGTTCTCCATAAAACGAACAGGAAAGAAAGAAAGGGAGAAAGAAAGAAAAACAATTAGCTTTGGAGCTATAATCTCTATCTTAATGGATGGAGAGGTACTTAAATGGGAGTCTTAGCTTATCTTTCTTATTCAGTTCCTAAAGACACAGAGGGAGAAAGTCTAAGTGACGGGAAGAGAGAGAGAGACAAAGAGAGAGAATCTAAAAGTAGACAGCAGGATTTTGATAGTGGTGACATTTTTATTTTACTCTATTCATATATATATATTTATTTGTTTTTCCCCACAGGGTTACATTTTTTAAAGGATGCTCTCTCAGGAAAAACAAGGATTCTACAACAGACAGAATTTGACAGGAAACTACCTAAAACACTTAAACCACCCGATACAAAACGTGACTTTCATTTGTGTGTGTGTATTTTTTTTTCTTTTCTCCCGTGGTTGTCATTCTTTCGCTACATGTTTTCTGCATCTCTTTACAAGACATCATTCATATGTGAGGTTAATATTAACTCTCATCCTTGACAGAACTAATGGTAATGCTTTATAACAACCATGATTGATAATAGTTGTTACTAAGTAAATTCATCAACTTTTTTTATTAAAGTGGAATTGCAAGCACTGTTCTGAGTTGGTGCGATCAGCTCCAGTGCCCGCAAGCCACACTAATGTGTGTGTAGTTAAATGCACTTTACTTCTTCTTCTTTTTTATACTAAGTTAATATACTGTGTTGTGTTGTTTGTTGCGTTGTGATGTGTCATATCGTGTCGTGTTGTGTTATATGTAGTGCCGACGTAGGATGTATGACTGTGCAATGACAATAAAGAGTTATCTTATCTTATCTTTATGCACAACTTATCGATGATGCTGAGGCTGCTGCCTGCCTACTTATAAATACCTTAAAAGTTTTTTTAAACATCATTTGCAACATTACAATAACCATAATACTTAAAACTCTAAACTTAAATTGTTTAAAAATAAGCAAACAAACCCACATTAATTAATTAAGTACATATTAATTAGTTTTTCATTTAATCAAAATAAAAATAAATGAACCATCAACTTATCATTTATTGATTTATTGTTCATTAAAATGCTCTGTAAACATGAGGATAAAATAAACTAAAACAACCACAATGTCCCTCATCTGTACATATACAGGTTTCAGATATAGTAGCATCGTTCTAATTAACAACTGGCCTAGTAATTCTACATTCTACAGTTCTGTCAATCAAGCTCCCTATTCCTGCAACACAAGCCATGGGCTCACCCTGGAAGGATATAAGACATTTTTGAGCTCCCCACTTTACTTCTACATGGTAGCACCTCTCAATAGTATCCCTGCAAGGAATGCAAGTGGTACAAGTAATTGTTAAACCAGAGAGGATATCAAGCTTAATCCGCAGAGAGGCTGGGCTGCAGGTAGTAGTCTGTCACCTGCTATAAGGCAGGCTTTGTCACTGCGGAGTGTCAGCATGAATCCTCACTTGTGAGTCACATCCATCATGTGTAACTATCAACCAGAGTCAGTGTCTCACCTCCTCCTGTTGCCAACTTCCTCTCCTGCCTTACTGCTTTTTGGAAGTTGGGAAGTGAAACCATGTGCATGTAAGATGCATACAGTCTTGCAGGAGATTTCTCATAAAAAAATGGGGTTCTGCTGAAGCATATGTGTAGTACCTTATTGCCATGATCTAGTCATTCAGCATATTTCTCTGCTCCATACATCTATCATGTTACTCTTTGCAAAAACTGAGTAAAAGGGCAAAGTAACTCCATGGAACACAGTGGAAATGGATATAGTAATAACTTGATTTCAAGAAAGTTTGGAAATGACAAAACATGTATGAATTTTCTTTTTTTAAAGTGCATTTGAAGTAGAACGCATAAGATTTCATTACATAGAATTGCATGTTACATGTTACACTGAAGACATTAATTGCAAATAACTGGTAGCTACTTACTGTGTATTAGGCGACAGAAAGATTAAATACAATACTAAAAACAATTAATACTCTCTTGTGCCTGTAAAACCAATTACTTCCTGAAGCTGTCATATTTCCCCTCTTCAGTAGAAATGTAGCTCTGTTTCTGTGGCAACTCAATCTTAAAGCAGCAGTGCCCAGTGCAGACATTGCAGAATAAATGAAGGTTATGTAAGTCTGATGTCCAGAAATTATTGCAAATTGATGACTGGTGGGCAGAAAACATACTAAACAAAACAAAACAGAAAAAAAGAAGAACCATAAAAACATCCTGATGACACACAATAAAAACAAAGTGGAAACAACTATACATGTGTCATAAAGTACAATCACACTGTTTTACTCACTATGGACCCATATTTGATTTATTTTGGTGAGGGCTGTACCCTGATGACACCAAACTCCTCCTATACCCCGTCCTTCTTCTCCTCCCTCGCCATCCCTTCTTTTTGTAGGAGTGAAGCAGTCCTCCCACACATCACACAACCCTCCCTCTCTTGCCCTGTTTGCTCCTCACCCACTGGTAAACATTTCATCATTCCTCAAGGAGAGCCATAAAACACAGTGGATATCAGTGGATGATGTGGTCGGAATCCACCTGCGCATAATTTTCTATTTAAAGGTGGAGCCTGAATAAATTGGTGCGCATTTAGCTACCAAAAAGAAGGGATTTTTTTTTTTTGCAAGCCTTTAATTTTAAAAGTAATACTGAATGTTCCCTGAAGCGAAAGAGAACAAGAGTTAGTGAAAGAGATGGAAGGAGAGAAAGGGAAATGCTATGTGGTTCTCTTGTTGCCTAGATACAGGAAAAATGATGGTCATCTCATCTTACTGGTATCTAATGCTTAAATTGAAATGCAATTCCCTGCAGAAACTGCTCACACAAGCGTACTTATCTGCTTTAGTTGTGGGATTACCTTCACATTTGTATCAGGTCTACAAACCCTATTAAAGATGGTATGCCATCTATAATTAATTAATAAACCGTTGTGCTACATACAGTATGCCTACAGTATCTTCATGTACTTTTATAAGGTGGTTATTGTTCATCAAAATAGAGCGCAAGATGCTTGTACAGATTAACACAACTTCCACAAACAAACAATCTAACCCCCCCCCCCCCCCCCCCCCCCCAAAGTCTCTCAATGGTACATATTTAGAGGGGGAGTCTTCTTGCATGCTGCTCTCATTCGTGTGTGAAGTGCTGATTTCTTGCTGCTGAGCCCAGAGGAGAAAGGAGCTCATTACAAACTCTGAAAGATTTACGAGCTATTACAGAGTGACTCTAACTGTTCATTTACTTAGATGCTTTTATTTGTTTACTTCTGTATTAAAGTGTGGATTAACGGATTAAAAGAAAACATAATGAAGGTTGCCGTTTCTCTCTGTGGGGGAAAGAGGACTGCTGTGTACCTCTGTACCTTGGGTTGTAAGGGAGTGGGATGTGGAGCCAGCATGACAGCTTTATGGTAGAAGTAAAGCTTTACTGAGAAAGGGAAATCATGTGCTAAGCAGTTAAATTAGCATCTAAAGTGGCCAGTCTTAATTTTTCAGTGTCAGATGAAAATGTCGAGAGTGATGAAGTATGTGGAATCTCTGTGGAATTGACTTCTTACCTGACTTACTTTGAATTACATCTTGTTTGTTGGAAAGCTGGTCAGACATCTGTTTTGTAAGCGGAAACAAAATTGTACTGTAATTTCCTAAAAAAATTTGAATACTGATAAACTCCTTTGTGATTGTCCACAGGGAAGTTGAGTTTTAAGTGCTATAATTGTTTCTCACTGATACAGAAACCTGCTTCAAACAGGTCTTGTGGGATACCCAATCGAGGACTTGGGTTGATTAGGTAGGTACAGTCTGAAGTCTGTGAGGACAGATTTAGTTGTGAAGAAAATTGGAAATAGGAAAAAAAAACTGTATGGTACTAAATATGCTTCTTTTTTTTAATATATTAACAATAACAGGAAAGAGAAGAAGAAGTTTGAGAGAAATCATTGCCCAATGACTAGTCGACTGTCTACTACCAGTTACTGAGACACGTTTTATGAGAAGTAAATGCTTTGACCTGTATTCCACTGTGAGTCAGATCATACCGCCGCAAGATTACCAGATGCTATTTAAAAAATTCTACCCCCATCCAAAACCTATAAATATTAAAGATCCAAAAAAACTAATCAACTTTTTATTTGAGTTATTTTTAAGAACACACCCATTTTTTTCTTTGTGAAGAACAAGTATAATATTTTGTCAACCTATATCTGGAAGCACTACAGAATGACTTCTCTAGTGGGGAAGCCTAGAAAATAAGACTTTGTTGTGATACCCAAATACTGCACACTGCTTTTATGATTTTTTTTTTCTTTAACTCACCCGTATCAGCAGATTTGAAACTATTCAGTCAAAATTGCATTACAGTGATTAAATGTTAATAGTCACCCTAATAGTTCTATGTTTCATGTCATCCAGTAGCTTTATAAGCAGCTTACAATGAAAGTTAAAAAAAAAATCACAATCGTATGATGAGGGGAAAACAAAATCAGACTTGAAAAAGTAAGCTGAAAACGGTAGAAAATGAACAGAGAAAAGGAAAAGCTGTAAGAAAGGAGAACGAGAGGGTAGAGAGAAATGTTATAACTCAGACCTGCTCTCTGGGGTAAGGTCTGTAAATTACAGTGAGATGTGGACAGCTTGTCAATGTATAGTCCTGGGCCAGAGCCTCCTGAGCTACACCACACACACACTACACTCTTTTTTATAAGCCTGCCTGCATACCCTCCTGTCTGTCTGTCTAATATCAGTATGTCGCAAGAAAACCATATCCTTATATATTCATGCAGGTAACACCCACATATATCTACTGATGTAGAAAATTGGTTGGTCTATTCAAACTCCAAGTGTTGCAAAGGTTTTCCTGGCTCACCTGATTATGGTTCATCAAGCTGTTGCCTTAATAGTCACAGCCACAGTTAAATCAAATGTGTTAATATGCTTTAAAGTTTCCATAATTTGACTGTATAGACACATTCAAATGAGTGCTTCTTCTTGCAAAAATCAATTTTAAATCCAACCTCAGTGTAAGGGTTCAATGAGTGCCATTTTTTTCCATTCAGGCAGCTTACATTAAATCAATGGGATGACCTCAGCACAGACATTGTGTATCTACCGCAAATTGAAATGGATATTGGGTTTGGATCAGATATTGTTTATCAGCATTACTCATGTCGATATTTAAATACATATTGAAATTGTGTTTCAATAGATATTGAATTATCCTCTGATTCAGTGAGTTTTCAAAACATCTATTTAAGAATAAAAACATGGCAGTCCCAAGGCTACAACTGATGAGAACATTTATTACTTTTTCTGAAATGTTTTATTTCAATGTAACTTTTATTTATTTATCTATTTTTCTCACCTACAAAAAAGCAACCAGCAGGGTCTGTGTATAAGAAGAGAATGAAGCAAACCTATAGAAGTGCAATCTGTTCCTCTTGGTCTCTGCTAATTAAAGTTAGAATGTGTTTAGTGGATGTAAAATAAATCATACTTTGCAATGTTATTTATACCAGTGAACAACTAAAATAGACTTTTTACTAAAGCCCCTTTGTGTGTGTGTGTGTGTGTGTGGGTGGGGTGGGGGGTGGGGGGGGTATTAACACTTCTTCCTTCACTTCAGTGCAGAGTTGATAATTTACTAATCACCATTATGAAAAAAACTCCAAGTCTAATGATGCAGACAGAAAAAAAAAATTGGAACATGTAATTTAATACATGGCTGAGTCTCCTACTGTGTTCAAAAAAAGACCATCAGGCCTTGCTGTTTTGCTGCAGGTATACATCTCTATTTGTTCAATAATTCATCAACTGAAATGCTTTATTTAGTAGAACCCTTCAGCTCCATCTAATTCTTACTTCTGCCTTTGGAGCTTGGAGACAGTATTTATAACTGCAACAAAAACTCCCTACACCCAATGTGGTGGTGATGGCGATTCACAGCATCCACATGTTTATGGAAAAAACAAAGTGAGAATTGACTATCCGAGTTCACACATTCTCTGCCAAAACATTCCAGCAGTATTCATTATTTCCAGGCTCAGTAGAGAAAAACAGTGGTGGGCTTCTGCCCTGTCGTTTCTTCCAAAGCCAGCCATCAACCAGATGGAAGACAGTCAATTAGCCTGGCACCCCCCTCTCTCAGCAGGCTCCTAGTTCCCTTAGTGTCAATCAATGTAGATAGCTGTCAGTCTCAGAAAGAGTCAATGATGACAAAGAAAAAAAAATCCTGAAGAATCCCATAATACCCCTGCTGTGGCTCATGGCAGCGTGAATGATGGGAGATGCTGAATCAGAGCGTCTAAGGCCTGTTGGCGCCTTGCCTCAGCCAGCCTCCACCATTCTATGCCTGCGAGTCTCCTCTTATGCTCTTTTACAGTCAGCTTGTGTTGTTTTTTATGTGGTTCATTTTTTCCCAGCCCTGACACAGGCTTCCACACTGGCAGCCAGCTCCCTCAAAGAGGAGTTAGAGATGGATACCTGCTGGGTCAAGCTAAGCTCCTCCATCACCAGCCTGCTGTACCATAAAAGACCACAAAGGACACCCAGACCCCATAGCTGCCTCTCAGGGATCAGACTCTGTTGTTTTGACTAGCAAGAACAGGCAGGACACACAATTTCTGAAAGTTGGAAAGAATCTTACACTGCAATTGTTTTATTTGAAGAAGTTTCAGGAAAAAAGGATGAAGATGCAACAGATGAAAATAGTTCATCCTTCACAAGGTGCAAACAAGGTTTAGCTTTTTTAGACTTAATCCCACAATGTGGGGACATGATAAATATACAAAAATGTCAGATACAGTAAAACAAGTGTTCTTTCTGTGTTAAAGTTCACACTTCTGATTATGTAATAATTCTATTCTTTCTACATTTTTATTTGCCTATATCTGCTTATAGTATTATCTACTTTCAAGTATCTACTTATTTCATTTACTTAACTATAGAACAATGCACACACCTACACACACCAGTGTTTTCTACACATTACTTTAACTGGATGGGATGCCAAGGGATATTATCTGTTGACTCACTTTAGCATATGCTTATTTTCATCTTTTTATCTAAGACAGCACTGCCAGCAATGCGATTTACTAGTTGTCAATGTCCTGGCTTTTATTTCATGCATATTTCATGCTATCTAACTAGCCCAAGCACTTAGACTGCCTTGGATTGCAGTTGCTGATGACTGTCCTTGCTCTGGTTTAGAGGTTCACTACAAAGAGAAAGGACCAATCTGGCCAGAACTCACAGCAGGTGAGTTCAAGCTCAAGTTCTGGTTAGAGAAATTACAGCAGGTGGGTCTCTACATCAATGGGGAGCAGAACAGTGAGCTCTAGCTCAAGACAAGGTATGCTTTTACTAGCCCAAGGGTATTCTTTTACTACACTGGCACTGTGTTTGCAATCATTGTTATGCTGAAAAATGAAGCTGTTGCCAATCAGACATTTTCCTCTTGATATTACATATTGGATCAAAATATGACAGTACTTTTCTGCATTCATTATTTTATACATTTTGAAAAGATCTCCAACACCACTAGCTAAATGCAGTCCCAAATCTTGACTGAACCTCCACTGGCTATAGCCACTTTTGTTACACGTCCCTCCCCTGACCTTCTTTTTACATTCTGATGAACAAAATTTTTTATTTTAATTTATCATTCCATAAGACCCGTTGGCACTAATTTTCAGTCCACAGCTTAAGTAATTGTAGCTTACTTCAGCACTTTCTTCCCATTTTCCTCCCCTTCCTTCCTTCCTTTCTTCCTTCCTTCCTTTCTTCCTTCCCTACCACTGGGACCATTTCTGAAGAGGCTTTGGTGAACAGTAGATTGATCAACTGAAGGGTCATGAGATGCATCTCTCAAGTCCTGTGTCAGAACTTATTTTCCTATTTCTTACAAATGCAATTTTGATATATTAAACGTATGACTTCTTCTGTCCTCTACTTGTTCAGTGTCCTCAGTGTTTTAAAGGAACATTGTAAACAATGCTGAGATATGCCAAATTATATAGGTAAACATTATTTGGTGCAAATCTTGGCATTTTTCATATATTAAAATGAAGAAACAGGAAGAAATGATTTGCTTGTTCAACAGGCTGGTAGTGACAAAGTAGCAACCTAAAACTTTTGCACAGTACTGTAAATAATTTTTTATGAGATCACAATTCAGTTATGCTTAGTGCCCCTGTTGATGAAAGTACCGTATATTTTGGACCATAAGGCACACCGGATTATAAGGCGCATTAAGCGAAACAAAACAGTAAGTCAAATTTTACTCAACTCATTCTTCTTGCTTCCTCTATACCACTGATTCATTAATGTTGAATTCTCTTGCAGCTGCTCTATTCCCCTGTTATTGCAGTATATCAATCAATAACTTCGTATTGTGGATGGATTATTTCAGTTGTTATCCTGACTGAAGTTTGGTCCATTTATAGCATCCTGCCATGCGATTGCATTTGCCCCTAACCATCGGGAAACCTCACGTTAACTTTTATCGAGTGGAAAAAAATTTGCGTTCATCCTTCAGCTTCACTGTGTTTATGTCTATGCTAACATAGCTGTGTCGCTAGCAATCACATAGTACAGTCTTTATCAAACTGTGGTATGCGTACCACTAGTGGTACTTGGGCTCTCTCTGGTGGTACGTGGGAAATCTCCAATTTATTTTAAGATTAAATAATATACTATTATGGAGGTATGCAAAGACGTCATCAGAGTTTCCAAGGCTCCTCTGGGAGCTGGAGTCAACCAGAAAACATGTGAGTCCTCAATGAAGATTATCCTTTCCTTATCTTTCCTTCCAGTTGTCGCGGCCGCTACAGAGCACTGGCTGGCTTGTTTCCCTGGGCCTCAAAACTGCAAAGGTGGCACGGCGATGGCAAAAACACAGCCCTTTTTCGCGGTGCCACCATCCTGCGATCCCAGCCACCATCGATGAGTCAGAGACCACCGGGTGAATCGGTGGGGGCGCGGGAGATGCCGTCGGTGAAACAGGAACTCGCCTGGATGCCGAAAAACTGGTAGCCAGGAGAATGTGATCCGTTTTTTCTGTGAGTGAGTGGTAATCCTTTGCGGCAAGCAGCAGGGAGTTGGCGATGCCAGCTCGCACAGGCAACTGTTGGAGGAAGACGTAAGTGAAGAGGAATCCGCCATCATCCATTCCTAGCAAGGACAGCATGCTCTCCATGAGCTCAAGAGCGGTACCATCACCCAGTCCTGAGAGAGCGAGGAGTTTCTCAGCCTGCTCTGCATCAGAGAGGGAGTAGCACTGCAGCAGCAGTGCCTTGAGAGCGGTGTACTTCCCTTGGGTGGGGGTATCCCAGAGAAGGGTGTTCACACGGCAGGTAGACAACGGATCCAGCGAGAACACCATATGATGGTATTTTGCGTCGTCAGCTGAAATGCCATGCCACGAACCATGAAGAAGGGTCCTGAAGCGAAAAATCTGGCAGCTTAACCGCCACAGGAAAAATTAAAACGTACAGCTCTGCTATCACTTCCGACATAAATGAAGACAGAAAACTAAACAGCAGTGGCGTTTGTAGGGTTACTAGCTAGTCCAACTTCAGTAACCCTACAAACGCCACTGCTGTTTAGTTTTCTGTCTTCATTTATGTCGGAAGTGATAGCTGAGCTGTACATTTTAATTTTTTCCAAAATCTCTCAGTCAGAACATGGTATATCATGTTTAGGTGGAAACTAGCGAACTTAACTTAAATTTAATAAATTCTGTTTTCATGGATGCCTGGATGTTAAACTTAATTATCACACCAGGTAAAGCAGCAACCCTGATCATTTTATTAAAGATGAAAAAATTTAGACAAAGGAACTCTCAGTGATGCCGCAGTGTTCGTTTGACTTTGGGACCTGAAGAACAGAGTTTTGGACCCAGATTAATCTAAGCCCATGAGGATCCTGACTACGGTAGCCATAATGCTCCGACAATCAATCAAGCGGTGTGGCTTCGTCGCTTACAAAAGTTGTACTAAAATATTTTGACAGCTTTTTGAGCGTCGTGTACCATATAAAATCGGTTCAGTAAGCACAACCACAATTCATACATAAGGTGCACTGTCAACTTTTGAGAAAATTAAAGGATTTTAAGTGCACCTTGTAGTGAGGAAAATACCGTAATAAGTTGACCCTGTTGCTGAATAAAGAAAATATTTATTTTATTGTCGTCAAAGGAGCATGCAAAGAAAAGCTTCTTTACTTCTTTAAGTTGCTTGAAGACGTTTCACCTCTCATCCAAGAAGCTTCTTCAGTTCTAAGGTCAAATGGTAGGGAGTCCCAGATATAAACCTAGTGGGAGTTTCCCCCCACAGAGGGACAAAAGGACCCCCTGATGATCCTCTAATCGCCTGAGCCAAGGTGTGAAACTGGGTGTGGGTCCCAATCAGCCAGAGTTTCGGGTGAGCTCATTGTGAAACCTGGCCCCACCTTATCATGCGAATTCCTGAGGTCAGATGGCCCAGGATGTGAGTGGGTGTTAAGGCCTGCCATCTATAATCCAGTTTTGAGTTCCTTGCCCAGATGCCTTAACGCCCACTCGTATCCTTGGCCATCTGACCTCAGGAATTGGTTCGAAAACCATAGAAACAACATCAGCTAAATGGCATATCAGCACAATCTTTGCATAAGAAACATTTTTTTTGTAAAAACAGTAGGGAGAGTAAGGTGAATGTGAATTGGGAGTAAGGGCTATTAAAAATGTCTGAAAGAGAGAGAGAGAGAAAGACAAATGCCACCACATTGCAAGTTGCCATGCACCAATATGTCTTCCCATCAATTTATAGATTGAAAACTACAAATGTTGTTGTGTTTAGAAGAGGAAAAGTCAGCTGAACAACCTAATATGTTAGTAGCAGCATCACAAAATGTTAACTCACAAATTAACCTCAGATTTGTGAGTAAGTTTTTTTTGTTGTTGTTGTTTGTTTGTTTTTTTTGCAATCCTAAAAAGATTTTAGAATTGCAGGTGAAAAGCGGGTGGGAGGGGATCCTTTTCATACAAGCGCTTATTAGATACATCAACTTTGTGCCTGTCATATCTGAGTAGTGTACCTTTCTATAGCACTAGGGACACAGGGCCTACACTGTTTACCTCACACCTTGCTAATGGCCATCTGTGGTCATTATAGCCCAACAGTGAGTCATAACAACGCTCCTGAATGGAGCCTCTGCTCCTCCAGGGCCAGTGGGTCTCTCCACAACACTACAGCTGCCACTGTTTCCACTGTTGTTGCTGTGTACTGTAGTTGTTATTGATGTTGATTCTCTCATTCTACCCCCTCAAACACATCATACTGACCCACCAGTATGCCTGCAGTCATGCAAGGCGTTGTTTATCTACCAGCAAGATGGTTGAGATATACACATACACAAGCCAAATATGGGCTCTCTAATGGAAGATCCTCTCACGCTGTTTCTCCTCAGAGAGTATATCCTTTTCATTCCAGTTCAATTCCTCGCTCTTACTCCACATCTCTTATGTTCAGCTCCTTCAATCTCTCTGCCCTCTCGCTAGTATATCAGTAGATGTCTGTGCCCAGCTGGATTAGATCACCGTGGGTAAGCCCATAGTGGTGTTCCATCAGGCCCAAGAATGGTGGGACATTTCATGAAAAAACTAATGCACTGTAGGCAAAGGCCCAGCTGTACCAGGACCAGGATATGTGAATTCAACTATTGCTGCCCCCGATAACACCCAAGCCATCCAAAAAAAAGAAAAAAAGAAAAAAACACAAGCCATAAAGGGATGTAGGGGGAAATTTATCGGGCTGCAGCCTGGACCAATGGTGACTTTATCTATTTGTGTGCAGAGGTGGACAGCTACATTTCCACAGTGTGTGTCTACATGCCCCACTGTGTGAGGATGCATTTATATGACTGTTTTTCACTATACATTGTGTGCATGGATAATAGCGTCCAGACATGTCTCAACATCAGTGCCTATACATGCATTTTTTCCTTGAAAGTTTGTTCATTTTATCAGCTCTTTTGCTCGGGTTGATGAGGTTACCAAATGGCAGCATGCATTTCTTTTCCTTCCCACCAGTGGGCAGCTCCCAGCAGCCTTTCTACAAAGTCTAAAACCCAGCTGCCTCCCTGTGGCTTCCATAATTACACCACCCATCAGGACAAAGAGAGATGAGGAATACCAATGAGTAAAGAGAGTTAGAGTCCATGCTGCAACAACAGCGTGGACTCTAATTTATATGTGTGTGGACAAAGCTTCGTCATGAGCGTGGAGCCAACTCCAAAGATGAAACCACTCATGGGCAATGGAATACAACAGCTATTCCATACAAATACAATTACACACTATTCGGCAGTAGGAGGTAGACAAGGCAAAAGACCCCCATGCAAAGAAAACTGGATGTCAAATAAAATTTTATAAACAGGACTATGTTTTTAAATCTCTTTTATACTGCACAGATTTCTCATTTCAGCTCCCAAATTGATAATTGTGGCATGTTGCCAGTTTTTGGCAGCTGAAAATACAAACAAATATTGTAATGCAAGATGACTGTAAGGATATATCTAATCAGTCATTTCAGTTCAGAGAGGAACTATATTCCAAGCAGAGGAAACCAGAAGAGAGTGATGAGGCAGCAATCATACAGAACGTCCATCTGAAGCTGCCAACTTTAAGCGCCAAGGCCTGTTGGGAGAATGAAAGACTCATCTGAAGTCTTAGACCATTATCTGGACGAGATTCTGTAACCTTAGGGCAAGATGTTCAGTAATAGGCCCATCCCAAAGGAAAATAGTAAGACAGATAGGAACGGAGATGTATAAAACTCATCAAAAAGAGAAATTTGAATCCCTTTTTGACAGAGGCGATACAGAGAACGAGTCCTGTGTTTTCATTGATAAATGGTTGCAGAGAGTGAGTGGGCATTGTGCCTCACTCTATCATCCAAACAACAGTATCTCTCTCAGGGAGTCCTTCCGTTTCCAAACCACCCCTACTGGCTGTGGCTTTAGACAGATTTGCCAAGCCTTCTCACGTGTAGCCGCCAAACACAGAATTATCCATTGCCTGCCTGCTCTTTCCCTCGTTTCCCTCTCTTCTTCCCCTTCCTATTTCTCTCCTTTAGTGGAATGAAGCCACTGACAGGCAGATGGGCAGATGGGGATCGACAGTGTTCTCTGGGCCGAAAGCTAATTGGGAGAGACTGGGAACGGATTTGGAACTGCTGAATGGTCCTGACATGATGAGAAAATCGATGCACACTTCCAGTGTATTTGCATCATGCTGAACTGAAAGACCACGGTCTAATGCTGTCTCTGCTGGTAGTCATTAAGAGTTTTGTTTCAACTCTGACCCCTCAATGTGACAACTCAGCTCAAGACTGATTGAAACGAGCGCATCAGTTCATGTGGGAGATGGGGCAATATACCCAGTGTTTCTGTCCATTTCTTATGACAGCCAAGTGCCTGGTATACTTGACTTACTACACTTACTGTAAAATGACCTTCTGGGCGTCTATCCATAACAATCATTTAAAAAAAAAGAACATGTCATAAAATCACGACTTGGCAGTCCAGTGTGTAGTTTTCTCCCTATGCCTGTGTCAGTTTTCTCTCACAGTCCAAACACATGTTTCTTAGCATTTCTTCTAAAAGCTGATCAGAACAGCAATCTCAGACACAGGTTCTTCCTGTGCGGCTGGCTTAACAATAATAGTTAGTAAGAAAAAAAATAGCATAGGACGTTTGTAATTTTAAAAAAAAATGGAATTCCTTTAATTGTGATAAATAGATAGAAACAGAAACTGATCAACAAAGTTTCAACAGCAAGGAGAAATAAAAGGCTAAAATATTTTTCTTTTCAAATGGGTAATGCTTTGGCCTTACTTCAGCTTACCCTTGGTTGCCTTAGAAAGACTTAGAAAACTTTCTTGGCAGAGAATACATTAATTACAAGTACATTTATTACCTTGTTTTTGAGTTTTCACAAATATCAGAGTATTGAAGTCTTGAAACAAATAAATCTGGTTAATTGGAAACGTTTTTAGAAACAATTTGTATAATTATAAAATCATCCTTTATAAGAATATTGATGAATTTCTGCTGTCAAGATGTGAATCACATGTGATTAATAATAATAATAATAAATGGCTCATGTGTAAATGAGTGTGTCGCATATCACTGCTTGGTCTCAGTTATCTACAAGTTGCAAACATCTGAACAATGACTGCACCAAGAACCAAAAATTCTGATGAGTTACAGTTATAGGATGTGATTCATCATTGAGTTCATCTGTCGTTGTAAATCTGTTGTAAATTGTGCACATGTGTGATATTCAAGAAAAATCTTCATCTTCAACAAAACACAATATATCTATGTAGCACATAATTTGCTTCAACGAAGGTGATATGGACCGCCGATATTACAGATGAAAACAACTGGCGGTGCTGCAGGTCTGTTCATACTTTGAGAAAGAGTGTTGGGGGGAGAATGGAGAGTTTGAATCTGTGCTCAAGAAAAAAGCCCACCTGCAGTTTCTAAAATGAGAGATGGTGGAACATAGCATAAATGCAGTGCCTCAAAATCTGTAAGCCTACAGGGGACTGTCTTTCCCTGCATGGAGCAGATTGCCCTCATAATTTTCCAACTGTGAGACAATAGAAAAGTGGCCACTGATTTTCCTAGAACTCCTTTCTTCTTTTGTATCAGGTCTGATTGTATACTACCTAACAGCATCTCAACAATACCTGCCACACGATAACCTGTGTTCTGTTTATTGGAGATCCAAAATGAATCTTTGCAATCACTGCCAGACAGTTTGTGATAGAAACTTGTCATAAATCTCATAAATTCTGACCCCACTCAAAGTGGCATATTCTCCTATTCTACACACACATATAATAGTTCCTAACACATGTTGTTATAATACTTGTCCATGAAATGACCTGAAATGTATTGTCTCATACTTACAACTTAACAGTGTCAATTTTAGGCTACACAAAAACACAAATCTCTATCCTAATGAGAACATGTATGCAATCTCTATTTAAGTGTTTACATATGAACACAAAGCTGACACAACAAAAGCAGCCCAAAGAGATTTTTCAGTGATCGTCACAGCTTCAGGGTCTGGCTGCTGGGCTGGGGTCAGCATCACCATCAGCTTTATCAACACGCTGAGTTTTTGGCTAGCTGTATGTATCATGCTGTGCAGATACTTCCAAAGAGCCAAAGTTGTGTGAGCAGCATAATCCAGTTGTTTCTGTTATGGACGCAGTTTGCACTTTACCATCACACTCATCTTTTTGTGCTGTGAAAATTAAAGCCATATCTGTTTCTCTGCAGATCTGTCTCTCCTTTACATACAAATTAAAATCAACTGACTGTATCGCAAGTGCACAGGAAGAAGGCCTGTTTACTTGATTTTTTTTCTTTCTATCCACTTCGATAACTAAAGAGCCTTTGCAACCTAATTAATGTCATTATTGTAACTGTAATTACTGAATTTCTTAGAGGAAACCATTACATTATTACATTATTGAAAAATGTAATGTGAATAAACTTTGTAAATTATTTTGTAACACACCCAAAACTGCTCTTCATAATTTAAAAACCTAGACGTACAGTTACATTATAGGCTACTTTCTAAGGAAGGCGAGAGCCCTCTGGGGCGTGAAACTGAACTGCGTTACATATTCCTCCTTATAGTATTTAGATGGTGAGATAAAGGTCAGAGTTGAACATCACAAACGCTCACCAACAGACTGCATCGATAGACACAGAAACATTTTGTGGCTTGGGTGAGCTGTTATATGTGCCCCAAGTAACGATAACTTTGAGCAGATGGGTTTAGGATGTGATTTCTTTTTTGCAACATTTATTAAATCACTCAGATGAACTCAGTTACGGCTGTGGGAGCATGCAGTCTCACCTTATCCAGAATCACACCTATGATACATTTGATCCTTGGGACTTTGTGGATAGTGGAGTAAATGTCATAAACATGATGGCTTGTTCTTATCTTTGTAGACAACATTGAGTTCTTAACCTGTGCAAAATTTGTTCTGTTGGACCAAATAAGATTTCCAGTGCCCCCTTTTTTCAGCACTTAGCAAAAAGACCTGGCAAAATTGGAAGTGTCTAAGAATGTAAGACTGAAAACTTTGGCCAAGATGTTCAACAAAGATGTTAGCTATTAGAAGTATAACAGACTATAAGATTACCCTCACTCCCATTGTTTTATGCGGAACAAGCATAGCGAAAAAATAAAAGGTGCAGAATCTCAC
The DNA here is from genome assembly GCF_057382275.1 of Copadichromis virginalis. NCBI lineage: Eukaryota > Metazoa > Chordata > Actinopteri > Cichliformes > Cichlidae > Copadichromis > Copadichromis virginalis. The sequence continues at coordinate 38,063,067 of NC_140624.1, read as the reverse complement.
AGCGACTGAGAGTTAGAGATGAAAGATACAATGCTGCTATTGCTGCAAGGACAGAACGAGTATCCCTTTCATTTATGGCATGGACAGAACAAGTGTCCCTCTCACTTATTGCTGTGTAGGGGGAGCAAGTGCTTGCATAAAGGTTTTATCCAAGGCAACAACTCAACATTAATCAGAACAAGGGGTAAAAATCTCCCAGTTGTCATGGAAACATCCACTGCCCTGGTAACATTGCCCTCATTGTGACAGGCACTTCTTTTACAACGACAGGTGAAATGAAAAACAGCCAAGTCTCATTCTCTGCCAGTCAGCCATTATATATGAACCCAGCTCTCCCCCTCTCTCTCTTATCCATTTCACATCTTTTATTTGTTGCTCCCATCTTAGGAAGACAAACCTTCACGTACCTTCTTTTTGCTCAAAGAAAGCCGACACAAACTCAGAAGTTGTTTATAGTGCACAAACAGCTTGCTCCTGGGGTTGTGGTGTCCCAGAAAGCCTTGCAAATGAAGTGGGAGATTAGCTTTCTTAGATCCCCCCAACCCTTTTTTTTAAATTCCATTCCAAAGACAGAAGAAATGTATGCAAATGTGTGAATGTTGATGATCAGTGTTTCTATGGATTTTTTTCCTTCTGTGTAACAAACCATTTAAAGAGAATTACTGTAGTGTCTCGAAAGAAAATAAGGAATAGCATTTAGGTCAACAGGGGATGTATATAACTGATAGTGCTTACCCAGACGCTTGTTCAATATAGCCAGGGTATCTTTCTGCTACCTGCCTTAACTTAACATAACATCGTCAATGTATAGGCAGTGACACCAAAGTGGCTATCAAGTCAGTCAGTTAACATAGCATTTATCAATCTAGCCATCACATGAAAGGAATGGTGTTGGCAGGATCCAAAAAAATCATAAATATGGATTATATTGGTGACAGAATGTTTGATATTTCAATAAATAAATAAATAAAAATAAACCATTTAAGGAAAATATGAAGTGGAAAAACACAGCACACATTGTGTAACAACACAGCTGCTGTAGACAGATCGGAGGTATGAGTCTTTAGAAAAAGAAGGAAAAAGCACTGTTCACTGGTATAATATTCAAACCAGGGTGTAAATGTGAATGTGGTTTAAGCACTTAAGGTCAACAGTGCTACTATATACAGTATGAATAAAGTTTCTCCTAATGTTTTGCAGGGAAGGAAAGTTAGTGAAAAGGCTTACTGTGTAAGTTAACAAACTTACAAAAATCAAGACTTACAAAAATCAAAATTTGATGGATTATAATTGTTAAAACTAGGCAAAGACAAATGAATTCTTAATAGAGCACACAAGGATGAAATTCAAGCAATAAATTAAGGAAACACAAGATTCTCGATACTCTCACACACATTGAGGACTAATAAGGGGAATGGGACATGGAAGAGTAACAAGGTACATGTGAGTATAATCACGGGAAATGACTGACATGAAGTAAAACTAAATTAAGACACAAGGAAATAAAGACTAAAAATACAACAGGAAACAATAAATGAATAAATAAATGACCGAAATTGATAACTGATAACTCAGTTAAACTAAATAGTAACTAAACTAGCCTAATACCTAATACCAGTAGCGGTTTTAGATACGGGCAACACGGGCGGTTGCCCGGGGCGGCATCGTGGTGGGGGGCGGCATGACGGGCATCGGCGAAAAAAAAAAAAATTGCTCCTACTCATGCTGCCCCGACGTCATGCCAGCGCATATTGTGAATGGTACAGGCACCGATCGGTTTTCTATCTACATACAGTACAGAATATAGAGACACGAGTAAGAAAAAAAATATACAGTTTAGGACTCGGGGTAAAGGGATCAATATCAATTTAAAATTTACAGTTTGATGATTTAAAGTCTCACACACAACCCATCGAAAGGGGAGGTGGGCCCTACTGCTTCCAAATAGAGCACATTTCATTTATAATGTTGTAAATCCAAGCCCATTATGTATTCATGATTTGAATCCTGGGTTGTGTGAAATCTCAGAAAAGCACCTTAGACAAAGTGAATCTGTGAACTAAGGTGTAGGTGTGTTAGATCATGCTGTGGTGACCTTCGAGTTGGGGGATTTGTGTTCATACGGGAGTGCAAAATTAAAATCAATGGAAGATGGACAAGAAAAGTTCAAAGCCATCAGGTCCTCAGTCTCAAGAGAAAAGAAGAGGAGGAGAAACGAGCAAAAGATACAAGTAAGCAGATGTGTCATTGGATAATGGCAGGTCATCCTGAAACAATCAGAATCAGAATACTTTATTAATCCCTAAGGAAATTATGTGGGTTACAGCTGCTCCAAGAAGAAATGGTAAAAATAGCAACAGTAACAGACAGAGGGAGTGTTCGCCCAGGGCGCCAAACAGGCTAGGACCGCCACTGCCTAATACTACACTAACCTAATAAAAGCTGGCACCACTGAATACTAGATGGAGCAAGAAAATAAAAAAAAAAAACAAAAAACACGAGAAACTAATAAATCGAACAGTATGATGGACAAAAGGAAATCTCTAAACGAACCACAAAATACAGAGAAAAAATCAGGAAACAGAATTCCTAAAAGAATAAACTTAAAAAATTAAAACCTACACAAAGCCATAACAAAACCTGCAGCTTATGATTTGGGTAAAAATAAGTTTTAGTTTTTATTCTTTTACCTGTCCTTTAATGAAGAGTCGCATGAGAAGTTGCGTCTAAATATCTATATTTATGCCTGATGTTCATCAAGGAAAGGCAAACTATTAAAAAACTGTACTTCATTTTTAATGGTTACATTTAAATACTTTACCCCCCTGCTCTCTGTGCTCAGAGGTCCAAATAATCTTCCAGGAGTGGTGTCACTATTTTCTGGAGAAAACAGCATTGGTTCATCAAACTGGTCAATGGGTGGTTATTTCATAGCTGCTAATCTCTAATTTGAGCATTATCCGCTTAGGAGAACGTTAAGTCTGCAATATAAGTTGTCATGGCTATGTATCCAGGTAAGAGGTGAACGCCTTCATAACAGGATTAACCCTGAAGTTAGCTGGATAAGCTCAAATCCAGTTAACAGTACAGGCCACTAGTGTACCATTACAGTATACTGAGAATAGTATTTGGCTTATAATCAGTTTAAAAGCCTGAACAAGAAAAATAAAAGCACCATACAAAGAAACACTAAATAAAAAACAGCCTCAAGTGAAATTAAATTTCAAGCCACTGAAGAGGGATATATACTGCTTAAAAAATAAAATAACATCTTTTTAATGAAAGTTGGGTTACTCCTGAAGCACGACAATGGCTTATAAGGTGAAAATATGAAAGGAGTTCCTGGAGGATGAAGGAATTGATACCACTGACAGGCCTCCATGGTCTTATGACCTAAAAACTAAAAGAACACGTCTGGGATATTATGTTTTGGTCCATCTGATGTGATTGTTACATGAAGAAAAAATACACTGACAGACTGTATTCTTCAGTTTCTCATATCACACTGTATCAGACCACATTAAGTCACATCCCATCTAGATTGTTAATTTAAATCTTCAACTATTTCAGTCTGTCAAAATCAAAAATGAAAAGAAAAAATGTGTCTGTAACTCTAACCATAATCTTGACCTCTGTGTGTGTAAGGTATAACATAAACTAAACTAAAAAAATAAGTAACTTTACAGAACAATGAAAGGAAACAGATTTGATATATTTTGAAGAACTAAAATTCAAAATAACTTCTTAAAACGAACATCAAGTAATAAACTATTTAGGTGCTTATATTGGCATAACTGGAAATCAAAATAGATGTACTTGTGTCACATATTAAACTTACATGGTTCATTTAGAATGTTTCTAAAGCACTGGCTGGATCTATAAAACCAAAGATTTGGTAAAGTAACTTATATTTTCTCTTGTTAAACTTACTGTCTAGTGACAGTAGTGGATTACTAAAGATCGAAGTGTCCTAATTACAGTACATCGGCGTATTCCTTTAAAAGAAACAAGTGTAATTACTACATTTGGGTGTCTCTCTTTTAGACTTTGTTAATTCTTTTAACCCAGCAGAGGTGTACACTTCCTTGGTCAAGTTTCTGAAGGCAGGTGTGGTCCTGCATAACATGTATTACACAGATCAGGCCTTAAGTATATCAGTTCATTCTGGAAAGTCCACTGTTAACTGCAGCAAGGGAACTGTTTAGTGTTCAAGTGTCTACTTGTGGGTATTAACCAAACCTCATATGGAAAGTAGGCCATGCAAATGATGCCGAGCAGGCCTCTGGAAAGAGAAGGCTATAGAAAGACACGGATAGAACCAAAAACCCACACAGAAAAAATGGGCCACACTAAACCACTTAAAAATAAAATGAAATAACATAAGAAAAAACACACCAAAAATATTCCTCAAAGAGAAGATACAAAGCCAATGTGAACAAGAAATGTGGGAGATAAAAAACTGTAAACTGGAGCAGACTCAGAATAAACAGATTTATGCTCACTGCTCAAGGAGTGTAATGGTTAAGCCTGCAGACTGCAGTGTAGTGGTGACTCACTACATACACCAGTTAGAGCACAGAGCCTTGAAAGCTCCAAGATCTCAGGCCCACACAGCCTTGGAGTAACCTGGGATAAGAGACGAGGATAAGGAGCGAGAGGCTCACCAAGCTGTTACACAAACCACCAAAAGCTAATAACAACTGTGTTTTCCACATTTTTCCTAAAGAGGGATCACCCTATCCACTGACGAAACTACACCCAGTATACAGCATAATATTTCTAAATTAGACATGTTAAACTACATTGTTGAAAATGTTCATATCAGTAATAAACCTTTTTGTTTCCACTTTAAATTTAAAGAAAGATTGTGTCATCCAAAATAAACTACAGGATTTTAAATCTAATCTGAAAAGGAAGTTCATAGCAAAATGTCAGCCAAAGCCTCATCTAATATGGTGACTAAGGTTTGACATTTTAAGCGTTATTATGAGGAGGGCATGAAAGTAAAGGGGACTTTTAGCATCTAGAATTCAAAAGACATTCAAAAGACATCTTTACATCAACCATTTCATAGTCTGCATATATATATATATATATATATATATATATATATATATATATATATATATATATATATATATATATGACGGTAACGGTGGTCCCCGTGGTAATCGGAGCACTAGGTGCGGTGACTCCCAAGCTAGACGAGTGGCTCCAGCAGATCCCAGGAACAACATCGGAGATCTCTGTCCAGAAGAGCGCAGTCCTGGGAACAGCTAAGATACTGCGCAGGACCCTCAAGCTCCCAGGCCTCTGGTAGAGGACCCGAGCTTGAAGGATAAACCGCCCGCAGGGGCGTGCTGGGTGTTTTTATATATATATATATATATATATATATATATATATATATATATATATATATATATATATAGATAGATAGATAGATAGATAGATAGATAGATAGATAGATAGATAGATAGATAGATAGATAGATAGATAATCTCTACAAAAACAGATAAAGATAATTTGGCAATATATTTATGCCTGTCAAAACTTTTTTAAAATAAATTTGGTTCTTTGTTAGTTTAAGGTGTTCATGAGAGATGTTTACAGGTCTACAGCCATTTATAAAACACAGTGAAGGATTGGTTTGGGGGTGTATTTCAATTTTGAATGTAGAAAAGAACCATCGGATTTTGCCCTGCCATGCAATACCATGGCCATCACTCATCAATTGGCCTCCCTAGAGCCTGCACCTCAATATTTTTTTAAAAGTGTGCGCTCACTTTGACAAAGAACAGAAAACAGACAGCCAACATCCAAAGAAAAGCTTTGGAATGTCCTTTTAAAAGTCTGGGGAAAATTCTACTGCATGTTGCAATAAATTAGTGCAATTTGACGTTTCCCTATTCTGTCTTCCTCTCAGTTGATGTGTATATATATATATATATATATATATATATATATATATATATATATATATATATATAGATAGATAGATAGATAGATAGATAGATAGATAGATAGATAGATAGATAGATAGATATAGATATAAATGCACATTTGTGTGTATACTCCTTTGAGAATGACGAGAAAGAGGGATGGTTTGGGGGAATAACGATTAAAGACATGGAGAGAGTGAGAAAGTAAAAACTGGCAAGTGGTGGAAGTGCCGCAGGGATGCAAGATGACCTTGATACACAAATAGTCCATCTTTACTTGTGAAAAAAGGGAATTTGATGAAAATCCCTTAAGATATGTATCACCTTATGGTCCACTGTTAGTGAGGTAGTTCTGTTTCAGGTAATTTTCACCTTTAAATCAATCGTTTTTTCATGTGTTTTCTTTTGAACCTGATGGAAATGTGGGAACGGAACTGACTATGACACATGTGCACTATTAACAAAAACCTCATTAACTTGAACTTGAATTGCTTTTAGGAGTAGAGTACAGTGTATAGTAAGTTGTGAAGCAAAACTGAGAGACAGTTGAAGGGACTGATGTCTCTTTATAGCTACTGCATACCATATCTGGTTCTAATCATTTCAGCAAACAGATTTTTTTTCCCACTCATCCAGCAGAAAGAGCTCAATAGTAGCATAGATATGGATATGATAATTTGTTAAACCTGTTTTAAATTGAATATATTGAGCACAGTTTTAAGATTGCGTTTAGTTTCCACAAACTCCTGTGTAAAATATTTGCCTCTTGCCAGTTGTATATTCTTCAATAACTATAGTCTCCAGTGTTTAATTCTTAAATGTGGACAGGTGGTGTACAATTGGAAGGCAAAAATGAATGATAAGAGAAATTGTACTAAGAATAACAACAACAACAACACCAATAATAATAATAATACAACTAATAATAATAATAATAATAAAGCCAAGAAGAAGAATAAGACAAAAAAAAACTCTAGTCAATTGCTTAAAAACAGGAACATTTCCAGTTTTATCAAATCAAAAAAATCCAGTTAATCGATTACTGGTGCTTTGTTAATGAAGAATATGGTAAATCAAAATGACCAAAATAAATAGTTTAAAGTTGTTTTAGGTTAATTAGATACATCAATGTATGAATTTTGTTTTGTTGGTAAAAACAAAAACAAAAACAGATAACATAATTATACAGCTCATTATAAAACCAGCATAGTGCATGAGAATGTCAACAGTTAGTCTTGATCAGTATTCACAGCACAGTCATTTTGAATGGTCATTGCCACTAGTGGAATAACTGCCTCATTATTCTGGGCACAGAGCGAGTGGGCTGGTTTTCGTTGCCCAGCGTCATTAAAGTCAGCCTCTTTGGTTACAGTTACTGCCATATTCAATTTTCCAACCAAGCTGGAGGGATGCATCCAGTGCTTCTCTGTGCCAGTGTTTGCAGATTAGGGTTGTGATCTGCAAGCAGGAGGTGCATCGTTTGGGCCATTGTCCCAGTCATCCAGTGACCACCTGCATTGTGAGGCACTACATACAGTACATCAGTACATAAAGGTGTGCAGGCAATCTCTGCTGCATACAGCTGTCAATTTGTATGGTCCTCTAGTGGTGACACAGGCAACAGCAGAGACAACCATAGCTTTGCCTAAGCTGCACTCTGCAGCACCATGTGTTTGCTTATCACCTCGGAACATACTGCCATTCGATGAAGCCTAAAAATATGGTAAAACAGACAGACCAAGAGACAGCAGGAGAAAGTGACAGAGAAATGTAGATGCTGCAAAAAGAATAGACAGCTTATGAGGAAAAAAAGAAAAGCAAAGGAGGAAAGGAAGCATCAGAAGATTGGTACGTGCGTCATGGATGGGAGAGGGACTAATTAAGGAAGGCTGGATTAATTAGGCTTCCAGTCTGCCTCCCTCTCATACTCCCACCGAGCTTCATGCCAGCTCAGGCCCCAAACCAACTCCCAAAAGCAAGGCCTTGTATTGTTCCACAGATTTCCCATTCATTCAAGGGAATGTGTGTTTTCACTGTCAGTAAAGACCACCATGGGGCTTAAAAATACCCTGGATATGTGGTACATTACACTAAGCACATAAAAAAAGGACAGAAATAATCTCTCATTAATTTTACTTGCATATCTACATAAAATGTGTTGGAAGCCACATTTGGTTACCTTAAATTTCAGACGAGACAACATATCTTAATTAAGCCCCCAGACACACACACCTAGGGACTAAAGGTTGCTAAGAAAAAAAATGTCCTCCCTGACTGATTGGCAAGTGGCTGCTGGAGGTTGAAAGTTGCTAGGTGAAATTGGAAAGAGGGTACTGCACCAAAAACCTCCTCCTTGTGATTGCTTTGGCCACTAGGGGATTGCCACATTCAACTATAGTTTACATGGAAGAAATCGAAAATATATAGCATTTGCCTTCAAAATAAAAGTCGTGCCTCACAACTGCAGCAAATAGTGGTTTTTATTGCTCTTTTCACACTTTCACTACTGTTCAGGGAGCATTTGGTGTGTGTTTGCATAAACATCACCATCCTCTATGCAAACTGTAGGCAACACTGGCAATCTGTTAGTGACCAAAGTAACTGCAAGGAAGTGTTTTGTGTATGACTGTATAAGAGCTTGTGATAAATTTCACCTTGTAACTGCAAGCAATCTCTAGCAACCATTTGGTGAATGCACATTTTTCCCAAGTGATTTGTGTTTGCGAGGAGGTCACTGACCACTGGCTTGTGGAAGTGGGCCCAAAAGGATGTGTCCTGTAATTTGCAACTATACCACATTTTTAATATTTGTATTAATATTAATGTTGTATGAATAACATATCTAATAATACTATTTCTATATTTTATATGTATTTATATTTTTACACTCTTTAGAGATTTAATATCTTTGGAGATTCTCTTTAATCACCCTTTAATCATCATCTAATAACATATCTGCAGTAGGTGGCACTCATAGGGATCATTCTTTCTGTGGAAGAAGAGTCATATGATCTTGACCAGTAACTGACCAGTCATATGACCAGTCATATGAACAATTAATTTTTAAATAATTGGATGCAGCTCAGAGAATAAAAAACTAAAACAGTTTCTTAAAGATTAATTCAATTAAATTCTTGATTAAAATCCATAAGATTCTCCCATGTGTTAAGATAGAGTTGTGATATGATAATTCTGTTAATTTATGTTAAGGTATTACTAGTCAGTTGTTGCGAACTTTTTCATGTGACCAAGCTTGCACATATATAGTTAACCCAGGATTTCCCAATCTATGTTTCACACAGATGCATGTTCTTGCACACAGATTATAGTGAGCCTTTGTAGCCTAGTGCCACCCAATACCAATGACATTCCCTTCCTTTGAACTGGCCTTAAACTTCACAAGGCCAGTTCCACAAGGAGATATGGAGCTCCTGCTTCATGTGTCCTCTTTTTTTTAATTAGCACATGTTCTTGTTGCATGCAGAACATACAAAGGTTCATTAATTTCTCCCAAGATAAACACACATACAAACACATTTCCTTCTGTTCTTAAGAGATTTAGCTATACTGCATAATACAGTATATTATAGATTATGTGTTGTTTTATCACCCCTTTGGAGATATGCGTTGACTTCACATGCTCTATTTGAAGTGGACAAAAAGCAGACTCACAAATAGATAGAAGTCTTTACATGGCTACTGGTCCTAAGAGAACTTTCGCATGTTGTGCCCATCTTTTTTCTTCTCCCATTCACCTATTTGGCACATTGAATTAATTTAACACCTGCTACTCATGATATTGAACTAATGTACAAAGTGCTAAAAGTAAGCACAAAGTTCACTATCCAAAGTCAATGTGAAAATCATAGGTGTGACGGGTGTGTGTGTGTGTGTGTGTCTCTCAGTGTACGTGTGTTCGCAGCAATACATCTCTTGATGTTACCCCTAAATTCCAAACTCCTTGATGTTGATGACAGAGAAACCCTCTCCAAGCCAGAATGTAATTAAAATCTGCCTTTAGCTTTCCTTCACATCACATCCTTGGCTCCTTCTTGGATGGAATATGATGGGATGAATATTTATTGTGGGTCTTGTCTCTGAAGGGCTGCATGGAGAGGCTTGAGTAAAACAAAGTAGGGAAAAAAGCTGGTTTTGCCATTTCTGGCCTGATTGACGCTCCAGCTTGCAGCAAGTAATTCATTCTTAGAGGGAGGCACAAGTACCCCACTCCTTCTCCCAGCACAAGTTTATGATAATCCTAATAAATTATGATACGCTGCACAGACATTAAAAACTGTGATTGGCACTAAATCAAACACGCTGTGCCTCTCAGGTCAGAGAGAGCTGAGTTAGTGTGTGTGTGTGCCCTGCTCCCCCTTCCAACTATCAATTTTCCTATGTCCTTAAATCCTACATCACTCCTAGTCCACCTACCGATTTCTCTCTCTTCTCTCTTTTTGTCTAGTCCTGTCTTTGGCTCGACTTGTAATTTCCATTGCTTTTCTGTGCCCTTTCAGTAGCACACCTTTCTTTGCAGCTGACTTGATAAATCTAGGTGACAGTGTAAAATGTTCCACTGGAAAAGAAAAAAAAGTCTGAGAAATAGAGTACGGCCCTCAGTACCCTGGGAGTGTGTGTTATTGTACCTTCTTCGTATTTGTCATGATTCCCTGCACTGCTCTGTATGTACCTTTATCCTTTCTGCAGCTGATTTAATTCATGGTTGAATGGATAACCAGATTGACACTCACTACTTTAATCTTAGTCAAACACTCATGTGCACTCTGCAGATTATTCTACCTTCATCAGCTATAGCGGTCATAGGTCCAAAACATCAATTTGTTGACGCAAATCCGGTTAGCCTGATGTTGATTACTGCCCTGTGCTGGCCCTTATTATGAGGAAATTGAAAAAAAAATCTTCCACCTGCCTTGATTAAAAAGAGTGAGCAAAAAAAAAAAAAATTGCTTAACTGTCTAATTTGCAGGTATTTCATCACTAGAAAAAATGTGGGAATGTAAAATTTCATTAGTATTGGTCAAGTACACAACTACTTTTGTAATGGTTCCCTCCTCCGAAAATAGCACTGCTAAAAGTTGATTATGTCACAAGCGAGAAGCTGATCAGACAGATAGTTGGATTTAGATTTATATACTGTATATAGTATGCATAAGTTCAATAAGGAAGAGAATCACTCATCTGCTTGCTTTCCTGGGTGTTCAGCTGCTTTTCTGTTGTTTACATGACTACCGCTTTCCCACGCTGTCAATTATAATACTGACATCATTACAAGCCTCAGTCTTCATCATCACCAACACCAGCCTAAATATGTTAATTTCTCTACCTCGATAAATCATGTTCAATTCTTCCAAGTGATCTCGCGGATGCCATTATCTACTACAGACACATAGCCTAGGTGGATTTTTCTAATCATCATCATCATCATCAACATCACCATCATCTTTACCTGTGATCATTATAACATTTGAATTGATATTTGAATACAGGCTGGGGCGATGGTTCCTAAGTAGCGTTAGCAGCTTCATGGCACAATCAATCTTTAACATATTCATTGTTGGTTTTGTCAATAAGGTGCTTTTATTACCGTGCTAATGTGATCGATAAGAGGGACCATTATATTTTACAGTCCTGCTGTTTACTGCTGAACATGACCTCAAACTACATGACATTTCATATGTTGACCATGCTGTACTGTAACGAAGCTTTTGGATGGACTTTGTGTAATGGGAGCAATGTTCTCTCGTTGTCATTTGTTTTTCATAAATGCCTTGATTTGAATTGGGACCTATTAAATCTCCCTATTAAAGACAAGAGGCAAAGCAGTGCAAAGAATTACATATCAGTAGGTGGGAGTCAGTAGCCTACACTGGGAAAGAGAAATACATATTAGCATGTGCACTATTGAAAAATTTGGATAAAAACTCCTGATTTCATCTGGGGCTCCTAAATTGCTAAAACTGGTACTGGATGACACTCTTTTTGTGTTTACATGATTTTCTTTACTGCTTAGAAATTTGGGGTAAGAATACAAAAGTGAAGCTGTTCAAGAACAGAAGTGCTCACTCATGAGAGGTGGACATTTTCATGCAGTAGAAGACTACTTGATTCAGGATTAAGCAGTAAGACCACAGTGTGGGATGCTGGAGGATGACAGAGACAGGTAATTAACTAAAAATAATATGTGCTTGACACAGCAGAGAAAAGGTTTTTAAAAGGAAATAGGAGACACAACAGAATGAAACTTCAGAGAATAGCATAGATGAAGGTTACTTTTGTATGTCGACATGAGTGGATGCAACACATGCAGGCAGCCTTCTCAACCACCTACATACTGGAGAAGGATCAGACTTGAAAGGGAGAAGAAATTTCATTAGATTTCCACATCACTATATTTCAGCCACCCACACCCCTTCATGTACATTTTTTTATGTAATGTACAGCATAAAAAAAGCAGCAGTACATCACAGAAGCATCAGGAATTTGATGTCTGATTGCTTTTGCTACCTTGTTACATTTTTGATGGTGTGGTGCAACAGGTAGAAATGGAATTGCACTTACATGTGCACATGCCCTTTGATTTAAATTATGCATGTAACATGATTTGAGTGAACTGAATTTAAAAATGACAAAAAGTTAAATGTTCAAGTGTTCAATTTTTTTATGTATTTATTTGTTTGTTTGTTTATTTTGATTTATTTATTTATTCATTTATTTATTTGGGGGGGGGGGGGGTGATCATCATTAAGCAATCATTTGAATCCTATATAAACAATGTTTAGTTAGTCTTTTGGTGAGAATATTGTCCTAATAATTGTAGTCACTTTGGCATTATTTACACCATCTCTCTACGTCTCTCTAATTGCACCCAATTTTTCCAAACTGCTTATCTAATTTAGGGTTGTGAGTGGGGGTGCTGGAGTCTGTCCCAGCTGCCTCAGGGCAAAAGGCAGGGTACATCCTGGACAGGTTTCAAGTCAATCTGAGCCAACACAGAGAGAGACAATCATTCACGCTTACATTCACACGTGGTCATCCATCCATCCATGTATGGTCACTTTAGAATAGCCAGTTAACCATGTATGTCTCTACACTATGGGAGAAGGCCTGCATAGTCAGAAAGAACATAAAATCATTTCAATCTCAGTTAAACAAAAAATATAAAAAAATCCAACTTTGCAATGCAAATTCTGCTCCAAAGTGCCCTTTAATATAATAAGAACATGGCCACTTTCCTAAGTGCATTGAAAGTTTGACATGGTCACATGGGGTTAGGTTGGGTCTTGTACTGGAATTACTTTATTATCTTCAAAAAAAGAAAGAAAAGTTTAGAGCCATCACTGATCAGAGGATGGACAGCTGTCGGTGGACAAAGGCCTGTGTGTCTTTGTGGACACGCGCCTGCCAATCTAGCTGTCAGGTCTGGATGACTGCCTGATTTCTCTGGCTTTCTAACTGCTTCTCCTGTCTGCCTGTCGATTGCTCCATCATGATGAATGTTCTTCTCTGCCAGGTTCACTTGCCCACCTGTCTTACTCCACTTCAACTCAGAGAGCCTGCCTGTTCTTTTTGCCTGTTGAACTTGCTGGACTTTAATACTGTCATCACTAGAGAAAGCAGTGGAGAGACAAGATGTTTGGTTACAATAGCTGTACCCCATCCTTGGTTGCTGGTTGAAACTATTGGGATGAATATTCTTACCACATCCATTCAAACTGACTAATGAGCTTATGTTTCATTGCATTGCTCATAGGTAGGTATAAAAGCACTACACAACAATACAAATATTTACTAAGAAGTACAACAAAAATACCCAGAAAGACACTGACATTTAATGGATGCACAGACCTGTGTGATTTTTTTTATACTCTTACTGCAATATGCTCTCAACCCACACCACACTAAAAAGATAAAGTTTCTACCCTCTCTTTTTATTATAGCAATTAGTTAATTGGGATGAACTGTAATAGCATATAACAACTCTTTCAAGAAGTATGGAATTGAGACTTTTGTTTCTTGAAAGATGCAGTTTTAATTCCAAGTAATATTCTTGACACCAGGTCCCAAGAAACCTATTAACACAAACTATATAACTGACTTTGGAAAGCTAAAATATTTTCATCTGACAGCAACGTTATGCTACGATGACGGCCTAATTATATTTGACTTATTGTCAATTCATTAAATAGGACATCTTTTTCCACCAAGAACGAACTAGCCTGCATAACCTCTGCAGAAGTGCTTGTTTGAATGTACAGTGTTTTGAAGAAGAAAAGGAAAGAAAAGAAAAGAAAAGAAAAGAAAAGAAAAGAAAAGAAAAGAAAAGAAAAGAAAGTAATTAAATATGCCTATCACAGAGTTGGCTTGGATGCTTTTTATTTCTTCATTTTAAAGCATTTTGAGCCTGAACAGATGTTCCACTGCTGGTACTTAGTGGTCTACTTACATGCAGATCCATGGATGAGTCATCTTCATTTTCATATTACCTGACCCTAACTGATTTACAAAAAAAAAAAACAGAAAATTTTTTTTGAATTGAATTGCTAACAGGCAAAGTGGTTTGGGGTTTTGGGGCAGTTCAACCTAACTGAAAATGATACTATTGATTTGAATTTTAGATACTTTTTTTTTTTGCTTGTTTTTTGTTTTTTACAAGTTGTTTGTATAGTGAAATCCCAAAATAAGTGTAACTACAATATCTCACTTCTTTCAGTCCTATACTGTATCTGAGTGCTGAATGAAGATTCACGTACTCTGATAATAGTGAAACAGCTTGCCCTATGTTTACGAAACACACAGAAGAATCTAAAAATACTCATTAGGCCTGATGGACAAAATCAGCTACTAATATCATTATGTTTAATATGCTATGCAAAGCCACAGAAATCACCAGAATCTGATTGAGAAGAAATATACCCTATAGCAAAGTGATCAAATTGGCTGTAAGGTTATGTCATACTATAATACATACCAGTGTGATGGTTAGTAGATAGGAGTTTAACTGTATAGAGTCAAGCTAATGATTGATTGATCTTGTTAATGTAGAGGTCTTAGAAACTACAGCATGAAATGGTTCAAACGGGTAAATATGGAAAAAGGGAGAAAAAGTGTTTTCAAAGCGTTTTACAATATTATAAATACAATTTATAATATTATGTTAATTGCTGCATTTCTGTAGCAACTGAACTGTTTCTTTAATATGAATAGTTATCGACATTGCATGTTTTGGGCTAAGAAACAGTATGTGCATGTATTGGATAATAGTTACAAACTTTAGAAACAATTTTTTAAATTGATGTAACTGAAAATAAACATTGGTAATTTTGGGATGTGATATTACTTGTTCTCTTCTAAGTAAATTGGCTGGACTTTATAAAGCAGGCCATTTTTCAACCACAGCGGAGTGAGGTGATGGTGTGGGGGATGGTGGCGTCAATAGCAGAGGAGCTGGTAAAACATGCAAGAGACTACTGTAAAACAAATGAGCTCTGCTATGATAAATGGCTTTGAAAGTGAACAGACCAGTAGGAGGAAAATAATAATAATTGCCGTGCAAGAGGGCACAGAGCAATACATCAGATCCAAATTGTAAAAGATTTTTTGATGAGTTTCACAAAAAGAAGAAAAGATAACAAAGGCAATGTATCAGGAAGCTTAGCATTAATGATGCACTTGGGTTGCTTTGTAAAAATTGTGAGGAAAAGAAAAGTGGCTTGCCTCTTTTCCAGGTAATGTAATTGCTGTATTGGTGATCTAACACCCTCATTAAGCATGGATCAAACAGCAGCGGAGAAAGCAGCAGCATGGAACCAGAGTGTGAAACAGACAGGATTAGTGGATGAGAGAGATGTTCTCTCACGCGCAGTGCATGTTTGAAGTCTCCCACATGGCTAATTGTAGACTGAAGACACTAGCATTGAGAAGTTCAGCCTCCCCACTGAATCACAGATAGCTCACTTGCCCTTGGCTAGCCTCCCAGTGTTTGTGTTGATTTTTTTCTGAGCAATTAACAATCTGACACCATGACCTCGGACTGACAAGAGAGGGAAAGAAAACAGGGAAGGTACTTCTTCCATTTCAGTGCAGGATCTATTAGGACTTTAACCTCTGAAATGTTGACATATTCTAAAGAAAAAAGACATTTAATTTTGCAGCTTTTTAGTATGCTCTTTAAGACTCAAATATTCCACAGGAAACCAGCTATAAAAATATTATAACCATATTACAGTGATTATTATAAAGTTCGAGAATCCAGTGCATATAATTAACATGTGTCTACTATTGATTTAACTCTCAGTTAATCCTATATAATTGGCTACAGATGTTAGATAGTTGCCCTGTAAGAGGCTGAGGACTTGTCCAGGGTGTACTCCAAGTTTAGGCCAATGACAGCTGGTATAGGCTCCAGCCCCCTGTAACCCCAAATTGAAAAGCAGCTAAAAAATGATTGAATGATGGATATGGTTGTGCTTCACTATTCCTCAGGTCTGGACTATATTTTTTTTGTTTGGTTGTTTGGTTGTTTGGTTGGATTTTTTTGTACTTTATCACAGTTGTTGTATGAATTATGAATTATGTGTTCTTAATGACTAAATGGATGTCAGATTATTAATTTTCTTTTACTTAACCGATTGTTTAAAACAACTGATAATAATTATTAATAAATAGATTTTAAATATTTTCAAAAGAAGTAAATATCATAGTAGATAAAGTAAAGAAGTAGATATCATATAATTTTTTTAATTTGTATTTTTTTAATTGTCAAATATGTCTGGGCAAAACAGAATAGTAATGCAGTGACAATCAGCCAGGGTGACATTATAGTAAGTGGGTGACTGTAGTTTGGAAAAGGTCACTAGAAGTATCAGAAGAAGGGATGAGGAGGGTGAGTCAAAAGGGCATGTAGCACTCCTGCTAGCAGGAATTAGTTTCAGAAATTGCTAAGAAAGGTAACTCATGAGGTGTGCTGGTGGTTTAATCAAAATCTGTATCTAAGAACAACTTTGTGTACCGTGCAAAAAATGTACATATATGTTGTTTATTTGTGATTTTCGATGGGTCAGCAATGCAGAAAAAACTGGCCAGATCTTGATCGAAGTTAAAAGGCAATCATGTTAGACACTAAAAGAAGAGTGAGCCACTGCCAAGGTTAGTGCTGCCATGGACGTAATCCATCACGTATGGTCTGTAAACCTATTGGTTTGGAGATACCATACTCATGATGACTACTAAATATGATAAGCTACCAGTGAATCTGATGGAGAACCCTGGAATACAATGCATGATACTATATAATACTATACTCAAACAGTAGTGACTTCGCAATCACGCCCTAAACCAGGGGTGTCGAACTCCAGGCCTCGAGGGCCGGTGTCCTGCAGGTTTTAGATATCACCCTACACAGCAAATTCAAAAGTGTTAAATGTTTTGGTGTTAATAGTCTTCTTGCAAAAGTAGAGTTAATTTTACTCTAAGCAGAGTCACATTCTTTTAATGTAACTCTGAGGTGTAAAATGATAGTAGTTAAAATCGAGTGTTAAAAATGAGTGTTTCTCTGTCAAATCTGGAGGTGTTACAATGGAAACATTAACTCTTGACCTCTTAACTCTGAACTCCTACAGGGGCTATGACACCAACAGAGTAAATTCACAGACTCCGCCCCCAGCACGGCTCCAATCGAAGCTGAAGTGAAGCCTTTTCAGAACATTTTGCTCTACATATTTGAGTTGTTTGCCATGCTTGGTAAGTCATTTTTTCAAAGATTGTTTCAATTATTATTATGAGCTTTTACTTCTGTGGCTCTTTGGAGTTGAGACAAAGCTGTGTGAAAGGCATTAGCCATGTTGCTCGGTGATAGCATAATATTCTGTTTTAGCTAGCTGAAAGGTATTGTTTGCGGGCAAATACCACAGCACTGAAAAAAAGCTTGCATGGAGTTCGACACCTGTGCCCTAAACCATACTGTGCTTCATCCTCTATTCTGTTTTACAAAATAAACACACTGCGTTAATGAATACCATACTCATCTGGGAATTTTTACTTAAATGATCAATCAAGTGAGAAGTACATAGAATGATAGCATGGAACTCTAATAGAGTAATATGATATCGAACCTCTTATTAGCACTTTAAGGCACTTTCATATTGATTTTTTTATGTTAAGACATTATCCATTTTTATATACATTCTCAGAGTGCAGCTAGAATGGAGGTGCTCAAAGTATGTTGGAAAATTGCTGTTGCACCATCTTCAGGCAATTCACTAAAAAAGCTCCTAAGCTCCAATTCGTGTCAAGTGGACCTGGAAAATGATAAAGGACAATCATGTGAAGAGGTCCTTGGTTACTATATAGTGATGGAATAGAATCAACTATATAACAGAAATGTTAAGAATAAAACAGGAGGAATAAGGAATGCCCCCACACAGGAAGGATGAACAGACATGAATTGCTATATCCTCAAGCCAGAAAAGAGGAATTGAGGCTGCAAGGTGGGCAGAGTGCAGCTGTGCTGCTGTGTTCTGACAAGTGATTTATGTCTATGCAAAGGCAACGAAATGTAGAAACAAGATTGGAGCACATTCTGAGATGAACTTAGGACTTTGTGGATGGCTGACTGATAGTTTCTGTCTCCACTTAACAATGTTCTAAGATAGCCCAAATAGATAAGGCTGAAGGGAAGGCATTTTAAGTATAGCTTAAAATTGTTTAAACAAACAGTTCAAAATATTTTAAGGAATATAGCTGCAGCTAAAAAAGCTGAAAAAGCCTGAGGCCAAAATGGTATAATTTGACAGTAACTATTCCCTATAGGTGTGGCAAGTTAATTAGGAGAGTCTAGAATGCCGCAGCAATAGGCACTGACTAAGGTTTGAATGGAATATAATTAAATAAATGCACCAGTAAACACTGGAAATGATCACAACAAGGAGTCTATACTGTTACATATGCTACCTCTTCACATACCCAGCTTGAATGAGATATTTATCTGCATGTTCTAAATCAATTTTTATTGAACAATTTTGACATATAGTTAATATTTTTTTAAGTAACTACTATTTAAATTACACAAAGCAGCAACAATAAAACCAAACTACATGAGATCCAAAACAACTCTATAATAAATGTTAACTCTTTAAACTGAGTATTTCAGTTTGGGTTGAAACCGCAAAATAATGCAATTCAAATAAATAAATGTAATAAGATATAATAAATTAAAAAATAATCAGGTCAAAGTCAATATAAATCAGGATTATAGAATGAAATGTGTCAAGGGGAGGTCAGGGACAGCAACAACATGGCAGCTGCTCTTCTTGTAATCAAACCACCGAGAACTACTTGCAAGAATTACATGTTACCAAGTGACCTGCATCCAGGGAAGCCAGATAATCAGTAAAATAAATGAAAAGAATGTGGATGTTCAAGTCCATTTACTCAAAGTTGAAAACTCTGTATAGAGTTATTAAATCAGACACAACCTGCAACCCACTGAGTAAAAATATATTTCAATGGAAGTGCCAAGAAAAAGAAAAAAAGGGCTAATAATGTCACAGCGTAAAGAATTAAGCTATCTCCTGCACAAGATCACCCTGACACCCATCCTTAACCATATGTTAAAAATGCCCTGGTTAAACAGTCTTTAAAAATACTGCATATTTCAAAGGAAGCTTTGCTTCTGAAGAGAAATAAAAAAAAGTTTAACCAAGAATGATACCATGTGTTAGGTACTCAAGAGTGTTGAAGCTACAAGCAAAAGGAGACGACCAGCATTCCCATACTATTATAGTCTGTAAATACTGTTTTTAAGAAATTCACTTGCCTGTGTAAAAGAAAATTCAAAGGATTCTCACTCCTGTTGGAACTATTAAAGGCTGGTTTTTTTGTGTGTGTGTGTTTGTGTGTGTGTTTGCATGTGTCATTTTTTTTTCATTGCCTGTGTTAACTGAAGTGTGAAGTATGCATATGGTTTATGCATGACTAATCAATTAAGCAAGGGAGTAAACAAGTGAGTAACTTCAACAACAACTCAATAAGAAAGGAAGGTGGAAAACAGAAGTTCTCTTTGGGGACAATAAGATTAAGTATTTTCTACCAACTTCTCAAGTCATACAAAAATGTGAAGTCACCAACTCAAGGAAAGCTCTCTTCAGTGACAAGAGTCTCTATTAGCATTCACACCCGGTGTCCATAAGTGAATCTTCCCACCATTCAGCTATTCTCTATTCACAATGCTTCTCATCAAAAACCGAATAATGGTAGAGCAAACACACAAAGCAGAAAGTCTGTGATATGCAAGCAAACAACTATCTAAATACGTACAAATGTCTAACCACAAACAGCGTAGCTTAATCTCAAGATTACGAGGAACAGGGTATGTAATCAGTCTCATTTATCTGTATTTCTGTACCATTCTGTGGCAAAACAAACATTTGCACCTCAGCAGAGATTATGGCTTAAGCAAATACACAAACAACCATGTGAAAGCAAGAGATATCTTCTTATACACACAGTGATGCTGAAGCCATCTCTTTTCATTCAGTAATATTCCATGGGAATACAGTATTTACCAAACCTACTGGGTAAGGTTAAGTAATCAAGTACAAGACTAATTTTTATTAAAGCAATGCAAATAATTACCTCTGGTCGCATCATTGTGGACCGAGTTTTATTTTAGGAGTAGTGGCGGTGGTGTGGGTCATACCTCGCATTCTCGAGAGCCTGAAATGGTATAGGTGCAGGGTCCGGTCCCATTGACAAGCACATCCATGGCCTCAGAATTGGTGGGCTTGTAGTCCACATAGTACTCCTGCAGGGGAGAGCTCAGTGTGCGCTCCGTCTCTCTAGTTTTCTTGCGACGTTTGCGAGCTGCTGCCGAATGCTCCTGCAGTTGCTTGACACTGCTAGGATAGCGCTTCCATGATACATATATTACTAACAGGATCATCGCAACAGAAAGAAAAAGGGCAACACTTCCAGCCACAATCTTGTGGAAAGACACAGGCTCCAAGTCTTGCTCTGGGGGTAGTGCTACAGGTGGAGTAACTGCTGAAGATGTAGGACCCCTAAGAGATCCCTCACCTCTCTTTCCAGAATCAGTGGGTGAAGCAAGGATAGCTGGGCGATGCTCAGTTTGGGCAGGGACACTAGATGGGTTTGGAGGAATACTCACTGTAAGTGGTGTTGCTTGGTTTGATTTACAAACACCAAAAGCTTCAACTGCATCCATCACTTTTTCACCCTGGGCTTTCTTCGGGGAGGCGCAAATCATGGTGGTTTCCTTTGCCCCTCTAAAGTTTCTCAACCAGGCCACCAATGGGCAGATGGCAGGGCCACAATCCCATACATTCCCAGCTAAGCTAATCATAGTCAAAGAGATCCAGGCATCAACTACCTCCTGGGAAACATTGGTCAGCTTGTTGGAATCCAAGTTGAGTGTTTGCAGATTGGGTAAGCATTGGTAAACTGCAGCATCTACTTCTGTCAGCTCATTCCCCGACAGATCCAGTTTCTGGATGGAGACCCAGGTCCAGGTCAGGCCCTGGTTCATAGAGCGAATCCGATTCCACTGCAGGTAAAGAGCCCGCAGATTGTAGAGGCGAGGAAAGTGAGAAAAATTGATCTTTGAGAACTGGTTATGCTCCAGATGCAGCTCAGTGAGTTTGACCAGGCCAGAAAATGCATTTCGAGTGATACTGCGCAGACGGTTGTAGCCCAAATCTAGGAACTCGAGATTTCTGCAATCTTGGAACAGACGCATTGGAATAATTTTAAGAGAGTTTGAGCGTATGTGAAGGCTGAGAAGCTTCCGTAGGCCCTGGAATTGTCCAGGTTGCAAGGCTTGCAGTTTATTATACGAAAGGTCCAAATTACGCAAATTAGGGACAGGGTGGAATGTGGTGTTGTGGAGTGATGTGATCTTATTGGAACTCAGGATCAGTTCTTTAAGTCTGCGGACCCCCTGGAAGGCCATTGCATCCACAGATGCAATGTAATTATGGTCCAAATAGAGCCAGATGAGGTGGTTGAGTCCTACAAACTGGCCTGCACGAAGACTGGCGAGGCTGTTGTATCGTAAAGAAAGGCCCTCACAGCCTCCTGAGAGGTTCTTGGGGACATCACGAAAGGCGCTTGACTCACAGTAAACAATTTTTCCATCACAGCGACAACTCTTGGGGCACTGGCGCTCACTTAGAGATGGATTTGCTGCCAGCCACACCTGCATCAGGAGTTGGACCACTAGCCAGCGGCGCCGCAGAGCAGAGCCTATAGTGAGGGAAGGGAGAGGGATAAAACAAAATGGAAAAGAAAAAAGAAAAAAAGAAGGGGGGGGGGGGGTTATAAAGAAAAGATTTAATACAAATTCAAAAACATTTAAGCCATATTTTTTAATTAATTTTATAAACAAATACATTTTTTTTTGTATGAGTGAACAGAAAATGGATTTATTCACACCCAGACAAGGCTTTTTACCCACAAACAGGGGCCACAATCTTAGCAGTTTTAGCAGCAACTTCTGATGAAGTGTCCTCAGGTAAACATCGAGTGCTGTACCTGCACTTATACATTTGGATGACTATTTTTACTTATGAAGTCAGTATACTAATACAAAAACTGAACTTTTTGACCTCCATAATAAACACAGGAATTGTTGTGGATGCATCTGAAGGAAAAGTCCCTCACAGTACAGCAAACATATTTGAAAAGCTTAAAACCAACTTCACCAAACAAGAAAGTCAGGACAAAGCATAAGTGCTGTTAAGGATGAAGGATCCATTTTCTTAGTCACTCATCTGATTTACAATTATGCAAAAACAACCTCAGATGAACAATTACACTAAATGTTATTTCTTTAAAAGCCTAAATGCTGTGCAGACTACATGCAGTGGGGAAAAGTACGCTCTTACTGCTTCCATAGATTTCAAGAGGGTAAATTGCTGCCACATGCTACTAATCGGCAACACTTGATTACTTGATATGCATTGTAATTTTCCTACCAAATATGTGCATAGCTGATAAAAAATGTGCAAGTTTGGGGTTTACGAATTTTGCCTACGGACATTACAATATGCAGACTGGAGGAACCCGACCACTGACTTTTGGATTAGTGGATATTCGACTCAACCCTTTAACCTTCTCCAATGATGTAGGAAATATTTTCGTAGCACATTTTGGGCCCATTACTACCAGTTATTTATCACGTAAATGCCACAGCTTGCCTGTGTATTGTTGCTGACCGTGTACATTCGTTTATGGCTGCAATTTTCTATCATCTACTGACTACTTGCAGCTTAATAGTGTGGACCATGTCATGACCAAAAGTCATTTCACTTCAATGGCTGACAGTGAGTTAAATGGATTTCAATGGCCTTTCCAATCAGCAAATTATAATCCAGTAGAATACACCTTTTGGGTGTGGTACAATAGGAGATTCAGGGCTGAATGTGGATGTGCAAATCTGGATTTTATGATACAACAATATCACCGTGGTACACAATCTCAAATCAACAATTATTTTAATGGACCCCCACCTTGCATCATCGTGTTCCTAGACAACTGAATAGAGGATGCATATCTTTGCAATATGCTGGTTTTAGAACAGCAGCACCTTCCTAACAAAGCACCATAATTTATGAGCTATAAGGGAATAGCAATCTATTTTCAGGATTATTATCTTAGCTTTTACTATGAGATTAAAATCTGAAAAACACATAGAGAAGAGAAAAGGAAAAAATGTAACCTTTCAACCAAAGAATAATTTAAGAATGCACTGCCTTAAAATCTACTTTTGTTAGGGATTCCATCATCAATAAGTGATATAAAGAAATGTTATTTACTTATATAGCAAAGTTGACATCAGTTAGTTTTGATGTCATTGCCTCTGCAAGTTTACAGTGAATACCCACTGAAAATCAATGTTGAGAGAAGAAACTTTACACAATCATATCTTTATCTGCATTTATATTCCATTGTCCTATAAGCAGTCATTGTACTAAATGCAGGAACAGATAAGTCATGAAAGGGAGCCCGCAAAGAACAAATTAACATTCAAGAGCTTATGGTTGTGTATGCAATCCTGGAGGCATTTCAATTTAAACTCCAGACATTTCATTTTTAACCAAACAGTGCAGTACAGATTTTGTGTGAATCATCACTTCTGCTTTCCACAGGTCCAAATATAAAAATCTGAATAAACTCCATGGGAACACACAGCTCACCTCGGGTGTAGAAAACAACCACCTGAAATCCAAATGTATGGGTGGAGAATGTCATGGCCCGCATGTGAATGATGCATAGAATTGTTAGTTTTTAAAGAGTCGGGTGTTGTGAATGCACAGAATTCTTGGTTTTGGGGTTACATTTTTTGTTTTAAAAACTAGTTCAAAAGTGAAAAAAGGATTAAGTCCCTGTGATATCACTCCTTGTTCTGTGATGTGACCGAGTTCTTTCCAGTACAAACATTCCCCTTTACAGAGCCAATAATGATCTGTTGTTAAGATACATTGATTTTCTCTTTGGGGAGGTAGTATGAGGGAATTCACTTCTTTGTGTTACTCAAGGCAAGATCATCAAGTGTGGACTTGATAACAATTATCACAATGAAAGAGGTTATTATGTCAAAACGGAAGTTGTCCGTGGTTTTAAAATGTAGAATATGTCTATATGGCAGAGATATGTTAAAACATGGAAGACTTTGGGGATAGCTTTGGTGTGTTGGTGATTTAAATTTTGTAGGGGTTTTTTTTGTAATCATAACTGGATTTGTCATAAATGAGTGCCTGACATAAAGTGGCTGAGAGGCATCATGTAGCATATGGTATCTAACATAGCTATTTTGCTCTTTGCCAAGCATCTGCCAATCCCATATGGGTATGGTATGTGTATTTGTCTGTGTCTAAGAGTGTGATGGATAGAGACACACTTATTGTTTGTTTTCAGAAGAATCTTTCATCATTTCTTACAGATGGAGGGAACCATAGAACACTGCAGATAATTTGTGCTGGCTATTGATTATACTAGCACATACATCAATCATGTTTCTTCATCTTGGATCTTACTATTGTGATATTTAAACATAAATATTGCAGAGAGAGAAAGACGATGATCACAATATGCAGTATTTCTAAATGCAGACGATTTGGTTTTCGCTTCAACATTTGTGAATGCAACTTTCACTTGTCATTACTGTCATGCCTCAGAGGCAAACAGAAAAAAAGACTGGTAAAGTAAATAGACAAGTACTGATGTACAAGAATACTCATGTGTGATGTTTCATGTGCATTCAAAGGTATTTTAATAGACAACACTTTAGACTCGGAGGTTATTGAATCTATGTTTTCTAAATTTTGCATTTAAGCATAAAGAAGCAACCCCCACTGTTTTCCTCTCTCGTGTGCATAATATGTTTACTTTATTAGAAGAGTCATCTCTTAAAGACTAAAGCTGCCTCACACAACACCCTTTTCCCCTTACTGACACTGTATGTGGTTTAATGAGAGCTCTATGCTCTAATGCCTCTGTAAGTCATCTCCTTCCCCACTACTCATCTAATCATATTCACAAAGGAGCACAAGTCACCCGTTCAGGTGTCACTCAAAGGATTGGTGTTTCTTTTACATCTAACCTGATGTTCCCCTCAATATTACTGTTCTTCTGCTGCATCAAGATGAACAATTTCTCCTTTATATTCCATTGTGTTTAAAATATGCTGGTTTCACATGCCCTTGAACCCTCAGCACCATAAGAATGTATTTATAATGTGCCATCCATTTTATGTATGTGGTCAAAATCATCCTCTCAGCTCTTCTCACTTCCCTGCTTGATTTCCATTTTCACTTCCTAGCCATGTTTTCTTTTCTTTTTTTTTCTTGCTTGTGTTGAGAGTCACCATTTATGATGAACATTGTTCTTGGACAGAGTTTATTGTTCTTTATAATGTATAGATCTGCGCTTGTCATTTTTCTCCATCACTCTGGGCAGTTTTATCTCAAAATCTAATGGAGATGGATATGTCGCAGTTAAAGTTTGTCCAAAGGCATGTGTGTAATGCTTACTTATGTAGCAGACAGCCCTGCTGTCCTCAGCACGAGAAGATAGCTATTTCTGCCTCTCAACCCTAACACATAGAGAGAGTAAGTGCACTTTACTGCTGACCTAAAATAAAACCAAATGTAGCTTAATAACTTGGCAAATGGACTCACTAACTGGTGCACTTTGAGTGCACACAAGTGGTTCATTGCTATTTGCTGCCTGTCATTGACAAAACTGCAACCAGACTAAGTTTTGACTGTGCACAGAGACTGGGGAGTAGCCTAAAACATAAGGAAGGACGTCCCCAAATCAGCCTAAGCCATCCTATTAGTCTCCAATTATCTTTGAGATGATAGCAAGGCCTGCCAAGTTGGACTCATTTTAACAGTTGTTGGAAAACATTGTGTCCTTGTAAGCCTGCCTTGTGTTTGTTAGAAACCAAGTAGAAAAGCACTGGGGGGAGTATCGTCAAGAATACCGTGTGCAAACAAGCACACATAGATATGCGTATATACTGAGACAAATAGACCAAAAGAGAGAGAGAGAGAAGGAGAAAGAGAGAGAGAGAGAAACAATGTTTTGTTTTTGCCCCTTGTCTGATTCCTGATTTCCCTTGGTGGCAATAGTTTCATGAAGGTAGTCAGAGAATAAGTAATCAGTGCACTCTACTCACTGCAGTGCAGTGGAATAAGTCTCTGGCCATATCAAATTCCTCTCCGAACTCCCTAAAGTGCTTTTCATTATGGTTACTGTAACAACACAACAGATTGCTGCAAGTAACGGCATGTAACCAAAATTCTTGTGGTTGCAGTGATATTTTGAGGGCAGCAAAAACTAGTAATACAATTTCTGTATTAAGTTCAATACAAATTTGCCTCTAGCCTCATATAACACTGTGCTTTCTATCATCTTTTATGTCATCTTAACATAGCTTGTATAGCTTAATTGACAACCAAAGAAGGAAAAAAAACCCCCAAAAAAACCAAGCTCCACACATCATATTTTCAACCCATTACTCCAGTAAGGTTCCTTAACATGCTTGTTATTTGTTACTATTAACCTAATCCAGCAGTAGAAAATATACCTTTTTGCACTAATTTAGCTTCCTTAATATCATCTATAATAGTTCTTTGTTCTCTGTTTGATGTACCTTGGAGAACTTAGCTCTGTAGACTTCCATTCTCACATCAAAAATTTTTTTCTCTCTTTTCCAGTTGAAACGATGTGCAGCAGCTGTTTTAAGTGCCATCTTCATAAACAATCAGACTGAACCACATGGGGTCTGTAACTTTCTTTTCATTTCTGTTTCAAATTTGGCTTGTGAAACAAAACAATCATGGCTGACTTTGTGTGACAATTGTCTACAGTTCTAAGCACAAGAACTATCTCAAGCTGTAGTCAACCAATGCCTACCATAAACAGGTATTGATATTGATACTAGATGTCAGATCAAAAGTCCATTCTGGCATTGAATTTTTTCCTTTTTCCTTTTTAAAGAACTGCTGCCCTCAAGGGCCTGTTTAGCCTCTCTGTTTACCTGGTTCACCTGAAGTGCATAGGTCCAACAAATGGCATCTGTTGCTACACTAGATTACTACTTGGAACTTGAAATCATAGACTAAAATATTACACAAACTAACAGCTAAACAATTGTATTTCTTGTTTATAAGGACAGCTGTCTTTTTTTCTTTTTTTTTCTTTTTGTTAATGGAACTCTAGATAACCATATGCAAAAGGTTATCTAGAGCTCCTTAACCTATCTTAAACCCATGCAATTCCATCTCAAGCGGTGGCTTTTAGCTGTCCCTACCCCACTGTTCCCTTTCCAAAAGTAGATCTCTAATGAGATGGTCCATGAAACATAAGTACATTGCATGCTGTTAATGAAGAGCATCCCAGTCAGCTAGACTGGTGGATGAGTGAGACTACAGCGCCATGCAATCATCAAATAATAGTGGGCAAAAGCATGCTATGTGGTTGACACTTTGTACAAGAATTTCTGAATTTCTGAAATTCATTATTAAATTAACAAAAAAGGAAATAAAACAGATTTATTCAATTAGTACATCAGTACATCTAATGCACAATGCCTCTGAGCTCCTGCAGCCTTTGTGTGCTCTTGTAGAATATATCGATGTGGTGCAGTACCCTACTGTGGGTTGATATATCATGTGGTCTCACAATTAATGGAACAGCCTCACCAGTAATCTTTTTCATCTGTATGTTAGTTAAGAATATGGACTTTGCCTGCTTCCGATAATAACATCAGACGGAGAAAATGCACTAATGGCATTTGAGGAATTGTAGTGGGGTGGAAAAGAATGCAAAAATCTAACTGTTAAATTCCAAGAAATGGACAAATGGAATAGGAAAGAGTGGGTGGTGGGTATGGTTTATGAGCTTGTAACTGTGCGCAGGCGTAAGGGGAAAAAGAACAGGGAAAATGGCAAATTCTAATCAGAAGTGAGAACAAGATGCAGAAACATATATGACTGTGCCTTAGTGAAGAGGGGGAGACAACTCTCTCTCTCTCTCTCTCTCTCTCTCTCACACACACACACACACACACACAC
The DNA here is from genome assembly GCF_057382275.1 of Copadichromis virginalis. Taxonomy (NCBI): domain Eukaryota; kingdom Metazoa; phylum Chordata; class Actinopteri; order Cichliformes; family Cichlidae; genus Copadichromis; species Copadichromis virginalis. Next base: position 38,034,509 of record NC_140624.1, on the reverse strand, counting down.
ACACACACACACACACACACACACACACACACTCAAATACATAGTAGGCTACTGATACATAGACATACAGCCATATGCCCAATTTGGAGATTCCCTCTTCATGGCAGGTTCACAATACCGGTTATCTGAATGGTTTGCAAGGAAAAGTCAGCAAGACCGGATGGACTCTGATTAGAAGAGTTTTGGGGAACAGTGACTGCGACTGGACAATGGGCTCCATGCATACAGATCAGACAAAAATGATTATGCAGGACCACGCTTTATAAAGTTGACTGTCTTCCAACATTTAGCGTGATTAGCATTCCGGTCCATGTCAATGAGCCAGCCACTCTAACTAGTAAGGAAAACAATGGACAGTCATCACTTGGGCAAACATGTTTAATTACTTTGTTCTGATTACTGCACCGAATCTGTTATCGTACAGTGTTGAAAAATACGAATTAACTATTATTAGTCTGTAATAAGCCACACCGTCAGGAAATGGAGGAAAAGCACACTGCAGCTCTGCGACTAACAGGCAACAGCACGGGTTTCAACCACATTCCACAAGCTTCACGAACCACTTAATGAACGGCACCATAACGCTTATTGGATGTTAACACGCTGCATTTGAAAAGGCATGCGTTTTTAAACATCAGATTCAGAGCAGGTTTATTCCGGAATAAAAGAAGAAGATAATTGTGGTCTGTATTAAGAGGAAGGAGAAAAATGAGTGTATTTCACATTAACTTACGCTATCGAAAGGATTGAGGCATAAACAAACTTACCCATATCCGCTTATCTGTTAGCTCCAGCCTACAGGTTTTAACGGCTTCTAGTGCGCGACATCCGAGTCCGCATGACGCGCTCTCCACAGTCAGGTATCGTTCTAATCCACTAGCCCTGTCTCTCCGCGCAGCCGCCGATTCCAAAGCGCACCTGCCCTTTACTCTCCCGGACCTGGGTGCACTATCCGGTTTAGTTCTGCATCTCTAACCGTGCAAATCAGCCGGGGCGAATGTCATTTACTTCCAACTCCGAAATAAAGGGATAAAAATCCGGGTTCAGAATTCCTTATCCATCCCTTCGCTGCAAAGGATCACTCTCTCTTTTTCAAGTAACAGCCAGAAAGAGTACTGCATTAGGTGCAGATAATAGCGAAGCCACATCCGAGTAAGTCATGTCAGTCTTACACATGCAGATTTTGCGAATATCCAGGTAAAAAAAACAAACAAAAAAACTTCACAATTATAGTGACGGTGTGCAAAAAAAATGAGTATAATGTTCCAGTAGACTCAGCCAGCCCCCAGATTCCTAATAAACCTCTGCGTCTCTGTTCTCAGAGATGCTCAGTACGATCCGCGCATAGCGCGCAGGAAAGTAAGGCGAGGATATCCCCAAGTCGTTGTAAACGCTGTCAGCGGGTATCACCAGATAGTCAAATCTTCAAATATCCACCTTTTTGTAAACCTTTGATTCTCGTTGTTGCTCGGTTTGAAATGCAGCATGACGCTGTTGTTAATCACGTCTACATGTCAAAGCAACTTTGTCAGGCAGAATCGGAATGCCCTCTTCTGGTGAGAGAACGATTCAGGAGCTCGTCCAATGTCGTCACGATCATGCTTTGGTGGTATGATTTTTTTTTACTATTATTACTTATGAAAGCCAGTTTACACTATAGTTTGCACTGCTAGATAATAACTAAATGGAATGAACTTTAGTATTCGTGTTTCATGTATGTGAGTTTTGGACTATTCAGAAATGGTTGTTGGTTAGCACTTTGCTTTAGTTGTTTGAATTATGCTTGAGATTATTTCTAGGGTGCTTATTAAGTTTGTGATACGAAGCTAAGAAACACAAGTATCCTATACATATGTGCATAACTATGAGAGAATGGGCACGTTGCAAAGGCAGCTCTAATACATTCCCATACAGAGGATCTATGCAAACTGCTGAATGATGCTGTCCATGGTGCTGAATTTAAAAATTGTTATTTTGTGGCTGACTGACCCCTTTCCAGAACTTTCAGGACTAAATTCCTTTATCTCAGTTTACATGCAAAATTATTAATATTATTATTGTTTTATTTTTGCTTAATATGTTACAGAAAACGTGTCACCCCAAAATACCAGAATTCTTAAATACCACTGCATTTTCAATAATTTGCATTGAAAATGCAGTGGTATTTAACTCACATCTTCTCCCTCTGCATGACCCCGGTGGCCTTTTAAAGCCTTTGTGTGTTTAAGAAAGAAATGACCAGCTGAATTTTTAATGTCCATTGCATCTGCTCTGGGTTACTAATTTATGGTTGCCCTTTCTTCAGACATAGCTCCATTCTTATACTGACATCAACTGCTTTAGTAAGTATTCTGACCCTAATTTTCTTTTGCACACTGCATTATAGATTCATTTTTACTTGAATGAATAACATGTTTTCATATAAATTTCCACATATTAACCCATGGCGCACTAACATATTTTTGGGGAGATTTTACATTTTTAAAAATACCATACATTTTTAATATCAAGATTTTGACAAACGTTCTTGGCCACCTATACATTGCACCTACAGCCTACAGGAATTGCTTGACCATAGAAAACATTTAGCATTTGTGACCAAGTTGCTAAATACTAAATACTAATATTTTCACTACAATAATACCACTTACCAGAAATAATACAACTAATACCAGTTAATGGTTGAACCTCTAGGAGGAATTTTGCAAACTGACTGGAACACTGCAAGCTCTTTAGAATGTTTACAAATGTTAGACTGCATGGCTTTCTACTTTTGTCTTTAGAGTGTATGTTTTGAACTTTAATTCAGACCATCTTTATTTGTTCTAAAACACAACACTGCTTTTAGAAGTCAGTGGTGATGTGTTAAGAGTGTCTGTGACAAACTGTAAATTCCAGTGGCACCTCTGTTCCTGTTTCTTTGCTGTAACCCTTTTCTGTGAATTTGAAATATGTCATGATCCCTACCCACAGTGTTTCATGTGTCAGTTACATATTTGAAAAGGATCCACTTTTCCAATTTGTAATGCAAGACAAAATTAAGTTTAACTCTTTATTGACATTGCACAGTCATGTGTTGTACAAAGAAATTGTAGTACTGTCCCACATCAGTGCTAAAAAAGGTAAGCAAAACACAATAAACAAGTAACATATATACAGAATACAATATACAGAGATGAAGACGTCATGCAGATTTAATTGTGTTTAGACAAAAGGGCACTGTCATAAAGATTTGGAAAGAAATAGTCAAATCTTACTTTTACCAGTTTATTCCAACTATCATGGCTGGAATTAATTAGTGAAATTGAGATTTATTGCGCCAAATTCAGATTTATTGCTATGCTCTACACCTGTTTTCAGGATATCGCTTAACATTTCCAGACAACCTCCAATACCATCTTAAAATTAAGCATCTTGCACTGTGGTTCGGCCGCTGTATCTGCGCCCATGCAATTTGGCTGATGACTTTACTTCTGGATTCAGTTCAACAAGCAGAGGCCATTCTGCTGACGGTGCTGAAACAATTAATACCCTGTGAAGTTATGGAGATACAGGCTGTGCCAGCCCATAGGCTACAGCTGTGATTTCTCTTCTAAAGAACTATAACTGTTAAGTTTACCTTTTTACTCTGCCAATGAATCACTTGTTTATTTATGTGCCTATTGGATATATAGTATTTGACAAGTAAAAAAGATGCAAAAACAGAAGAAGAAACATGAATTAGCTGCTTGGACAGAAACTATATCTTATGCTTTGTTTTCATGTAAAATACTTTTTATTTGTTTTGACAATATACAGCCAAGTGTAACTGTTCACTGCCATGGGAAATTGTATAGACCAAAATGTAGCTTTAAAGATAAAATTTACCAAAACATTCAACCATGGCTCTAACTATGTTTGTTGCCCAGCAACATTCACACTGAACAATTTTTCAGGTTGTTAAGTGTCAAGGTGATTTCAATAGCACTGCTTTTTGAGCTCCCTCACTATTATCCTTCACATTCTAAAGAAATGCATTTATCACCCTCTTTTGAGATTAGCATTATCCACATAACATTATAAAAATACAGCAGGATCTCAGTGTTCTGGTGTGAAATATTCAGTTTAATGCGATTGTATACTGTACACATTCTAGTGATATTTGACACAGGAAATGACTTGTCTTGTAAATGAATGAATGCCAGATGCAGAGGTAATCTTTATTGCCTGAAAGCTGTCTGTAAGCCTATAAGTTAATCTGTTGGAAAACAAAATAATACAGAAATATGTGTACATGCTTATCTGTATATACTTAGTTTGACTGACATGGTACTTATATAATTCTACAATAATTCAATACTAAATATTTAAAAGAAAGCTATTTTGCAGGGATTTGAATATAAGATGGATTAAATGACTGTGGATGATTTGGTGACCTACCTGTACGGGTAAAATGTGTGGCCCTAACTTGTGCACTGTGTTCTTTGTAAGTGATTCTGACAACAGAAGATATTTTCAGGCTCTCTCCAGGGTGAGAGACAGCGCCGCCCTGTCCTTCCCATGTTCACATTAGACTGGGACTTGTTCTCTAGTGTTCTTTTCTTTTTCCATTTCCTCTGATCTTAAGCCTGGCAGAATCGTCTTAGCCTGCCTCAAGGCAATTTTCAACCTGACACTGAGTTTCTCAGGTTCACCTATGAATGTGAATCCTCAAACAAATATCCAGGGACAGGTTATATGGTGAACACTGAGCCTTTTGAAAATAAAAGTTTTTATTGTAGCCCCATATTAAAAAAAATGTTTTTAGTACAAAGAATGTTACATTGCCAAGGTTGCCACAGCAGATGTTGAAAATCTCTGTTTTGCAGGTTGCCTCCATTAACCTTTACCCCAAGCTGGCTTCCAATCTGGAGTGCTGTGTTTCACACACTGCAGTTCAGGTTGGAGCTGACATGTTTGGGCTTGAACATACATGATACCAGACGTATGTAAAGTGTTTGAAGCATGTAAACAAGCTGGATAAAAGGCTTCTATTTGTATTGCCTGCACAAGGATAGATAGCGTTTGCATGTTGTGCTAATGTTCTTATCTTCTTATGGTTATTAGACTGCATCAATGGTGGAGCATGTTCCAGCCTACCGACTATATACAAAATCCTCTATATATCCTGGCCAACCATTTTCCAATTCATGGCTCTGTCTTTTTGAAATGCATGTACATTTTATCCACCACATATAGGCATTCATATGGTGCTACTAATTGGGATGCTGGTGGTTTGATCCCATGTCCACATGATAAAGAGTCCCCAGGCAAGATATTGAGCCTCAAATTGCCCTTAATGCAGCCATTGTGTGTGTGTGTGTGTGCATGTGTGATAGAAAAAAATGCTTAAACTGCACAGAAAAAAGTGCTTTATGAAGGTGAGTGTGAATAGGTGAATGCGACTTGTAGTGTAAAAGTGTTTTGAGTGCTCAGTAAGAGTAGAAAAGTGCTATATAAATACAAATCCATTTGCCTTTAATATCTGTACAAAATGAACATTCATTACCAGTGAACATGAAAATGAACATTACATTTTTTTGTTCTATTACTATTAATATTTTTGGGCTGTGTAAGTAACTTGTTACGAAAAATGTGATTTCATTTTCAATTATGACTGTTGAAATCATAATGACTTTTTGGTTATTAGCTTCTGCATTTTTCTTTGTAAAATTAGGTCATTAATATCAGTTTTTAGTAAATGTTCACATTCACATTTTTCAAAAATGCAAATATAGCTTCGCAAGTAAAAAGAAAAAAAAAACTATGCCGGCTGCTGTTGTGTTCCATGTTCTTCTAAGACTTTTAAATTGCAAAGGATGAACTCTGACTAGTCCAAAAATGTAAAGCATACCTGATCATAACTGAAAAGGATGTGTCTGCATAAGCATTCACATGTTTATTGATTTAAAAAATTCAGATTATTTACACTTTTAAATCAATTTACCTTAACAGTACTTTCACACACAAAAAATAATTGCACGGTGCTGTACCAGACGTGACAACAATGACGGTATGACATTTTGCTGATTAGACACACTACAGCTTTGCACTGTTTCAGTGTTTCTCTCCAGATTTTGTTCCCTCAAATGTTTGATTCCATGCCTACTTCATGTGTTTTGTCTTGGCAAAGATGTGAGAGATAAGAGGTGGGCATCTGTGTATGGCAGTGCCTTGCCATCTGTCAACTGCCCATGGGGTCTCTGTGGACATAAGCTCACATGGGTAGAACATGGGTAGGCAAAGAGAGTCTCCAGTAATAAAAGAAAATATGAGAAAAGAAAGAATTAGAAAGATAAGAAAAAGAAATACAAAATTCAATACAAATTCAATTGTGCAGAGAAGATAAATGTACACAAATTACCCAAGTTTACTTTTGCAAGTACACCATATGTTGTGAATTTTGTAGCCATGATTTCCTCTATACCGACAACCTTTTTACAACTATGTGGGGTCAAAAGCAAAGACACAAGGGTGTCTTTTAATGCTCTGAGAGGAGGAAAAATTTACATAATGTGAGATGATAAGGATCAATAAACCCAGCGGATCAATGAGGTCCAATTACAGGCCACTGGAGTTTCTTATCTGCTTCAGTTTAACTTTGTGCTGCCTGTGGTCCTCCACTTTCATTAAATCCCCAGTGTGATTAGGCTGGCTGATTGGCACAAGTTGAAGATTATCGCAGAATAGGATCACTGTTTGCCTGCTTACTTTTGTGTTCAAAGACACAAGAAAAGCATCCTCAAGGACACATTTTATGCTAGTGATAAATAGTGCTCCTGTTTCTGTAGAGGCCATATCATTAAGCCATTATTATATTGTATCTCATTATTTTCTGTAATTCCATCAATGTTAATGAATCTTTTTTTACTTTTGACCTTTTGAACTCTGTGGATAACTGTAACAGAAAAAGATCATTATGTTTTTTTGGTTTCTCCTCATCTTGCAGGTTTTGAGGACTGCACCTTTTTTAAAGTGCATTCACCTGTGACAGAGAACAAAGCCACTGAAGGTTACAGCCAGGAGACACATTGGGGAAAAACTGGCTTTTTTTTTCCAAAACATGTACACACACAAATACCTCTATGGATTTCCTGAATAGTCCAAAACACTTTTTTTTCATGCCTCTCTTTCATCTACATTTGTTATTCTAGGACTTGTGCACTGTAGAGTCATTTTTATTGTCTGATGCTTCCCATTTGACTTTCATCTGAGCTGAATGAATAGTACTTGACAGTTGACGGAAAAAAAATCTTTTCATCTTTTCCACCAACTTTATTGTTGACTTGTGGATTACAGACTCAGTGCGAGCATCTCTTTGGTGAAGATGAAGTAGACAGTGTTTCCCGCACATGGTGTTTATCGTGTCATGGTGACACTGTAGTAGAACACAGATTAGTAAGCTTCACAAGAGCGCTTACATGTGACTCAGCCTGTTTGGCCAATTACTCACCATGCTACCCGTTCCCTTGACACACCCACTTTGTGCCACATTCCAACAGCAGTGGTAGATCGTCTGACTCCGTCCCCTTATCCCGCTCTCTCCCCTCATTCTTCTATTTTTGGCATCAGACATTCTGGGCACGTAGGTCTCAGCACAATGTAAATTATTCAGCCTGGCTTGCCAGAGGCTGGGAGCAAATCATAAATCGCAGATGGTCTCAGGCTATTTCATACGGGTGACTGTGGTTAAACACCAATGCACAGAATCATTTTCAAACCCACACAAATATAAGGTTTCATTACTTGTAGCTCAGTGAGAGAGTATTTGATTTTGAACTCACACAGCGTGGCCTTTTTGTTGTATTCAAATTTGCACTGTGTGCTCGTAGCATGTTACACGTGGAAAACCTCTGATTTTTGGCTTGACTTCAAATAAGATTTCTGCAGAGGTTACTTAACCATCAGGGAATGCAGAATATGTAAGATTTTTCCGAATGGCTTTGCTGCTTTTTTACCTTTATAGGACGTCAACAAAAAGCTTTACCACAATATTCACACATGCTGTTTCCTACGTCTATACAGTGAGGGAAATGGTTAACAATGATGATAGAAACAGGAAAAAAAAAATCAAATTCCCACTACTTAAACATTCACCATTTAATTGTCCCTGAAAGATTTTTTTCTTGTCTTCTCTTTTTTTTTCAGATGATAATAACTGTAGCTCTACTTGGAAAAGTAGAGCCAGACAAAGTAGTCTACCCAACAAGATCTGAAGACATAGTAGCACTCAAATTTGTGGGCTAAACAAATTCTTTCTTTCTTGAAAAATATAAAGCTATCTGAAACGAGTCGGTAGCTGAGTTTTATGGAATGCAAAAGAACTAAAAGAATTAAGAATACATCATGTCCTTTCCAATTTCATTTTTTTCTTAAGGAATACATATACCTTGTCTTCAAAGTCTGCTCTTTGCTGGCATCTAATAACTGGCACCTTAGAGGTCTGGCAAGCACATTATAATGAGGTATTTTGAAATGTGTTACTATGGCTGGAAGCAACAAAAATGAAAAAGAAAGCTTTTCTCTGTGTTGTCCAGCGTTCCTAACTTGTAACATGTCAGGCTGATGCAGCATGTAGTAGCACTTCTCCCTTGTTTTGTTTGTTGAGTTCTTTGACAGTCTGAGGAAGGCCATGAAAAATGGCCGAAGGAAGCCGGTCTGGTGTCAGGCACAGATGCCAGAGCGAGGAGGTGCTCAGTAGGGCAGCACCATGTTTAGTGAGGCAGTTTGCTGTTTAATTACACACTGTGGGAGTCACCTTGCTCAGACCTCTGAGATCACAGGCTTAGGCCAAGGGCACAGCATACTGGCTTTTATGACCTAGATTTGGATAACACGGGGATAAACACCATAGACACACAAAGACAAGGTGCATAAAACAGCTTAGCATACTTTAAACAAATCATTAACTTAAATTCATACATACCCTAGGTGATGTCAAAACCTCATCTTCACGTTAAACCTGCAAAATCCTTTAAAACAAGCTGTAAAGGCATCAGTAATATTGTGTTACGTTTAAAGGTAATGACCAACAAATGTCTGTTTGCACATTTAAAAGAGCATTTTCCCATTTTAGAATCAAAATGTTATGTATAGCAAATGTGTCCATAATACAGTCTGACTTCAACACTGCCTCATTGTGTGTGTGGGTGTGTTATGTTCTAAGGCATGTCAAATACTAATTCCACTAAGATAATATTGGCATGTTTCTTGATTCACATTTCATTTACTGCAAGTGTGCCCATAGTTTAACAAGGAAACATAACCAGAATATTTTTTTTCACAAAATTAGCCCATATCTCAACAAGACTATTTATTCAGACATATATTTGTATGAATTATTCTTTCAGCGATACACTGTTGTTTTCCAGTGTATTGGCTCGCCACAAAGGCATGTCCCAGGAGGAGGAGGAGAGGAAATCATTAAAGGAAATCATTGAACCAATAGTAAGACTATAAGGTACAGTAGTCCCCCCCCCCGGAGCCCATCACAGCATTGTACCCTCGCATTATGGCCTAACATCTCAGAATTATATGATTAATCTAGCCGTTAAATTCACACATTGCAGTACATCCAAGGAATAATATCTTTCCTAAAAATAAAAAAAAAAAAGAGTCATATATGCTTCCATATGAGCACTGTTCGATGGAAGATGTGTTTCCACACAACAAAACACAAATAAAACAAATTAAAAAGAAAATACAGCTGGTGGAGTGTTTGGTATTTTCTGCTTTAGTTCTCATTCCTCTTTCTCTCCAGTTCATATAATCACAGCATCACTGCAAGGACATGCAGCGACATAAAGTTCCTTTACTGACAAGCCTTAAATTGATGTCCTACAATCTGACAATGATCACTGTGGTAGCAGACTATGAAGGTGCCTTTAAAGAGAGTGGCTACAGTGAAAAAGCATTGTCACATGGAGCCCAGCTACCACTACAATCTTGCATTTTATATTTAGTTAATATTAGAAAGTATATAAAAGTATTGTAAAAAATATTTTATTTCACAGGAAACTGTGCAATGTTGTGAAAACAAAACAAAAAGCACATTTGTGGAGTTGCTGTGGCGCCATAGGACCTACTCAAAGTTCTTCTAAGAGTTTTATGGTGTTACAGGAGCTGAGCTCCTCGACATCCCACCATCTCTAAGAAGAAGCCCAGACACCCTTCAGACAAAGTTAATTTCTGATATTTTTCACAATTCCATTTTATTTTCAGTCACTATCATATCCTTGTGACCATAAATGAGCTCTGGAACATAGATCAACCTATTAATCAGCACCTTCAGGGTCAGCTCTCTCTTCACCACAGCAAATTGGCAGTGTGTCCACATTGCTGGAAATGCCACACCAGTCCGGTCAGTGTCACTCTACCACTTCATTCTCCCCTCACTCATGAACAAGACACAGATATACTAAAACGTCTGCAATTGGAGCAGCAACTCATCCTTGACCTGGAGTGGGCATGCCACCCTTTTCTAGCTTATAACAATGGCCTCAGACAATAGTGGGACTAATTCTCATTCCACGTGATTCACACTTAGTTGTAAATTGCCCCACTATGTTCATGCTAATCTATGTTCCAGACCTCTATGGCCCCACAATCCTTCTACCATCCACACTCTGGCTGCACCTACAAATTCTGTTCATAAATTATGAGATTATGAGACTAACCATTGGACCAGTTCCTTCTCCCCAGTCTGGCTTACTGTTGGCAGTGTTAACCAAGCTCTCACTATGACTGTACAGAAACCAGAAATTATTAAAAACAACTAAAGATAATCAGACACAACAGGCAGTTATATCACCCGATTTGTCTCATGGTGGTTGTCATGCTGGCATGTTACAGGACAAGCAAACAAGTGCTACCTTCCTATCTGTGATTCATGAGGAAAGATAACACCTCTGTGGAGTAGATCTTACAGCTGTGCACTGGAGAGTCAGCAGGTGGAATTTTCCTCACTTCCAGGAGGGTCATTGCTGCTCAGATTGGGGCTTGTAATGTAGCAGTATCAGCCCTCCTTTTTATGTGTGGCATGACCAGAGCATGCCCTAGTTCTTTCAGGTACAGTACAGTGACATCTCTAGTGTTCAGATAACTTCCAGTCTGGCAAGCTCGTATCCAGATGATGGAGGCACAGAGTGTGTTACCTTAATGCACGAATCATGGCAAATGTTAAGTGAACAAATAGTTCATAGGTATAGGTGGAATTGGGTCCTACTTTTAGCAAATATTTGAAAGAAAGTAAAGAAAGAAAGTCTATTCCACAATCAGAAACATGTGCACAGATCACAGACTATGAGATAATAACTTTTAGATTTTAACTATTGTTATGTATTTACTAATAATTACATGTTTACCTTGATACTCAATTGAACCCCTTTTCCTTTTGCACTCATGGTCACATATGGCTCATTTGTTTTGGAGAATTCACTTTGGGAGCACTTCTCAAATTTTTTTTTTCTTAACACATCATCCACACTCACTCCATCCTTGTTCATGCTAATTTCCACTAATGATTAGTCAAGGATAAAGAAACGATGGGGCTTTTCACACGTTGCTAACAAGTCGAAGGCTCTTACCCCACAAAGATTAAGGGCAAGCTCTTTTGTGCACTCTGGAGTGAAGCCCAATAAATCCTCATTGATGTTCCAGCAGTGTAATTATCACAGGACCCAGAGGCAGAGATCAAATCACTGAGTGCTATTGACAGCGTAGCTTGATACAAACAGGTATGTTAGATAGGGCCACCAGAGAAACCACTGTGGGGTTTATCAGTTTGACATATCAGTCCTTGATACCTTTAAAATCTCACTCCTCTCTTTTATCTGTCTCTGTAGGGTTTTGGCATATCCATTGTGGCCAATTGAAATGAATGATCTATAAATGTGGCAGAGCTATCATGTGTACAGAAATCCACAGAGACATGGTTAGTTGAGAATACAAGAATGGTGGCTATCCAGGGAAACATATTTCTGGTAAAGTAGGTGCATACTAAAGTTCTACATTAACAGAAATATGGATTTCATCTGATGCAAGAAACTTGCAAGTATAAAACTGTCACCCAGCAAGCAATTGAATGTATTTGTTTGCTCTTATTTTCCTGAAAAGTAAATTTGTTCTTTTTTTGATTGTTTTGTTTTATTTTACTCTACATTTGATGCTGTCATACAACATGTAACATAATATCAGCTGTTATTTTAATACTGTAGAATATTTATAAAAAACAGCAAAAATGGATGACTGCTTACCACACAAATCCCAGCTTGATGGGGTTTGCTGCTGAGGAAGAAGAGGAAAACAAGATAATCTTTGAATGGCATGAAGCATTGAGGGGTTGGAGAGGCAGAGAAAGATAAACAGCCAGAGAAAAAGAAAAAAGGGAGACAGAGAGCAATAGAGAGAGTGAGATTCAATTCTTTCCTCGTCTCATTCTTGGGATGTGTGGGGTGTCTGCTCTGTATGCATTTCCGTGCCTCCAGAAGGACCAGTGTTTGTATGCACACACTGATGATTTTGACAGCTAGGCTGTATCAGCAAAACAAGGCCTTATAAATTGCACTGGTTTAGATGCTCCGTGCAAGTATTGACTGTTAATATCTTGGCTCGGCCTCTGTGGAATAGCACAAGAACAAAACAGACACATAGAAATATCGGCTATCTCAGAAAAACACTGTAATTCTACAGGAGACATGCCGTATATGTGAATATGCTTGAATGCAACAAGCACGTACACATACATACAAATAATATACCTTAACACCTTGTGGATACAACACTTTTCATAATGTACAGTATATGTTCATACATACTGCATACCCAAGTACTTGTGTTTGTTTGAAAGGCTTTGTGTTGCTGAATGTAAAATATTAAATTGAATGCAAGTTACCACATTTTCACCATATTTGCACATTCACCAAGGCTTCACACTTTGCAAAACAGGAAAACCTTAGGGGATGCTTAATAATGTGCTTTTTTTTGGGTGATTGGCTAATCCACTTATGCAGTGCTTGTAAATTCACAACACCAAAATCAATCATTAATAAAAGGGAAACACAACAACTATTCAGGCAAAAATGCATCTTAGAAACTAATGTATTTTTCGTCATTGTGATTGTGTGCTTTGAAGATCTAAGCACTAAACCATGTTTACTACTTCCTCAGCCTTTGACAATGTAGAAGCTGATCAGATAAATAATTTCTATAGTACACAGCAAAATCTCCAGTGTTAAATTAACACTGGACAGTGTCTATATGGGTCCACACCTCTGAGTGTTAAATACAACACTGTTGAGTGTTAAATTAACACTTTTGACAGTGTTATATGTTTAAAAGTAACCTAGTCAGTTTTGAAGATTAACAATGGCTAACACTGAGCAGTGCTGATTTTCTAACACTGGAATATTTCTAACATTTTGAGTTATTTTCCAGTGTTAGAAAATCAGTAACAGATACTTTTAAGACCAAGTCAAGTTGAGAGGCTGCAGATCCAGTCCATGTTGTGGGTGTCAGAGGTTGTGTGTGGAGGCGTGGAAGAGATGACCCAAACGCAGGACTCACGGTGCAGAAATGATGAGGCTTTATTGGAGTGGGTGAATGAACAACGCAGGAACGGCAGAACTGACTAGCTGACTGAAAGACTGAGTGGCTGGCTGAATAACTGAGCACTAACGGGAACGACGACATAACATCAATGACACGACAAAGAACTGGTGAAACCGAGGAACTTAAATACACAGGTTGAATGATGACAATGATTGGAAACAGGTGAGTACAGGGCTGAACATAATCTGACTAATGACACGGGAGACAAGCTGACACGGGGAAAAAACAGGAAGTGAGAACATTAATGTGGCGAACTAAACTGAACATGAACAAACTGAAATCACTGGGTCAACGACCCAGGAACCCTGACAGTGGGGATCAAAGCATTTCAATACATCTATTAATTCTCATTAATGGGATTGTCACAGGCCTAGGACTAAGGATGATCCCTTCTAGAGGATGTAGCTCTCTATCTGCAGCCAGCTTGGCCAACCAATGAGTGGATGATGAAGCAAGAATATTGCCAAGGCAGTTCATCAGAGGCTTGGCCAACATTTGAAATTTGTTATTATTAGACAGAAATACTTCATGGAGTTCTTTTCATTAAGAAAATTTGTTGTGTTACTGCAGGTTGGCTTGATTTAATTTTGAATTCTATTGGCATGGTCTCCAAACACACTGATGCGACTCTGTAAACTCTTAACATCCCTTCTTTCTGTTTCAATGTAGCTATCTAAATTGGCCCTGTGTTTAGTTTCGGAATATAGTGATTTTAAAGCAGAGGAAATATAGTTTGTGCCCTATTTTTGTGCATAGTGTTCCAAAGCTGGCCATTAATTTTCATTAAGTGCTGTCAGTAAGGACCATTAACCAGGCAAGAGAATAATCACCTCCCAGGAGTGGTGACCCGTTTATGGCACAGTTAGGGGTTAACTGAAACAACCCACCTTAGATGTACCAACATAAGACTTGCAGTACAAAACACAGTAAACATTTAGTGATGAACCTTTTTTCAAGATAAAATAAAACTCTGAAAAATAAATGAATAAGTTAATAAAAACTGAAAAAATCAGCACCATGCTTGTTAGCACCATGCTTCCACATGCTTGACATTGTGGAAAATTTACATGTTCAGAATATAATTCTCTGACAAACAAACGGATCATAGATTTAAGTCTTACAAAGGTTAATATGTTGACTGTATGTAGCATTATGTGAATTTGAAAAATGTGTCACTCTTTAAACACTTAACCGTGTTGGCACATGCCAACACCTAAAAGCCTGACCTTAATCTACTGGATCAGAGGATTATCTCCTGTATTTCACACTACCACCAGGATTAAATTAAGCATTATTTGACCTTTTTTGTGTCAAATATATATTTTCATTGTGTCATAGTCCAGGCTGAGTGTCAGGTTGTGACTAATGTTTTTGCGTTCCTGCTCATGATTCCAGGTTCCACCCTGCTGGGTGGAGGGAGGATGACGACACACCTGTGTGTCATCACCTCCAATTTTTGTGCCAGCATTTAAGGACCAGCTCGAGCCCTTATTCACCACCAGATTGTCTATGACCCTTTTATGGGAAATTAGTGCTCATTCTGCAACCTTGTTGTTCAGCCTTTCTTTGTGTTAACTTTGGAATCTCTGTCTCCTGTTGTCCAAACCCTAGGCTAAGTATCCGCATCTTACCTGTTTACTTATGTGGTTTCTCGCCTGGTTCTTTGATGAATATCTTACACTCACCTGCCTGCGCTTCTACTCATCACCATTCTCAAGTGTCTGGAAAGGACAAAACTGGGTTTGGTTCCAAACTCTTGCTCCACTGGACACTCACCTTGCTATCTCTGTTTCACAAGTAAGTCATTCAACCTTTCTTATTCTTCAGCAAAACATCCTCCATACTCACTAATACAGAACAAGTAGATTAACCCAGTTCTCCTCTCTTTCAGTGAATCTTTCCCTTGTGAAGCTCATGTCTCGTGATTACCTGTTGCCCAAGTTTCCCATGATAAATAAAGTCATTCCTCTGCTTTTGAGTCCAAAACTTGATATCGGCTTGACACATTGTTCAGACTATAAGGTCATACATTTGTTTTTCCAGCCTCTTATTGCTCATTTTTACCTTGTTTGAGACACAATGCTACCATCATAATCAAAATCACCTCATGAAATATTTCAGTTTCTGTTTAAATACATGTTTTGAATGTTACCAGTTGGTTTTAAGTGAGTGGGTCTGAACATTTTGTTTTCTATGTTTTAGTGTTGGGAAACTTTAGCCAACAGCTCCAATGTACCTAATAAACTCAAAGCAATCACTGGATATAAAGAGTAGGTTGCAGCATTTCATAAACAATCGGTTAAATTAGAAGCATCTGTTTCACAGCTGGAAATTTGACAGTTTATCAGATACTTTTGAAATGTGATCAATTTGAGTAGATTCTACTTTATAGATAAAACAAAGTCATCAAGAACTTTGAGTTTAACTGAAAAGAAATAGATTTTAAAAAACACCTACTTTATTTATTTATTTTTTGGGGTGGTGTGGGTTGGGGGTTGCATCAAGTAGGATTTTTGTGAATAGAAAAAAACTTGAAGTTGCCAAGTGCAGTATTGTAAGATGATCCCAGGAGGCATCTCACCCTTCAGTCTAAAAGACTTGTGGCAAGTTGTGTGACACACATATTGTGAAATTTTTTATACAAAGCCTTTGGTTTGAGGGGAGGTGACATCTTCTTTATACTACAGTAAGCTGTCAAGCCCGAGGCTGTGTAAGAATAAGTTCTACCATTTTAATGCGTTTTTCCTCCAATCCTTTTGGAAAACACAACTTTTTGTTTCGGTGAACAAGATATATGTTTTTGAATTTTTATCGTTATCCTTTTTTGGTAACCTCATGCTGTAATGATTTTAATCAAATGCTATCAGTAAAATAAAGTAACAAAGGAAACTTGGAAAATAGTTTCATATGATTAAATCATGCCAAGTGTATATAACAGTTTTGTGAATATTTTCACACTTCAGTTCAATCATTCTCAGTCTTTGCAGTAGTTTCAGCACCAGAATTGACTTCAGAGGCCTGGACCACCCCAGGCTGCACCATGAACACTCCCAGGCCAATCACTTTGCTCTCTCCTCAGCAGCCCCTGTGTAATCCCAGATCAAAGGTCTCAGAAAATCAGGACAGATTCTCCTGGGTAACACCCACATGAGTGATACGAAGCAGCATTTTTACTCATTCTCTTGCAGGTTATTGCGCGATAGCTGGACAATATTAAATACTTTTTAAGCAGCTGGATAGCGTAGTGGTTAAACTACACGCCTTTGGAACAGAGGATCGCAAGTTCGATTCCTGCCTGGGGCGTCTGTATCCAGTAAGGGTCCTAAGGCTAGACCCCCTATGCTAAGCAAGCCTACCGCAGACATGAGCGAGACAGATAAATATGAAGGCATGCCGGCTCGGACGTCGCCCGGATCAACAAGGTCCGCGTCAGGTGTTGAGGAACCAGGGCACCCTGACGAAAAGTGGGCTACTGGAACAAGAAGGCATCGGTGGGCAAGGGACGAAAACAGGGCGTTGTTGGAATGCTACTACGCAAGTAACCCCGGCGGAAGGGGCTACATGAATAGGATGAGGGACCTATGGATTCTTCGATACCCAACATCCATAATGACGGCGAAACAACTAGTAGCTCAGTGTTCCAACATTCGAAAGAAGGGACTGCTCTCACAGCTAGAGATTGACGAGGTACAACACAAATGCTACGGCAAGGAGGAGTCAGGACGCCAGGTCAGGGGGGAGATATCATCACCCCCACCCGAGATTGGGTACATAGCCCCAAGTGCGATAGGAGAAGGATCGTTGAGTGCGAGAGGAACTGACCTGAAAAATAGGATCATGGCCAAGCTTGAAACCTGGATCCCCCGTAGCCGGTTACCAAGATTACGTGAAGTACCCTCAGAAGGTCTGCTAGATGATGTTAATGCAGCACTACGGGCAATACCTACAACCACGATTACCGACACTAACAAGCTGATCTACAATACGGCAGCAGTGATCAGTGAGATGCTTGGCTACAAGTTGAACAGCCACAAGGGGCAGTACCCTCCATGGAGAAGGAGGCTAGAGGGCAAGATCAAAGTAGCACGGAGGGAGGTTAGCCAACTAACAGAGTTGCAGAAAGGTGCGACAAATAAGGTGCCTAAGAAATACAGCAAGCTGTCCATACCTGAGGCCTTGGAAACTGCCAAGCAAAGACTCACAGCCTTGGCCAGCCGCTTGAGGAGGTACACCAGAGAGATAGAAGGCAGGAGAATAAACCAGCTGTTCTCCACAGAACCAGCAAAGGTGTACTCTCAGTGGCAAGGGAACAATAAGAGAACAG